>NC_142063.1:268566988-269188773 GCF_059756535.1 Pantherophis guttatus | reverse complement strand
TGGTAGTGTATACTCTTTTCTCTATATAGCAAGAATTAGTTAGCTAGTTAAGGCAATTTGTAATTTTTAGCAAATTGTAGATTTCTTTGGTATAGCAAGCTCTGTGGATTGCATCATTCATTATAAATCATTCCAGCCTTTGAGACTTTTATCTGCATTTTTACTGGTAACGAGAAAGAAGACAGCAAGGATTGCTTAATCTGATACCTGCTGAAAGAAAGGGAAAAAGTAGCTACATACCAAACATACTTTAAAAAAAAATATTCTTAGCAAAGAGTAAACTGCCTGAGTTTCTAAATTATTGACAAGACCATCCCCAGGTGTTCTCTGCTTAAGGTCATCACTTTACCTAAAATATTCCTGGCAGTGGGTCAGCTATTTCATGTTATAACAAAGTCACTCATAGCATGTGCTGCAGAGACATCTCCAGATGTTGTCATTCATAGTCTGTCCCTTGAGTATAAAAAGATAGCCAAAGTTCCAAACAATTGGAATTCTTCGTGGACCTAAAATCCTGGAAAGGAAGATGTGTCACACTTCCAAAATACTAAGAAAACTACAAGGCCATGTCATGAAGTCACTGGAAATCCAAAGATGCTTTTCAAAAGTTCAGTTGCCTTTTGAAAAGCACTTTTGGGACAACCATGACCTGGATGACTGAGAATCTCCAAAGACATTAAGCCACTGGGAACTGAGCCCAAATTAAATGAGATTCCCCCCGCCTTCTGTTCAATCGGGTTTGATTCTCAGAGACAGTCTGGACAAGACTCCAGTTTCTTATCAAGATTTTTCAGAAGTGGTTTGTCTGTGTATTAAATAGGCAATTTGTTGTTTTTACTCTTTGCCAAGTTCACTGTCCAAGTTGAAGAGCTATAAAATGAACAGCTAAAAGAACATAGTTTTTTAATAAAACTTTTCTATAGTTAATATAATATGGATGCCATCATAGCCATGTGATGTCAAATATTGCTTAAGAGACAGCCATAAATATGTGAAAGAAGAAGACAGGAAATATCTCCCTCTCCCTTATACTGGAGCTTGGAATCATCCAACGAAGATGACCAGCAATAAATCCATGCAATACAATGTAGCTCCTTTCATTTAATGAAAATGAATGGAGTTTATTGTGAAAAATGCAGGGGTGACCCCTGGCAAGCGGTTCTTAAAGATGTATTTGATGCATTCATAAAAGAACAATGACAACTGGTTATAATAACTAGGTCAAGGCCTATTGTTTTCAAGAACCTATTGCTTTCAAACCATCAGACTGGTGCAATGGTGAACTCCAATTTTTTTTTCTATTGGTTCTGGGGGCATGGCTTGGTGGGTGGGGTGTGGCCTGATGGGTGTGGCTTGGTGGGCATGGCAGGGGAAGGATGCTGCAAAATCCCCATTCCCTCCCCACTCCTGGGGGAAGGATATTGCAAAATCTCCATTCCCACCCCACTCTGGGGCCAGCCAGAGGTGGTATTTGCCAGTTCTCCAAACTACTCAAAACTTCTGCTACCGGTTCTCCAGAACCCTTCAGAATCTGATGGATTTCACTCTGGAATGGTGGCTGTTGAGGAAGATGGATACTTATGTCGCCACAACAGAGCGTTCACAGTGTTCTGTGAGGTGGGTGGATGGTGTTGAAAGATTTCAAACTGATTTTGCTACTGGAGGAGAACTAGAACAGGTATTATATTAAACTGCATTTCCATCACTCAGCCGGCAGCAGAATGCTAGTGTCAACATTATTGTGGCTCCTATCAATTACTGCCATTTCCTACTTAAGGCAGTTCATGAATCTGGAACATGGTTTGAAAAACCGAACTGCAGTTGGCTTGGGTGGAGTTGGAAATGAAGCTCTTTTGCAATGCAGTGAAAATGAGAATATTTCTTGGCAGTAGATAGGCTGTTCTATATAAGCAGTTCAGTTTCTTTACAGTTGTTGCTGAGTTTTTAAAGACAGGAAGAGAAAAATATCATAGTTTATGAAGTGGTTTTTTGGCACTAATCAGTTGTGAGAAAACAATCCTAAAAAATAGGAATTGGGTTTCTGGAGAGTAGTTTTTATTGATTTCAGTGTAGAAAAACAACATGGACACGTGTCATTGGAGATTTTCAGTCATCCAGGTCATGGTTGTCCCAAAGCTGAAGAAGCTGTCTCTGAAGCCGAAGAAGCTTCTTGGATGAGAAACGAAACGTCTTCAAAGAAAAACAAGAAAGTCCAGTTGCTTCTTTGGAAAAAAAAAACACACCTTTGGGACAACATAGATACGTGTTTTGTTTTGTGGTAAGCAAAGTCAATGAAATGTCCTGTGTAAACAATGTCATGTGTGTCCCAACCAGTTCTGTATCCATGTTGATTCTTCGGCTCAGATACAAACTATGAAGTATGCCTGTAATCCTAATAGATCATTTTTGAAAAATTAACCGATGAACGGCAAGAATGGCAGAAATCAGAAAAGGGCCAGTTTGCTTGGAATCAATTCATTCTGTCTTGCCCATTTGAAAAAAGGAAATGTATCCCTACCAGAATTTTAAAAAGGTGTCTTTATTTGTATATCTAGCTGCAATTTCCTTACTACTGTAAAGAATGGTATATTTACTTACTACAGTATACTTTAAAATCTTTTCACACCTAAATATACTTTTGAAGCCCTACTGAGTGCAATAACTCTGATTTCTGAATAAACATCTGCACTGTACTCCACTTCAAAACATCTAAAATTTGATAATCCAACTGCTGCATATTCCAGCAGTTAAGCATTTCAGTATGTTTGTATTTAGGCTTGTGCATATATTCTGACATACCCCTAAAGGCTCTGAATGAGTAAAAATGAAGAAATCCTTTTAAAATGATGGTGATTATGTTGGAGCACACGGTTGCAGATTTTTAAAATCTTATGTCTGTAAAGTTTTTTTTAGTCAGTTTTGATTTACTTCTTGACTTTTTATTTTCCTAAATATCTTTCCTTCATGTTTTTCTCTCATTCCACTCCCTAACTTTTTCTCTTTTCGCCCTTCCTTAAAGCAATCAGAGTAATGCAATGAAATAAAATACTTCCTTTTAATTTAATTTATCCCCATTTAATTTGGGGCACTTCAACTAAATGCTTGCTCTCTAAAAAATTACCTCGAATGAAATATTTAATTAAAAGAATGCCACAGAGCATGAGAAAAGTCTCTTCTAGTTTCTGATGCAGAAAGCTTCAGTTCCTTCAATTTGAGACACAAATAATGCATTCATTAAATGTATTTTTCACTGATGTTTCCTTAAAAATCGCTAAGTAACTTCCAAGTACAATGTTCTGTTTGTGAAAAGAATAACATTGCTGTATAAATGACTTCAGCTATAACCTTGAGTAAACTTATCTTGGAATAAACAGATTGAAATCAATGCATTAAACTTGTTTAAACATGAACATAAAATATTATTGAAAACAAAACAAATAGATTTAATATGAGATTAGCTCAACACACACACATACACAAATGAAATCAATTCAATTAATATATGTTCTTCAAGCAGAATCTCTTTGTAATTTATTGCAATAACATTTACTAAATCCTAACACATATGTAAACATATCTTTTGGAAAGTTTGAGGGAAATTCATTCAAAATGTTTATTAGTGATACTTCAAAGATGACAAGTAATACACCACCAAAAAATAAAATAAAATAAATGGAGAACACAAGGAGGATTTGAGGACAGTAGCAGCATTTGTCTCCTGTTGCCTTCTACAATGTTCACTAGACAATATGTGTGGATGGGCAACTTGTAGCCCTTCCAAAGTTGCTAAATTACAATTCTCATTAGATCCAGGAAAAATGGCTAATGGTGAGTCCTGTATGAGTCTATGATGATGATGATGATGTCCTGTAGTTTACCATATTTTGGAGGTTCACACAATGGTTGCCCAAGATTGATGACATTAAGTCTCTTCATCCAAGGAGGTTTTCTTTGTAGTTTAAATGCCATGGAAGAACAGAGTTATGATGTTACTTTTAGCTACATTCTGAATCATCTTCAGACAAGTTCACAGTCTTTAGATGATCTCAATAAATGTAGAAGTTTATATAGAAAGTGATGATTATACTTACAAATTGTATTACAGCTAGTCCTTATTTAGTTACCACTTCAATTAGGATCAGAAACTCTGCCACTAATAGAAGTGTCAGTATGTGCCTGACTTTGCTTTCCTTTCCCCCATTTCCTTGTTTTTTAGAATGCTCACTGCAGTGGCTCTGGGATAGCCAACTGACAAGATTAATGTTTCACACTTTCAGCTTTTGTTTTTTTCTTCACACTCTTCATCCTTTGGAATGTTCAGGCAGCTATTAGGATAATTAACATGAAGAGAATTAATGTTTGTATTTATGTTCACTGGGGATTACAAGAGAGTAAGCAGGCACACACTAGGGAATACACATCAAAAGCAATGTGCTGGTACAGGTAGAGGCGAATGCCCTACACAAACAGCTTGGGGGATTCTCCATTGTCTTCCTTTATACTCTCTTGTAATCCCTTCCTTTGCAATCTCTCTACTCTGCAAGTGTGGGGGGGGGGCAGAAAAAAAACCCCAAGCAATTTCTATAAGCAATCTCTCCTTCCCTGACCCTTGTCTTCACCCTCACCTCCTTTTCATGGAAGCTTATGCCTTATAATTTGTTTGTATTAAAAGATGCTACCAAACTCTTTCTGAATTTTGCTTATTATAGATAACCATGGCTTCCTTTCACAGTGCATAGAAAAGATGTTCAGTCAAAAAGCCTAGACTTCAAGATAACAATCTATTATTTATATTTTGCTTAGAAATAAACTGGCAGCAAGGGCATTTTTTTAAAAAAATGTAGGTGAAAAAGGGCTTATGATCTTCCCGAGAACAATCTGGCTGGCTAGCTGAAGTTTTTGGACAAGGCAGTCCCACACTAATTGCAATATGTAATCAAGTTTGGAGCTTACCAGCACATGTATTGGACTTCCAAGGTTATCACCTTCCAGAAAAGGACTCAGTTATCTTATCATCTGAAGTTGATAAAAGGCAATCATGGCTGTTACCTCATTTTAGGAATCCAGTGAGAGATACAGGTCCCAAAACATCCCCCTCACCTTCCTGGAAATATGGTCTTTCATAGAGAACATCTCCCCCATCTTTCTAGATTCTGTTATGATTTATTATTCTAATCCAGCCTATTTCTGACTATGAGCAGGCATTAAAGAAAGTTGCATCATTATCTGGAAATGTTATAGAGAAATAAATTAGAGTGTCATCAACTTGCTGATGGCATCCAGGTCCAAATTTCCTGATGAGCTCCATGATTTCATGTGAACATTCAACGAGAAACAGCTGTCTTGTGACACTCTGTCTATGTACCTGAAAGTTAAGAAAAGAAACACTGCAAAACAATGCTTCTTATTCTCAAATCTTTCAGATAATCCAGAAAAATACCATAGTCAATGATCCTGGAAACTGCTGAGAAGTCAAGAAGGACCAAAATACCATTTCCTTTTTATTCCCAAGTCTTGATTATCCAGCAGGTTGCTAAAGCCAGTGGGTCCTGAAGATAGTGTGGAATGAGGTACACGTAGTCCTCATTTAGCAACTGCCTTGTTCAGCAGCCATTTTCAATTACGATGGCGATGGCAAAAAATAACTTTATGAACAATCCTCACATCTGCAACATTCTCAGGTCTGTAAAGCAAAGGAAAACCAAAGCAGGATCATAAGCACAGTTGCCTTTTCACTTAGCAACTGCTTCACTTAACGACCGAGTTTCTTGTCCCAGGTGTGGTTGCTAAATGAGGACTACCTGTATTGTGCAGAAAAATTGTCTTACATTTTGTCCTCACCAATTCTCATTCAATATGTTAAAAAAAATTCAGCAGAGGAAAGGATTTTGGAGAAATTGCCATAGATATGATATATTGTTCTTGAACCTGTTAAGTTATGAAGCAACTATATAGTATGTGAGAATGTCACATCTTTCTTTCTCCCTCAGTCTCTAGCCTCCTTGGCTTTCTGAACTTCCATGAAATACCAAGAGAAGAATTCATGAGACCAGATGGGCTTTTGCAGACTAGAAAATTGATGCATTTTATTTTGTTTATGTATAATGTTTATCTGTAAGCTGCCCAGAGTCATTATGGATTTGGGTGGTCTCAAAATTAAAACAACAAATAATAACATAAGATTGGGCAGCCGGAGAACTTTCAAAACAGAAAACTATAACGTCAGAAGTATCTGAACTCTGTAGACAATCTAAAAAAAACCCACCAAAACCCTTACTATGTTTGAAAGAAATTCCCACACATCCTGAGAAAAAGAGGAAAACAAAAGTCCTTCTAAAGAGAAAGAGAAAAATAGTGGGGTTTTAAATTTATTTAAATTTATTTTTAAACTATTTTAAAAGACCAAGGAATCTACCTATCATTGACATGTTTCCCAAGCATGTAGAAATTCTTGACAGGGAAAAAATGCTTACTCCTCTCTGACATTTTTCTCTTGAACATTCTGAATTGTTGATTAATTGAATGACAATTGGCTTGCTCTAGAGGTATATTTGAAAGTAGAGCATCTTACTTGCTCTCAGTAAGAAAACATACAAATTAATTCCAGAGCCTGGCTTTGAGATCCTGAGATCTGTTTCTAGTGGCCAAAAAGCTACAACTAAAACAGTAGTGGGATTCAATTTTTTTACTACAGGTTATGTGGGCGTGGCTTGGTGGGCATGGCAGGGGAAGGATACTGTAAAATCCCCATTTCCTCCCAATCAGCTGTGACTTGGGAGGCAGAGAATAGATGGGGGTGGGGCCAATCAGAGGTGGTATTTACTGGTTCTCCAAACTACTCAAAATTTCTGCTACCGGTTCTCCAGAACTGGTCAGAACCTGCTGAATACCACCTCTGAACTAAAACTGCGAGAAGATTTCCTTTAGGAAATTCAACATTCTAACTCAAAAAAAGTTCTCGAGTTCCTGGAAAATATAATAATGAGTTAGTGGGATGGAGAAAAATATGTTATGGGGGTTTAGGGGCCAAAGTTGCAAAAGAATCTTTAAGAGCAGCTGTTTGTAAGAAAGGGACATTTTTATCAAACACAATAAGAAGATTTTTTTCCAATTATGTAAATCTTCAGCATTGCTTAGTTTATTCAATAAGCAATTTCTTGCGTAGGGATTTACAAAATTTATAGAGACATATGCAAACATCCCTGCTAACTAAGCAGCTTGGCTGTACTTTTCCTTGTGAAGTGAAATGGCAGCAACTGAGCAGAATAATTGTTTAGAACAGAACACAGTGTATTTGGCATGATATAGCTTCATAAAAGTGCTTTATCTCAAAAGAGACAGAACCAAGGGACTAAAAGCAAATGATTTGATCAAAAACATGCTAAGCTGTGGCAGATGCAAAATTCTGAATTTCTGTTCACTCCAAATAGTAATAACAACATTGATTAGTTGCAGGTTGCAACACACAAATAAATCCCATCAATTCTGGTAAATTCTTTTTGTGTGTAAGATTGGATTGTTAATGAACACAAGTACATCTAATACAATCATTAGCAGGACACAAGAGGAAAAATACCAAATATTTCATTCACCTTAGAAGAAACACTTTCCACAAATATTTTCATTTTATGTCAATGTCATCCTCGTGAGAAGCAGAATGGGGAAAAATAATTTTGTTTTGTCTGTTGTATTTCTTTCTGTCCAAAAATATACCATGGTAGATAATATTGAAAGGCACCGGGACCACCAGGACAAATGCACTAGCCTCATTCCAAACCCGCATTAGATCAACAAGCGTTTTCTGGCTGGAATTCAGATTGAAAGGTATCCAGATGATCTATTTCTTCCAGAGCTCTTCGGAGCTGCAAACTGATCTTCACAACTTTTCATAAAAAGGCTAATAAAAACTGTCCAACGGTGTTACATTCATCCTCTTCTTCTTCTTCTTTGATTCCTCTTTTACCACTTTGGGTGTCGAGGGAGATACAAAGTTCTGGTTCTTGCACTTCTGGCAGCCTCAGCCATTGTTATTAGAGGCTCTTTTTCTATATACCTTGTATGGCAGCGGTCCCCGATCTTTTGGGCACCAGGGACCAGTTCTGTGGAGAGAGGAAGGGGTGTGGCTTTGCGTGCTGCCTGCATTTTGCGGATGGGGCTTCGCTTATTTGCTTGGCCTGGTTTTCGGAATGCTATGGACTGGTGCCAGTCCATGGACCACTGTTGTATGGTGTAGAATCCCAAGACATTCTCTCCAGGAAAGCAAACCACTTACATTCATCAATGATGTCTTAAGGAGAGTGCGGACTACCCCCTCCTTAAAAGCGTACAGGAACGCTCTCTGTCAAAGGATGTATTTACCACTGCATGAATCCAACCAGAACCCACAGAACGTTAATGACTGGCTGACTGCTGACTGCAAAGAGTATAAAATCCTTCCATCCCCTCCAGTTAGTTAGATCC
Organism: Pantherophis guttatus; assembly: GCF_059756535.1. Taxonomy (NCBI): domain Eukaryota; kingdom Metazoa; phylum Chordata; class Lepidosauria; order Squamata; family Colubridae; genus Pantherophis; species Pantherophis guttatus. The sequence goes on along the minus strand of NC_142063.1, from coordinate 269,180,313 downwards.
GAAGAAGCTTCTTGGATGAGAAGTGAAACATCTTCAAAAAAAAAAATCAAGAAAGTTCAGTTGCAGGGATGAGCTAGATCTTTTAAACCTCTATTATTTCTTCTTCACCATTCAAAAATTACTATTGAACAACCAGTGTTTTATCAGGTGCTCACACTGGAGATGTAAAGGGCGACAAGCAGATGATCCCCATTGCATCACTTATTAATTTTCCCAATTTTTTTTTATCTCTAGATGAAGCAAACCTAGCCTTACTTCTCTTTCCAGCTCTTCCCCTGTTCCCCCCTCTTCCCCCTTGAAGGACAATTTATAGTTGTGCCAATAAACGTTCAACCAGCAGACTTTAGTGTGTGTGATTTCTCCCAGAATAACAGGAAAAAAAACCAATCCCATTTTGCTGGCTTTCTCTCAATCAAGACTCCCACAACTGCTATTTACATTTGGAAAGCAAGATCATTTATTAATTGCAGCTGCTCAATTAATGCTTGGTCTTCAAGCATTGCTGGTCAAATATTAGTGTTTTAACATTTGTTTCCCACTATGTAAAAGGTATCATGTCAAAGTTAAAAAGATTATTTGGAAGTGATTGAATGAATGAATTGCCATACTGGAAGACCTGCCTTGGATACCTTTTGTTCTAGATACCCTTTTTATTATTAATAGATTTCAGTGTAGTGAAACTTTGGAAAATAATAATTAGAATATTTTAATGTTTGTATAGAATTTGTCACAAGTAAAAGACAACTCATGATGAAACACATTTGACCTTCTCCTGAGCCCAATACTTGGCGACGATGTGCTATGGCTTGAAAAGTATCCCTTTGTAAGTTTATTATACTTTCAGATAGCACTTGAAACCACAACATGAATTTGTCAAAAACTTTAGAAGCCAAGCTTCAAAGACTTTTCTCCATCCCCCAGCAAAAGTCAATTTCCCTGGCTTGCAGATGGTGTACAGTCCTTTCTCAACTGAACACATGAGGTCATTTTGTTCAAAGGCAGCTGTAGGCCACATGAAGCCAAAAGTTCATGAATCCGCCAGCCCCATTACCAGCTGGAAGTTACACTGAAGTTGTCACTGTACATTCTATTGTCCCAATTAAAATGCAAAACAATAACCTCAAGCAAACTATGTATGTTTGGAGATGGGAAAAATATCACATGCTGTCTGGAGAGAATGTATTACTGCCAATAGATAGCATTTGTACAGCAGTGCCTAGTACACATTATCTCCCATCATTTCTTCCCACAGTCAAGGATAATAAATAAACACACACCACAGGGGGAGGGGAGTAGAAACATCTCTACTGGCCATACCTAAACTCTGCATGATTGCTAGCTATTTTCATGCTCAGTGTAGAAGAGTTGTGTTGATCAGTTTTGGTTCAAGAATCAATGGAAATATAATATGATGCACATCGGAGTGTGTGTATATATATATATATATATTCTGAGGTTTTCGCGGGTGTTTGTATGTAGGTCTTTGGTTATTCGGGTTTTCTCCCGTGTAAAATTGGAAGTGTCTTGGCGACGTTTCGATGAAGTCTCATTCGTTATCTTCAGGCTGGTGTTTTCGGCTTCGTGCTTCTAGGAGCAATGTGTGATCACAGCTGTTTCTTTCTTTTAACTGCCAGTGGGGGTGTGAACTGATTGGGTGGGAGCTTGGCTGTGTTCTGATTGGGTGGAGGTGTGTTCTGATTGGTTGGGGGGTTTGGCTGCGCTCTGATTGGATGGGGGGGATTGGCTGTGCTCTGATTGGATAGGGGTGTGTTAAGTATAAGAATTGGATTGGATAGTCTGAGTTGCAGGGGGATTTGAGCTGGTGAGCTGCGTTGCTGTTGTTTGGCTTCGCGTTCGTGGTCGTGCCACATCTTCATGGTGGGTGTCAGTTTGCTTCATGTATGGATTGGAGGGGTTTAAAGTGGCTAATGATACAGCTGTGGTCTGGCTTCTGGTTCGTCCTAGAAGCACGAAGCCGAAAACACCAGCCTGAAGATGACGAATGAGACTTCATCGAAACGTCGCCAAGACACTTCCAATTTTACGCGGGAGAAAACCCGAATAACCAAAGACCTACACACACACACACACACACACACACACACACGCACACACACACACACACATATATATACCAATATTGAACTTATATTGATTGCCTAAGAAAGGAATCTTAGGCCATGATGGATAATTCAGTAGCAATGCTGACCATGTTTGGCACTTGTAGAAAACACAGATTTCATGGGGGGAGAAAATGGATTGAAAATAAAATTAGGAGTACAATTAGTCCTTGTTCAGTGACCACAATTTGAACTGGCAACTTTGTTACTAAGCAATGAAGTCACTAAGCAAGTGGAAAATTGCACAACTGCAATTCTGCTTCCCTTTTCCCCAACCCCTGCTCACCTCAGAGCCAGAATAATTAACAAGAAGGGAATTCATGTTTGCATTTATATTCATAAGAGAGGAAGGGACGGCAAGAGAGTAAGCAGGCACCCAGTGGAAGGGATCACAAGAGAGTAAGCAGGCACACAATGGAGAAGGCACATTGAAAGAAATACACTGGCACTGGCCCATAGTTCCCAAACCTGAGTGGCTCCCAACCTTGAGTGCACCAGGCAAATATCAGGGGCTACAACATCTTTTTATTTCTTTATAGTTTGGGAAGGAATTTTGAGATAAAAAATTGTTTCTTGATTACTTTAAGCCTATGTCTGTGTTTAGAGAAACAACTCTACATAAGCAGATATTTTCTAAGTCAATAACATCCGAAACTCTTATACTAATTTTATACTAATTCTTATACTTAACTCTTATACTTACTAATATACTAAACTTGTAAATATTAATCAAATTAAAATAAAATAACATTTAAAATGTATAGACTCCAGTATATATATGCATTAGCCCTTCATCCAACATATTGAACAAGATTCATGACCAATTTAATTGGAACAGAAAAATGCACCTGCATAGAAAGGCATTGCTCCTAAAGTTAGATTAATAAGCTTTACCTCTCATTCCTTTCTTTTATTTAAATTAGGTTCAGCAAGAAAAATAATAGATGAATTTGCAGAAATTGACAGTATGAACTATCCCTATTTCAAAATAGCAATAGCACTTAGATTTGTGTACCATACCATAGTGCTTTACAGCACTCTCTGGGCAGTTTACAATGCTGATTTGCATATTGCCCCTAATGACTTTTGAAGGATGGGAGCCTGAATCAACCTTGAGCCAGTTTCGAACACTAAACTGTGGTCAGAGTTTGCCTGCAATACTGCACTTTAACCATTGTGCAACCAGGGCTCCTTATAAGGCTTATAATACTTCTCAGCAATCTGTTATTTAAACAGAAACCAGAGGAGCACTTAATAATGAGAAATATTAAATTCCAGTCATTCACTGGGGAAAAGCAAAACAGAATCATTAGATTTAACCTGTTTGTTAGATTTACACTTCACACTTTACACTTTACTTCTACCTTTCTTAGGAAAAACAAAAGTCTTAGAGCTTCTGATGCATTCAGGCTATATCCTTTCTCTTGTCTCATTTTTGTTAAGGAGCTTGACATGCAGGTGAAATTAGAAAATAAATAGAAAAGGAATTGTATTGTTTTCCAAAGTTTTCTAAATGGATAGGTCACTCTGAAAGCAACAGCAGGAAAATGCTGGAATAGAAATGGAGAGGTTCTTGCTGATTATGCTTCTCTCATCTTTTCCACACAGTGATTTGAGAAGCTCCATTTATAGAACTTTAAAAAGGCCCAACTATTTAGAGTATGTTCATGTCAAAGATACTTTCAAATGTTGCAAATCTATCCATACTTATCGGGTCTAAGCTTAATGGAACACAGGAAGACTCAATTCCAAGATCAGATGCATGGCCTTTATTGTATTACTGTATTAGTTTATGTACATTTCCCAACATAATATTGCTGGTATATTCTCTCAACTGTATGTTGCATGACATTTTCATATCAAAGTGCCAGAGAGTACAAATAATTAAATCTAACCCCCCCTCCCTTGCAAAATAGTTGAATATGTTAGAAATGGATTATAGTGGAGCCCTTTAATTCTTTTCTCCTTCTAATATTATATTTGTTGGCAGCTGGATCTTGGTGTGTTTTCCAAAACAGTGGTTTAAATTAAAGCCAGTGCTAAAAGAAATTCACAGGTGTGGTTAAAAGCTTGAAGGGGGAAGGAATATATTGAGGAGTTGAACCCATTTTCTTGTTTAAACGTGTTTTATATATGTATGCAAGTACATATACAGGTAGTCCTGTATGACTACAGGAGTACGACCACAATCGAGCCCACAATTACTATTGTCAAGAGGCCCCATTTTATGACCTTTCTTGCCCCAGTTGTTAAGTGAGTCATGCAGTTGATAAGTTAGTAACATGGTTGTTAAGTGACTCTGGCTTCCCCATTGACTTTATTTGTCAGAAGGTCACAAAAGGTGATTTCATGATCCCAGGACACACTTCATAAATATGAGTTAGTTGACAAGCATCTGAATTTCGATCACATGACCTTGGGATTTCTGCAAAAGTGGTAACTGTGAAAAATAGCCATAAGTCATATTTTTCAGTGCCATTGTAACTTCAAACACTCACTAAACAAAGTGTTGTAAATTGAGGACTACCTGTAATTAATCTTCTAAATAAAACACTTGTTATGACTTTGTTGGTTTTGTTAGCCCATTTGAGTATAAAACGTTACTCCTTTTTCAGATAATATCAATAATATTCTGCAGGAGTATCCATCCATCCATCCATCCATCCATCCATCCATCCATCCATTCTCTTCTTTTAAATACACCCACACATTTTGGCTCTGTTAATATGACACACTCATCAATATTCAACTTAACCATGGATTACTTAACTTAATTTGCTGTATTTTCATAGCAGGCTGAACCATAAAATAATCAAATCAGCCCAAAGGGCACAGCATACTAAGGTAAAATGTGGTTGGCTGGTTTGTGGTGCAGTGTGTTGTGGTGCAGGTGCAAAGTCATGCAACAATCAGAGAACAATCCAGACACATCCATGCAGATAAATAAATGATGAATTGTTTTGTAGAGGTGGAATGGATTTTATTCACAAGTCCAGTGCATTGTGAATGAGCTCAATTATTGGCAATTGTTTAACTATCTGAAGGTAGTTCCCTTCAGATAATTAAGAAAGCAAAATACTTGGGAATATATTTAACAGCAAAATGTGCAACAATCAAAGAAGATAACTATATACAGCTACTGCAACAAATTAAATTGGATTTGGAGAAATGGAAAAATTTGCAACTATTAATGGTAGGAAGAATAGCAGCTATAAAAATGAATATTTTGCCGAAATTACTTTGTTTTTTAATGATCCCTATAAAAGTAGAGAAAAAATACTTTGACAAGTTAAACACAATAATTTTGAAATTTATTTGGCAAGGGAAGAAAGCTAGAATAAGATTGAAAATGATGCAAGAATCTAAGAATAATGGGGGCTTTGGGCTACCAAATTGGGAGCTTTACTACCAAGCTTCTGCATTAATGTGGGTGAAAGAATGGATAACTCACAGATATAGAAGATGATTGTTTTTAGAATGTTATGATCTCGAGTTAGGATGGCATGCTTTTCTATGGTATGATAAAAACAAGATTCATAGATATTTTCAGATATTTCAAAGACATTATATAAGGAATGCCCTGCTTTTAGTATGGGAAAAGATGAAAGCAAAAATATATATGAAAATACCAGGTTGGCTTTCAACAATAGAAGCATTTATTCACCCAAATTTAGTAACTCTGGAAAATTTTTTAACATATAAAGATATTTTGAATGTGGAAAGGGAACTTAAAACCAAACAAGAACTACAGAATCAAGGTGTTGACTTGTCGTGGTTGCCACATATGCAAATGCGAATGAGATATGAGAAAGATGAAATGATAATAAAGAAAATATATAATTTCTTATTAAGTTTAAAAATGGAAGATGAGCCGGTAAAAGACACAATGATATGGGCAAACTTTTTTGGATATACAATAGAATTAGATAATTGGCAAAAGATCTGGAAAAAAAACAACAAATTGACGATGGCAACCACATATAAGGAAAACTTGTACAAAATGTTCTATAGGTGGCAATTGCTGCCGGCGAGGTTAGCAAAGATGTTTAAAAACAGGTCCGCCAAATGTTGGAAATGTAATCAAAGACCGGGCACATACTACCACGTGTAGTGGACATGCCCAAAAGCAAAAAAAATTTGGACGAAAATGAACAGATGGTTAGAAAAAATGTTATGAGCCATGATTATTTTTGTTAGGCATAATGCCAGAAAAATATGAGAAAGGAAATGTATATTTAATATTACATGTCTTGACAGCAGCAAGAATTGTATTTGCACAGCAAATGGAAACATGAGGAAACACCTACAGAAGAAGCAATAATTAAAAAAACATTAGATTATGCAGAAATAGATAGACTGACACTGAAGACAAAAGAAAAAGAAGACAGAGACTATTTTCAAACATGGGACTTGTTTTACAAATGGTTAGACAGCAGAGGTAGAAACTAGGAACTGGAAAAATAGTATTATGTAAGCAAATTAACCCAGACAACGCGCTGTTCACAAAGCACTTATTTATGTAAAGAGAAAATAAATAAATTAATAATAATAATAATAATAATAATAATAATAATAATAATAATAATAATAATAATAATAATAATAAATCTTGGCAATTGTTGTTTACAAGTGCTAGACTTAAAAATATAGATAGGCCCATAACTATAACTTTATGAATATTGGTATAGTTATGAAAAAAACTTGAAAACATCCTACCTTTATTAAAAAGTGTAAATTTTGGGGCTATGGTATAAGCTACCCAATATGGATAGCAAAACACTGATCAGCCATTAGATGGCAGCAAACAATGAAATTTTCTTATTTCTTGCCTGCCATCTAATGGTTATCCAAATTTTTGCGGCCATAATAAGGAGTGGCTAGCAGACTGTAAAACTTTTCTTACGGTATGTAAGGTCTTTTAAAACACATTTATATTTATGTTAAAAAGGCTAGAATAAGTCACAAGGTTGCCAAGCATATTATGTGCTGCTGAAAGTCTGAATAAACAAAAACAATCTAGAAAGTGCAAAAGTATTGAGTAACTTATGAAAATATAAGGTGGGAATTTTGGAGCCTCATGTTATTGGAGACATTCTCTAATACATCATATTACTCTGATTCCTGCCTCTACATGAGCTGTTTTTGCTAGGACACAGACAGAAACTATTTTATCATATTTGATAAATTGAAGGGAGAGCAGCTGCTATATTTCAGATTAGGTCATCGCTTGTCTAGAAAAGGTCCCATCCCTTTCCCCCAAAACCATAAGTAATAAGGTGCATCTCCTTAAGAGCCAAATCTACTTTGCACATTCCATTTGCAGTTTCCAACTGCAAACTTTGAATTTGCAGTTGTGGACATTTACACAGTTACAGCAAAGAACAGAAACCTCACGTTTTTCTCATATGTGGATTATGTCAGATGAAAATCTTTGCTGACTGTCCCAACGAGGGAAAGGGCTGGCCTTTTAGGAAAAAAAATAAATAAGTTGGACAGTGAGGAATTTAAAGGAGCAGATCTATCCAGAGCTTTTTGGAACGGAGGAATAGTTAAAGCAATCAAGTTTGATGCTGGATAAGAAAGAATTTTGCAGAACTGCTTCTGGCTACAAGGAGCTTTTCTGCATACCCAGGGAGCCTCAGACAAGCATTGACATTTGTGCCACAGTTTGGCGCCTTTAGTGCTTACGTCCTAAAACAAAAAGAAGTTTGAAAAGTTTAGCTTTCATAGTTTTTGGAAGGAAAAGCGGTTGAAATTTACAACAGCTGAGAAATGTCAGCTGGACTTCTTTGTTATATTAGAAGCATATTAAGGTTTAATATGAAAGAGTAAATGTCATAAAATACTCTTCAGCCCAAACTGGGTTGAGATCTGGTACATAGAAAATTTCCATTCCATTTTGGAAACATGCCCTCCCTTCACCAGATAATCAATTCCCCAGTTGGCTGGGGGATTCTGGGAGTCAAAGTCCACAAGTGGCCAAGGTTGGACATCCCTGACCTACAGGAAAACCGTATTAAGTGTGGTTCAAATAAATTTCTACCTCAGCTCATAGTTTATAGAGGTGCAGATCACAGCACAAGCAGGCACTGCCAGTGTGCAGAGCATTTATGATTCATTTACATGAACTTTAAACATATATGAGAGGTGATGACACATCGTAGTCTAACACATCTTTTTCCCATTTCTCTTTTCCTGACCAAAGGCTCTTCTGGAAGATTTCACTGCTGTTTTCCATTGGATATTCATCGAGACAGGGGTGTCAAACTCACAGCCCACAGATTGGATTTGTCGCGTGCTGGCCCCGCCCACGCCCAGTTTAGCGAAGGGGGAAAAAGTCCTGATACCAGGGGTGAAATCCTACCGGTTCGGACTGATTCTAGGGATTATGGGCATCAGTTCGTCGAACTGGTAGTAATTACCTCTCCTTGGCCCCACCCATGCCGGGCCGGTCGCCACTCACCTCTTCCAGCTGCTCGATATTCCACAGAATTCAATGTTAAATACAGCAGAGAGAATGTTAACTTTTCTCCCTCCGTTCAGAATGGAGCTGCTGCAGCCTATCCCTTTAAGGTAGTCTCCAGGAGGCAGGGGGCCAGGAGGGAACCATAAAGGGAGCAGCAGCTCCATTCTGAATGGAGGGAGAAAAGTTAGCATTCTCTCTGCCACAGAATTCAATGTTAAATGCAGCAGAGAGAATGCTAACTTTTCTCCCTCCATTCAGAACAGAGCTGCTGCAGCCTGTCCCTTTTAAGGTAGTCCCCAGGAGGGAGGGGGATGGGGGGAACAGCTGGAATGGAGGCTGCTTTTGTGAAAGGCAGGACAATGGGGAAGGGGATTTTCCTGCCTGTCGTCCATTCCTCAATCTCAGCACAGACTGAGGGAAGGATGATAGGCAGGAATATTCCCCTCCCCATTTTCCTACCATTCGCAACAAGGAGTGCCTGGGAGGGGAGGGGCTGGTGAGGAGCCCCTTGATGTGAGTGATGTTGAGTTGGCCACGCCCACCCAGTCACATGACCTCCCCCCAACAAGCCATGCCCATAGAACCGGTAGGAGAAATTTTTTAATTTCACCCCTGCCCGATACGTCATGTGACACTGCCATGACGATGTGAGTTTGACACCCCTGTTCTAAGACAGCTCCTTCATGGATAAGGAGGCTATTTTTCTGTTGCGTCATATAATAAACACCAATTTGGTCTCCTTAATCACTTCGTTCAACTCTTCTTCATACAATGAAGGAGAGGACATCTGTGAAAGGCTTTTGGTGTACAGGTAGTCCTCAACATACAACCACAATTGAGCCCAAAATTTCTGTTAAGTGAGACAGTTAAGTGAGTTTTGTCTCACTTTATAACCTTTCTTGCCACAGTTGTTAAAGGAATCACTACTATTGTTAAATTAGTTATACAGTTTTAGAGTGAACCTGGCTTCCTCATTGACTTTGCTTGTCAGGTCGCAAAAGGCGATCCCATAATGTGAGTCAGTTGCCAAGCATTTGATATTTTGATCAGATGACCATGGGGATGTTATAATGGTTATAAGTGTGAAAAATGGTTACAAGTAACTTTTTTCAATGCCGTTGTAACTTCAAACAATCACTATAGAAATGGTTGTAAGTCGAAAACTACCTGTATCAATGCATCAGATCAGCCAGTTATTTTCTCTGAAAAATGGCCATCAGTGCTCTGCAGAGGGATTACATAGTAAATATTGGCAAGCAAGTTCTTGTAGGAAGTGACATCTGAAAATAAAACAAAACAGAGCAAAAACCCTGAACACAATTATTGTGATAAACTATTGCATGCCAATAAGCGATGCTGTCATATATTAAATACCTTAGGATATACAGTAAATGCTTGTTCATATTCCCTTTCTCAAACTGTAGTATTAAAAGGAGTTGAGACTTACATAGAAGAAACATGAAATCATATTGCACTTATTAAACAAAACAATATGCATGTACAATAGAAAAGAAATGTAAAGAAAACAAGGCCCCATGAAGAACCCTGCTAAGTTATTGTTATTTTTTTATATATAGTTTATTGTTCCTGTTTATTATTCAGGTTTTCTGGATCAGATAAAAGGATTTCTGAGTCCTGGGTAGTATACAGCTAGTGATGAGAACCATAATATTTTCTGGTTGGTATTTCCCAGTAACTACCTCTATGCTAGGAAACAGCATGCTGCTATCTTGACAAGGAGCCATTAATAACTTTATCCTGCACAAATCTCTCCAAATCCTTGTTAAAGGCCATTTTGTGGGGAGGATTCAAATCTAAGCATCTGCCTCAAGCATTTGTATAAACGTAGAGATTTCTGAAGCTATAGAGACACGCTTCTAGTTAATCTTAGGTCTTTAACCCCGTACTTTTGAGGACAAATTTGTTCCGGACATAATCTCTATCCAAATCCATCTTTTTTATTAACCACAAAAATAAATCAATATGTTTTCAGATGAAATTCTGTTTCTTGAATGTTTATGTGTAAGGATTTTCTTCTAAAGGCATTGTCCTATTGAAGCAGATTTCTTCAAACTGGTGTCCTCCAGATGTGTTAGGATTGTTTAGGAATGTTGAGAATTACAGTCCCAGGTCAATGGAAGGGCTCACTTGGAGAAATTTATATTTCAGCATCACATTCTTGATAATGAACGTACCTTTAACCACTCTAAACCAAGAGCCTGTTTTATTTTCTATTGTAAATACTGCTCTTCCAGATATAGAAAACTAGCCTTGATAATGAGCAGAATGGGGAAGACACCACTTCTGCTTCTAGTTATATGCACTGGATCTAGACTAGAGGTGGGTTTCAGCAGGTTCTGACCAGTTCTGGAGAACCGGTAGCGGAAATTTTGAGTAGTTCGGAGAATTGGTAGTAAAAATTCTTACTGTGGTGGGTTTCAAAATTTTTTACTACCGGTTCTGTGGGTGTGGCTTGCTGGGTGTGGCAGGGGAAGGATACTGTAAAATCTCCATTCCCACCCCATTCCAGGAGAAGAATATTGTAAAATCTCAATTCCATCCCCAATCCAGGGGAAGGATACTGTAAAATCCCCATTTCCTCCCAATCAGCTGGGACTTGGGAGGCAGAGAATAGATGGGGATGGGACCAGTCAGAATTTTTACTACCCATTCTCCGAACTACTCAAAATTTCCAATACCGGTTCTCCAGAACTGGTCAGAACTTGCTGAAATCCACCTCTGCCCCGGCTCCATCTATTCTCTGCCTCCCAACTCCCAGCTAATCAGGAGGAAATGGGGATTTTGCAGTAACTTTCCCCTGCCATGCCCAAGCTACGCCCACCAAGCCATGCCACGCCCACAGAACTGGTAGTAAAAAATGTTAGGTTGATGGATCTTGCCCAAATAACTCCAGACACAATGTAGTGTTTCTAATGGCTTATTTATTAAATATTCAAATATAGAATTAGCTTACTTTTACATCTGTATCTGACCTATGTCCTTTCCTTACAGATGTGGAACTGGAACTGCTGGATGACCACGTGGGAGCGGCCTTTTGTACTCAGAGGGAGGAGCTTTGAGGTAAGGTGGGGCTATGGGGATAATGGGTTGTGTGGTTGGGTTAACCCTTGCAGGGTAGTGTGGAATAGATATACAAGCAAGTTAGACATTTCACCTGACAAAAAATTTGAAACCCATCACTGATCTAGACATGATTCAAAGACATGATCCTCACCAAATGATGTGACTCAGGGAACAGATATTTGGATTGTAGACCCAAATCAGTGATAGAAAACCCAATACATTTGCTTGGATGCAGAATCCCAGAAATTAATAAGGCATGTTTTTGAGTACAGGTTGTCCTTGACTTAAAACCATTAGTTTAGTGATCGTTTTAAATTACAACAGCACTGAAAAAAGTGACATGACCATTTTTCACACCATTGCAGCACCCCCATGGTCACATGATCAAAATTCAGACACTGGCATATGTTTCTGATGGTTGCAGTGTCCTGGGGTCACATGATCACCTTTTGCAACCTTCTGACAAGCAAAGTCAATGAGGAAGCCAGATTCACTTAACAACCATGCCACTAATTTAACAACTGTAGTGATTCACTTAACAACTGTGGCAAGCAAGTTCATAAAACGAGGCAAAATTCCCTTAACAAATGTCTCATTTAGCAGCCAAAATTTTGGGCTCAATTGTGGTCGTAAATTGAGGACTACCTGTAGGAATTGCTACAAGAAGTCAATTAATGTGTAAGGGTCCATGCTCATTGGGAAATAAATCTCAGTGAGTCTTCTTCAAAACATATTGGCTACAAAAAAAGTATTTAACAAAATATTAATTATCAGTAAGCAATGATTATTAATCATGGACTAAAAGAATAGAAAATCAGGATGCCTTAGATGGCATCTAAGTGGCACTGGTGGCGCAGTGGACTAAGTGCTGTTAAAGTAGTACTTAGTTGCCAGCTGCCTGCAATTACTGCAAGTTCAAATCTCACCAGGCTCAAGGTTGACTCAGCCTTCCATCCTTTCGAGGAAGGTAAAATGAGACCCGGATTGTGGGGGCAATAAGCTGACTTTGTATAAAAAGAACACTGCTTAGGAGGGGGGGCTGAAAGCCCTACTAAGCAGGTATATACAAAAGTATGAAGGCTATTGCTTAATGCATTGTAAGCCGCCCTGAGTCTCGGGAAAAGGGTGGCATATAAATCGAACTAATAAATAAATAAATAAATAAATAAATAAATAAATAAATAAATAAATAAATAAATAAATAAATAAATAAATAATTTATGATCTGCCCAGTAAAGAAATAAACACATTGCTTTTGAATCAGACTTGAATTCATCTATGGGTTATATTTTTTTTCCTGAATGTTATAGTGGCCTATTCAATGAGGTTCTTCCTCCTCACAGATTTTAGTGGTTTTCCTTCCTCTTCATTTCAATCACTGGCCTTTTTCACATCTGGAGATGGGCTGTTAGGGTGGATTTGTGCCAAGAGTTTAGAAAGCAAATCCCTTTATGATTATCATTAAATGAGATGTTTGTCATCCTTCTCATGTAACAGATTACCATCCTTCCTGCTTCATCTCAAACCCTTCCTCTACAACTGCAACCTGTTAACCAGGTAATTTTTGGGGGGGGTGGGGGGAGGAATTTAGCACTCTTCAAAAAGACTGGTGGAAAGAGCCTGACTGACAGATTACAGGTGCAGAAGACCTTCCTCTTTTAGTCAAGCCAGTTCACCTGCCATTAAAACCTGCCATTCAAAACCATTTCTACACTTGTCCTACCCTCTCTTACCACTCATTAAGGAAAATGTCTGGTGGTTGCAGGGGTGGGTTCCACTTACCTTTACTACTGGTTCGCAGCAGCATCACGGACAAGATCTGCATGCACAGATCACCCATGATGATGTCGTGGTGGGCGGGCAGAGTCGACGTCGTGGTGGGTGGGTGGGGCCACCCACCCGTTTTACTACCGGTTCTATAGAACCAGACAGAACCAGGAGCAACCCACTACTGGGTGGTTGCCTTTGTCATTATCAAGAGTTGTTCAGTGGAAGCGAATATGAAGCCAGGGAAATCCAACTTTTCCTTAACCCGTTCGAAAACTATAAGGAAAGCAACAGAAGTTTATATTATTACTGTGGCAGAATAGGGCTTGGACATCAGGGCAGCAGATTTTATGCCGGTATAATTTCCCTGCTGGCTCAAGAACTGGTGAATTTCACTTTAATGATGTGTCTGTGCCCTAAATTGATTAAAACTCTCCTCTAAAAGCTCTGATACAGCCACTTTTGACATCACCTAACTCTGATGTTTGTTAAAGCTGCACCACCTTTCTCAGGGTTCTGAAAGAGCCTGAGGAAGGATGCCACTTATGTAAGGAAGCTACCAGTACCTATTAAAATTAAATCAACTTTTAAAGGAGCTGCGAGATAGAGAGATCAAAGCTCCTGCAAGGTCCAAATAATATTTTTCAACTGTGCACAGCTCTATTTTTTATTTATTATATTTTATCACATGTCATACTTTCACCTGTTTTGCTTTACCTTCTGTTGCATTTTTTTAAAGTGGGCTTTTCCAATGCATATGATTGTCTGTGTTCCTAAATTCTGCATGATTTTTTGATGAATGAAATTTGATTATTCCAAGAGTCTGATTTGATTGGGAAAGGGTTGATTGTGAAATTGGCTAGTGACATCGCATACGGTATTTGCTTTTATGTGCAGCATATACCGCAGTTTAGTTATCCTACCTCAGGTAGTTTTCTGCAAAAAGCATCTTTCGTTGTAATTGCTTTCATGGAAATGCCTTGAAGAAGTCATGGAAGCAAATTAGACAGTTGCTTGGTACAAATTTTAAGGCTAAAATTATAAATTCAGTTGCAAGAACATATTGGATTTGCTGGTAGTTGATCTATTCATAATTTCAACAAACATTGTACTGTTGTTGGTCCTGATTAACTTGTGTGAAGCACAATGTATGATCATAGTAGAAAAGGAGATAGTAGAAAATGAGTGTTTCATATGCCTATGAACTTGATAAGAAAGCCAGCTTGGTATAGTGGTTGAGGTATATGGCAAGAAACCAGGAGACTGTGAGTTCTAGTCCTGCCATAGATACAAATCCAACTAGGTAATCTTGGGCCAGACACTCTCTCTCAGTCTTTGGAAGGAGGCAAGGGCAAACCACTTCTGAAATTTTGCCAAGATAAAATGTGGGATGTGTCCAGGCAATCACCAGGAGTCAACACTGACCAGAACAGGGTTCCCCAACCCCTGGTCCATGAACTGGCACCAGTCTGAGGCATGCCAGAAACCTGGCCGAGCAAACAAGTTGCATCCCCATCTGTGGGATGCAGGCAACATGTGAAACCACGCCTCCTCCGGTCCATGGAAAAACCCCTCTACATGGAACCGGGCCCTGGTACCCAAAGGGTTGGGGGCCCAAAGGGTTTGTTTGTGACTAGAAGACACAAACAAACAAACAAACAAACGACATAGTTCATATTATCATTTCTTCAAAAAGATAGTCCATGTAGCAATTACAATGAAACAATTATATTGCAGAGCAGATTACCTATTTATTTCTACATGGCTGCTCATGCAGAAATTGTTCTGGGACTGAGAATGGATTTAATATAAACCGCATGGCATTTAGCAGTTCCAAAAGAAAGGTGATTGACACTGTTTTCAAAGACGGTGGTGAAGTTCATTTTGTTACATTGTGTATGTTTGTTAATGTCTTGCACACATGTGCAAGAGCATGAAGTTCTTTCCACATATCAAGAATAGTTATTATATGAACCTATCAGTAGAAATCTCCCTTATAATACATGCATGTAGCCATCAACTGAGAGAAAAGAGAGAGAGGAAATAAGTTTCTTACTTAAATGGGACGATATAATTAATGTGAAATGTAACCTGGTCCTCAGAGATGAATGATGCGTACGGGTTTTTTTTTCCCAGTTTCCTCTGCTGTATAAACCGATGTGTCATCTGACCTATGAAGGATATGTATTGAGGGACTCATCTCCCCCACACAAATACGTGTTTGGTTTGACTACAGTTTCATTATACTGAGGGCCAGGAACAAGTCTGGTAGGAAGCTGAGGAGAAGAACATTACAAAGTAAGTTGTGCATTAATTTTGGAACAATATGCTGCTCAGGGAAGATCCTAATAACCTATTGGGTTGAGCACAATTGAGTTTTCTTAGGAATGCTGCAGCAGAACCTTTGTCCAAAACAGTTTTTATTGAAATATTTTGATTTTTAGAATCTCTTATCTCACTTAGTTTATCTCGCCCTCCCTCTCTCCGACTTGTCAGTGGTGGGTTTCAAAATTTTTTACTAGTGGTTCTGTGGGTGTGGCTTGGTGGGTGTGGCTTGGTGGATGTGGCGTAGCATGGCTTGGTGGGCGTGGCTTGGTGAGCGTGGCAGTGGAAGGATACTGTAAAATCTCCATTCCCTTTCGTCCATATCCTGAAACATAGGGATATGCTATATTACTTATGCTGGTTAGCACAACTATTAGCACTTCAAAGTCCTACCCCAGCAATAGACACAATGTCAGAGGCTCCCTGTGAAAATCAAATGGGAATAGCCAGGGCCTGCTGTAGCTGTCCTAAAGGAAATAAATCCCCAATAGAATGGATGGAAGTACTGAGAAAAAAAGGCCCTTTGTACCTCAGGGGCTTCATATTAGAGCAAAAGAAAACTAAACCATCAGTCTGAGAATGAGGATGATGATGATGACCAAGAAGAACCTTGGTGGCGCAGCAGACTAAAGTGCTGTTAAATAGCACCAGCTGCCTGCAATTACTGCAAGTTCAAATCTCACCAGGCTCAAGGTTGACTCAGCCTTCCATCCTTTCGAGGTAGGTAAAATGAGGACCCGGTTTGTGGGGGCAATAAGCTGACTTTGTATAAAAAAGAACATCGCTCCGGGGGTGTGTGTGAAAGCCCTACTAAGTAGGTATATACAAAAGTATGAAGGCTATTGCTTAACGCATTGTAAGCAGCCCTGAGTCTCCGGAGAAGGGCGGCATATAAATCGAACCAATAAATAAATAAATAAATAATAAATGCTATCCATTCATGTCTAACTCTTGGTGATTCTATCGGCCAGGTCTCCCCATATCTTCCATTATTGGACTACTTCTTTGAGTTCTATGCTCTGGCTGGTGATGGCTTTGATGATGTCCAGCCATCATTTCTTTGGTGGCTAAGAACCTTTTTCTTTTTACCGCTAACTCTTCCACTCTTTCTGCAGTGAATTCCCTCGCATTCAACCATTCCCTACCAAGTTCTCACCATCTGGGTTGGACTTCTGCTCCCACAATCCTGAGCCAAGATGACTATGGAGAAGGTTACTAAAATTGCCATATTTAGTTCAATGGTGATTATGTTTTTCTTAGGATGTAACTTTTTTTAAGGAGATCCATGAATGCATTACTTTGACTAGAATTGTTATCCATGTGGAGTTTTTATTAGAGAGGTATGGTAGCTTGCTTGGCTGCTGAGGCCCTTCTGGAACCCTTGGATTGACTGGGTATTCTAGCTGGATGTACATCCCTTTATTTGGAATGTGGATGTGTGTGCACACGCTTGTTTTTACACATGGATCTACTCTTCTGTGCATCTGGCTATGAGTTCCTCCCAAGAACGTGAAGTAATTCCTGGCTTCTGAAACAAAGACAGGCCCTCTCTTGTTTTTTAACTCCTTGCTCTTTTTTGGCTGTGCAATGAGGCAACAGGGACTTATATTAATAATTGGAAAAGTTGTGTGAAGCACATGGTTGCTCCGATGCTTATTCTGAAAGGTCAATCTGGGACATTTATCATTTGGAAGCGTAATTGTTAGTTCTGGAAACAGTTCTCCATCGCAAAAAGTGTTACATCTTGAGAAATTTCTTTCATCAGAATCATCTGTTAAAAAGGGGCAAGATGGAATTTTAGTAATATCACAACTGTATATGCCTAGTAATACAATAAGAAGAAATCATTCGAAGCAATTATTTTTTCATATGTTTTGTTAGGCAGACCATTCAGCTCCAGAGTTCTATTTAATCCACTCTGGAAATTTTAATAGGAACATTGGCATTTGTCTCTCATTTGAATCTCTGAGAATTTTCTTTTATTCTTCCTACATTCAATGATTTTATACGCAGTTAAATCTTCTACAACTCTTCAGTGTTCTAGAAACGGAGCATTTTGCTCCCTCTAGCAAAGGAAGACAAACCTAAACCAAAACTTTAGCAGGCCACTGCCAACGTCTCTGTGTTGTTTTCTGAAAGCCAAAATACTATAAATTGGATGGAAGGAGGACTTTGGATATCAGTTTTAAGTCCCCAGAATATTTCCATGGAAATAAATGAAGTTTGGTTTTGTTTTTCCTGCTGCCCTGATACTATGTATGTTTATTTGGCAATAATTTTGTCAGAAAGAGGTAATAAATCTTTAGAAATAATATATATTAGTAGAAGCTGGCTCCAATTTCCCATTCTGCCTTAGCACAATTTTAGCTCCTTTTAAAATGCTACATATGTATAAGTAATGGTTTGCCAGCAGCCTTCTTTGCCCTGGAATTACCTGGATGTTTCTTATAGAAGTTCTCTCTAGCCAAAATCTGCTTAACTTCCAAGGCCAGATAACCTGGCCAAGGACTGCCACCTGCTGCGATTCAAAGCAAAAATGCAGATTGTAGATGGGGAATAAGTTCTACGGGAAATAGGTTTTATCTACACCTGGACCCAAACATCAACTTTCATGTGCTTTTCTTGCAGATTTGCAGAAAAAAAGTAGCCTATTAATTGCATGTGGTGACTTCATTCATGAGAAACATATGTAAAAATACAATATTAGTTAAAAATAGTCTGTTTCATCAATTCCTGGTTGCAGAGAAGACAGTACAATCTGTCTACAGTATATCCCCATTCGGAGCACAAGCCAATTTGGGGAGAGGGGGTGTCGCATATTAATATTGCCAAGTTGTGCTTTCAGGAAGTACATGATTGATCAGAGCATCCTCCATCACTGTTTTGGTGCCTAAAGCTGAGACAGCCTTTAATTTAAGCTTTTTAAAAGTGTTTGCAGAATAGAGGGAAAAAAATCCTAGTTTGACACTTGTACTTAAACTACCTTGTTGGTCAGCTTTTTTTACATACCATATCAAGAATCTGGAGCACAAAGTTGCCAATATGCTTAACACATTAATGACTAGGGAGGTTTTGTATGCATGCATAGGCATCAAAGGTGGGTTTCAGCAGGTTCTGACCAGTTCTGGAGAACTGGTAGCGGAAATTTTTAGGTCGGAGAACCGGTAGTAAAAATTCTGACTGGCTCCGCCCCCATCTATTCTCTGCCTCCCAAGTCCCAGCTGATCAGGAGGAAATGGGGATTTTGCAGTATCCTTCCCCTGGATTGGGGAGGGAATGATATCCTTCCCCTGCCACACCCACCAAGTCACGCCCACCAAGCCACGCCCACAGAACTGGTAGTAAAAAAATTTGAAACCCACCACTGATGGGCATGCATGAGTTAATTTCACAGCCATCAGGCCTTGCTAGCTTTCTTGCTAAGGAAACATTTATTTTATCACAAGAAAATGCTTGCAGGAATCATTCATATAATGTCTCTTCAGCAAGCCAGATCCTCACCCAGAGAGTACATAAAGTACTGTACGGTGCTTGTGATGTGAACAGAAATGCTAGCTTAGCTTTTTGTGACAGGCAGAAGAACAAATCTCTAGCTGAAAGCAACAAGCCCCATAGCTTTAGACTCATTCATCTTTGAGCCTGCCAGATGGCAGGAATCTCAGGAGAGCCTTCTGTCTCATTCTGCAACTCTTTATAAATAAATAAGACAGACTCACACTAACCCTGCTGCCAACAGATAAAGACATTTCTCATTATCTGGGCTTTTAAACTGACTTGTCTACTCAAATCCATTGCAACTAGGAGGGGCCTTTTATTTCCTTTTTTCCTGAGGCATTTTGTCTCCTCTTTAAAATGGATCTGCTTCGATTCTTTCAGGATAATGTTGTATTTTATTTTAAAGCTATTATCGTTGGCTCCCTTACTCATTATTTATCTGAAGAAAATAAGACATGCATTGAATATGTAA
Source organism: Pantherophis guttatus (assembly GCF_059756535.1). Classification (NCBI taxonomy): domain Eukaryota; kingdom Metazoa; phylum Chordata; class Lepidosauria; order Squamata; family Colubridae; genus Pantherophis; species Pantherophis guttatus. The sequence goes on along the minus strand of NC_142063.1, from coordinate 269,160,584 downwards.
ACAAAATGAGTTTATTTTGGAGAGCTAAGTAAGGAAATCACAGGCCTTCTGGATTTAGTATAATACAAAGATGGGATGGGATATATATTCAGATGCAAAAGATTGAGGGCAAACGAAGAAGGGGACAACAGAGAACAAGGTGGCTGGATGGAGTCACTGAAGCAGTCGGCATGAGTTTAAACGGACTCCAGAGGATGGTAGAGGACAGGAAGGCCTGAAGGAACATTGTCCATGGGGTCGCGATGGGTTGGACATGAATTTGCAGCTAACAACATTCAGATGCACTTTTCTACAGTACTAGGATATCAACTACTGAGAATTCAAAGAAGGATTATTAATGGAAATTGTAAATTCTCTAAAACAGGTGTCGCCAATTCCCCTGGCCTGTTGGGAACCAGACCGCACAAGTAGTGGGCAAGTGCGCGAAGCTTCTTTTGCACATGCGTGGGAGTTAAGTTGTGCACGCGAAACCATCCCTTCCCCTCTGCTGCCACTGCCGCTGCTGCCGGTCCACAGAGCCAAAAGGTTTGGGGACCACTGCTCTAAAATATCAGTGCTTTTTAGAATATTAGAAAATAGGAGTGATGAACAACTGGGAATTCTAACAGACATGGTTTTTCTTAATTCCAGTATGAAAAAATTGCACCTGCCACAATCCTCCTTTTTTATATGTATTAGAAAAATTTAATTTTATTTGTTTCACAACTGCCCATCTGTGACTCTGTGAGCAATGTACAACAATTAAGCAAAACTACGCAATATGTAAAAAGGGAAGGCTGCTAAAAATGTACATATACAGAACAAATACACAAAAGTGTTTTGTTTTTTTTTAAAGGAATGTCGCAGATGGAGAAAGTGGATGGGGTTGAACGATGATTGAAGACATGGGAAACAGAGATAGAGACTGTTGGTAGAGACTGAATCAGCCATTCCCGGTTAGAACTCTGCATTGTCCCAAGAGTCTAATCTGAAGGTTGGTACGGTAAATTGCCATGAATGAAAAAAAAAATGTAGAAAACATTTAAGAATAATTTATTGATGGCATTGAGCTTTTCAAAAGGATTTTGAACTCATCTGCTATTTCTGGAGACTTGCAAAAAACCAAAAAAAAAAAAAAAAAAACCAAAGGAGAAAACAGGAGATGGTTTCTCCCTTAGCTTTTCAGACAGAGTATGTCTTTAGTTACAGCCCAGTTGCTATTTTGAAAACCTTCAGGACAGAAGGGGAGAGTTATGGCCTGATCAGTTTTACATTATTAACATCTGTGCAAATTTTAGAAGTCCATATGACGAGACTTCAACGTGCTGTCCAAAAAGGACTCTGTCTAGGGAAAGTGATTGTCTGGAAAAATAAATGATGGCTAAGCGCTGTGGTATTCTGCAAATAAAAGTTTGCACAGTTCAAGGGTTTCCTGGACTCACGGCTCTTCCTTGAAGAGCAGATGCCATCTGGGTTTTGGATGGCCTTGTGAAACTCAAATTATGCACAATTTGTTCTCAAGTCTCGGTTGAGAGGTCCTAATCACAGGCATTCATGCCTTTGTCACCTCTTCTTCTGATTAGTGCAATGTGCACTAATCGTTAGCAGATTTTTATATCAGACCCATTCAGTTGTCTCTAATAATCTGTACCGGGGTGAAATCCAGCAGGTTCTGAAGAACCGGTAGCGGAAATTTTGAGAAGTTCAGAGAACTGGCAAATACCACCTCTGGCTAGTCCCAGAGTGGGGTGGGAATGGAGATTTTGCAATATCCTTCCCCCAGGAGTGGGGTGGAAATGGAGATTTTGCAGTATTCTTCCCCTGGAGTGGGGTGGAAATGGAGATTTTGCAATATCCTTCGCCCAGGAGTGGGGTGGGAATGGATATTTTGCAGTATCCTTCCCCTGGAGTGGGGTGGGAATGGATATTTTGCAGTATCCTTCCCCTCGGGTGGGATGGGAATGGATATTTTGCAGTATCCCTTCCCCAGGAGTGGGGTGAGAATGGAGATTTTGCAGTATCCTTCGCCCAGGAGTGGGGTGGGAATGGAGATTTTGCAGTATCCTTCCCCTGGAGTGGGGTGGGAATGGAGATTTTGCAGTATCCTTCCCCTGCCATGCCCATCAAGCCACGCCCACCAAACCAAACCAAACCACGCCCACAGAACCAGTAGTTAAAAAAAAACGAATTTCACCACTGATCTGTACACATTAGGTCAGTAAAAGCATTTAGATAGAAGAGCATTACAAAACATGTTAGTCACCTCTCCTCCAAGTGAGGAGAACCATCTGAATTCTTTGCAAGGCTCTTTGTGCCTGCTTTGAAAGCTTTACCCAGTAGCTGGAGGTAGGCATTTGCATGCAGAGACTATGCTTCTGCTGGGATCATCAGCAGAGCGAAGTGGCTTGGTACACACACACACATATGTGCAAACAGTGAGGGACAGCTTGGGAGCAGCTGTGTGAACCTTTCGGAGGGCACGGACACTTTAACAAAGAGGAAATGAACTTTCCTTTAGACCGGCACATTTGATGAAGGAACTCTTTCAAAAGTTTTGCATAAGCCTAAAACTCAGGACATCTTATTTGGGCTTCTTTCTGAGGCTGCAGTCCAGGTCAGGCTCTAGGATCCAGAAGGTCTGCCTATGAATTGGCCAGCAGCAGCCTCAGGGTCTATAGAATCTGGCTGCTTCTGTCAAAATGAGGAATAGAATAGAATAGAATAGAATAGAATAGAATAGAATAGAATAGAATAGAATAGAATAGAATAGAATAGAATAACTATTGTCACTTTGGATGTACATTAATCAGCATATGTTAAAATGAAATTTGTTGCATACAGCTCTCAAAGGGTCACCACCTCCAACATATACCACATAACGATGACAGAATAAACAAGCAGACAAACAAATGAATGAATGAATAAATAAATATAAAATTATGCATATATCCACATATACCGGTATTATATGACACAGAGAAACGACACAGTCTAGTTCGGATGGATACATGTACATGTCAAGAAAAACGAATCTTGAGAGTTTACCAGACAGATGGCATAAGCAGTACTATGGCCCTGTGCTACAAAGTCTGCCAGGTACACAAGGAGAAAAAAAGTTGGGTTTCTCAGTTATCAATATCACAATTGGGCCACTTATTTTTCAAATCAATTTATAAGGCCATCCATCTCCCAACCTGAGTGGCAAACTGTGGGTGGAGGCAGATAAATCAGATAAAAATCCTGGCTGAACTCTGGAGGAAAGAGCCAGGTGTTCAAGATTTTGCAGGAGGTAAACAGGCTTTTGCCTGTCTCACCCCATCTTGTCAGCAGCTCTTGTCTGATTCAAAGGAGAGGTCAAGTTGCAGAGCAACAGAGATCCAATAATCCTGGGAATGGTGCACTGCCAACAGCAGGTAGGCAAGGGTCAAGAGGCAGTATAGCGAACTGGGCCCAGAGATGCCAAAAACCATTAGGCAGACCAGGGTCATGCGCCAATGCAGCCATCCAGGAACAGCAGCAGGCAAGTTGACAATGTTCATTTAGAGGAGCAAGCTTCAAGGGACAGCCAGACCATTTTCTTCAGATCTATACCTGACCTTTGATTGATAAGCAAGGACCAGGAAAACAATGTTGTCAGCATTCCAATAATGTACCCATAGAAATCAGAACTCCGAGGCAGGCAGGTTCCTCAAAGTTTTATTGGGTAGATCATATTGGCACAACTGGTGAAAGCTGACTCTCAAAGTTCCTGCGGCTTTCACCTACTTAAAAGTAAATGTTTCCCCTTTCCCCCAAGTCACTGATCGCATGTCCAATCCAGGAGCTGGCCAATTGCTTGGTTACTTCACCCCTCCTCTGGCCAGCCACCTGTGGGAAATGTCCTTGGGTTCCCACAGGAAAGTTTTGGCAACAAACCCCATCTAACTATTTCCCCCCCTCCTTCTGTTGTGTGGCAGCCCTGAAGCCTTCAAGATGGTCTCAGCCATGATCACTTCAGGGTTGATAGATGTCATTTCACTTAATTAAAATTAACCCAGATTCATTGCAGTGATTAAAATTATGACTCTTTGAGAGTATAACTGCTCTCACATTGAGATGATTTGATGACAACGTTGATAAGTGTAGTGGTGACCTCTTAAAAGACTTTCAGGAGTCACCTGTGCACCTGATTCCTCAATCTGTGCATCTCTGTTCTAAGGCTGAATTATAGAATCATTGACTTGGAAGAACCTTAAGGGTCCACCAGAACATCTCTAGCAGATGACCATGCAGCTATTGTTTGAAGACAATAGACAACTTACTACAATGTAATCGTTTCTCCTAACTCATTCACTTAGAAAGGAGCTTTATGGATACATAATAACTCCTATGATGATGATTACTTGCTGACCATGAAACCTGGGAGGACACTTTGAAGCCCTCCTTTAGTCAGTTGGGTTTCCAGGGTAGGAAACCCTCTTTTGGAACAAGAATATGAGAGAGGTAATAAACACTGGCTTGTCCTGCAATTTGATTGAAGAAATCTCTGCCCAGATCAGTTCCATTGCAAGGACATTTTATACCATGCTAGAACAGCCAAATCAATGGAGAAGACAATAGAGTTTGCTTTGTTTATGGCCTGAGGAGAATTTTCCAGAAACTGCAGTGTTTTGTTAAAGTGCCTTGGCCACAAAATTCAAACAAAGTACACGGCTGGGATTATTTCATGTATTTAAATTTTTGTGAGAGCAAAAAGTTACATGGTCCGTGTGTATTATATTTAGCTTGAGGTGAAGACATTCAGTCACCTTGGTTACATTTGAAATAATGCTTCCAAGGAAATAGCAGTTACACCCTTCAACCTCCAACACCACTGGATTGGTCGCCAGGAACATTTCTAATGTTACAAATGAACTGATTAAGAAAAACAACCTGTAATTGATATACGTGGCAGTGAGTTTCACTGCTGAACAATCATAAAGTAGATTTTTACTGGAGTTGGCAGAGTGGCCAAAGCTTGTTTCAGTGCACAATGCAACTGATTGAACATGACAATTAGGGCACATTTCAGTGGTGGGTTGCTCCCGGTTTGTACCGGTTCACAAGAACCGGTAGTAAAAATTTGTAGTAGTTCAGAGAACCGGTAATAACATTGGCTGGCCATGCTCCCGAACCGGTCCCTGACCCAGTCGCCGCTCGCTTACCCTGCCCACCTCATCAGAGGCTTTTTTTAAAAAAAAATTTAAAAGCATTTTTTCTACAACCTCTTCAGCTGAAAAAATGCTTTTAAAAGTTAAAAAAAAATCCTCTGATGATCACGTGGCTCAGCTGGGATCATCAGAGGCTTTTAAAAGCATTTTTTCTACAACCTCTTCAGCCAAAGAGGTTGTAGGAAAAAAAATGCCTTTAAAAGCCTCTGGCAATCCCAGCTGAGTTGCCTGATCATTAAAGGCTTTTAAAAGCATTTTTTTCTGCAACCTGTTAAGGTTGTAAAAGTAAAAAAAAAAAGTTGGCCATGCCAACCCAGTCACATTACCCCCCCTAAGCCATGCCCACAAAATAAGCCACGCCCACAGAACCAGTAGTAAAAAATTTAAGAACCCACCCCTGGCACATTTGACTGTGTGAAATGTATGCAGAACTAAACCATTGCTCCATTCTTCTGCAGCAATTCTGTAGCCGGAAATATAAGCTACCACAGGAAACGATACATTAGAAACCTGGTCATTCCATCAAAAATTATGCTTAGGGTGCAAAAATATATGCATTCAAACATAATTAAAATACTAAAAAACTGCAGAGAAAATAAACACCATTCATCCAGGAACCAAGAATTTGCCTAATAAAAATACTTATTTTATTCTGTCAAGAAATTCATGGTGGAGAGGGAGAATAACCATTTTCCTCTTCTGCAGCTACAAAATTGTGCAGCTGGGTAATAAATAACCACTTTTTAAAAAATCGCATTCCTGAACAAGAAGGTAATAGATGTTTTAAAGCAAAACCTACATGAAATTGCAGCAAAGCACCTGCTTTTCCTATAAGTGATGGAAGAGCAGAGATCAAAAAGAGAATTGTGTAGAAGTCTAAGGAGCAGGCTGGCAAGGTTTATTAAGGCTCTTTTGCTGGGATGTGGAATTGAACATCTTCTTCGTTCCACCTTCTTCTGCTCAAAATTCCAATAAACCATCTGTTTGAGAAGCAAAATGTTTATAAGAGTTACATAAAACAGCAATAATTTCCCCTCTGAAACAGAAGCTATTTTCTCTCCCCACCCGCACATACTTTCCATAACCACTCATGAGCATGTGATTTTCTCATAATCATGATGCAGCTTCTCCTTCTCGGTGCGCCCATCTTCACATATTCTTTCTCTGAAGCTGGGACAGAACAAGGATACAACAAATGCCGAATATATTACGATTCAGTTTTAAAAAGCCCCAAGATTCATAGGCATTTTGGGCTGTGCCCAGAAGAGGGCACTAATACTCAATGCAAAACACCTGAGCAATGAACACAAATTAATGGTGGAAAAAAAATTGTTTTTATGGATTGTCAGCTGCAGAACCTCATGTTGATGGCCAGATGTTATTTGCAGAGGGATGAGTTGTCAGGTTATAGTGGTTGCTTCTAAGTTAATTAAATCAGATAAAAGGTAAGGTAAAGATTCCCCTCGCACATATGTGCTAGTCGTTCCCCACTCTAGGGGGCGTTGCTCATCTCCGTTTCTAAGCCGAAGAGTCTGATGACGATTCTGTGGTCATGTGGCCAGCATGACTAAACACCGAAGGCATACGGAGTGCTGTTACCTTCCCACCGAAGTGGTCCCTATTTTTCTACTTGCATTTTTTACGTGCTTTCAAGTTGCTAGGTTGGCAGAAGTGGGGCAAGTATCAGGAGCTCACTTCATTACACGGCACTAGGGATTCGAACCACCAAACTGCCAACCTTTCTGATTGACAAGCTCAGCGTCTTAGCCACTGAGCCCCCACATCCCCCATTTAGATCAGATAGCACAGTGATAAAAATTATTTTCCAAGTTTTACAATTATTTTTTACTATTATTATCAGCACAAATCAATCCACTGCAGGTTGGAGGTCTCTCCTTTAAAGCTTATGGACTATAAACCTCCTTGATGATCTACGGCAGGCTGGTAGACAATTGTTTTTCTATTTCCCACTCTAGGGCTGAGAATGCCTGCTTTAAAGTCCCATAGGCGCACAAACACAATCACATCTTATACAACCTAAAATGGAATGAAGGGAAGAAATATTAATGGTGGGTGGTTTGGGGTCTTACTAGCAAAAGAGCACACAATATAGAGTATTGCTATATCATATTCAGAAAAAGAGTCTTCTTCAGCCTTTACCACACCCCTTCTAATATGAGTTCACCTAAAACTTCTGAACGTCTGTCATATTTAGCAGTCACATTGGACAGACCCCAGGTTGGGAAAGCCCAATAAAGAGCAAGTATGGCAGTGGAGGAACCATATCATTCAGAAGGCAAGTGGATCAGAGGTGAAATCCAAATTTTTTTACTACTGGTTCTGTGGGCGTGGCTTGGTGGGCGTGGCAGGGGAAGGATACTGCAAAATCCCCATTCCCTGCTGACTCCTGGGGGGAAGGATATTGCAAAATCTCCATTCCCACCCCACTCTGGGGCCAGCCAGAGGTGGTATTTGCCGGTTCTCCGAATTACTCAAAATTTCCGCTACCGGTTCTCCAGAACCTGTCAGAACCTGCTGGATTTCACCCCTGAAATGGACAGTTTTAGCCAAACATTCGCACAAGAAGACAATAACATGCATTGACTAGGCTTTATAGGGAGACACCCCATCTGACATATAGGGATATAATACAACTAAGAAAAGTGCTTCAATAGAAGGAAAAAAAATAATGTGATATGAACAGTCGAGAAGATGAGAGAGCAACCATCATAAGCAAACCTCTACCTAGTATATTGAATGGTTTTCACCTAATTAAAAGTAAATGTTTTTCCCCTTCACCAAACAATCAGTCACATGGTCCAATCAAGGTGCTATCCAGTTGCCTGGTAACATCACTCCTCCTTTCTCTGATCAGGTGTGAGAATGTCCTTGGTTCCCAGGAGAAAGTATTTTGTTTTGTCTACAAAACCCCAGCTATCTCTATTCCCTCACTCCCTATCCCTCAGTTCCAGTGTGGCAACACTGAAGCTCCAAAATGGCTTCCGTCAAGTCAGCTTCAGCGTTGACAGCATATTTTGCATGCATTAAAAATCCTTCCACCACCACCACCACTGGAAGAAAAATTTCTCAACCCAATGGAGAATTCGGCAACACAAGGACTTTTGCCTAATTATATTCCTATAACCTTGCTTAGAATCTGGCTGACATAGTGCTAGGATGCTTAATATGTGGCCTGAAAAATAAAGCCTCCTTTAAGAAAACTCTTGAAGTTTACATGATTCTGATGATCATAAACACGCTGCTATTTTTATTAATTGTATTGAAGTGCCACTACCTTCTTTTGTGGTATTTTCCTTCCCTCCAATTTCCCAGCCTAACCTAAAATCCTATAGTAAAGTATCCCATCCAAGTATTAATTGAGTCCAAACTTCCTTTTGTAGGTCAGGTTAAATATAGTTTGACTTCCTCGAAATAACTAAATATCCCTCGAAATAAATATTCTCTCCACACCCATTTGCTGCATTGTCCAAGGATCAAACTAAACCTTGCCTAAATCAATTCAGTTTGTTTTCTATGCCTTAATTTCTTCATAATCATCTATATTTCCCCTTCTCTCTCTTTCTCAGCTTGTGCTGCTTGCAATAGTTAATCCAACCACTTTCAGAGATGGTTCTGTAGAAAGCCAGCCAGGATATGCTCGTTTTTGTTTACCAGTTCTCTGATGAGGTCAATCAGAGCTTTTAGAAGCTTTTCTCCTGCTGAGTCTTCAAATATGGCATTGCTTATTGCTGCTTGGGTTAGATTGTGTAAGCAAGTTTGAAAGCCTATGGCCCTAGACTGCCAGGGATCTGTCCCACATTAGACAATGAGATCACATTACTCCACTTGAGCAAAAGGATGGCGTCTGATTATGAAGAGGAGGTGGTTTATGTATTTTTTTTAAAAAATTTTTTGCCTCTGACACTGTGTGGTCTTTTCCTAAGTATCACTTCATTCTACACTCCAATCAACTCCTTTGATAGCATTTCAAATTAATGGTTGGCATTTGCCACATACAAATCCACAAAGGCAAAAGAACATAGGAGAAATCATACTGCTTTGAAGCGCATGTAGTTTCAACCTTATTTCCCAGAAAGATAGAAATATTCTAATTTGGGAACCCCCTGATTTGTTTCACCCAATTTGCTTTTTCGCAAGTTAATGCTCAAGAGATGATGGAGGGAAAGGATAGCAGTTTTCCACTTGGGATTCTGGGATTTGCAGTTACAGAAAGAGGTGAGATCCCCTAGGCATGGAGAGAACGATTTGCAACCATTCTCTCTTTCCCATACCCCAAAGTCAGTTTCTGGCCATATTACCTAATAAAAGTGGAGGTTTTGATCATAACATCTTATTTGCCTAATTTTTTTTTAAAAAAACTTGTTTGCCTGAAACCTTGAACTAGTGCCTCTGTTCAATGGCTCAACAATCAAACTTTGATTGCTTGTTTTGTTTTGTCAGGGAAAAAAAGTCATGATGTTCACCATGAAGAGACAAGTCCCAGCACTCTTTTGCATATGTCCATGGGTGACACATGTAAAAAAGAGCAGTTATGATCACATGCTTATATCCAGGGCTGAAATTTACTTACCTTCCCTACCGGTTCGCAAATGTGCGCAGAGCAGTGGTGGGTTCCTCCCGGTTCGGTCCGGTTCGGCCGAGCCGGTAGCGGTGATGATATGACATCATCGAACCGGTTCTCCCCCACCCGCTCTCCCACCCCCCCACCCCCCACCCACATTATTCTTACCTTTTATTTGGTCCCACCCCCAATCTATTGCTGCCTCCTGAGTCCCAGCTGATGACTAGAGGGAAAAAACTGTTTAAACTCTTGCCGCGGGGCTTCAAAGGGCCGTCCTACAGCTGATCAGTGTTAAAAGCAAACAAATGAGTCGGGTCGTAAGTGCGAGGACTGGTCGTAAGTGCGAGGACCTTCCAGAAATGACTGACCAGCTAGCCACGCCCACCTAGTCACATGACCTCCAAGCCACACCCACAAAATAAGCCACGCCCACAGAACCGGTAGTAAAAAAATTTGGAACCCACCCCTGGCGCAGAGGCTTAAAATCGTCACAAAAAAGTGATGTCATGATGTCCGAGCAAGCGGGCAGAGCTTCCCGCAGCCACTGCTACCGGTTCACCTGAGCCGAATAGAACTGGCTGAATTTCACCCCTGCTTACATCCACTATCTTGAATTGATTCCTCCCGCCCCCATGGATCTCCCCCCATGGATCCCCCCATGGATCTGCTCCATGGAGAGGGGGAGGAATCAATTCAAGATGGTGGGCGTAATCATATCCTGTACATTCCCATCGCTATTCTGCAGACAAGAAGCTGAGAGGTCTCAGTATCCCATAGGGCTGTGCTCACTGATAATTCCGGGAGTTGTAATCCCAAACTATCAAAGGGTATATGATTGGAAAGAATGTGGTGCAACCGACAGATCCTTTGGATTGCAAAATATAATTTGAAGAAAATAACTTCTAAGCCTCATGTTAGATTGAAAATTTGTTTCTTCTTAAGATCATAGTCAAGTACAAAAAACAGCAAAAAAGAATATTCATGGCTGATTTCTATCTATAGGGATTTTTATCTATTGTCTACAGAGTCAATTCACTGAAATCATAGACCTAACTCAATTTGTGTCTAATTTGTTTTCAACGAGTCTAGTCTAAATATGATTAAGTTGTTTCCAGTATTATAATCAACCACTTGGGGTTTTTTTTGAAGTTGAGTTTAGTCTACATGTCTTACAGGCTTTAAGCTGTGTTCTCCATGGTTTGTGTTTTTGACATCGAGAACACTCAAAGCCCCTGTGGTAATAGTTTTAGAGGAAACTTTTACAGGCTTGAATTAAATATTTCATTCTCACACAAATGCATCAAGCAGTTGAAATATAATAGGATATAGGAGAAGGATATGTTTTCCTATATACATTCATAAATGTATATCCCTAACAATTGACTCACATTAAGGATTGTATATGCAATGTAAAAGTTGCATGTGCTCATATGAAAAGTGCATGATATCAGCTTACGCGTCTATCAATTATCTTTCCCCAAAACAGCTGTTATGCTTCCAGAATTAGAATCCCACATTTCAGCTTTGGCACTTATATTGGTTGCTCATCCCAAGGCATCCAAACAGAACAGATTTCTCAGAAGCAAATGCTTAATCTTAATCAGAGCTAATAATTTCAACAAAGAAGGCTGTTCTGAAAATTATGCTTTCTTTTACATCAGTACTTCAAGAAATTGTTTTGATCACCAGAACCCTGGTTTGAAACCAGACTTTCTTTACAATGAAAAAAAAGGCAAAGCTAGTAAATTTCCAGAAGTTCATGAGCATGAGACACTACAGGCAGTCCTCGACTTACATTTCATTTAGTGACCATTTGAAGTTACGTCACTTTAAAAAATGACTCATGATCATTTCTTGTACTTATGACCATTGCAGCATCTCCAAGATCATGTGATCAAAATTGAGACGGTTGCCAACTGACTCATATTTATGACGGTTGCAGGATCTTGGGGTTACGTGATCACCTTTTGAGACGTTGTGACAAGCAAAGTCAATGAGGAAGCCAGATTCACTTAACAACCATGTTACTAACTTAATAACTGCAGTAATTTGCTTAATAAATGTGGCAAGAAAGGTCATAAGATGAGGCAAAACTATCTCACTTAGCAACATAAATTTGGGGCTCAATTGTGGTTGTAAGTTGAAGACTACATGTAGATCTGGGAAATTGCTGTGGTATTTGAGATGATACTTTTTATCTGGTGCTGTATTTCTTTTCCTGTAGTTTAAAGCTGTTACGACAATATATTAGGAGGGTGAATCCAGAGACTAATGGCAGTGCTAGGTTGTGACACAAATAATTTTGCTCATTGCTAATTTCAACAATAGTGGCCTCCTGGAAAGACCAGGACAAGCACCTGAAGTAAGTAGAGTAGAATAGAATAATAGAGTTGGAAGGGACCTTGGAGGTCTTCTAGTCCAACCCCCTGCTTAGGCAGGAAACCCTATACCATTTCAGACAAATGGTTATCCAATCTCTTCTTAAAAACATCCAGTGTTGGAGCATTTACAACTTCTGGAGGCAAGTTGTTCCACTGATTAATTGTTTGAACTGTCAGGAAATTTCTCCTTAGTTCTAAATTGCTTCTCTCCTTGATTAGTTTCCACCCATTGCTTCTTGTCCTACCCTCAGGTGCTTTGGAGAATAGCTTGACTCCCTCTTCTTTGTGGCAGTCCTTTAGATATTGGAACACTGCTCTCATCTCACTCCGTTTCCTTCTTTTCATTAAACTAGACATACCCAATTCCAGCAACAGTTCTTTATATGTTTTAGTCTCCAGTCCCCTAAACTACTTTGTTGCTCTTCTTGCACTCTTTCTAGAATCTCAACATCTTTTTTACACCGTGGCAACCAAAACTGGATGCAGTATTCCACGTGTGGCCTTATCAGGGCATTATACAGTGGTATTAACACTTCACATAATCTTGATTCTATCCCTCTGTTTATGCAGCCTGTGGAGATGGATGGACCTGTGGCAGGTCGTAATAGGCCTGATGCATAAAACATTGAACAGATGAGGCATTGACTCTGAGATATGTTACTTGCCGAGTCTTGAATATTGGTGACTTTGTATCACAGATTCTCTCTCAGTCCTGTCAACCTCACAGGATGATTGTTGTGTGGAAAATAGGAGGAGAGCATTGTATGTAGTACCTTGAATTATACAAAGTAAAGGCAACCTGGAAACATATTAATGAACAAATATAGTATTCAGGGAGCAAATTGGAGGTTATTAGCTACCATGTTTCCCCCAAAATAAGTCCTCCCCCAAAATAAGCCCTCCCCTGAAAATAAGCCCTCCTCCAAAATAAGCCCTCCCCGAAAATATTTAAATGCATCCACAGCTGGTCCCCACCATTTCCTCTGGTTAGGGTTAGGAAGACAGAGCTGGAAATTAGGTAAGATGGCAAAAGGATCCCATCTTGCTCCACGTGCCCCCAAATAGTAAGATCTCCCCGAAAATAAGGTCAAGCGCTTATTTTGGGGTTCAAAAAAATATAAGACAGAGTCTTATTTTCAGGAAAACAGGGTATGTGCTTTCACTGTGGCTCCCAGCATAGCTTTAGAGATCTCAAGTACTAAACCTACCAAATTTGGAGATTTGGTGTCAAACGAATTCATTTCAGCTGTGTGATTTTTCTGTCTTAAAAAAAAAAAGCTGAAAGATGCATATTGAACATCTGGTAGGCTTAATATACTTATTTTGACTTTTAACAATTCTCTGGGATTAAAGAATGTATCACATGAGACCAATTATAAGCAAACTTAAACCCATAATGGAATCCAGTCACTCTTTTAAAAAAGGATACAGGAAAGATTCAGAACATTATTATTATTATCTTCCTCTGAAATAGGTTACTTGAAAGACCTCAGTTTTACTGTTCAGACCAATAAAATCCTAGATAGTTGGCAAACATGTTCACATCTACAGATATTTAGAAGAATATCTATAGCATCAATAGTCTGGCATTCTGTATAGAAAACAGCAGACACATATTTTAAGGCTGATAGTCTCATTTCTCTCAACTTGATCCAGAAAAAAAAATGGTCTGTATTGAAGGAACCTTTTACAGTCATTTGGAATAATGTATGGGCTGAAAAGTCCTCAAAACAGAGATAACTTACAAGGTGTAACTCAAATAATAATAATAAAAAGAGCCTTGGTAGTACAGGAGTTTAAGGCACCCTGTTATTAAGCTTATTAAGACCAGCTGCCTGCAATTACTGCAGGGTTCGAATCTCGCCAAGGCTCAAGGTTGACTCAGCCTTCCATCCTTTCTAAGGTAGGTGAAATGAGGACCCAGTTTGTGGGGGCAATAAGCTGACTTTGTATAAATATACAAAAGGATGAAGGCTATTGCTGAGCACATTGTAAGCCGCCCTGAGTCTTCGGAGAAGGGCGGCATATAAATCAAATTAAAAAAAAATATATTAAGTCTGCATTTAGTTGCTGTGTTGCTGTATTATATTTTTCAGAAAGAGAAAACCAAGCCACTGTAAATGGACATTTCTTCAAGAAAATAACGAAAGCAGAAGAGGAGTAAATTGGGAAAAGGGAGGAGAAAGAGAGAATGGGGTGAGGTGGGGAGGAGAATGAATAAACTTATGGAAAAAAAGAAGAATTTATATAGTTTGCTTTTCCACAATGCATGGTGATCAGAACAGAATGGGACACATCCACATGAGAGAGAAAAAGAATGATTACTGCCACTATTGGAAGCATAAGTTTTAAAAAATGTCAACTTCTTAGGCATCTTCACACTTTTAGTCAGGGACAGAAAGAAACAATAATATATGTAACATAGTTTGCATTGGTGTTTCTCTTTTTTTAATTCATTTCCCCAGTTCTTTTGTATCACATTGGCTATGTTTGTATGGCACACTTACCCCTATTTAACTGGACTGAACTGTGCTTAATTAGGCCATTTGCTATATTCCCTATAATACAGGGGGCCATGAAGTAATCAGAGAGACTGGGCCTATAGTACAGGTAGTTCTCGACTTACAACAGTTCATTTAGTGACCGTTCAAAGTTACAACGGCACTGAAAAAAGTGCCTTATGACCCTTTTTCATAGTTACAACCGTTGTAGCATCCCCATGTGTTAGAGTTTGCAGCAATCCAACCAGTAAGTAAGTAATTCACTAGGATTCATGTATAAAAGAAACTTCTTTATGTACAGTAATATAAAGCATGATGCATGTATACAATACCCATGCAGCAGAAGCCAGAACCAGAAATCAGAATCCAGAAGCACAGAGTCAATATAATCACAGAAGCAATAGAAGCAATAATACACACACACACACATATATATATATGTATAGACTAGATATATATATATAGACTGTGTGTGTGTGTATCACAAAATATAAATTTGGTATAAAATGGTTTGTCATGAATGCAACTGCTTGAGGGTTCCTGGATTGGAGCTGAAAGGCAAAAGGGATGCAAAGTATTTGAGCTTCAGCTTTAGTATCTGTCCTTCCAAAGTACAGTCAGGGTTTATTTCCTTTAGAATTGACTGATTTGTTCTCCTTGCAGTTCAGGGGACTCTCAAGAGTCTTCTACAGCACTACAACTCAAAAGCATCAATTCTTCAGCACTCAGTTTTCCCTATGGTCTTTTTTGTCCTTATCCTGTATGATTTTGCTTTTGTCCTTTGAATCTTTTTCTTCCTTATTGTCTATGGAGATTCTCAGTCATCCAGGTCATAGTTATCCCAAAGGTGCTATTTCAAGAGGCAACTGGACTTTCTTGTTTTTCTTTGAAGACATTTCGCTTCTCATTTAAGAACCTTCTTCAGCTCTGACCGGATGAACTGAAGAAGTTTCTTGGATGAGAAATGAAAAGAAAAACAAGAAAGTCCAGTTGCCTCTTGAAATAGCATCTTTGGGACTTTTCCTTCCTTCTTTTCCACATTCTCTTCTTTTCCTTAATCCTCCTCGCAAAGTAAGCTTTGGTCTTCCAACACAATTAGATTTCCTTTGCTCTTGGCTTTTCTTTTCATCAGAGGAGAGCCGCCTGACAGCAATCCATGTTTCCATCTACCTCCTCTCTTCTCCTTCTAACTCAGCCAATTCAGCTACATTTAGGGTTGTTGTTTTTTCTTTTACTATGCAACATTTGAGGCAAATGAGCATGAATAAATGAATGGATGATATATTTATAATAAATCTTGGTTCTTGTTAGGTCATTTTGGAGAAGAAAAAAATTAAAATTGCTGTTAAAATCCAGAAAAAGGGTAGAAGTTCAAACATCTAGTCACTGGGTTATATTTTCTGGATACTTTATGAGATTCTCTTTAAAATTTCACAACTCAAGTGGTGAATATTGTATTCGAATTGTTACATGTTTTAGTTGGTAGAATAAAACAAATGTAAAAATTAATCTAACTGTAATTAATCTAACTGTAATAATTAAAAATTAACATATAATATACAATATGAGTTTAGCAACACAAAGATGGAAATAATCTCTAATTGCCCCAGAATTTTTAATAATATCAATTATTAAACAGATCCAACTCTTACAAGTAGAACACAAAAAGTTGAAAATGAAGATTTTCTTTTTTTAAAAAAAACAAGATTATGACAGGTTAAGTTCATTTTAAATTTTCTCTTTAATTGTTCTTTTGATTACTTCTACATCCTTGGCCAAATAAATAATTGAAACAATTTTGCTACATTTCATGCCATTATATTCATAATAAATTTGGCTTACTTTGCCAGAAGAAAGTCAAACTATATAATTGGTGTTTTGAAACTTAGCTAATTCAGGTGAAATGAGGCCTCCTTATGCCCCCAGGCACTATTAAAACAAAGCTTGATAGAAAGATTGATGGATGACTGAAAATGACACCACCAACCTGTTATGACTGGAAACCTACCCCTAAGCAATTGTAGCAGCTGCTGTTGCTAAATGTGTATCCTTCAAAATTTCTCAATAAAAACCTGTGTTTTGTTTGATATTTACAGAGACATCTGATTGTTGAAAAGAACCATATGAGGTAAATGTGAATATGAGCTCCTTTTCATCCAACAGTAGATTGCAATGAATTCCTAAAGGGAAAATTAATATGTACCGACAATATTGCAAATCTGGCTACCAGATCTAGGTTGCAAAAAAAAAAAAAAAAACAATCCAAAAGCACCAGATTGCTATTAATGTACATATATATGGCAGCAAAGATAGAAAACTCTCTTTGCTGCCATCGAATGGCCATGGTGAGTTGTACAACCCAATCTGCTGCTTGCTGACTTCAACCATACGTCACTCTATTCTCTATTATTTGATTGGCCTCCAGTGTACAGCACACCAAGCTGTTGTTCAATTCAATTCAAATCTTTATTGTCAGTGCACAACATATGTACAATGAGATAGGTTGAGCTCCCTCAGTGTTGTTCATTTGTTTTTGAAAATTGAATGATTCAGCAACAGCAAAACAAGACAAATAGTATTTGTCTGCAGTAGCAGTTACAAAATCATGGGAAGTAATAATCTTGCTTTGTTGGTCAGATCCCATCAGAAATATTGTATCCAATTTGGAAAACACTGGTACAGATCATTTAAAGATGACCAACAAAGATAAGCTGGGAATTAAAAATTATGATTTATGAAGAGAAAGCCAAGGAACCGGGAGAGTTTGGTCTTTAGAAGAGTTGGCGGGTTATGATAGTACTTGTCAAGAGTCTGAATTAGGTATGTTATACTGTATAAAGAAGCTGATGTCATGCTCACTATCATTCCTGAACGTATGAAATAATAAATCTAAATGACAGGAAAGAAAACGGCAGAGGAGTGTTAGAAAAAAGTGGTCTAACAGTATGACAGAGTCAACAGAGGGGATGGGATCCCTAGAACTAAGGAGAAATTTCCTGACAGAACAATTAATCGGTGGAAAAACTTGCCTCCAGAAGTTTTGGGTGCTCCAACACTGGAGGTTTTTAAGAAGAGATTGGACAACCATTTGTCTGAAATGGTATAGTTTCTTGCTTGAGCAGAGGGATGGACTAGAATACCTCCAATGATCCTTTCAACTATGTTATTCTGTTGTTCTTTTATTAGATATGCTCAAACAGAGACCATTGGACCAGGATTCTCCAAATTGGATTCCTACATGGTCAGGGGTGGGTTCTACTCATGTTTATTACCGGTTCGCAACGGGAGCGTGCGTGCGTGCGTGCTTCTGTGCATGCACAGATAGTCAATTATGATATCCGGGCAGGTGGGCGGAGCCTCCCACCGCTTTTACTACTGGTTCTAAAGAACCAGATAGAACCAGGAGCAACCCACCACTATACATGGTGCAGGGGCTTTGACTCAATGGCCCAAATGCCTCAACCCAAATCTATGAGCCTATGGAAAAGAAGAAGTTGCTTCACAGTGAGAAAAAGCTGGTCTTTTGGCCTGAATAGCACTGAATAATAAAGCAACTCAGTCTGCCCAAAGAATTCAGATCAGCTGATAAAATGGCATTCAATAGGGATTAAAATCTTCCTCCAGCCAAATATTCCGAAGAACTGCCATGACCCTTGCTGCCCTTACTGTTATACTGAATGTCTTGGGTGTGACAGGAATGAAGGACTGGATTCATGCCATGTCAGTATCATTGGATCGGAGACATCATCAATCACCCAGAAGTTGTATGAGCACTGAGCATGTTATGCTATGCATTTCTGGAATCTAAATCTGACAAGATGAAGTCTTGCCTGTAGCCACTTTTCTCCATTAAAATATATGATTTTGCCTTGCCTGAATTATATAGATGCTAAGAAATTTGTTTTCATGTCATTTGCAGAAATTGGATTCAGCCACCTGGTAGTTCTCAGTATTTGACAGTATTTTGTTATACTTAATTAACCTTTCATCCTTTCTTTCTTTGAACTGTTCCAATACTATGGAGTGATTCTGGTGTCCCAATTTTTATTTTGTATCCATTGGTTGGTTTATTAAGCAAATTTATACATTTATCCAACAGAACAACTCCGGGTAGCAAATAGAAATATAACTTAAATCATCTTTTCAACTGCATATTTAAAATTGTTTAATACCTTTTAGTGAAAGATAAAACTAGAAGCAATGTGGTACTTTGGGGGAAAAAATCAAGAGCAATAGTAATTCTTATTACACAGCTGGAGTCCCAATGGATGGGTAGTATATTATCTTAAGAGCCGTGGTGGCGCAGTGGTTAGAATGCAGTACTGCAGGCTACTTCTTCTGACTGCCGGCTGGCTGCAATTTGGCAGTTCAAATCTCACCAGGCTCAAGGTTGACTCAGCCTTCTCTCCTTCCGAGGTTGGTAAAATGAGGACCCAGATTGTCCGGGGCAATAAGATGACTCTGTAAACCGCTTAGAGAAGGCTGTAAAGCACTGTAAAGTGGTATATAAGTCTAAATGCTATTGCTATTGCCATTGCCATTATGCAGGGGAAGTTTCTATTTTCTAGCATCTGATTATTTATTTTGTTTATTTATATAGAAAATTTATAGGGCCACCCATTTTACTTAAGAACCCTAGCTAACAACAATCCACACGAAACAATATAATAAATCCTCTACAAACTGAAGTAAAATAATAAGACAATAACTGAGGCATCACACAACAGGCTCGCAACACAACACAAACTACAGTACATTTATACTGGATTTATCCAACATTCCAATTTATCATCTGGAAGATAACTAGTCAAAGTCAATGGGGAAGCCAGATTCACTTAACAACTGTGTTATTAACTTAACAACTGTCGTGATTCACTTAACAACTGTGGCAAGAAAGGTCGTAAAATGGGGTAAAACTCACTTAACAACTGTCTTGCTTAGCAATGGATATTTTGGGTTCAATCGTGATCATAATTTGAGGATTACCTGTACGTAGGCAAAACATACACAAAAGCTGCAGGACTTTGTTCATACAGTTGCAGGCACCATCTGGATTTCTTTGACACCTTCTTCCCCTGCAGATGCTCCTACTTGTGAATTTATGTTGGGATTTTGTTAATGTTTAGGTTCATGCATTGGTTGAACAAAAGAAATCTGAAAAGTATCTCTCACTGACCCATGGAAATGGAGGTCAGCAAAGAGCCACAGCTGCTGGGATGTGGGCTGCCTCCTGATCTTCATTATGTGACAAGAATCTGGAATCTGCCTCTTACAGTCTTGGCTTACCACCCCATTCATTTTTGTTTTACGGTCATTATTCTGTCTTTGTGGATCAAAATATTTACAACTGGACACTCATCCATTTTTTATAAATGGTTGGCTTGTCCCTACTGTAAGGAAGAATGCATTTCTTGCCAATAATTGCTAGTTTCATAAAGAGCGAGCCTTGGCCGCTGGCATGAAATAGCTTCAAAACAATGGACTTTTAGTAACTTAATACATTCCTTTGTTCACATTGGCAGCGTCCCATTATTCCCAACACTTTGTGTTATTTCTGCCTAGCTACAGGATGCCAGATGTTTATTTCCTAATCACATAGAGAGCTTGTGCTAGTAGTGATAACATTAAGTTTGAAACATGAACTCCTGAGAATTTAACCTTATATTCTTGGTCTAGAAGATAAGGAACACGATTAGGTTTTAAATCATTGTTTCTTGGGCTTCAGCGATAGACTTAATTGAATATATCAATTTCCTACCATCCTTTCTCAAACTTCCATTGAGTTAATTAATACCTTTTTGGCATTTTTAAGAATTGACACATATCCGTTGAATGGAGGTTTGCTTTGTAAGAGCATGTACATTAATTCTTTTATGTAGCATATATCTTATCAATCTAGTTAACCATCCAAATGCACAAGGACCGATCTTCAGATTTTTTTTCCCCCATTTCTTGTATTTGTCCAGGGACACTCAAAGACAGGATGCTTTAAACTGGCTGTTCCTAGATCTGTGGAAAAAAATGCTTTTAAAACAAAGCGGCTGGATTGATGCCTCCAGGCACTGAAATCATGCCAGACTTGTGCAATTTTTAGGTATGTCAACAAAATCATACTTCAGAGGCTTTATATATGTGAGAACTATGCATTTTTGGTGCATACATGTCCCAAAAAATCCTTGTTCAAAGGAACATCTTGTAGCATTCAGTGCCTGAATTAATGTGTACTCTACCCATGATTATGTACCCCTATGTAAATAACTATTCAAGCACATTTGTTGATCACTGCTGTCAAAAAGTTTAGACCAAGTTTAAAAAATATGTCTGTAAATTATGCACGATTGTCTCATTTAATATGCTCAATAAACACTGTAAGTTCATTGCATGTATAGAATAAAAAAGATTTACTGTATTTATTGATTTGTTCTATACAGGTAGTCCTCAATTTACACCCACAATTGGTCTCAAAATTTATGTTGTTAAGTGAGAGATTTGTTCAGTGACCTTTGCCCCATTTTACGACTTTTCTTGCTACATTTGTTAAGTGAACCACTGCAGTTGTTAAATCAATAACATGGTTGTTAAGTGAATCTGGTTTTCCCCATTGATTTTGCTTGTCAGAAGGTCTCAAAAGGCGATCCCATGAACCCAGCACACTGCAACCGTCATAAATGTGAGTCAGTTATTAAGCACCCAAATGTATATCACGTGACCATGGGGACGCTATAACAGTAGCGTGAAAAATGGTCTTGCCATTTTTTTCAGTGATGTTGTAACTCTAAAACGAACTGTTGTAAGTTGAGGACTACCTGTACTCTCATTTTTTTGGCCTTCATTCCACAACAATAGTTAGAATAGAAATAGAATAACAGAGTTGGAAGGGACCTTGGCGGTCTTCTAGTCCAACCCCCTGCCCAGGCAGGAAACCCTACACCATTTCAGACAAATGGTTTTCCAACATTTTCTTAAAAATTTCCAGTGTTGGAGGATTCACAGCTTCTGCAGATAAGTTGTTCCACTGATTAATTGTTCTGTCAGGAAATTTCTCCTTAGTTCTAAATTGCTTCTCTCCTTGATTAGTTAACACCCATTGCTTCTTGTTCTACCCTCAAGTGCTTTGAAGAATAGTTTGACTCCCTCTTTTTTGTGGCAACCCCTGAGATATTGGAACACTGCTATCATGTCTCCCCTAGTCCTTCTCTTCATTAAACTAGACATACCCAGTTCCTGCAACTGTTCTTCATATGTTTTAGCCTCCAGTCCCCTAATCGTCTTTGTTGCTCTTCTCTGCACTCTTCCTAGAGTCTCCACATCTTTTTTACACCGTGGCAACCAAAACTGAATGCAATATTCCAAGTGTGGCCTTACCAAGGCATTATAAAGTGACATTAACACTTAACACTGATTCTATCCCTCTGTTTATGCAGCCCAGAACTGTGTTGGCTTTTTTGGCAGCTGCTGCACACTGCTATTTATAAGGTGTAAGTAGGTGAGAAGTGGTAATGCTCTGAATGAATGCTATAATTCATTTTCCTTAGTTCCTCCATGACTAGCAAAAATTATTGCAGCCTGACAGTTAGACCGTTCAGCCATTTTGTTTATTTTCCATGAAAGATCTGTCATACAAAAAGATTTTGTAGCAAAGTGGCCAGATAAAAAAATTTTTTTGGGTTGAGATGATTTTATCTGGAATTCAATTTACCCTATTTTATTCTCATTTCTCAGCACTTTCCCTCATAAATAAGCAACAAATCTCTCATTGTTGTCCTCTTTAGACTATGTGTTAGAGCAGGTGAGCAATATAACACCAGCAGTCACGAATATACCCATCATAACCAGGGGTGGGTTCTACTTACCTTTACTACCAGTTTGCAACGGGGCCGTGTGTGTGTGCTCCTTTCGCTCGCATGCGCGTGCGCTCTGCACAGAAGCATTTTGATGACGTCAGGGTCAGTGGGCAGAGCCTCCCGCCGGTTTTACTACTGGTTCTATAGAACTGGTGCAAACCGGGGCCAACCCACCACTGATCATACCCAATATAATGCCCCTAAAAAAATCCTCCAATTAAAATAATCCTGAAAATTAAAAATCTCAAAACATGCTCAAAATTTGTAAGATTTTGTAAACTTTATTATTATGGCTGGTTGCACAGTCAGCCTGATGTTTATACTAGATTTGGCATTTTTATCCACCTATTTTATCTATTTTATCCACTAATGGAGAAGAGCCTAATGCTGGGAAAGATTGAGGGCAAAAGAAGAAGGGGACGACAGAGAATGAGGTGGCTGGATGGAGTCACTGAAGCAGTAGGTGTGAGCTTAAATGGACTCCAGAGGATGGTAGAGGACAGGAAGGCCTGGAGGAACATTGTCCATGGGGTCACGATGGGTCGGACATGACTTCGCAACTAACAACAACAATCCACCTATTGACTAACATCCTGGAATAGACAGATGTTATTGTTTGCTGGTGTTAATTGTAAATGCAGAATAGAAGTTCTTCTAAATAAAGCCTTTTGAAGGGAATTTTGTCAGTGTTGATGGTGTTCAAGTGGTCCTCCAGTTGGTTTGGGATGTGGCCACGATGCCTATCATTATTGGTACTATCTTTGCTTTCTTTTGCCCAGTTGATGTACTTCTGTCTACAAATCTTAATGGTTTCTCTAGTACTTTCACTTCTGCTTTGCTGTCTTCAGGTACAACAATGTTCACTACCCAGGCTGTTTTGGTCTCTTTTTTTTATGTGGCAGGTGCTTGTCTGTTTGAATTCCAAAGTCCCAGAGGACTTTGGCTTCTTCATTTTCTATCACTTTGTCTATTTTGTTTTCCCGCCCATTCTTGCTTGCAGGCAAATGGTACTGCAGATCTTCTAATGCATCACCATGCTACTTTGTAATGCCATTGTTTGTAGGATCTTCTTGCGGCAGCTAACTGGGTGGTCCAGTGTTTCTTCAGCTTCTTTGCAGAGGCAGCATTTACTATCTGTTGCCATCTTCTCAATTCTGTTTTCACATGCATTTGTTCTTAAGGTTTCATTTTATACAGTCTGAATTAGCCTCTCGGTCTCTTTCTTCAACTTTCCTGCTTTTAGCCATTGCCAGGTCTTATTGATATTTGCTTTGCTTGGTTTGTTTTTTTAAAAAATTGTATTAGCCATGTAATACTTTACCTTGCCATCTCTCTTTTTTATTCTTTATTTGTAGACCAGTTTGGTTTCTCTAGTACTCAATAGCAATGACAATAGCAATAGCACTTAGGCTTACCGCCCCATATTGCTTTTCAGCACTCTCTAAGTGGTTTTACAGAGTCTGTTCTGTCCTCCGTCCTCACACAGACAATTGCAATATCCAACACACCTGCCAATAATGTATTGTATAAACAGACCAGAATTCCTGGCAGACGAGAGTTCTGGCAGCTACTTGTAAAACGCCTGCCAAATCCAATTAGTACTCCCAAAAAGCAGGAGAGGCCTTAACTGCAGTCTGTTTCCAGAGTGACAAATTATCCACAAGAGTTTAGTCCAAAATATATCTGAGCCGAAGTGCAGGATTCACAATATGACTCTTTAGAGTTTAAACGTTTGTCAGTCACAAAGCCTGCCGAGCAATCACGTCCCCTTTTATCCCTTGTGGGGCGTGGCTCACTGACTCAGCTCAATCCATGGTCCTCCCATGCCTCTTCCTTTGCTGTGCACGCTTCTCCCTCTGACGCTGCCTGGGATCAAGCCAGGATTCATCAGTATCACTCTCTATCAATGGGTGCTCCGAAATGCCTTCCTCCTGGCACATCCCAGGCTGTTCCTCCTGGCCTTCGGATGGAACCTGAGGCATTGCCAGAGAGGAAGGTCCTGGAGAGGGAGGCCTTGCCAGTTCCTCCCCCTCACCTTCTGAGTCCTCTTCCTCCATGAGGACAGGCTCGGGAGTCAGAGTCACAACAGAGTCAGCCTATTGTCCCCAACAATCTGGGTCCTCATTTTACCAACCTTGGAAGGATGGGAGGCTAAGTTAACTTGAGCTGGTGAAGATTGAACTCCTGACAGTGAGCTGAATTAGCCTACAATACTGCATTCTAAACACTGCACCACCATGGCTCTTCCTGGTATATAAGCTTTCCTAGTATATTAGCTTCAGTGTACTGTATCTTCTTCACTGTCTTTCAGGTATTCCTCCAATTTTCTTCTTCTTCTTCAAGTGTCTTGTGTACATGCAACATCCGAAGCCCACCTATTTTCCTTGGTAGATAGAATTGGTCAACATTGCTGCATGGATGAAGTGCATGATTCACTGTCATTATTTTTCTGCCTTTCCTATCCAGGACTTTTAGTTCTGCTTGAATCCAGTCAGCTACTCCAGCTGTGTATCTAATGACTGGAATTTCCTAGATGTAGCCTTGTTGATATTTCTTTGATTGAGTTTGAACTTTTAAGATCTTCTTCACTCTCATGATGAATTCATTTCTAACTTTTTTCTTAACTTCAATGAGCTTGATGTTGCCAACCTGAAGAATGCCCAGCTATTTTTAGAGATCATCTCCATCCAAACTCCTGATGTTATTTCCATAGGACATCTTCATTCCTTCAGTTTTCATTATTTTTCTCAATTTAATGGTGAGCATGGCCACAAACTCTATTGTATTGCAATATCTTGGTTGTATGTACAAATAGTGTTGAGCAGTGATGCAATTTCAGATGGTGTTTTTCCATACAGATTCAGATTGTCCATGTAAAGGAGTTGAGATAGTTGACAGATATTTTGGATATTTGACAGCCATGGCCTGCAGTATTGTTGACAGAAGAATTGATGCAATGAAAACTGTAGTGGTGATGGTGATTCTCCTTGGAAGATTTTTCTCTTTATAGTAACCTCTCTCAGTGTATCATCATTGACCAGCAACTGTGACTTCCATTGTTCCATCGATCTTTGCAGAAAGCAAATAACTCCTGTTATTTCTAGGCATTTGATTACCCAATCATGTAGCAGGGAGTCAAATAGTCAAATGCCTTCTTGCAATCAATCCAAGCTACATTCCAGTTGGTCTTCCTTCTGCAGTTTTCCAAACTCATCTTGTTAATAAGGGACTGATCTTTTATGCCTGTGGTGTTTGGGTGGTTTTCTTTCTACTTAGGTGAAAAGAGCTTGTTTTCAACTATATTCTGTTGGATGTCATCAGCCACCATACCAGTTAGCAATTTCAAAGTTGTTGGTAAGCCTGTAGTTGCCTAATGCTACCCCCTTTTTAAAAAAATATTTCATTTTCAAGTAGGTTTTGCCAAATGTTAATCGATCTCCAGTTTCAGTTCCTTGAAGCATGTTGTTAAACTGTTTGACAAGGAGTGGGTTAGAGCAGTCTAGAGCAGTCATATGTTTCAATCAGAAGCCAGACTGTTAATTCATCTTCATATGGTGCTGATCAATTCTTGATCTTCCTTGCCCTTTTCTTCACCATTTCATCTGTTATTACAAGTTCTTTTATTTCATCTTCTTTTTATTCTTATCCACCTCCTTTATCCAAGCTGCATTCTTTGGGTTGTTCCATAGGTGCAGTTTCTTTCTTTTTCTTTTGGTCAAGTGTTGACTGGTTCACTGCAATCTCTCTATTGATGAATTGGTAGAAATGCTTCTGATTTGACTGAAATTGGAGATTCTGCCTATAATTCACAATTCAAGCTTCATATCTGCTGATCTTCTGGGCTATAGCTGTTAATTTGCTGTTTATTATTTCCAGTGCTTCCTTAATCTTCCTTTTTTGGTAGATGATATTTCTTTGGTCAGCTTGTTCTTCAGCTTGTTCTTTAAAAAAAAAACTGTTCTTGCTTGCTTGCATCTGATCTGAGCATGCTGATTTCATTTCCAGCCTGATCAGTGGTGAGTTTCAAATTTTTTTACTACCAGTTCTGTGGATGTGGCTTGGTGGGTGTGGCATGGCTTGGTGGGTGGGACAGGGCAAAGATACTGTAAAATCTCCATTCCCACCCCACTCCAGGGGAAGGGTACTGCAAAATCCCCATTTCCTCCCGATCAGCTGGGATTTAGGAGGCAGAGAATAGATGGAGGCAAGGCCAGTCAGAATTTTTACTACCAGTTTTCTGAACTACTCAAAATTTCCGCTACCAGTTCTCCAGAACTGGTCAGAACCTACTGAAACCTACCTCTGAGCCTGATTTTCCATTTAGCATTGCAAAGTTTGGCTCTCCCCACCCACTTGTTTGTGATTTTGTAGGTATCCCAGGTATTCAGTTATGCAGCCATGCTGTATATTAGTTGATTTGTTTCTTGTAATAAGGTGATGCTTCTATTTGATATCACAGTATTGGCATCTTTTAATACTTTTGCTATCTGTTCTTTTGGAACAACCTCCAACTTTGGTTGTTTTTGTGCTATTTTAGATGCTCAATTATTATTTGCTTCATTTGTTTTCTTTTTCAAGTTAGAAGTCTTTATTCTTTCTGAGGAGAAGATAGAAAAGATTTAGGAATCAAAATGATTCAATAGCTATGCTGGCTTTTACTGTCAGCTTCCCCTAGTTTGCCTTTACAGTCTGAGCTACTTCTGACAAGGCTTTGATTCTTTGCCCTGGGTAGACCTTTGTAGTTGCCTCTGTGAAAACTTTATATTGCATTAGGAATCAATGTTGATCTGCTGCCTTTGTTCTGTTATTTCTTATTCTGCATATTGTTATTATTGCTTTGCATCATATCATTGGGCAACATCAGGCAATGAAGATATTGCTGATATCTGTATTAACATTTTTCATTTTAGAATATATATATTTAAAAATGACAGGTTTTCAGGGGTTGCGCATGAAGTTTATTTTTTGAGACTTAGACCAAAGAAAATACAATAGATACCTTTATAAAACTGGCCTTGGTGACTTGCCAATTTGTTGAACAAAACAGATTATGAAATGTATAGTAGCTGGCCATCCCTTTCAACAAGCCCATCATGGACCTCTTCATTTTTCTCCAAAGAGAAGGAGAAGAAATCAGGGAATGTGAACCTATGTCACACCTAGCATGATGTCTTGTTTCTGCAAGTTAAACTTTCAGCATCTCTCTTCAAATGTTAAGAGAATTTGCCTTCTCTCTTAATTTTCATTTGAAAGTTGTTTTCTTTCTGCTGCAGGACAAAAATTGAAGTGAAGTATGTCAAAAGGACATTCCTGCCAAAGACCTCCCACTCTGCTAAAACATGGACGAGATGTGGCTTTTTGTAGAGTTTCTACCAGAGACACTGGGAAACACAAACCTTTGGATTGCCAGTGGTCAACTAGTCCTCGCTTGGAACTGACCACGAAGCACCTACCAGAATGGCTTGTCTGAGTGATGAATTTCCTACAGCATTGGATTGGATATACATATACTTTCTAGCACCAAGTCCTTTGAAAGATGGTTTCCAACATAATCTGAGTCTCTAGGGTCATGTGGATGGGTTTGGCCCCCAGAGCCTCTCCAAAAGTCACCAAATTGCAATGTTTTATGTGACAGAAGGAGATAGCGACAAAATACTGTACATGCCCACTGAGGAAGCATAGTCTATTAATGCAATTTTCCTAATCAGTTTATTTCGCTGGGGAAAAAATAAAGGAAATGGAAACAAATTTAGATTTTATCCTGATTAAATTTAAGTCTGACTTTCTTTCTAGAAAAAACTATATATGTCTGGCCCCTCTGATCAATCTCAAACACTTTGTCTTTTTTTCCTCTTATACTTTGAACTTTGTGCTTAAGAATAGAAAACATAAAATACTATTCTGATCAATCAGGAGGCCCTCTCATTGTTTTATTGGTCATATATTTTCCTTTTCTCCTCTATTTCCTGTTCTCTCCTTTCTATTGACATGTATGCTGTTAACCCTAAATAGGGAACCATAAACCATAAATGGTCCTCCAGCTGTTAGTAAACCACAGTTTCCAGCAACCCAGCCAGCATGATAGACACAGAGACTATCAGCAACATCTGGAAGGTGGCAGATTTCACAGTCCCATTAAACTTTCATCAACATAGACATGTGGCTTTTTTGCTGAACTTAATCTTAGAAGCAGTATATAAAGTGGTGGAAATATACAGATACTTGCAAAGCACACTATTTTTCCATATGCTTTCTCTCCTTGCTCCACACGTACATGTATATCAGAGACAGAGACAGACATACATTTGCATCATTATTTAAGGTCTTTTTCTTGATTCCCCAACATCTGAGGTCTGGAGACAGATTCTAGGTCTTTTCAATTATGGACCAACATTAACTGGTGGTCCATTGCCAAGTTTTTCTGGCCCCTTTGTACCTTATTTTTTTTAAGGAAAACCTCTGAGGAGACCAGAAAGTTGATGGATTTGTTATTTCCATATTTTTATACCAACTGCATTTTTAATCATATTATGTATTGACTAGCCTATTGCTTGCTGAACTATGATGTTTCATTATACCCTTATTATATACCCTGAAATAATAAAACACTGAAATATAGCAGCATCCTGTACTCCCAGTTTAATCATTTGGGGCTAACTTTATTAGAAATGAATACTTTTCAAGCACTATATCCAACAAAGCTTAGCCTTAGGACATGGAATAATGTTTTTCAATTGCATGAGGAAGATTTGATGTAATGTCCTAATGGTAGGAAATGGCCTCAGTAATCCATGAATTTAAAATGTATGGACTTCAACTCCCAGAATTTCACAGCAAACAGTTTAGCAGCATTCTGGTAACTGAAATCCACACTACTTAAAGTTGCTAAAGTTGAGAAACACTTTTCTAGAGACTTCCCTTTACTGGGTGTGCAACCAGAAGATACAAAGGAATTATTCTGAATTCATGCACTGAACAGGGTTGATAACTTAGGTGGTCATTTCAAGCTCCATGGTTCCTTCTTCTTCTTCTTCTTCTTGTGCCATATCCGTCATCGGACGTTGGCGATCATGTTGGCAATCCTATTTTTGTCAATACCGGCATGAAAAAGTGCTGCTGAGTTTTGTCCAAACCAGTCCCTTAGGTTTTGAAGACATTATGTTCTTCTTCTGCCTGGACCTTATTTGCCTTCAATCTTTCCCTGGAGGATTAAGTGAAGGATGCCATATTGTTCTAGGTGTCACATCACATGTCCAAAATATTCTAACTTTCGTTTTTTAATGGCTTTGATGATTTCTCTTTGCTTTCCCAGACTGCTTATCACTTCCTCATTTGTGATTTTGTTAACCCATTTTATTTTATACATAACAGCCGTCTGTAAATCCACATTTCAAATGCTTCTAGTTTCTTCAAGTGGTTTTCTGTCGGAGACCAACTCTCTACTCCATAGAGCAGGATAGAAAAGATGTAACATCTGACAAGCCTGATTTTCAGTCTTAGGCTTATGTCATGACTGCAGAAGACCTTTTTCATTTTGAAGAATGCTGTTCGAGCTTTCTCTATCCTTGTCTTTACTTCACTGATCATGTTCCAGCTTTCATGTAAATTAAAACCAAGGTACGCGATCCTTGGTTCCACAAAAGTAAAATAATAACTCCTCAAAACCCAGAGATGGACCTATGTGGACATTCATTGCAGGATTCCTGGGCTAAGTTATCATTTTAAACAGTGCCACCCCAAAGCATCTGAGGGCAGGATAAGAACTAATGTATGGAAGATCATTAAAGAGATATCCAACCTAGAACTAAGGAGGAATTTCTTGAAAGTGAGAACAATTAATCAGTGGAACAGGTTGCTTTCAGAAGTTATAGGTACTCTTATCACTGGAGATTTTCAAGACAGCCCTTTGTCCAGAATGGTATAAGATCTCCTGCTTGGACTAGAAGACTCCAAGGTCTCTTCAAAATCTATTATTCTATGTTATATGTTCTACTTGTTCCTCTATTTAGTACTGCATCCATTGACTAATTCAGTGCTAGGTCCATCCAAATTAAAAGATTATTTCTTTAAAATGCCATTATATTAAATCTGATCTATCACCAGCAGTATATTCCCATATTTTGGGCAGAATCAACTCAGTTTTATTTCTAATCTGAAGTGTTTCAATGTGGCAAAGACATTAGTTTGCACAAATCAAGTTTCTGAGAAAAGGCATGATGTGGCTTGGAAATCTGGACATCTTTCTATTTATCTGTGTGGTTTCCATCATCTCTCAATTCTGGACAGATGAAAGTCAATATTTGCCTGCAACAGGCAAAGGTTGACAGAAGATCATAAAGATACACCATTGCATCTCTGCGTGCAGAGTATGATTAATAGTAAACCTGAACAGTAATTATATTTATTTGTCCCATGATATTAATTTTTAAATGCCTTCTGTTTTACCACAGAGCATTTCATCTTATTTATTTTTATTTGAGGTCTTAGTTTTGTAGTAATTTCCTAAAACTGTATCTCAGCTGATAACTTGCTAGCCCCCTTTTTAAAATACCCTGTAAAGTTTTAAGTGGCTGAGTTACAAAAACAGCTGGAAATATGAGCTCATAATGACCATGCTGGGAGGCCTTTCACTAGAGGAACACACAGAAAGTATTTGGGCTCCATCAAAGCAAGTTTGGCTTTCCAACTTTCCTATAGTCTAACTATCTGGTACTTGATGTAGGCTCCCCCAGCCTATTTTTGCATTCAAAGGCTGGCAACAAAAATAAAACATTTCCTTTGCTTTTTGTGAGATGGTTGTTATAATGTTACATCATTGTGTAGTTAGGTCCAATTTCCTCAAGCTTTTATGTATTTATTAATTCATTTATTCGATCAGTTTCAGTGCCACTTGACTCCAGACTGACTCTGGATGGATCACAATAGGATAAAATGATGTTTTTATTACTAAAGAACCCATAGCAAGCTTAATAGTTGTGCTTTAGTTTTTCTTATGAGATATTATTTCATTAAAGTATATTAGATTTTGGATCAATGGCATTGATGGACATGGAAAACAAGACTATCACGAAGAGCATGCTAGACCACTCAGATAATTTTATCTCCAAGGGTACTAAAAGATTTTTAAAATAGGCTTTTGCCTTGCAAGAAGTCAATCTGCTGTTTCATTTAGCCCTGGGCATCTGCAGAGTCCTGTTGCTTTCAACAAAATGACAAGAGAAGGATGGCATCATGTCACAGGCCATGATATAAGGACTGAGTTTAATATCAGCAGTTTATCAGCACAGTGAACATGCACAACTTTCGAAAAGATGGATCCAGTTTTCATCTTCATGCTATTTGAAGGCATATTGCCAAGGAGTCAAAATGGAATTGTATTTAATCTGGCATTTTATTCTGCTTTGACACTCTGAATACATACAAATGGAATACCTAACCAGTTTTTCTTTCCTGCATTACTAAATACGGAGGAAGCTAACAACTTATTGATGTCAACAAATAACTTGTTCTGGATCTTAGCAACTCTGCATGTATTTCACATGACTTCAAGAATGAAAATACTGTTTCATTAAAAAGAATCCTAATTGAAACAAGCTACAAAATTTATGTTTGCTCAGCAAGAGTTTCTAATGAACGCTCTTATCTAAATCATGTCTAAATCATATGCTAGTTATTTTACAAAACAGCTTATAGAGCAGGGGAAAACTCATAAGAATTTAGCATTGTGCCTTTATATGTTTTAATTGTGATTTTTCTGTTTTCTTTTTAAATAAATGGTGATGCTTCTCTGCTTTGGTCCCTGTTTGGGGAAGAAGAAATAAGGAATGTCGAATGTAGTTCAATAATTTCTGGAGGATCTCACTTTCCATAGCTTAGTCCAATAATGCTATTTTGCCAAAATGGTAGTTCTGATTTTCAAGCACTTATTTCTGAGAATATATCCCTTTAGCAGAACTTATTTTCATGTGAATGTGCATTAGATTGTTCTGTTAGTTTCAAAACTCCTTCCAAATCATATTATCTTCAAATCCACATCCAAATCATTGATGCTCCATTTCATGGCATTGCAGACAAACCCATCCTTGGAAGGAGACTCTTAGCACCTTTACGATAACCTTGAAGTCTTTATTTTCAATCAACCTTTGTGGTAAGAGGAGAAATAGGCAACTCCCATGTCTCATTAACTCTTAGACTGAAACAATGTCACAAAGGCAATATGTAGTGTTCATGCAATCATTGGCAGGTGCTTCATGGAGATCTGGGCTTTAAATCCAGGAACAATCCAGCTATCTTCATTCAATGAGAACAGCAGTAGATTGAAAAATAGATTCTGTTAATGTTTTAACCATTCTCAGCTCCAGTCAGAGCATCTGGAAATATAAGCAATGGAATAGACACATCTCAGACTAGCTGTCATTGATGATGAAGAGGGCTATAGCTGTCTCCCTGGTCAGAAAATATTGATATTTCACTTAGGAGAAATATTGTGCTTTAAAAACATTTTAATGTCACAAATATAACAAAAGAACAAGAAGGACCAAATAATGCCAAGAGCTCAGGTTAATAGTTAAAAAGACAATTATGGTAAAAATGTGGTAGAATTATAAGAAAGTGGCATTTATAGAAGAGGGAAGTACAGTATTAGGTATAATAGTAACGCTAAAATGCTTTAGTATAAGATAATAGGAAACAAATGAAGTAGGGCTTATCTGATGTAGGAACTACTATGATTATATTTTGTGGAATTTGGATGTGAATTTATTTCTATTCACTTTGTGTGAAATGTTATTCCCTAAGACAACTTACAACAGTACATGAGATACAGATCCTGTATACAATGAAATGACATGGTAGAGGTTTCAGATGGGAGATTAGATTATGTATGTATGTATGTATGTATGCGTATGTGTATCAGTGGTGAAATTCAAATTCCAAATTTTTATACTACCAGTTCTGTGGGTGTGGCTTGGTGGGCGTGGTGTGGCTTGGTGAGCGTGACTTGGTGGGCGTGGCAGGGGAAGGATACTGCAAAATCTCCATTCCCACCCTACTCTGGGGCCAGCCAGTTGTCCGAACTACTCAAAATTTCCAGCTACCAGTTCTCCAGAACCTGTCAGAACGTGCTGGATTTCACCCCTGATGAGTACGTATACATGTGCACATATATATGTATGTATATGAAAGACACAGAGAATATATTCTATGGGTAGGGAACTAGTAAGGCAAGAATTAGTCTATGCTTAATATTTATTTTATTTTTATTTTTATTTATTTATTTATTTTTTTATATGCCGCCCTTCTCCGGAGACTCAGGGCGGCTTACAATGTGTTAAGCAATAGCCTTCATACTTTTGTATATTTTATACAAAGTCAGCTTATTGCCCCCACAAACCGGGTCCTCATTTTACCCACCTTAGAAAGAATGGAAGGCTGAGTCGACCTTGAGCCTGGTGAGGATTGAACTTGCAGTAATTGCAGGCAGCTGGATGTTAAATGCTGCCTTAGTAGGAGGCATTTAGCCTCCTAGGCCACTCAGGCTCCTGAGCATATAACATATTTGATGTTATAAACCTGATATACTAGATTAAAGAAACAACAACATAAAACAAATGTTTTGAATAGCATATACAGTACAGCTACCACACAAAAATCCTATATCAGTTTACCAGTTAGAAGAGTATCTTTAAATCTTTAGTCTGAAATGGTCCAGATTCTATTTTTGTTGTACTTTTGAAAAATTTGGTCATGTTGATATACCTCTAGCTTTCACTCAACCTTCTTACTCTTCAAAGAACTATATCTTAATTCAGCTTAACTCTGTTAGTATTTATTACCCATCTCTGATGTTTGCAGTTCTTATTTTTGTACCTAGGCATGATTCTGGAGGAGTTTGGATTTAAATGAAATAAATAAACAGCTGCAAATTACCCAAGACATATTTTCAATGTAAGAACAGATTTTTTTTTGTTTGATTTAAATCTGATCTCCTCCATAATAGTGCCCAATACATTTTCCAAAAATTTCAGACATTTTTTTTTAAAAAAGAGTTCATTAAAGAACATCAGTGTGGCCAGAAATACTCCTTGTTCATAGTGGCAAGGTAGCCTTTCTTCTTTTTTTTTGATTTGTGGTTTGAACTAAATAGGAACATTTGGCAATGGGGACATCTGCCATCATTCATCAGCCCTACCTATCTATCATGTCCTCATTTTAAATTGTTCCTAATCTCATTCAAGTTTAGATTCAGGCATTAGCTACAATATCTAGAATGCTTATTCTACCAACATTTCTTAGTTCACACTGTTTGTTCAAGACAGGGATTAGGTGAATGTGCCTTGGTTTGCATGCAAGGAAAGATCCATTACTCATCCATTATTCATACACAAAATGCATAATACAAGGCAATGCATGCCTTGGTGGAGCAGCGGACTAAAGTGCTGTTAAATAGCTGCCAGCTGCCTGCAATTACTGCAAGTTCAAATCTCACCAGGCTCAAGGTTGACTCAGCCTTCCATCTTTCCGAGGTAGGTAAAATGAGGACCCGGATTGTGGGGGCAATAAGCTGACTTTGTATAATAAAAGAACACCGCTTGGGGGGGGGGAGGCGAAAGCTCTACTAAGTAGGTATATACAAAAGTATGAAGGCTATTGCTTAATGCATTGTAAGCCGCCCTGAGTCTCTGGAGAAGGGCGGCATATAAATCGAACCAATAAATAAATAAATAAATAAATAAATAAATAAATAAATAAATAAATAAATAAATAAATAAATAAATAAATAAATAAATAAAAAACAAACAAACAAACAAACAAACAAACAAATAAATAAATAAATAAATTCCCCTCCCCTTTCCCCTTCCTTTATATATATATATATGGACTATCTTTATAACTATAGGGCAAATCATCTGCAGGTAGCTGATGAGGTATTGGTGCATTTGGCAGTATTGAGAAGTGTTCACCATATTCATGGTAATAAATTGCCTTACTACCTTCCTACCATTCACTTCAGAGAAGGCAAGAGTACAAGACAAATAACCACGTCTACAAAGAAATCAGGTGGCCTTGGAATTTAAGGTAAGATAAGTTTAAGGCGGTCCAAGGTAAGGATTCTGAACCTGGTGTGCCCAGCGCAGAGCCTAATTTCCTTGTTAAAAGATGAAGCTGAAATGAAATGAAAACCACAGAGGAATGTTGAGTTCAGTTTAACAGCCTGAGCTAAAATGTCTTTGAGTCATCACTAGCACTGATGATGTTACCTACAGTAGTTTGGGTAATGAAACATCTGCAAGAAAACAACCAAGCTCAGAATGTATCAAGGACCTCTCATTTCAATACTCAAATATTCTCCTGTATTGGTAAAATGTCTTTCCTTGGAAGTAAGATTTATTGACTTCATCAAGATGTATTTTTATTAGTGGGCTTAGACATTTTTGAATATTTTTTT
Organism: Pantherophis guttatus; assembly: GCF_059756535.1. Classification (NCBI taxonomy): domain Eukaryota; kingdom Metazoa; phylum Chordata; class Lepidosauria; order Squamata; family Colubridae; genus Pantherophis; species Pantherophis guttatus. The sequence goes on along the minus strand of NC_142063.1, from coordinate 269,124,661 downwards.
CAGTGCAACATTTCTCATGGTAAAAGTGGCCCATTTATGAAAATGGATGTGACATTGTTTGAAGACATTGCTAAATCAAAATAAGCTAGTAATCTCAATTCTGTCATTTAGGATTAAATGTTTACCTTGCAGTCCAACTAATTCCCATCACTGGAAGGGAGAATTGAAAGATATCTGATAGGAAGCGGGCTATTCAAATATACCTGGTACAAACAATGAATGACTGTCAAAAATTCTACATGGTATGAAGCAGATCTTGTAAATAGTGAGTGTAAGAAAGAAATGGGGTGTTGGGTCATACAGTTTTTCAAATAGAATAAAAGCTTAATCAAGTCTTGAGACTCATCTATGAGCCCCAGAACTGAGTGCTATGTGCACCGAGCTCCTATAGGCAAATAACCAAGTCTCCCTATGTACAATAAAATCTATTTCTTTTCTTCTTATACGCATCTGTGGTTTTGGAATACTCTGAACTGGGTGGGAATTCCTTTGCTTAAAATTTTCCACCCTTAAAGTTTATTATGCAGAGGATTGCACTATAGTGTAGTTGAAAAGACACCAAATATAGAGGTAGACAATGGATAAAGTATAATAGTCCTATTCTATTCTATTCTATTCTATTCTATTCTATTCTATTCTATTCTATTCTATTCTATTCTATTCTATTCTATTCTACTCTACTCTACTCTACTCTACTCTACTCTACTCTACTCTACTCTACCCTACCCTACCCTACCCTACTCTACTCTACTCTACTCTACTCTACTCTACTCTACTCTATTCATGGTTTATTCTATGAAGCCCTTTGCATTTCTAAACTTAATAAAAGTTTAGTAAAAGTCTTAACTGACAAATCAGGAACTGACTGATGAAAGTAATATTCCTGTAAATTTAAGCAAATAGAAAGTATCATTATCAGTGAGCATCTGAAACTTGTTAGCAATCTGCTCTAAACAGATCATTTGCTTGAAATTAAATGTACAGTATTACTGTTCTGTTAATGGAGAAATATGTTGCAAGAGGCATGACAATGATATAATTTCTGCTTTTGTCAAAATTCCCTGAATGCTTGCTGAAATTTACTTAGTAGCTCTTGTCTCCAACCAAAACAAATGGGATCACAAGAAATACAGTGTTGTTATGGGCCAGGAATTTGTACGAATTGTTGCTTTGCTGCTATGAGAGAGCAATGGTAATGTCTTGATTAAAAATAGGAATTATGATGTTTCTGCTGGAGTGTTTCTGCTTCAGGCCAGAAATTGTATGAAAAACCATCAGATGCTTATCAATAAATTGAATTGGGATAAGTCTTTTCTATTTTTTTTTTACTTCTATGAAATAAGCTTTTTATCAGAATCCAAATTATTTTGACAGCTTGAGTCTGATGAGAATACTGTATAAAGAAAAGAACTATTTTTTACCCCAAAATCAGTTGTTTCATTACTACAAACCATACTGCTTTTTTTTTTCCACATTTGGGATGTCTTCCTAAATAAACTGATTAAGGTTTTGGTAGCTGATAAAACCAACTTTAAGACAGATCCTGAAATATGAAACGAGATGGATTCTTTTGGACTGAAACGGACTGTTTTTGAAGAAAAGCAATTCCCATAAAACAACAGAACCAGAAAGCTTAGCAGACCAGTTAGTGCTTTATAGCCAGTGTAAAAAGGCAAAACCATGACTGCAAAACTCAGCTATATTGTTTCCATTGCCCCATAAAATGGAAAAAGGGGGAGAGAGGAAAATGTAGTTAAGTGGCCGAAAGGGATTGGTTCATCAGCTGCGGCTCTTCTCCAGCAGTTTACGAATAAAAACCATAAAATCCTACAGAAACAGACAAAGTTAGAAAGACACAGAGAGAGTTCTCAAGCCATTAATACCAATAGTTGCATACCACTGTAGGATCCCCATATTAGTTGTTACAGACAAGTTTTAACACTCTTTGGGAAGGCCAGAAGAGTGGGGCTAGCTTCACCTAAGGAGGCAAGATGTTCCATTAGATCAGTGTTTCCCAAACTTGGCTATTTTAAGATGCATGGACTTCAACTCCCAGAATTCCCCAGCCAGTATGCCTGGTTGAGGAATAGTATGCCTGGTTGAGGAATTCTGGGAGTTGAAGTCCATACATCTTCATAGGGTCAAGTTTGGGAAACACTGCATTAGATGGTTGGATGGTCTTCTAGTGTAGTGGAAATTCCTTCCACTTAATCTCACAATTGCTAAATCTGTCAGATATTTTTAATCTATCTTTTGACACATTTAATATTTGACAGGTGGAGTGAGTTGGTGTTGAAGCAGCAGCAGTAGGAGAGAGATTTTTTACTACTTTGTTGCCGTTTGAACTGATCATGACTCCAAGGGGGGATGAGCTCAGAGCAGTGGTGGGTTGACCCCGGTTCAGACTGGTTCTATAGAACCAGTAGTAAAACCGGCGGGAGGCTTCACCCACCGACCCCGATGTCATCAGGAAGCTTCTGTGTATGTGCAGAAGCGCAAGCGCACACGAGCAGCCCCATTGCGAACCGGTAGTAAAGGTAAGTAGAACCCACCCCTGGCTCAGAAGTACAGGAGGAAAGCCTCTTCTGAAAAAAAAAACAGACTTACCCAAGACAGAATGATTTTGGAAAACTGCATCCAGGGACTACAAATGACACACTGTGTCTGCAGCAGCCAATAAGAGCTATACATTACACTATGAGGTGTTCTGGATTGTCTGTACAAAAGAAGGAAAGGAAAGGAAAGGAAAGGAAAGGAAAGGAAAGGAAGGGAAGGGAAGGGAAGGGAAGGGAAGGGAAGGGAAGGAAAGGAAAGGAAAGGAAAGGAAAGGAAAGGAAAGGAAAGGAAAGGAAAGGAAAGGAAAGGGAAAAAAAAGAGAATATTATTGTAAAACTAGACCAACAAATAACTTTTAGCTGCCTCAGTTTTGTGCTGCGAGTGAGAAGAAGGCAAAATCAAAGGACATATTATATGAAAATGATTATTGTGATATGCTAATACCATGATTTGGATGTGAGAATAAACCCTTATTCAATAGTTTTGGGACTTAATTATCTTAATGCATCTTTCCCCTCTTTAGAATAGACCTAGTATTATAGGCAACTCTGGAGAACTGATTTCATTTGTATTTTGAACAGCGTCAGTTCTCAATAACTCAATTGTTAATTTCTTTATTTTACAAGTTTAAAACTTAAGCACTATTTGAAGCAACTCATAGTACTGAACAAATAACAAAATAAAAGTACAACACAATATACATAAACAATAACTAGATATTAATACCTCAATCCTTCTAGTTACATTTCACACTTATAAGTTGTATAGGTTGCCCAATCAACATGGCCAATGAATCAGGATTCTTTGAATCATATTAGAAAATCTTGGGAGGAAACCAGGTGGATCATCCCATCATTAATATATAAAACAGGAAAAACTGCTATTGAAAATAAAAGGTCATTTTCTTGCAAATTTAAAAAAGAATAGCAGAAAGACAAGAAAATCTTGAATGAACTTCTGGTTAAATATGCACCCGGAGGCTCCAGCTGGTCCAAAATGCAGCCGCGTGGGTTGTTATGGGAGCTTCCCGTTATTCCCGTGTTAACCTCTCCTGCGCGAGCTGCACTGGTTACCAGTGATCCTCCGGATCCACTTCAAGGTGCTGGTGCTTACCTATAAAGCCCTTCATAGCATGGGCCCGGGGTACTTGAAGGAGCACCTACTGCCTGCCTCTCACCGACCAGCGCGCTCACATAGGGCAGTCCTCCTCGGGATGCCGTCGACCAAGCAATGTCGGCTGATGGCGCCCAGGATGAGGGCGTTCTCGGTGAGCACGCCGACCCTCTGGAATGCCTTACCTACCGAGCTCTGAACGGCTCCCAACCTCCGCTTCTTCCACAAGGACCTAAAGACATGGCTTTTTAAACAACTCATCTGATCTGCGGGGTGTTTTTAATTGGTTTTAATATGGGTTTTAAATTGTGGGATTTTAATTATGCTAAATTAATTATATATTTTTTATTGTTCTTCAGTTTTTAACCTTTTGTGAGCTGCCCCGAGTCCTTTGGGAGAAGGGCGGCATATAAATTTAACTAAATAAATAAATAAATAAATAAATAAATGCAGCACTAACTCCAACTGTATATACAGGTAGGTAGTTTCTTCTTTCTGCTATTGTAGTACTTAACTTAAAACAAAAACAAAATTTTGGGCCAGGTATTTTGCTACTATTGCTTACTGCTTGTTACACTAAATGGTGACTTAATGTATGTATACTGCTGTTCTGATATACTTTCATTCATTGACCCAAGACAATGTTTCTCAACCTGGACAGTTTGAAGATGTGTGAACTTCAACTCCCAAAATTCTCCAGTTAGCATGCTGATTCCATTTGGGTAAACTTTACATAGAATTTTGCTATTGATTCCTTAACATTAGCTAGTCAGATTCCAGTGAAGATGAGCTGAATTAACTTCCAGAGGGAAATAACCAAGAAATAAATTACATTGGCACCATGGTGTATCCATTAGATTGGGCACATTCCCATTTATTAAACTCTCTACAGACATATTGCCTCTTTTTATTTTCCACTTTAATGAAGTAAGGGATGGCAGTGTGAAGATAAATATGTACATGGATTTGAACTGGACTAGTATTTGAGATGTTGCCAGGAAACTGCACCAAACAGTATGCACTTGGCATGGTAAAATATCTGGAAAATTCATATTATCTAGGGAATATCTATTTAAATATCCATGCATCATAAACTCTTCCAAAAGAGTCTTAGATCCCTACATAAGCTAAAAAGCACTTGCAAATGAAAGAGGTTCTGAGAAATTCAGTGTAAACTGAATTCAGTGTGCATTTATGCTGAACAATGTGAAATAGAGCATTTAATTCTACAAAAATGAAGCATTTCTTGAGATGATACACTGTGGAGAACTATAAAAAATATTTGGAAGAGAAGGACCAGAAGAGGCCAAATATAAATATTTTATTTGGGGGAAGACACAAAATGAATGAGTTAGTTTCGTTAGTATAATGTTTATGCTTTTTCACTTATTCTTTCTTCACATGAGTGAAACAAGGAATGTGTTTTGAAGGTTGTTATCCTATAGCATATTTAAGAAGGACAAACCCATTGATTGATTGATTGATTGATTGATTGATTCTGTGCCATAAAGTCTGCAACAGTGACTCTATGGATACATCATCTCTAAGATAGGAAGTGTGGCCTTTCAGATTGCTGTATCTTACTATAGTTCAAAGATGCACTTTTCTGCTAATCATTCTCCTCCCTTCTCTCTTTCTCAGCATGATGGAGCTGGGCAGTGGTGAAATCCAAATTTTTTAACTACTGGTTCTGTGGGCGTGGCTTGGTGGGCATGGCTTGGTGGGCATGGCAGGGGAAGGATACTGCAAAATCTCCATTCCCACCCCACTCCGGGGGAAGGATATTGCAAAATCTCCATTCCCACCCCACTCTGGGGCCAGCCAGAGGTGGTATTAGCCGGTTCTCCAAACTGCTCAAAATTTCCACTACCGGTTCTCCAGAATCTGTCAGAACCTGCTGAATTTCACCCCGGAGCTGGGTCTTTGTATAATGTGCTCAAAATATGACAACTTGAGCCTGATTTTTTAATTTGAACTCGGGATTATTTTGATCATTTGCATTTTTAATGATCAGAGTAGCATCATCATCATAGTCCAAAGATTATTGGTTTTATTTTCTCCAATTTTAAAACCGCACTCATCTTCCAATCCAGTTTCCCTCAATATATATTCTACATATAGGCTATTTCACTCCTTTGCTGACCCAGAGCTAATCTGTTTCACCTTGTTCCACCTAAAGTTGGATTCCTGTCCTGTGTATAGATTTCTCCCAAGGACAATGTTTCAGAATTCCATTTTTTCTGAACACATTCCACATTTTGATATGGTCAGCACAATCAATTGTTCTATAATTAATGAAGCCCACATTAACTTCTTTTTTGTACTCCTTGACCTTCTCAGTTATTAAGCTTACTTCAGCAAGGACGTTGCTTATTCCTCACATGATCAAAATTCAGATGCCTGGCAAGTGACTCATATTTGCATCTAATATATATAGGGAATATCTTCTAAAGTATTTTGGATATTGATATCTCTACTGTATAAAATTTCAGTACAGGTAATCCTCAATTTACAACAGTTCATTTAGTTACCGCTCAAAGTTACAACAGCACTGAAAAAGTGACTTATGCCCGTTTTTTGCACTTACAACCATTGCAGCATCCTTATGGTCACATGATCAAAATTCAGATGCCTCGCAAGTGACTCATATTTATGACAGTTGCAGTGTCCTGGGGTCACGTGATCACCTTTTGCAACCGTCTGACAAGCAAAGTCAATGGGGAAGCCAGATTCACTTAACTGCGTTACTAATTTAATAACTGCAGTGATTAACAACTGTGGCAAGAAAGATTGTAAAATGTGGCAAAATTCACTTAACAAATGTTTGGGCTCAATAGTGGTTGTAAATTGAGGATTATCTATACTATTCCCATCTTTGATTTTTAAATTTACTCTATCCATTAGCATCACTCCACATACTAATTTCAGGTTGAAAAATCATCTTGGGAGTTAGAGATCTTTTGGAAAACTTTCCTTATTTTTCTGTGTTTGTTTCCATGGTGGATGCTTTTACATATGTCACTGTATTCCTGCTTCTTGTCTCTAGTAACAGCTCTCTGAAATTCTTTGTTAGATTCCTCCTGGTGATCTTTGTTTTCCTGGCTTTGATTTCTTTTCTTGGCAATTTCTGTGGTTTGTTCTGACAGCCTGGTCGCTTTCTTCTTTTTCTTGGTCTTTGGCAGTCTTTTCTTACAGTTGTCCTTAACAATGTATTTGATTTTATTCCATAGTTTCACTGGTTCCCTATCAGTGAGGTTTAGGACATCCAAGTGATTCCTCGTGTTCTCCTTGAAAATGGCAGATACATGCTCAACCTTTTGTGATAGAAACTGGTTGACTTGTAACTTTCATGTGAGCAATTTGTCTTTTGTCCTACAGCCCTGGTCACACCTTTGCTCTTATCAATGAGCTCGTCTGCCAATTTCTGACAATAATATAGTCAATTTAATTTCCATGTACTTACAATTGGATTGATACTCAAGGATGTTAAACAGTAGCATATGCTGGACATATCAGTCTCCATTGGCTGAATAGATAGGCCTAGCTCAGCTCCTTCACGCAATTTTCCAACTAATGGCACTGTGATGGGATGTCTAGCAGTCTCTAAGAATACAGGGGAGGAAACCAGACTACTGCAAGAGATATATCAGCCGTAAGGAGAAGGGAGCATGAGAAAGAGACCCAGTAAATTTGCCTTAATTATGTCACGTATAAGTTGATCTGAAAAATTGCTTTAGGAAGCTTTCAAGCTTTTTCAGTTTACTCTACAAGCAGTAAAGAACTTTTCAGAAAACCACACAATTTTTCATTTCTGAGTAGGGCTGCCTCACAGAGCTGGACAAGCATTGTCAAGACAGCAACATTCCCCTCAGGGGTGAAATTCACTTACCTTCCCTACCGGTTCTCAAATGTGCACACGCCACGCACATGCTCGCTTCGCTCACATGCAACATCGTCCACGCACTCACAAAGCCTTCTGCACATGTGTAGAGGCTGAAAATCACCACAAACAAGGGACGTCATGACATCCATGTGGGTGGGCAGGGCTTCGCGCAGTCGGCCCTACCGTATCACACGATCTGGATAGAACTGGCTGAATTTCACCCCTGATTCCCCTTCTTTCGCACTGTATCAGTGGTGGGTTCCTCCCGGTTCGGTCCAGTTCAGCCGAGCCGGTAGCGGTGACGATATGACGTCACCGAACCGGTTCTCCCAACCCCGCCCTCCCACCCCCACCCACCCCACGTTATTCTTACCTTTTATTTGGTCCCACCCCCAATCTATTGCTGCCTCCTGAGTCCCAGCTGATGACTAGAGGGAAAAAAACTGTTTAAACTCTTGCCGCGGGGCTTCAAAGGGCCGTCCTACAGCTGATCAGTGTTAAAAGCAAACCAATGAGTCGGGTCGTAAGTGCGAGGACTGGTCATAAGTGCAAAGACCTTCCAGAAATGACTGACCAGCTAGCCACGCCCACCTAGTCACATGATCTCCAAGCCACACCCACAAAATAAGCCACGCCCACAGAACCGGTAGTAAAAACATTTAGAACCCACCCCTGCACTGTATCACTAACCTTGGCTGACATTTGATTTCAATAGATTGACTCGGGATTCAAGAGGCAATCTCTCTGTGGAAATCAATTTGTGAAGAAGATCCAAAGAAATTGCTTTATCTGGAGTTTGCCAGTCCATCCATACAAATGCATTGCATGGTTTCAAGAAATGAGGGTGGTAAAAAAAAAAAAAGGCCTCTTCTTGTCCTTTAGGAACTGTGGGGAAAAAAAAACCTGTTTGGTTCAGTGAAAATAAACTATGTGGGACAGTGGTGGGTTTCAAATTTTTTTACTACCGGTTCTGTGGGTGTGGCTTGGTGGGTGTGGCATGGCTTGGTGGGAGTGGCATGGGAAGGATACTGTAGAATTCCAATTTCCTCCTGATCAGCTGGGACTTTTGAAGGCAGAGAATAGATGGGGGCGGGACCAATCAGAATTTTTACTATCGGTTCTCCGAACTACTCAAAATTTCTGCTACCGGTTCTCCAGAACTGGTCCGAACTTGCTGAAACCCACCGCTGATGTGGGAGAATGCAGAGTAGAACACAGACATTCCAGTCCAGTTTCTATTGTAGGATAGGCAATGGATGCAGTATATTTAAACCAGGATATATTTTTTGTCAGCTCTTGGATTGTTGGATAACATTTTAACTTGGCTATCTAGAAAAGCCCTCGCTGTATCTAGGGTTACATTTTCAAGATTTTATTTGTATTGTGTGGCGCTTTGTGTACTGGAGTAAAATTCAAATGATCCAGGATCAAGTCATCCTTTGTCAGAGAAAAAGTCCAGGCCAGGAATTTTCTGTCCTATCAACCAATTTCATTGAGTTATTGTGAAGAATTGCTCCATGTAATGTCTTGAGTTCTTGAAATAAAGATGAGATATATAAACCTAAGAAAACAAATAATGCTAGCCATAATTCAGACTGACTTTGATGATTACTCCCATAGTCCACCAGCCATCATCATTAGTCATTTTTAGGTCCCGTTGATTCCAGCAGGAAAAGCTTAACTACATGCTCAACTCCCCAATAAATCGGTGGAGTTGGATAAGAGTTATGACTCAGAATTGTAATTTAAAACATTTGATTTGTCATTTGTGGAAATGTTGTTATGATGAATAAAGCCTTTGGGAAAAAATGTCACATGTACTTTTGATTTAGCAGCACAAAGAAAAATGTCACAACAATGTAGGTTAGGATTTGGACACTAAAATCAATTAGTTGTTACATGTTTTCTTTGTGTTGGTTGAAAAGACATGACCTCATCCTACTGAGTGACAGTCTCAAGCAAAGTAGTTGATGGACGATCAGACATATTCCAAGCACTTTCCAGGAATAAAAACAATTGCTTTAACCCAGGAGAGCATGGACTGGAACAAAGACCAAAAGTATTGTCACTCTTCCACGTTTAAAGGAAAAAGGATCTTATTTTTTATTATTCCTAAGTATTTCCATCTGTAGGGACAATAGAACAGAGATGGCAAACCTTTTGGGATTGGTATGTCAAAAATTTGTCATCCCTAACATGACTCAGCTGGTGTGTCACCTCCATCAAACAAAAGAGAAAATATTCTTTTTTTTTTTAAAGTTACAGACAAATTGAGGCAGCTCCGGGTTGCACGAAGGCTTTGTTCTTGAAATGGCACCAGAGAATGCTTTTACATAGCCTCTGCAGCAGCCCCCAAGAACCATTCAAAAGCACACCCCATCCTCATGCGATTTTTGGAGGCTCAAAACTGCTCAAGGTACATCCCATTCTCACATGGTCTCTGCAGCCTATGAATATCCTGCAAGAACAGGAAATACAAAGCTTGAACAACTTTAGTTGCTTATAATGAGACCTGAATCAGGTCCTAATATCCCATGCATAAAACTGATTATAAGTAGTCCTTGAGTTATGACTATAATTAAATCTGGCAATTACAGTTACAAGGCACAATGGTCATAAAGCAGGCCACCATTTGACCAGACCCAGGTTTTTTTTGCAGAGATTGTTAAGAACAATATGAACCCATTATTCATTATGGGGTGATTTTTTTTGCTGGAAACCAGAAGTAAATACCAGTTTCAGGCCAAACTATTATAAATCGTGATCATGTCACTGTGGGGTGCTGCAAATGGCCGTAAATGCAGGCCAATGACCAACTGCTCAAAATGAGGTCACACAACCATGGAGTGAGCATGACAGAACCTTGAACCCATGTTGTAAGCAGCAAGATGCAAAAAATGCAAAAAATGGAAGGACATTTCAATTCCCACAATGGACGAATGGCTGCAAAAGTTGATGAAGTTAGCAGGGATGGATAAATTGACTGTTTTGATAAAAGAAAAAAATATAGGTACTTTTGTTTCTTCTTGGAAACCACTTCTGGACTTTGTGCTTGAAGTGGAAAAAAATGAAACTTTGATTTTGGGGTTTACCGATTAGATAGATTTGTTGGTATAGAAATGGCTAATTTGTACTAGTATGTAAAGTAAAAAGCTGAGGTTTGATGTTACTACATTATTTTACTGCACCAAAGGGAGTTGGAAGCCAACAACTTTTCTTTCTTTTTCCCTCCTTTTCTGCACTTTATCTTTCCTTTTTCCCCTCCTCTATTTTTCCTACTATTTGTTTTTATATTTTTGTATTTTATACTATAAACTAATAAAAATGATAAGAAACCAGGATGTAAGTAGATTTTGGGATGTCTGTTGTAATTTCAAATGGTTGCTAAGCAACTGGTTATAAGTCATGGACTACCTGTATTCAAAGTTCTGTCTAAAGCTTTGCAGACTCGGAGGCAGTGTTTGCTGTCATGCTGCAAGTTTCACCCATTTCATCCATGCACACAATCTCAAGATAACGTATATCAAAAGGCCAGAGAAGGCATGAGGACAGCGCAACTCTTCCCTCCTCATTGAGCCTAACCCACCTCCTCTGGGAGTTTTTGGTTGAATTTAAAACCTAAAACCCCAAACCAATAAAACAGCAACATCTTTGTCTAAGAACAGAAGATCTTTGGTGCAGTACAGTAGTGGGTTTCAAATTTTTTTACTACCGGTTCTGTGGGTGTGGCTTTGTGGGCGTGGCATGGCTTTGTGGGCGTGGCTTTGTGGGCATGGCAGAGGAAGGATACTGTAAATTCTCCATTCTCTCCTCAATCCAGGGGAAGGTTACTGCAAAATCCCCATTTCCTCCTGATCAGCTGGGACTCAGGAGGCAGAGAATAGATGGGGGCAGGGCCAGTTAGAGGTGGTATTTACTGGTTCTCCAAACTACTCAAAATTTCCGCTACCGGTTCTCCAGAACTGGTCAGAATCTGCTGAATACCACCTCTGGTGCAGTAGTTTTAAAATATTTTCATATTAATATTGAAATTCACCATTCCTGCTGTTCTTAACTTGTTTTCCTTCCTCTCTTCCTCTTAATCTCTGCCAACTCTCATGGAGCAGGTCAACAGTGCTATTTCTCCAAACCCCATGGAAGTCATGCTGGAGAAAAACTCACTTCTTTGCAGAATTATTGTCAGTGCATTAAGTCTACTCTATCTTCTGAAAATAGACAAATCAGCTCATTTGCTTTGTCTTGCTGAGACATAATCCCTGTCATGCAATAGATCACATAGCACCTTATGTGGTCCAGAGTTCTGGCTAATAGAAGGAGAACAGATATATCTGGCCTTACTTAATTTCACTGTCCTTTCTCGGGCTTTATAGGTGGGTAGATCTGCCAAAGTTAAACTGCTCCTGGAGTAATGGGAATTTAAAAAAAATCATTTTGCTACAACTTCATGTCATTATTTCATTCATGACCCAAAAGCCTTGACCACAGTCACAAAAAGTAAACAATCCTGCTGGGAACAGATCTTCATTTATATTACCTTACTAAAATTAATTGGATTAAATACACATATATTTAATTAACCACAGGTTCCAGCCCATTATTCATATTCAGTCACTCACTTTATTTTAATCACTTTGGCTAATTATATTAGTTGCAATTCCATTTGTATTCTTTTTATATGAGCAAACCTCCTCAAATGCTTTTTTATACTGGTCACTGTTTTGCATTCAATATGCATTAATCAATGCCCATTCTTGACCTTCTTTTTTCTTATTTTATATATAAACTTCTTAAACAAACCATTCTAGTTGTCTTCAATTTATCTGTATATTTCTGACAAATCCAATGCTCACTACCATATAACAAAGGATGTTCTTTGAAGGATCCTGTTATATACAGTATAACTCATTTTCACTTCTTACACATTCATTCCTCAGAAAAGACCACATACTATTCATTGCTTCTCATCCAGCATTTGCACATCTTAAAATTTCTCCATTCATGTCCCCAACATTCTACCAAAGTACACAAACGCATCTATTCACTTTGGTGTTTCTCAATTTATGTAGCTCTTATCATCATTCATTCCATTTTCCATGTCAAACACAACCATCTTTTCTTTCATACAACAATTTTCAGATCCATTCTCCTTATTGCAAAGCTTTGATTGCAGATCATTCAGGTTCTTAACTAGGAACACAGCATCATTTGCATACAAAATGTTTTTATTTTATTTTATTTATTTATTTGTCAAGCATATATAAGATAACAGGTAAAAGTATAAACATAATTTGAATACATGAAAAGAGTAAGTAAAAAGGAATATTAGGACAGGGGCGGTAGGCACGCTGGTGCACTGATGCATGCTCCTTACATACCTCTTAGGAATGGGGTGAGGTCAACAGTAGACAGTTTAAAGTTAAAGTTTTGGGGGTTTGGGGAAGAAACTACAGAGTCAGGTAGTGTATTCCAGGCATTGACTACTCTGTTACTGAAGTCATATTTTCTGCAATCAAGTTTGGAAAGGTTTACCTTGAGTTTGTATCTATTATTTGCTCGTGTATTGTTGTGGTTGAAACTGAAGTAGTCATTGACAGGAAGAACATTGTGGCAGATAATTTTATGTATTATGCTTAGGTCAGACTGAAGTCGGCGTAGTTCTAAGCTGTCTAAGCCAAAAATTGAAGTTTGGTGGCATAAGATATTTTATTGCGGTTAGAGGAATGGACTCTTCTTGTAAAATATCTCTGGACTCTCTCAATTATATTTATGTCCGATATGCAGTGCGGGTTCCAGACAGATGAGCTGTATTCAATACACATACATTCAAGTTTCCAAAAGCATATATCTCATGTCACCATAAGCACTTCCCAGTTTTAGTTCCAGATTCATGCAAAACATTCCATAACCGAAGTCTACTTAGTTTCCCACATGTTTACTCTAATCAACATTTAGTAAATCTTCTTTCCCAAACACATATTCTCAATGTCCCATTAAAATCTGTCTAGCTTTTCTTTACTTGAGTTTTATCCAAAATCATCTCTCTCTTTTTTTTAAATTTCATTGCCCAAGACTCTTTCTTTAATCTCCAAACCCATTTCCAGAACATTTTTTTCCCATTTCCATCAGAATTATTTTGTATCTTCTCTTTGATTTTTAATTGTAAGCATTCCATTGTCCTCCTGGACTACATTTTTGTCTCATTTATGAATCTAAATTGGAAATTAATATTCTTAATCTTTGTTTCAAAAATTCACTGAGAAACACATTTTTGCACCTTCTGTGATCTTTCTGACTTTAAGGGAGAGGGGGATGCTGCCTTTGATCCTCTGCCCTTAAAGGAAAATGATTTTTAAAAAGACTCTAAAAACATTGGAAAGCAGCTAATGAAAATGGCTTTCAATATGCCTTAAGGAATGATCTACCAAAATAGAGCTCTGGGTAGGGAGAGATTATTGATTACAGGAAAAATGACTTAGAGAAGAGACTGCCATTAACAGTGTTAACTTTCTTTCCTTGGATTCTTATCCTTACATTTTGCCCTAATTCATTAGTGTCATGTGCATTCATAAAATAAACTGTATCAAGCCAAATAAGAAAGGCACAATCCAGGCAGGGTTCAAGGTCTTTTACTTTGAACATTATATTCTAATTCCTAAAAATTAGAAATTAAATTAGAAGTTAAAAGGCCAATTTAAATTCTTCAGCATATTCAAGGGACCCTTCGTAATGAACTTCATCCTAACTTCATAATGAACTATAAAAATAAAACTTGAAACCAAAGACATTGTTCTTATGCCAAGCAGATGATATAGATTATCTACATTTCTTCTTTTTCCTCCTTTCACTGTTAAGAAATCATAGCCCCAAGTTGGAAAGAAAATTCACTGACATCTGGGCTGTAATATAAATTATCTTCGAGAACTATAAATATCTTTTTGTTCTTTGCTCTTAATATACTCATAGTACTTAGTTTTGTACTTTAATTATGTCCATCACAAGGCAAACAATGAACATGGGATGAATAAACTTGATTAGATTTTGTGACTCAGGGTCAGGGAAGAAGATAGGTGACTATGCAACATTGCCCTCAGAAACAATAAGCTTTTACTTCGTTCTTTCTGCTCTCCCCAGGACACTCCAAGATTGCCTTTACAAAAAAGAGAGTATAAGGGGATAGAGAAGAAGGAGGCATTTATTCCTCAGTTACATCTATTGTGCTGGCAGAAGACACCATGGGAATGCATTCGCTTGAACTGGAAGAAGTATCCTGATTAATAGAAACTCTCTGCTGTAGTCTTACAGAATCAGAATACAGCGTATAAACCAGTGGTGAAATCCAAATTGTTTTACTACTAGTTCTGTGGGCATGACTTGGTGGGCGTGGCTTGGTGGGCATGGCAGAGGAAGGATACTGCAAAATCCCCATTCCCACCCCACTCCAGGGGAAGGATACAGCAAAATCCCCATTCCCTCCCCACTCCTGGAGGAAGGATATTGCAAAATCTCCATTCCCACCCCACTCTGGGGCCAGCCAGAGATGGTATTTGCCAGTTCTCCAAACTAGTCAACATTTCTGCTACTGGTTCTCTGAACTGCTCAAAATTTCCGCTACCGGTTCTCCAGAACCTGTCAGAACCTGCTGGATTTCACCCCTCTATGGTGGTTATGGTATTGGACTAGAAGCAGGAAAAAACCAGACATTAGTCTCTCCTTGCCATGGAAGCCGACTCTGTGATTTTCAGCCAGTCATATTCTCTCTGTAGAGGAATATCACTTTGAAGGAGAGGAAAACAAGAACCATTAAGTAAAGATCAACCTGGGTCAGAAGAGGGGGTGAGAAAGAAACTCAAGATGACCCTGCCTTGAGACTTGTTTTGGTATTAGAGGGGTCCAACTCTACCAGTCTGGTAATTTACACCCTAAACAACAGAAGTCCATCAGTCCTTGTGATGTCTGTCTCCTGACCTAGGAAAATATTAAAAACATTGTTTCGGTAGTTATTTAGCTATTTATGTACATTTTTTAATTGTTTTAAGTGTTTTGAAAGTATGTCTTCTCTAAATTGTCTTAACTGAATGCATATTTAGATGGGCTTCCTTATGCACTGAAAAGACAGTGGTTTTAATTAAAGAATTAAACTGCAGACAAAGCCATAATTGCAGGACAATAACCAATTAAACTTCTCTGTGTCCTTGGAGTTTGAAACAGAGGATGACAAGGGACAAACAAACTACATATTTCACACAAATGCATGCTTAAGTCTCTTGTGAGTAATAAAAAGCAATACTAATGGGTATTGGTACCCATTTGGTATAGTGGTTAACCATTATATGTTTGGTATAGTGGTTAAGGCATCATGCTAGTAGCAGGAAACTATATTTTCTAGTCCCGCCTTAGGCATGAAGCCAGGTAAGTCACCTTTGGCCAGTGAGTCCCTTGCTCTCTTACCCTAGAAAGAAGGGAAGGGTAAACCACTTCCAAAAATCTTGCTAAAAAATCCATAGGAACTAGTCTATGAAGTTGTCCTGACTCAATAACAACTTGAAAGCACATGCATGTAGATGCACAGAGAGAGAAAGACAGAAAGACAGACACGGAAGCTGGAACAAATCCTGACAAACTCTTCTTATGATTATGGTGTATATTTCAATACATTTATAAAACCTCTCAGTAACAATTGTTAATGAATATGTCCACATTTCTGGATGGAAATGTAAAGTAAAATAGGCAGTGATTGGTGCTTGTTTATAAATCTTAATAGTGCTAAAAAAAGCAACTATAACAGGAAACTGGCTTATCAAGTTTCACTCATTCTTTTGCCCTGCTAAAATTTACTGTTGTCCTCTCTTTCATTTGATATAAAACAATTGAGATCAAACTGAAAAGATTTTGAAACAAACTGGGCTTCTCAGGTAGTCCTTGCTTAACAACCACAACTCGGACCAGCAACTCTGTTGCTAAGCAACATGTTCATTAAGCAAGACATCATATGATGTGACTTGCAATTCTACCTTCGGCTTCTCTATTGACTCTACTTGTGAGAATCCCGCCCTGAAGCACATAAATGGTGGTCATATGACCATGGGTTTCTCTGACGGTCGTAAACACCCGCCAGTTGCAAAATGCGTGAATCTAGATCACATAACTGCAAAGATGCTGCAAAGCTTGTAAGTTCAAAGACCAGTCATAGAGTTGCTACTTTATCACAGTTGTAACTTCAGTTGTTAAATGGGCAGTTATTAAGGGAGGTCTACCTGTAGTTTATAAGTGCCTTATTTAAAAAAAATAAAATAAACTCAAGGATTTAAGGATTTTTCCATTGCAGAGGGCATTTACTTCTGGGCTTCCCAAAAGGCTTCCCCAAAGTCTTCTTATCCAGGTAAATTACTCAAGAGCTGAACCAGAACATCCCTAGAACTTTCAGAAACACTTCAGGGAATAACTATAGGATGTAAGTGGAGAATTGCAATGTGATTGTGGCCTATTTTATAAATTTAAATTCCTGGTAGTTTTATTAAAACAGTTCAGAAAAGGAAGAGGAAAAGCAGTTCTCTTATGTTCTATGACATAAAAAGACCAAAGAAAACAGATGTGTATTTTATATACTTGCTAGATGATAAGCGAACAGGCCTATTCAATGATTCAGGGAGACCCGAGCCATTTCCGGTTTTATAAATAAAATGAATATAAATAAGCCGGAATTAAAAAGTGATGAGATAATAAAATAAGGCACTGACCACCTCAATCAATTGAAAAAGAGTGACAGATGATACGAATATAGACACATACGAGACTTAATAGGCCTTGAGATTTAGGCTATCTGATCCTATCTCAGCTTTCACAGATCAGAGATGAATCTCTCCTGAAGAAAGATTGGTCTTCACAGACATAAGGACAATGAAGCTGGTTAAATCTCAAATGGTTCTTTTTAACGAGTTTAAGCAACTGCTTTGAGTCAGAATCAATTGCTGCATGTAGACATTTCCCTGTAAGTCTGTGGAGTTTAATTTTTTTTTAAAAAAGGAAGAAAGAAAACAGACTGTTTTAAGCCCGCCAGTCTTTGAATTAAATTTAAGGAGATTTTGATTGTCTACCTGAACTAGAGAAGATTGCTTTGAATACAGTAGTAATGATGATTTAGTAACAGATGTGGCTTGTTATATAAATTGGCTTTGGAATATTCAGAGCAGGCAGTTCCTAGTATGGAGGGAATTGTACTGTAAATTGTCCTATCAAAATGATTTAGATCACAGTTGGAATTACTAACAAAACATTCCCCCATCCTGGGAGCCACATCCTCTCAGGGTGCCCATCACTGGACACTGAGTAATCCAGCATGATCTATCACAAATGTGCTGACAGCTGCTGCACTAGATGTTTATACTTACTTCACTAAAAAAAAATATTGTTTCCCTGAATATGAAAACCTTTTTATGCTTGCTGCCATAATGGGAACCAGGCCAAGAATGGTTTAACTTCTGCTCAGTTAGTTCTATTCGATATTGTTCTTTGGGGATTTCTGCTGGAGTTAACCAAAATAATTTCTTTTGATTATTGGGCTGGTAGTTATTTAAGAAGGAGCAATAAACTGTGGATTCTGATGAAATTTTTGCAAAGACAGAGACTGGAACACAAACCGATCCCTAGTATGAGAACAAAAGTGCATGCCAGCAATAACAGTCCTAGCTTTACTTATGAATATTTGCACATTTATAGCGGAGCAACATACAGATTTCAAAAATGATTCAGATGAAGTGTTTTAGACCTCACATGTACATGTATGCGAGTCACTGTTAATCATTCAAGCATCACAACTTTTTTTTTTTGAAAGGGTAAGCCTGAACAAAATGAAATAAATCAAATGGCACATTAAAGAAATATAAATAAATAATAAAAGAAGCACTATTTCCTTAATTCAGTTCAGCGCTTTTTAAAAATCATTTTTTGAAGCATGAACAAGCTTAATCTATAGCATTGCCAATCAAAGGAATCAGTATGTTTTTACTGCATACAGGACAGAACCTGGAAGAGGGATCTGTGATTAATATTTCAATAAACTAAATCCCTTAACCCCTGTAGGCTAATTGATATCAGATAGTGTCCTTAACTACATGAATTATTTACGGAAACAAATCAGAGTAATATTCTTTCCAGCCTGTTCTTGAGCATCAATACACAAATGTTCTCTCCCTCTTCCTCTCCTCACCCTTTCCATTTCTTTCTTCCCAGGGCTCGGAAAAAGTGACTGGTCCAAGGTGCCTCAGTTGGATTTGTGTCTAGAGTGGAACTAGAACTCATGATCTCCTGGATTCTGATGACTTAACCACTACACCAAACTGGCTCTCTAATTGTATGGCTACAATTTATTCTACGAACAAAAGAATAGGGAGGGAGGGAGGAGGGAGGTAAAATGAATAGCATTTGAATAACTGTGTTCAGTTATTTAAATAAGCCTGGAAGTAAAAGATTAAGAAAAAAGACAATATCTTACCAAACATATGGACCCCAAAAGAGTCCAAATACCAAATGAAGTTGAAACCAAGCACTACCTAATGCTAGTGGAGAGAACCTAAGAGAAAAACAGCAACAACAAAAGACAAAACAACAACAAATGTCTTACAAAAGGCGTATCACTGTGGATATTTCCTCTGCCTTAACCACACAAGGCAAAGTAAATTAAAAACAAGTGTTTCATCCTAACAAGCGAGGACAAAACTTTACAGTAGACTCGAACAAGGAGAAGCATCTCTACTTTCCCCTAATACTCACCCTTTTCTCCAAGCACTGATTTGAATATGGCAGCCATAAGGTTCAACAGGAAGTTTTTGCTTTTTTTTAAAAAAAAAACTCCATTTTAAATCATACTATTATTCCTCCCACTCCCACAGGGAAAGTGGAAAAATAAGTCCACTCACCTTGAACAAGGTTGTCCTAAGAAGAGTGACTTAATAAAATTGTGGCTGTCGTGGGCAACGATTGTTCAAAAGAACAATAAAAATGCTAATCATAAATTTACTTATGGGAATGGACTCTGTACTGTTAATTATAGGAAGAAAAGCTGGTCCATTTTTACTTCTTTTTTGTTGCTGAAATGCTGAAAACATTTCTAAATTTCTCTAACCTAGTAAATATGCATTAATAAAGGAGAATATTTGTAGCTCAGGGTTGAACTGTGGGGTCCTTGGTGCTCTCTGAGCTTGCTTGTTTTCTTGCAGATGTTTCATTTCCCAAGCTAGGTAACATCCAGTGCTGGGATTCAGCCAGTTCGCCCCACTTCGGGAGAACCGGTTGTTAAATTTCTGAGCAGTTTGGTATACTGGTTGTTAGAAGAAATTATTAGGGCAGAGAACCTGTTGTTAAATTATTTGAATCCCACCACTGGTAACATCATCAGTGCACTGACCTACAAATATTCTCCTTTATTAATGCTTACTTACTAGGATTTTCAGCAACAAAAAAGAAGTTTTAAAAAAGGACCAGCTTCTCTTCCTGTAGGGCACTGATGATATTACCTAGTTTGGATGAATGAAACATCTGAAAGAAAACAAGCAAGCTCAGAGGACAGCAAGGACCACTTAAGTAGGCATTTCTCAATAAACCCAAACTTCCTCTAGTATCTTAGTTACTTAAATGTATCTAATTCTTATGACCCTCTTGATGGACTGTTGCCTTGTAGTGTTGAAAGGGCTTCTGCATCCCAATGATACTATGAGCATCCCAGAAGAGTTATTGTAGAGGGGCTGGTTTTAGGTAAGTGGTCAGTCTAAGTTCTATCTGCTGGAAGAAAAAATGGCAATCCATTGCCACGAGTCAGGACAAAATCAAACTGATACAGGAAATTGATCCCATAGATCAAAAAGTTTCAAATGAACTATTAGGGAAGAGCAGAGGCAGCGGTGAAATCCAGTAGGTTCTGTCAGGTTCCTGGAGAACCAATAGTAGAAATTTTGAGCAGTTTGGATAACCAGCAAATACCACTTCTGGCTGGCCCCAGAGTGGGGTGGGAATGGAGATTTTGCAATATCCTTCCTCCAGGAGTGGGGAGGGAATGGAGATTTTGCAATATCCTTCCCCCAGGAGTGGGGAGGGAATGGGAATTTTGCAATATCCTTCCCCTGGAGTGGGGTGGGAATGCAGATTTTGCAGTATCCTTCCCCTGCCACGCTCACCAAGCCACACCATGTCCACCAAACCACGCCCACAGAACCGGTAGTAAAAGAAATTGGATTTCACCACTAAGCAGAGGATATGTGCAAATGGCACTGATGCTTGTAATATGGCAGAAAGAATATTCAGCTGTTGATGTTGCCAGAGGCAAAAAGTAAATCTGATGTTATAAAAATATATATACCACACTGGTATGTGGAATGTCAGAACAATAAATCAAGGCGAACTTAATATTGGCAAAGCAGAAATGTCAAGACTGAATATTGACATTCTGGGAATCAGTGAACTGAAATGGACTGGAATGGGTCACTTCACTTCAGAGAATCACCAGATGTTCTGTAACATGAGCTTGCAAGAACTCGGAAGCAATGACTGACAATCATTCCTGGCAAAGTAACACTCATCGGAACATGTAAGCAACTGAACAAATTAGCAAGAATGTAAGGACTTCAGATTTGCAGATAAACCAGAAGGCGTCTACTGCTACAAAGCTAGGATACTGCACCAGGATATCAAATTGTGGCAAACTTATAAGCACCAGCAGTTCTTGTATTGAGGTGACATACATTTATCACACTGCTTCTATGTTTTGCCATCAGGTTACAAAGAATGAAAAGAAAATCCAAAAATTGTGAGCTTATCAGGGAATTTCTTCATTTTACCACGTGTTGTTCATTTAGAGACATTATCAGAACTGTTCGTATGCTGCCAAGGTAGGGCCCAAATTTTACTCCATAAAATCCCAAATTGATGCCAAATTAATTTTTACAAAGTTAGGTACTAATACATTTATTTGGTTTAAAGCTGCATGCTTTAGTTATTTATTTGCATGATTTGATTTATGATTTGATTTATGATGCAGATTCATGATCTGCATGCATGATTTATTTATTTAGTGTATGGCTTTTCTGTATTCTCTCACTAGTGTATTTTGCCTTCATAAAGCTTCTGGTGCTATATGGCTCAGAACTGGAAGCAGGTTGGACTGGTTTTAATACATCCGCATGTATTGTGTTCAAGGTGTTGGTTCTCATCTTCAAAGCGCTCCATGGCTTAGGACCCGGTTACTTACGAGACCACCTTCTGCCTCTGTTAACCTCCCACCGGCCAACACGCTCCCACAGAGAGGGCCTCCTCAGGGTGCCGTCTGTCAGGCAATGTCGGCTGGCGACTCCCCGGGGAAGAGCCTTCTCTGTGGGGGCACCTGCCCTCTGGAATGAGCTACCCCCAGGGATACGACTAATCCCGGACCTCCGGACCTTCCGCCGGGCCCTGAAGACTTTTTTATTTCAGCAAGCCGGGCTGGGTTAAAAAATTTTTAATTGGGGAATTTTATGGGTAAGGGGTTTTAAATTGGAGAAGCCAAAGATAATTTAATTTCGTTTTAATGTATTTTAATATTTGTATTGTGTGTTTTTAATTCTGGCTGTTCACCGCCCCGAGTCCTTCAGGAGAGGGGGCGGTATAAAAATTTAATAAATAAATAAATAAATAAATGTATAATCTTCATGGCATCATTGAATCTGGCATCTAACTTACTAGTATAGCTGTTGTTAAGCCATACAGGGGCACAGTAGGGGCACATACAAGGGCACAGCTCAGGGGTGGGTTCTACTTATCTTTACTACTGGTTCGCAACAGGACAACTTGTGTGTGTGCGCGCACTTCTGCACAGAACCTTCCCGGGTTGGTGGGCAGAACCTTCCGCTGGTTTTACTACCGGTTCTTGCAAACCGGTCCGAACCAGGGGCAACCCACCACTGGCACAAGTGCAGAGAAGACCAACCCTAGTACTAAGGACCTGAGGGTGGCAGCTGAAGCTCTGCATTTAGTTCCACATAATTTCTGGAGTATATTGTTGCTAATATTGATTTTTGCTGCCGGATTCTCTAGGTGTATCTTATAGGAGAGTATCCAGTCCAATGTTACTCCAATGTACTTTGGATGGGATCATAGGAGAGTAAGTTGTTGTTTAAGTAAACCTTTAGGGCTTCATATGCTGTTGGAGGACATAGAATGCTTTCTCTCCCAAGGAAGCACATCATTGTCCAAAGATAGGCACATTGAATTATGGGTCTAGTCATCATGGCTCAAAAGTTGAGAAAGTTTGCCAGAGGTCAGTATAGAAATACCGTGTTTCCCCAAAAATAAGACCCTGTTTTATATTATTTGGAACCCTGAAATAATCACTTGGCCTTATTGCCATGCACTCAAAAGCCTGATTGGGCTTATTATCAGGGGATGTCTTATTTTGGGGGAAACAGGGTAGTAGATATTCTTCACAAATTCTGTTTAGAAAATGTTTTGCCCAGTGGATGTTTCATGTGAAATTTTTCACATACCAAAATTAAAAAAAAAATGACCATATTATTTTTGAAAAGCAGACTGCTACATTTGTCATCCCTGCATTCATTCCCCTTATGTTATTAACACTTATATAAGGTTGTAAAGACACATTGTACATTATTACAAAACTTTTAAGAAAAAAGCTGACTTAGAATGGATCAACTTACTTTTGGAT
Organism: Pantherophis guttatus; assembly: GCF_059756535.1. Classification (NCBI taxonomy): domain Eukaryota; kingdom Metazoa; phylum Chordata; class Lepidosauria; order Squamata; family Colubridae; genus Pantherophis; species Pantherophis guttatus. The sequence continues at coordinate 269,101,421 of NC_142063.1, read as the reverse complement.
TTACAGACAACAGGCAGCATCATAGACAAAGTAGAGTTTAAACTGGGCACTCAATTAGGATGTTAAAAAAGGTTTACTTAAAGCAAGCAGATGTAACCTTTCAAATGACCTTTTAATCAAATGTATGCCCACAGAAGGAAATAAAAGGAGTTGGATTGTGAAACTCATATAATTATGGAAACCCAGGTGATCTTCCCTTGAATAATGAATATTCTTACACAGTGGAAAGTCCCACCTCCAGCTGTTTCTACTAGATGCAATGTCTTCATTTCCCCACTGTTCAAAGCTTCTCAGTTGCTTCTTGCAATTGATATTATCCTTCAGACACATAGATTCTTAAAAGCATGTTCTGTAAAATATCTATGAATGCATATTCTGCTTTTCCATCCAAGCAAGGGATTAAGAATACAATAAAAATGAGCAGAGAAATATATTAAAAACAATGTTTTAAATGCAATTCAAAGTATAGCCAAACAAGATGATGTTGAAAAAGCAAAATCTGTATGTGAACAGAGGTTATAACAACTGATCTAACATGTTCTACGTGGGCCTAAATGTAAATAATTTCCAGAATATTTAACTGGTAAAAATACTGCTGCCAATTTGCTGGTTGTGAGTGGATTCTTGATACATGTTATTTGAACTGTATTGGTTGCTATTAGGCTGAAGTCAAGATTCTGAATGGCTTGGAACCACATATTTGAAGGACTAACCTCTTGTGTGTTCCAGCCAGGTTTTTCTCCTTAGTTTACTGTCAATTGGGCCTTTTTGGCTCTACCATCTACTACAATCTCTTGCCAAAGGAAGCCCAACTTGCCACAAACAATATACCTTCAGGTTCCAAGTGGAATTTGGCTCTTTCAGAGATACTTGGAAGTGGCTGAAAGTTCTATTAGACAAGTTGTGTTTTCCTGGGTTTAACTGCCATTTCTTGTTTGTCTTTTTCCACTGTTGCAGTGGTTTGTTTTGATTAAGTGGATTTTATATATATATATATATAATATATATATATAAAGCTAACAGACTGGTTACCACAGGCAGTAGCTGATGGCTTAGTGGTAGCATTGGCAAGACTATCTGATCTAAATGCCTGGAAATATTGGTGCTACCATTTTCATTCTACTAGGCTGGAGACATTGCATTCTGTGGAAATTAAAACAGCCCCAAGCAATCCCACTTCCCAGCCCCAACTCATGCGATAGTCCTACTGTGTTTTTTAATTTAATTATTGCATTAGGTATTTGGAATTCTAGGTTTTTTTCCTCCTCTAGTCTAAGTATGCTCTAATTTGGTCACAACTAGCAGTATTAGGTTAGCATGGACATCATGTTCAAATGTTAAATATTCCTGGTTTTGCAGCTAATAAGAATAGACCTCCAAGGGAATTATAGTAAACATTCCAATTAAAAAAAAGATAGAATATCCAGCTTGGAAAGTTTCTTGAACACAGGAAGAATATATATTTTGAAAATGTTCTTTCAGTTGCTTGTATTCTCCGATTACATATTAGAGCATTTTGAAGCTTAAAGAACAGCTGATGTGTAACAACTGTCAATTTTTTGCCTTTTTTTTTTTGCCAGCTGAATAACTTCATGATTTAAGGTAATATTCAATAGAAACAAATACAGTTCAATGAAGGTATAAAAAACACAAAGTAGAAGAGATGGAAAAGCAAGAAAAAGACTATTAAGCTGCACAGCCAATATGAGCATAAACATAATCAAGAACAGATTGTTGGTGTCAATTCAGAATATATTAAAGCATTTCTAATTTTAAAATCATATTGCCAATGCTTAGAATAAGAACAAGCCAGCTGGAAGATGAACAGATTTGTTGTACTCTATCTTTCTTGTAAAGATTGTAAGACTTTTTCCTTTCTTTTTTTCCACATTTCAATAATCATTTTTTTAAAATCGGCCATTCTGTAAGATTTTAACTAGGCTTTAGATGACTTTTCCCACAGTTCCTTCATAAAGTGTGTCCAAAAAGTGAAGAACAGGATTATTTTATACTTTATTGCCCTGCTTATAATGCTAACATATTTTGAAAATTTTGAGTGAAACCTATAAACTCAAGATCCACCAAAGATTTGAGAAGAGCCATAATGGAAAGTTTTTTGATGCTACCATGGAAGCGAGTGGAATGTTTTTATGAGGGATGAGGATTAGCGTTAATGGACTTATAACTGGGGTCGGCAAAACTGAAACAATTTGAATGTGGCTCCAATCAGCTCCAGAAGGCAACATTTTCAATTGGTACATAGAAGCAAAATATTATTTCTCCAGAGTATAATCCAAGGCAAGCAACAATCAAAGACTGGAAGAGCAAAACAACAAGTCAACATAAAGCAGGTAGTCATAATTAAATGCAATAAGAAGCAAGTCTGCAAAAAGTTGCTCAGGCTTAGGAGATTGCTTTGAATATTGAAGGTTACATGTCCTTTTGTTCTGAGTTTGATCACGTACACCTGAATATATTTCTGAACTATAAACTCTTCCAGATGACTAACTATTTCCATCTTCCAGCTCTGCTGAATCAAAATTAAAACACACCTGGGGCTATGCTGAATTGTTTTGACTATTTTCAGATTTGCTTGGAAAACTGGACCTTACACACACTTAGGCATGTTAATATTTTTCTGTTACCATTTGAGCCAGATTTCTACTCTTACTAAGTACAGAGCAAAACCAGCCCATCAGTTGCTAGACCATTTCTGACTACGTAATCGGGAACTAATCAGAACTAAGCATACATCTCTTCAAACTTTGTTTTTAAAACAAAGTAGTAAATATTCCTGTGCATCCAGGGTTATCAAAACTCCATCCAGGCATGGCCTTAAAAGAAAATCTTGTTTAAATTTTTGAGTATTTAACAAGCTTATCTCTTCCTGAGCTCCTTTCCTCTGAGGTGTAGCACTTCCAGAAAAAGTGCTAACCATAGATTAACAAGCTATGCTCTGTGACCTTAATTAGTTAAGTAACCTACTGCTGGCTTGAGCTGTTGCCTGAAATTTAACCAGTTAGGTGCTGAAGGCTTTTGTCTCCCAAATGGCCTTGGCACATTCCTCTCAAGCTGTATTACTCATTGTGTGCCTTCCTATTTACTTGTAATCCCTTCTTCTCCTGTGACTATAAATACAAATATTAAACAGGTAGCTTGTTTTCCTTTCCTCCATTTGTTCTTCTTTCCAATTGCCAATCTTCTCTTTTGCCTGTTCAAAAATCTGGTAACTCTATGTGTATCTGTATTCTCCGATGGCAAATTTCTGATGCCTTCTGGTTTCTCATGCTGTCACACTGAGCTAGCAATTCCATACCTGTGTTCCTTTAGTGAGGCCAGAATGCTGCTCTAATGCAGGGGTGTTCAATCTTGGCAACTTTAAAACTTGTCAATTTCAACCCCCCTCCCCAATTTCCATGGCTGGTGGGGGAATTCTGGGAGTTGAAGTCCTCAGGTCTTAAAGTTGTCAAGGTTGGACACCCCTGGTCTAATGTGATCTCAGAAGGGTGGCAAACCAAGAATATTCTCCAAAACAAGAGCAGAAATTGCTACAATTCTACATAGATTTAGCACCAGTGGCACTGGGGAATATCAGAATTTATTTATTTTATTTATTAAATTTCTATGCTGCTCATCTCCCCTACAACGTGATTCTGGGTGGCTAGTCATCTCACCCAACTAATTGACTGCATCTCCAACTGGAAGATCTCAATTTCTCTCAAACAGAGAACATTTATCCTTCATAATATCAGATGTAGAGTATAGATTATTGTAGGACCAAATATTTTCAAGTTATTTTATTTCAGAGCTTATGGACACAATACTGACACTTCAAAGAAAATAAGGAAAATGGATAAGCGCTGAGTCTCTTTCCAAAAGATCCCTTATCTATGAAAATAGAGAGATCATCTTAAATGGCAGGCTTCCCATGGTCTCTTTAGAGAAAGATGTGATGAGAGGGAAAGTGAGAAATATTGCTGAATATGGTTGCAAAGAGGCCTGAAAACAATCAGAATGACAGTTGAACTCAAAGAGAAATTGCCATTTCCATTAGTAATATATAAATTGTGGCAATATCTTCCAGAAAGGCTACTGTCAAAGCAAAAGGAAATGGAATTTTTGTACTACTGTCATTTCATTACAGAGTGCACTGGGGTGTTTGGTAGTTGAGATAAATGGCCTGCTGTCTTCATATATTGAATGCATTGAAATCCACAGTATAAAATACAGGAAGGTAGCAGGAAATAGCTTGGCTAGAAAAATGATGAATATTCCAGGAGAGTTTTTTCTTTTCTTTTAAGGATGCTGCTAGAAAAGGTGGAAAAAATAACAATCAGTTGTGATCAGTGGTGGGTTTCAAAATGTTTTACTACCGGTTCTGTGGGTGTGGCTTGGTGGGCATGGCAGGGGAAGGATACTGTAAAATCTCCATTCCCACCCCACTCCAGGGGAAGGTTACTGCAAAATCCCCATTTCCTCCCAATCAGCTGGGACTTGAGAGGCAGAAAATAGATGGGGGCGGGGCCAGTCACAATTTTTACTACCGGTTCTCCGAACTACTCAAAATTTCTGCTACCAATTCCCCAGAACTGGTCAGAACCTGCTGAAACCCACCTCTGGTTGTGATAGAGAAAGATCTCCTATATTGGTGCTGCTTATTAACTCCCACAATTTTCACAGTAGCCACTGTTACTGTATTTTCACCCAGGATTCTTACTCTTTTGTTTTGCACCGCACTCCAAAAGCACCAGATGCAGAGAATCAGGTTCTGTGTATGTTGGGAAAACATTATTGAATAGAAAGTGTTTGCTGGTTTCTTAAAAAGGAGGGATCCCTTGAGCCAGTTTCTTTTGGAAGTATAGCCAACTTGGTTGATTATTTGGGAAGACTGTTGGGTCTTAGCAACTCAGGGATGTTTTACAATTATAGTTCTCCAATGGAGGCTGCCAGAAAGCACTTAACTATGAGCGTTTCACGTGCTGGAGGACATAAACCAGTGTTTTTCAAACTTGGCAACTTTAAGATATGTGGACTTCAACTCCCAGAATTCCCCAGTTCCCCCATGACTTAAACTTTCTAGTGATTTTCAAGAAAAAGCTCAGATGTTCCTATTTGGGACAGTTCATGAACTTCTGGATTACAGTAGTGACTTGTTATGAACCATTTATGCTCCAAAAAGAGAATTCCAGGTTTATACAGACGATCAATAAAGTCTGCTTTGAAGGAGACATTTTCCTACATTAGCAAATCTTGTACAGAGGCTCCGGCTGCAAGTCACCATGGCATCATTCTAGATATAGGTATGCACTTTCTCTGCTTTCCTCAGGACTACCCATGAAAATATACCTGGCAACCATATCAAGAAGGAATACTGCAAACACTTATCAGTGCTTTCTTTTTTTGGGATTTGTCTGCTATTACATTTGCACAATATCCCAGAGACCTAAGGTTAGCGTTAATCCTACGGGTCGGTAATAAGGCCATATCAATGATGTCAAGGTTCTGCAAGGCTTGAGTTGCTTTATCAGAGTGTTGCATATTGGTGCCAGGCCTAATGTTTGCATTTACAAACCCTCAACTATCTTTTTCTAGAAAAACACTGCATTGGCATAGGAATATGCAATTCTGGTTTTAATGGAGATAAGTGAAAAGTAAAATCCAATATGTAAAGTATGGACATAAACCAAAAATAATAATAAACAATCATGCCTTCCAGTGTTTTCATACAGTAGCCATATTTGTCCATTGGCAATATCAACTGGGGCTCAAAGACATGGAAGCCTGGAAACCACAAACTTTGTCACACTTTGGAAATTGGTTATTTACATCCAGCTCTGTGGCTGTTTCCAATTCTTTATTGTTTATTGTTGGGAGAACCTGCAAGTTTGGCTTAAAATCAAGTGTTCTTCGTGATTTTTTTTCAGTTGCTTTATTTCCCAAAACTTTTGGTCTTTAATGGAGAGACCACTACTCAATAAAATGGTATCAGAAAGTATTATTTAGTACAAAAAGGTACACTCACTTTAACAATTTCCTACTGATTACTTGTAACATCATGTAGTCACCCAACCAATGCTACAGAGATGTAAAGTCTGTCCTCATTACTGTAATTTTGACATGGTGTTGAACAACTGTAATTGACCAACACTGCCACAATTGTGCAATGCAAAAAAAAATTATACTTTCTGTTTAGATTTTCCATATGAAATGGAAAGGAAAAGCGAAGGAAGACACTTTCATCCAGCTAGGTTGGAGGGATTCTGTCTAAATATGCAAGGCATATCATCATCAGCCTACTAAAAAAAAGCTGCATAGCAAATTGGAAAGCAAAAAAATACCAATTTAGTATCTATACAGCTGTATCTGCATCCTGTACTTTTTAAACACATATGAGAATTCTGTGTGTTCACATGGTTCATCTGAGCAGAGGCTACATCATTATTTTTAATAATTTGGTTATACAGGAAGGATGTGACATAAAACAGCTTGGTTCCACATGTGCATTGGAGAACTGCAAAGTATCTCAACTATCTCTTCTTAAAGAACAAGAAAGTATTGTCATACTGATGGGATTAGGATGTTAACAACATAAATTAAAATGTACAAATAAATCCTGCATAATATCTGGCTATATGTTAAATCAGAAGTGGGCAATTGATTTTCCCAAGAGGTCACATGAGCAACTGGGACTGTTGTGGAGGACCACTGACCCCCAACCTCCTGCCAATGATGATGCCACTTAGCTCCCACTGCTGATGCCCCGCTGATTCTACAAGCCAGACAGGGACAGCCAAAAGGGCCAGTTATGGCCTGCGGGCAGTAAAATGCCCAGGTCTGTGTAATATTGTTGGTGAGGGGCTTTGCTTCTGAAAAGAAATAATGAGATACTCAAAATCTGAGTGACTCAAGCTATGTTTGGAGTTCCCGCATTTTTCTTCTTCTTTTGAAACATGTGACCTTCAAGCGATATTGTGAACTGTTTTGAAACTTTCATCTCATCAAAAGGAACTTGATACTGTTCTTCATGAAAAATAAGCCTCAAATCCACCAGGTTCAATTGAATTCATTCTCAGAGTTTGACTTTTAGGCTAAACAAATATGTGTCTGAAAAAGTCTAAAAAGGTTTCAGCAACTGAAGATTTGATGTTCAAGTTATCTAAATTTTCAAATTTAAGCACGTGTTGTGCAGCCAGGGGACAGGGTGTTCTAGTTGTGATATTATACATGTTATATTGCATTTAATATGTATTTTAAAAATAACCACCAAGGGAGGGAGGGTATAACCGAGGCTATGTAGGCAAGGGGAAAAGAAGGTGGAATTAATTTTTTTAACCCTTCTGACATTACAATTTTGTGTAGCCTCCTTTTGTGCAATAATATGGCAGATTAAGCAGCTTTTGGTTTCACTGAAATCAAACTCTTTCTCTTCCACTTAAACAAGTTTGTGATTTAGACTACAAAAAGCATCTACTGTAAAGTACCTTTAATGTACACTTGCTTAAATTTGTATTGATGTTGGACCCTCAGCCACATTAGAATATGGACCTAATAATCCACTGTTGCTGAAACATGTCATGCTCAGAATTTGATGCTGAAATTTTCCATTTTTTCCCCTTTTCTACGTTTTCTATTTCACTAGAGTTCAACATCACCCACAAGAATAAAAGCCTGAGTCATATGCGATTAATGTATTGTGCATAGTATATTTTTCACAGAATATTTTCAGAAGATTTGTTATGAATAGCACCTTTTACATAAACATTAACCCATAAACATTATTTATCTAAATTCTTTTCTTTACAAAATCTCAGTTTTAAAAAGTATTTCTGCAACCAGACCGTACTGGTTGCAGTTGTTGATTGTTTGTGCTAGCTGAATTTACAGAGTGACCTGGTATTTTGTTCAGCCGTGTGCAAACCCCCAGAAGAAGCTGTGAGCAACCCTTCCATTTGGTTTTCAGGGGTGTTTTGTAACATAGTGCAGCTGTAAGCCAACATTCTGAAGCTCACAACCCAAAATGGATAACAACAAAGAATTCTATTAATAGCAGTGGAAACTGGTTAACATTCCATAATGCAAGCACAGCATGCTTAAGTCATCTTCTTGCAAGATATATCACAATTCCATTTTTTTTTTCTGTGTGGTTAATCGAATATATTAGGCTTCACTGAGCATAGATAACTGCTCATTTCAGTTACATTTCCAGGCCTATTACAACCAAGGGGGAAAAGGCAGGACAACCCCAAATTCATCCTATATATGTCCTGAAGCAAAATAACCAACCAGCACCATTGATTTAAGGATAAGGGCATCATTGAGTTCCAGTGAGCTTCTCATGTTTCTTCTTTGAGGGATTTTTTGTTTTCTTTCATTCCCAGATGCAGTTGCTTCAAGTCCTTCAATGGTAGTTATTCAAAAGTTGTGATTAAGATCTGCAGAGGACCACAACACAGCTACCACTTCCCTGGAATTGTTACACCACACTCATACCAGCCCACGTAGTAATAGGGTGTCATATATCCAATGCGTCCAAATGATACAGGCTCTTGGCGATACTGGCGATAATAACCTGAAGGAACCAAAGTATTGAAGTTAGTATCTTAACAGTAACAGAGGGATGTAGTCACTTTATTAACTTTACTTAATACTTTTAATTTTAGTTCAATAATTACTTAATTTAATTTCTGTAAAGAAAATGAAGATGGGGGAAAAGAAGTGAGATACACCTTGCTAGCTGAGCAGTCTTCAAAAATACCCAATTGTCTCCTTCTGTTATTCCTTACGGCATGTAATTTATCCTGTTCTAGAAACAGCTTAAATAGAATTCTTTCTGCTCTGCTTGTATACAGAAGGTTTGAAAGGAATTACAATTTCTTGGCCTGTAATTCTCCTTGTGAACTCTCTTATTGGCATGAAACTCTTCTTCTTCTAATCTTTTTTGCTGCATAGCCTATGTCAACAATAATCCTGTGCTTCGCTTCAGGGGTGAAATCTACTTACCTTCCCTACCGGTATGGAAGTGCACGTGCGCGGACCCTCTGTGCATGCGCAAACCCTTCTGTGCATGGGCAGAGGGTTAAAACCAGGAAGTAATGACGAGCGGGTGGGTGGGCGGAGCCTTGTGCTGCCGTTGCTACTGGTTCTCCGAACCACCCACCGCCATCGCTACCAGTTCGGCCAAACTGGTCTGAACCAGTAGCATTTCACCCCTGCTTCACTTGGTCTTTGGTTACTTCTCTTTCTAAATTACAGATTTTCAGTTTTGCTATTGACTGAAGATCCCTTGTCTGAAACAAATGGGTTTGGTGTGGGGCCAGCCTAATTTCTTTCTGACTCGTAGAACTTCTTTCACTCATTATTCAATTGTTTGGGCTTCCTTTTTTGGCTACTGCAAGAAGTGGCGCCTTGTACCTCAAAGCTGTTGAAACCAGATGGACCTTTATATTTATTCTTTACCAATCTGCCAGTTCTAAGTTTTAAGATTGACTTTTCCTAAATTCCATGGCACCTTATCTGTTTGTTCCCAAGAGAAGGCAAGCAGTCTGAGCAGATTCTTGTATTGTAAGTAGAATAGAATAAAGTAGCCAACATACACGCTTCACATGTAGCTCTAGTTGCTTGCGTCTCACAAGATTAGGGCCAGAGAAATATGTTGCATAACCACATTTCCATTCTCAAAACTGCTTGAGTGCATTGAGTGGCTATATTCCAAGGCACTGTCTGAATTATTGTGAGAATTAGAACAACCCACAGTAATATATGCCAATTTGAACAGACAGAAACATTATGTATCACATAATAACACAGCCTGCCATTTCACATGTTAGTAGGACTCGTTCCAAACTAATAGGCAGAGACAACTGTGTCCTGTTCTGATGTAACATTAATGCCAATAACGCTTTCATGTCTATTAAATGTCCAATTTCATGTCTAATTTCTATTAAAGTAGAAATGGCTCTTGCCACGTAAACACAAATTACACTAGTGATTTAGCAGATCATAGTATTTTTCCTGCAATCTGAAAAAAAGTTCCAGAGGTGTATTCTGGCTCCCTCCACCAATCAGAGGTGACCAATGGAAAGAAGGGAACAGAGAAGGCTGAAATATTAATGCTAGCATTAAAAAAAGAGTAAAATTAAGAAATCAAAAGGAATCAAAGATAACCATTTTCAAATGATAGACAAGCCTGTAGAAAGAAGAGGAATGCTTTAAAATGTTAACAAATTCTCAGCACAACCTTTCCACACAGATAGAGGGCTACCTGAAACTCTGCCTTCTGTGCTAGGAACATTATTTCATGGTATTTTGTGATTCTTCTCCACAGTAGGTCTTATCTGGATCACTCACTCTTGCACAGAAAGCAAAGCACAGCACGAAGCTAGGATTTTGGTAATTAAGTTATTTCCTTTTCTGTGCTAAAATGCCAAGGGTTCTAAAAACTCTGCCTAGACTGAAAATGAAATAATTTGTCATAAACTTCCCCAGCATGGTACTTTGCTAATGTGTTCCATCTCTAATTCTGTTGCTAGTTGGGAGTTAACCAGGGGTGAAATCTAAAATTTGTTACTACCGGTTCTGTGGGCGTGGCTTGGTGGTGGTGGGGGTAATGTGACTGGGTGGGCATGGCCAACTTTTTTATTTTTATTTTTAAAAGCATTTTTTCTACAACCTTAATAGGTTGCAGAAAAAAATGCTTTTTGAAACCTCTGACGATCAGGCAATTCAGCTGGGATCGCCAGAGGTGTTTAAAGGCATTTTTTTTCTACAACCTCTTCAGCCGTTTTTAAAAAAAACATTTAAAAGCATTTTTTCGGTCAAAGAGGTTGTAGAAAAAATGCTTTTAAAAGTTAAAAAAACAGCCTCTGATGATCGCGTGGCTCAGCTGGGCATGGGGGGGACGCAGGGATTTTTGCTACCAGTTCTCTGAACCACCCGCCACCATCATTACCGGATCGAGTGATCCGGTCCGAACCTGAAGCATTTCACCCCTGGAGTTAACATCCCAATAGATTTAGAGAGAGCACACTGAAGGAAGACCGGCTTTTAATACTGAACTGCCTGAACACATTTGCTGATGTGTTGGGGGATCTGGGAAGAGAAAGTCCAACTTTAGTATAAAGGGAGATTAGTATAGATCTATTTCAAGCTATTTAGCTCTCATCAGCTAGCCATAGGTTTAGAGGTTAATACATCTACTTAATATGTAAGCAGCTTGGTTCAGAAGGGTATGGCTAGCTGATGAGAGCTAAACAGCTTAAAACAGATCTATACTAGTCTCCCTTTATTTATTTCTTTGTTGGTAAAACATAAATTTAACATAAAAATAGTTTGTCGCGAAGGCGACGGCCTGCGAAGGCCCCTGGATTGGGGCTAAAAGGCAAAAATGGAAGCAGTATGCTCCATCCCATAATTGGGTAGTCCAGGTTGCTCTGATAGACTGGTCCCACAGGAGAAAAAACACTCCAACTTTAGTATTACAAAATCATGGTTTTTGAAGAACTGGGCATAAGCTGCTTTATTTTACAACTTGTATGCAATGTAAATCTCCAGGGCCCCATCAAATTAATGTTGCACTTATTTATTTATTTATTTTTACCTTGAATAGGAGGCAGAGCATTCACATAGGACTGTGGTCCTGTTCGTCCATCCAGGTATGAATCTACAAACTGACAGTGATCTTCACCTCTTCCCCAACTATCCCCAATGCTGTAAAATGTATCTGGGAAAAAAGGAGGGTGAAAAGCACTTAGAATGAGTTTGCTGCAGCCAAGACTATAAATCCAGGGAAAAGAATTTTCTGTCCCTTCCTTGGTAGTAACTTATTTATTATGTTTATGAATTTCTGCAATAATAGGAGCATTATAGTGAAATAATCCATTGTCACAGTATGAAAGTGAACCAATGGACCTTGCCAACATTCTTGCATTCGGCCAAAAATAGTTGGCTGAGAATCACAGTTAAAAGTTATCTTGCCTTCAAGTGGCACATTTGCCATTGAGCTGGCAGCAGTCTTTTTGTATTGTGGTTATCTTTTTTCAATGAATTAGGAACAATTAATATGTATATAATAAAGAACTTGCACTAAAATTAGGTAGCAGAATTTTATTCCACATAAAACAGAAGAAGATGGTACAAATAGCCATACATGAATGCATGGAGAAATATTTTTCTCTCCCTCACTGAACTGAACTGAGTCTGAAAATTACAACTTGAAATGAGTAAATGAGTTTATTCCCAGACTGCGTTTTCCCCCCATGTGTAAACCCTTAAGGCTTACACATTTCGACTGTACTTTTTTAAAAAAAATCACTTCTAAGTTACATGCATACTATATTAAGCATTTCCCCCTAAAACTAACCCATTTAAAATGTTTTCTATAATGATTTAAAAATTAAAACATGATTATTGTTTCTTGGTCTGGTTCTGATATGTTTCTTTTTTAAAAAGTGACACTGACTCCATTTAGATCTGAGTTAAAATATTATGGCATCTCTTTATGCACTTGTGGAAAATGAAGTATTTCTCTGATTTTTGAGGATATGAGGAAACGAGAAATCTCCAAATTTCCAAAACTGTGTAACTGAAATGATTGAGACTGAACTGATATTTTGCATTATGCAGAATAATGCATAGTGCATCCATTGAATGATCCTACTTAGGGCATAGCACTGTTCAAAGCAAAGCATTATGTTATGACACAATAGCCTACTAAGATACAGGCTTGTTACTTTTTGAAGGGACTCAAACCACAGTTTTAACAAGAAAGAGGAAAATCAGCAAGCATCCCTTGCTCATTGCAAAATATAGCCTTTTTTCTTCCTGCTGCATCTCATTCACTTGAAAGTGGATAGAGAATTCAAATAATAGAATTTCAGATTACCCCAAATTATTAAAACAGACTAGGAGACAATCCAAAGTGTTTTCAATATATATCTTGGATAGGATTAAAAGGGAGAAATGGGGAAAGAAAGACAGAGCTATTTACTGTATGCCAGCCAATAGCTCAGATGCATTTTAATCATGCAAGGTAGTCAATTTATTTTTGAGTCTTTACTGTATCTTACTTCAGCACTGCCAGATGACCCAAATACATACCTCTTAGATCATCACTGAGGTAAATCTTGTATCTCAATGAATTACAAAGAACGACACCTACAAATTTCCTGTACCACGTTCGTTTCACATATTGCTTCCCACTGCATTCTGAGTATGTGGGATCATATTTAAAATTGAATGGGATCCAGATGGGTTCACCACCTACAAAACAGATTAAAGACTCGACTATTAAATGTGATAATATTAAACAACAGTAATTTAACAATAACTTACTAAATGTTACTACTTGACCAGACCAGTACACGATTTACTAAAACAGATTTACTTTGATTTGGAAGTGATCATGCAAACAGGGTGTTATAAGTGGAACTAGATTACTAAATGCTGAGGAAGCCTTTTGTTTTCTTCATTATGGCTCTCCGTAGGCCAGGTCCTGAAGATGAAACTCAAATACTTTGGTCAGCTAATGAGAAGGAAGGACTCACCGGAGAAGTGCCTAATGCTGGGATTGATTGAGGGCAAAAGAAGAAGGGGACAACAGAGAACGAGGTGGCTAGATGGAGTCACTGAAGCAGTAGGCGTGAGCTTAAATGGACTCCAGAGGATGGTAGAGGACAGGAAGGCCTGGAGGAACGTTGTCCATGGGGTTGCGATAAGTTTGCAACTAACAACAACAACCACTGCAAAATGTCTAGAAGAAGTCTGAATGAAGAATAATAATAATAAATCTGAATAACCCATTCTACTAGAGAGAAGTTCTCTGAGAATGGGCTCCAGCACAAGCCCAAAAGCTCAGAAAGCTAAATCTCTGATCCTGGTGACCAACCCAGATTGGATCCTGCAACATTATCCTGGGACACATATATTTGCCTTCATTCAAAGTCTGAATGGCTACATAGCAAACCACAATTTGGGCACCACGGATTAGAAAAACACTTCAGTGTGTATTCAACATTCACAACAAAATCTGATACTCTACAATGTGCTCCCAAAGATTATAGGAATTATCTACCTTTCTTTTTGAAATCAACTGTCCTTATTTTACAACCTGTGTGCTCTGACATGTAAACTGAAGCACCAATGGACTTTCCTAAAATTTTAAAATAATTACAGTTTTGAAGTAGAAAAGAAAACACCAAGGGACTGCCTTCTCAGCCTTAAAAATCAGGATAGTCCATATGTGAGAGACCACTACCTGCACCAGTGCAGGAATTCATTAGTGTTAAATTTATGTTTTACTGACAAAGAAATAAAGAGAGACTAGCATAGATCTATTTCAAGCTATTTAGTTCTCATCAGCTAGCCATACCCTTCTGGGATTCAAACCCAGGCAGGCAGATTTAGCTGATGAGAGCTAAATAGCTTGAAAAAGATCTATACTAGTCTCCCTTTATAACTTTGTCGGTAAAACATACATTTAACAGAAAAATAGTTTGTTGTGAAAGTGACTGCCTGCGAAGGCCCCTGGATTGGGGCTGAAAAGCGAAAACGGAAACAGTATGCTCAGTCCTATAATTGGGTAGACCATGTTGCCCTGATAGACAGGTCCTACCAGAGAAAAAACAGGAATTCATTAGAGTAATTTGCACAAAATACTTCAAATTTAAGCATCTGATTTAGTAGGCTCTCTAGCAGATGATATAATAGCACATAAAAGTGCCTTCTTGCTTACAATGGCCTTTGCTTCTAAAATATGAGCTTTCCTTACATTCTTTGATCTCCTACACTGGTGTCAATTGTCCCATGGCACGAGAAACATATTTTTTAAAAAAGGAGGGGAAACACCTACCACAGCACTATATGGGCTTTTCAACTTGAAAAAAGGCATAATCCTCTAAGCACCCATCAAATGAGGAATAACATGCAAAGATAAGCCCATTGAGCTCTGACTGAAATTTCTACATCAAGCTTCTCACTTTTCCTAGCATTTCAGCCACAATGTTATTGGAAAAAGGAGGAGTAGGAGGAAAAGGAAAAAAGAAAAAGACCTATACAATGAATCTGGATCACAAACACTCCACGTTCCTGCACTGTTCATCAGCAGTGTGGTTTCCCATAAAGAGGTGCCAGTGAAATCGACCATATACCACTACAGTTGCTGTTGTGAAGCCAACCATATGGTTTCTCTTATGCACTCAAAAGCAACTTGCAAGAATTATTTGGCACTTTCTGCATTTTAAATATTAAACATGAAAACTCAGGGACAAATTATGATTCTAAGACATAATTTTAATCCATTGTACAATAACACTATGTTTAAAATGTATTAAATGTCAAGTGGGTAATCTAAGCAGGCATTGACTTGAATTGAATAAGGAAAGATGCATTGCAATATTCTAATCTAAGTCACTTCTAGAACTATAGCAAACACACAAAAGTCACTAGCCTGAAATATTGTTTACTAACTTTGACAAATATAGAATTCTGTTCTTTCTCTACTCCAAGAGCTGATAAACCCTTTGGAGTTTCTTTGGAGTAGCCACTCCTTCAAATTTTGATGTCATTTTGGAACTTTAACATGACAGAAAGCAAAATGACTAATTATACAGAGAGCAATTATACTGAAAGTACTTAAATTTTAATTAATCTATTTTAATTACAATAAACTGGATTAAACAAAGTGTAGGTATTTTGCGGATGGCCTGATTAAAGTGCTATCTAGTAGTCCTTTTTAAGGTAGACTAGACTAAGATATTAGGGTTAAGAATGGTAATACTTTATTATAAGGTGATGGTAACAGAATTTTGCAACTCTGAATGTGTTTCCCCTCTATCTTTATGAGAACTAGGGAAGAACATGTCTGAGATGCTTACTCAAATTATATTTCTACCCTGGACTCAAATTTCTTTTATCTAAACATTGTCTTAGTTGTGGCTTTTCCACTGGTTCCTCAAGGTTATTCCTACTGCCTGCCCATTACTGTATACAACCAGAGGGCAGGGGCGTGTGGCTCTCAGAAGCCTAAGTGGCCAATAGGACCTGAACAAATCCTAATTCCTGAATGCAATGTATCAGTGAAGCATGCCAGATCAACCTGATATATATTGGGAGAAAAGAAAAAATATTACTTTGGAACAGGTTCCCTCAGATACTGGAGGAGGATGAGACAAAGGCAACATCATGAGACACAGCAGAAAAAAGGAGTAGCTGCAGTATATTTAAGCAATGGTTAGGGAGCTGTGAAGAAGTTGTCCTGACTTAACACCTGTCTCAGCCTCAAGTAATGCTATTTCAAGGGCAAGCATGGCACTCAGATTGAATGAAGTTCTGCATTTATGTTGTAAGGCCTCTTAAGATGAGGATACTCTTCCAAGCGCTGCTTTTCACTGATTATTTCCTTCCTTCCTTCCTTCCCCTCCATCATAGATATTAAATCACAACTTTAATCTATGCTGCGCTTATGAGAAAACAACAAAGCACCAGAAAGCAAAACTGAAACTTACCTGGTGGTCTTACAATAAGAAGAGGATTATCTGTAAGGAAATAACAATGAAATGTTTCAATGATTTACTCAAGAAATCAGCATGCACAGCCAAAATAAGACAAGCAGTTTCTGAATCTTCTTGTTGATTTGTATAATTTATATTCTGCTTCATAAACTCTGAATGACTTACATACAATATCATATAGAAATTAAAGCAACAAGTGTAATTACAAACACTTTGACATATTTCAAGAGCTTGACAAAACAGCAGTGTTTTTACCACCTTCCTACACTGGAAGGTCATTTGGACTTCAAGGATAAATTATTCTATGCTTCACTCATCTTAACATCTCTGATGAAGAGGACCCAAAGCACTGCTGCCCCTTTGTAATTTCTCCATATATTTTAGGATATACATTTCCTTTGACTCCTTTCTTTTCTTTTCCTTTTAAAGTCTCTACATTATACTAGTGCTTATATCTATAAGTGAAACCCCTTTTTTCATTGCACTTGACATCTTTTATCTTTATTTTTCATTGATTGTATTGTAATTTCTTTTATTGTTGAAAGTTGCCCAGTCATTGGAAGTTAGGCAAGATAGAAGTTTAATAAATTAGAAAGCTTGTTGCATAGTCAGCCAGATGTTCAGACTGTATTTGGCATTTTTATCCACCTACTGAGTCCTTCCCAAGAACCCGGGATAAGTAGGTATTGTTGTTTGATTATGTTCAAAGTATTGTCACAGGATGTAAACTGTTCTAAGTAAAGCTACCTTTTGCAAGTGACTGACGGTAATGTTATCAATGCCAATGGTATTCAAAACGGACAGGACTTGTAATAAAACGATGTAGTTGCTCTTTTTGCCAAGCAGACATGTTGATTTCCTTGCAGATATAGCTGCTAACTAATCAAGGCTTCAATCGATTTTTCCAGGAATCCATGTGAGGGTACTCAATTGGACATTATTTTTACCTCCTACACATGCAAAGATTCCTATTCTAAATCCATAAGAAGAACTGAGTTCATTTGGATGCAGATTTATTGAAATATGGTTATGTACATGAATTCCAAGTCATGAATTTAGGAATCTAAGGATGGGGGGAAAAAATAACCTTGGAGTTATCCAGTTAGTTTAAGGTATTAACCATACAGAATAAAATAGAATTCTTTATTGGCCAAGTGTGATTGGGCACACAAGGAATTTGTCTTTGGTGTATATACTGAGAAACACATATTGTATTTCTAAATAAATATTTAATATATTTATTTATATAAATAAATAAATATTTTATAAATACAATATGTATTATAAAATGCAATATGTATTTATAAAATACATATTGTATTTTGTTGTTACATTGTGCCAAATGACCTACCTATGATCAACCTTCCAAGTAAAAATAGCATGGGATGTTTATAGCTGGACATTTTTTAAAATTATTTAAAAGCTTTTAATTTCAAAGAACAAAATCAGCTTTATGAAATGAAAACAAGCTTCAGCTGAGAAAGGGGAAAAATCTAAAAGAAAATTTGTTTCCCAAACTTTTTGACAGACACAATTGTTTCCAATTACTCAGCTGCTCAGGATTAAAAGAAAGAAAGAAAAACTATTGTTAAGTGTCTTGCCAAGCAAGGAACAGAAATGGAATTTCCTCTTTTCATTTTTTAATGTAACCTTTTCCCCCACTCCCACTATCAGGGTAAAAGGTAAACTTTTCTTTGTGCTGAGCTTGACCCCTGACGACCTAATGGAAACAGTCATGTAGTTTTCCTGAGGAGAAAATAGAAGTGATATGCCATTCCTTTGCTTTATTATCAAGGTAGAAAAATTAAAGACTAAATCCACATCGGGCAACCTGAGAAACTGTTAGAAAACATTGATGTTGGCTTTCTGCATCAAAATACCGACAGCTGAAGCACAAATTCACTCCTTTTTGGCCAGAGACGATCAGCATTTCATCATTTGATTTTTGTTAATTCAATTCTTAACCAGCCCTCCCTGAGCAGTTCTGTCCAAATGTGCAAGTTCAAATCCCAGAATTCTCAACAATAGCCATTCTGTCTGGAGAAGTTTAGAAATAATTCCACATATCTGAAGAAAACTCAGGCTGGGCAAAGCTGTCTTTATTTCCTAACATGCCAACAGATCCTCCCCTCCTCCTCCTCCTTTTACTGGGTAGTTCCCTGATCATTCCTGTTGTCATTTGTTGTTTTTATTCTGAAATCTTAACATCCACTGGATTCTTGTTGACAGTGCTCTAATTTGTAGTTAAAAATGTTTTGTATTTTAATACTATATTAAACCACCATACCAGATTCAGTGACATAGGTGATGGATGAACTTATAGGACCATAACCATAAGGATTTGTTGCTTGGACCTTAAAGTAATACCTAAATCAAGAAAAGAGGGATAAAAAAACAAGCATCCATTAAACTGGCAGAATAACAACAGCTTGTGGTAATAAAATTAGATAAATTCCAAACAGGCTTTTTTAGAAGAAATTCTGAAAAGTTCCACAAAAGCTATTAAATACAACTTGTTTTTTGAGGCACCTCTAATGATAGCTTCATCAAAAATGTTTTATTCAGTCATGAAACCATGCAAGAACCAACAGAATTTGATAATGAGCAAAGAGCTGACAGTGGTGAAACACAATAGGTGAAGTGTTTAAATATCCAGCATTATCTCAAGCACTATGTTTACTTTCTGTGAAATTGGTTGATGAAGACAGATGGAAGTCATCAAATGTTAAACAGCCATATTAAATTCTGTGGCATGGGCACATCCATGATTTAGACCATACTTTCCTTGGAAGGAGATGTATGAATATCTCCCCAAAGAGTTGGGGGCAAAAGAAAAATCTGGTGAATAAAAATAGCCTTCTTCATAACCCTGGTAATGTATATAAAAGCCACCTTGTCAATTTGAGTTGGCTCCAATTGCAGGCCTTATTTTAATAGCAATTCTGAGTTGGAAAGATAAACTGTCTGATGTCTGGTTTAAACTGAGCCCTCGGTTGTTCTACATGCACTGTTAGCTAACCAGGGCACATACAGCCAAGATAACTTTATGTGAATGAAATTCTAAAAGTATTAATCCATCCATCCATTTTTTTTACCTTTACCATTTTTTTTTCTTTTAAAATTACCAAAGACTTAAAATATCAATCAATTTCTGAGGAAAAACAACAATAATATGTTACTAAAAGTCTTGTTTCCCAAGGATATTGATTTCATGGCAAGACATGCAATGAAACTTGTGATTAACTGTAGGAAAATATATTATTTTGTTAAATGTCCAGCACTTGATAAAATATTAAAAAGCTGCAGAACAAAAAGTTATGCCAGAATTTGGAAACTAAAGCCTTTAAAAATTGCTTTTCATGAAATGCAAGAACATAAATGAAGCCCCAATCTTGAAATAATTAAAACATTTGCCTCTTCTGCATATTTTGAATGCTGTTACAGCTGCTCCTGCACATGTGTTTATGCCCAGCCACTTCAGATTGTTTGGAAGAAAGAGAAGTACATCCCTTGAACAATGAATTATATATTGACACTAACACTTGCCATATTGTCAAATATCCAAATGAAAGGTAGGCGTCCTTTCAAAACTCTCAGAACCACGGACTTGAAAGGGCCGTAAATTCTCATATTGAAAGAAAAGAGAAACTATGAAAGGTAAATTTTTGAGTTGTCACTCTTTCTCAGCTCCTAGAAGATGGCAATGTCAAACTACCTCTGAAAATCTTTCCAAAAAACTGCAGGAACTAGTTCAGGTGGTTACTAGGAGTCAACACTGACTTGAAGGCACACACATAAAAATCATGCTGCAATATAAGGACATTTTAATAGAAGAACATATGTGGTATTGTTGGGGTTCTTTAAGCTTGATCTTTGGTTTACAGGTGTTTCATTTCTCTAGTAAGTAGCCTCATCAATATAGAAATTTTGGAGAAAGTTTTCCATAATTTCCCATTTGATCTTTTTAAATAACAGTCTTTGACACTGAAAATGCCATCCAAATTTGGATGAATCCCATTGGCAATATCCCCTTCAATTTCTAATTAAATGTTGTACAGAAAAATCTGATATGATTTCAGGGCCAGGTCCTAGGACTTCAGACTAAAAGTTGGGCTGAAGAGAAATTAAAAAACAAAAAAACAAAAGCTAATGTTGAAAAAGAGCTGACATCATCAATGATTCATTTTTGGACAAAAACTACATTCAGTTGTTAGGAAAAAATCTGCCAGAACATTAGAAGATAAATCATCTAATTAATTGAATTATCATTCCTATTTGCTTTTGGACTTGACTACTACTTCTGAAATTCAGTAACAGTGACTTTATATCACCAGAGATTCAATATGATGGAAAGCAAAAACAAATTCCTTAATTTTAATTGAAGAAAATGTTAAAATATATTATCTGAGTCACAGTTCTGATTTAACTGTAAAACGTATCATGTGGTCTGTTTTCCAAAAAGAAAAAATACAGATCAGCTTAGACACAATATTCCTTGTCTTCCATTACTGTAAAAATAAAAATTAAGAAAGAATCATAGCAGAATAAGAAAACTCTAAGGAGTATTTAAAGCTGAGTTTTACCCAAAATCTGAATAAATAAAGCAGCATTCAGTTGCTATTGCAAAATTGCAAATTGGGGGGTCCTATTCACAAGAAAGCAACTGATTTTGTTTAAGAAGGGCAACTTTTTAAAATAATAAAATGTTTTATAGCTGCTCTGGATAGCTGAGACAACCCTACCCACATTAATAGTAAATTATATTAAAAATAAAACCATACTCTTCCTTTCAGAGAAATAAATACAGTATAAACACTATGGCAAAGTATTTTAAACTTGATAGATGAAGCAATTTGCAACATAGCTCGAGATTTAGCAATCTTTTTAATCACAATCCATCATAATTCTGAGTTCCAAATTCTTTAGCCAACCTTGGCTCATCCTTGGCTAAACAGGATTGGCCCTGATTAGAAATTGGATGGAGGAATGCCTGGGAATTCCAGAGCTTCTGACTAGACTGGAAAGTTGAAAAAACATTGCAAATTACTTCTGTAACACTGCCACGAACGTCGGCAGGAAAGAGTAATCAGGAATTAAGCTCAACTTGAGGGTGTTTATGCTTCTACCTTAGTGTCTACAGATTATTTTTTTACATTTTTCTAAGTGTGAATTTTTAAATAGGCAAGATCTGAGGTGTTACAAGGCAGATATCAAACAGTTGCAGAGCTTAGAAGGTACAGAGGATAATAATAGTTAAGAGATAATAAAAGAAGAATAAAATCTTAACTCATGTATTAAAACAATGGTGTGTCGGTTATTTCTATATTTTAACCTATTTCTGACTATATTAAAATGTATACTAAATGAATAAAATGTACAGTGTAAAATACCTTAGGCAGGTATTTAGTCAAGCAACAGCCTAAAGTTCAATTGAACAAGTAGACATAAGGTCCTTCAAGCAGGAACCACAACAAAGCCTGAGGAACGCACTACAGGCAGCTCAGTTTCTGTGAATCAGTTTCCTCACAATCTGCGTATAATCATGAACACATGGATTGAAGCTAGCTTAATCTCCCAGTTCAGGTTGCTAAATTGCAGAAATTTTACAGTGCTTGAGGGGCAATTTTAAAGTCACAAGATAAGGAGCTACTTTTGCCTGGGAGTTCTGGGAGAAAGTGATGCAGATGATACTTAGCTGTCAAAGAAAAGGCAAAGGCTTCAATCCTATTCTAAAATTCTGTTTCCTTATTATATAATCTAGAGCGGGAAGGGCCGGATTTAGATGAAAAGAGGCCCTAGGCTATTCCACTTATGAGGCCCTTTCACCTATAGTGAAAGTGTAATTTTAATTTTGCTAACAATTTGAATGAAGGCCCCTCTTGATCTTGAGGCCCTAGGCTGAAGCCTAGTTAGCCTATAGGAAAATCCGGCCCTGAGAGCGGGGATTTCTGGTTAGGAAATATAAGCAACTGAGCAAAAGATCTTGAGTACAAGTAAGTTCTTGGTGCTTTCTGAGCTTGGCTGAACTAAATTCAGAGAGCACCAAGGGCCCCTCATTTCAATCCTGAGCTACTAAGAATCTCCTCTATAATATTATTAATGAGTTCCTCATATGCTAGTGTCACTGCTATATTTTTTAATTTATTGTTGTTGTGATTCCTGACTGTTCACCAGATTCTGAAAGATGAACATCTTTGCCTACAATGTTCTCCCACAATTGGATATTGTTAGATTCAGATGCTCAGCCTTATTCTCAGCACTGTGGGCACAAAAATTATTGTTCCCAACAAGGAGCAGAAGGAAAATGCCTAACAGCTACAAAATGATCCAATGAAAGTCTATGGAGATTCTCAATCATTCAGATCATGGTTGTCCCAAAAGTGCTTTTCAAAAGGCAACTGGACTTTCTTTCCAGTTGCCTTTTGAAAAGCATCTCTGGTCTCCAATGAAAGGCTTCAAGTGGAGAATATTGGCTGATAGCACTGGAGCTTTAGTGGGAAGGAGGACTACAAGCAGTGGTGTTCATAACAAGCCACAATGGTATCAAGATGACAATATACAAAATGACATCAATTACATTATGACATCATAGTCCTTGATGTAAGTACATAAATGGCATATTTTGCATTGTGATGCCATTGTTCTCATAGCAATAGCACTTAGATTTATATACTGCTTCACAGTGCTTTACAGCCCTCTCTAAGCGGTTTACAGAGTCAGCATATTACCCCCAACAATCTGGGTCCTCATTTTACCAATGTCAGAAGGATGGAAGGCTGAGTCAACCTTGAGCCAGGTGAGATTTGAACTGCCAAATTGCAGGCAGCCGGCAGTCAGCAGAAGTAGCCTGCAGTACTGCATTCTAACCACTGCACCACCATGGCTCATATGCCCCTATTTGTTTCCTCACAATAGGAATATTAATGTTTCTATATACCTTTCCCTCCCCACCCCTCTAAATCAGGCTTGTTATCTCATGTCTTTTGGAATAATACCTTGTATTTGGTTTCAAGTTTTCAATGGGCAAATTACTGCTTGCTGCACTCTTGGTTGACCATTTGTTCCTGATGACATCTTCATAGGATGCACTGTAAACTAAATAACCTGCCAAGAGAAAGATGTCATGGATATATTAGACCCCAGGGTATTTCAGCAGCCTAATACATCATACAACATCATGTGGCAAAAGTATTTCATTAGTATGTTCAAAGCTGGAGGGAATTCCCATTTCTGCCAAGAAGAGATGACAGCAAAGCTAGGTGGGGAATAGGGCTCAATCAACATTATGCAAGTATGCATTAGCTATCTGGCTAGGTACTTCCCATTTCTAATAAAGATATGGAACACTTTATTTTTTACCAGAAAAAAATGCTTCAAAGTGTGCATGAGTGCACATACAGCACTGCTCTATGACTCATTAAAGCAACTGTAGCTTTTCCCAAGATTATATGGCTCCTATAAACTTTTGAAAAATCCTACTGTTCACATTCCTAATGTCACTCTGTCTCAGCCCCCAGAAGAGGGCCATAGCAAACAACTTCCGAAGGTCTTACCAAGAAAAACACAGGTATTAATCCAGGCAATAGCAGTAGCACTTAGATTTATATACCGCTTTACAGTGCTTTACAGCCCTCTCTAAGCGGTTTACAGAGTCAGCATATTGCCCCCAACAATCTGGGTCCTCATTTGACTGACCTGGGAAGGATGGAGTCAACATTGAGTCGCTCAGAATTGAACTCCTGGAGTGAGCAGTGAGTTAGCCTGCAGTGCTGCATTCTAACCACTGTGCCACAAGTTGCTAGTAGTTAAGATTGACTTGATGGAGCAAATAAATAAAATTTTATTAGTGGAGGAAGAAAGTAATAGCCATAGATAAGAGATCTTAGGCTTCTAAGGGCACTGAATCCTTCAACATTGTAATTTCCTACCTCTTTAGCAGCTTTTAGACTTTCCCATCAAGTAAAACTACACATTTTAGTTCTGAATCCAGGAAATAAATTAGCAGTATTTATAAAAGCAAAATATAGAATACATACAAGACTGCTATGTATCCTCAAATAAAGCCCTTCTCCAAGTACTGTCAAATGTGGGTATCTGATATACATTTATAAGAGGCAGAGACTTTTTATTGTGGCACCGTAATTTTGAAAAAAGCCTCTCAATTAATAGATCAATCAATAAAGCCTCTCAAGAAACATAAAGTAGAGAGACTGGTCTTCACATTATGATTTTTCAGTAGCATTTTATTTATTGGTCATGTTAAAAAAAGATTAGCTCTGTTAGACCAACATTTATTTCTTATCGGAAAGAAACCAAGTGGAATACCACTGAATGAAAGACATGGAGAATTTATTGAAAAATAAAATGCAGACAAAAAATGAAAAAAAAAAGTTCTGTTCAATTCAGCCTCCATTAACCAGTCTAACCATTGCGGCAAGCATTAATGTACCTGTGACCAGATCTCCATGGGTAGGTGCAGCCCAGTCAACAATCACAAAAGAATGACAGCCTTCCACAGCTACTATTGTGATGTTGTGAGGAGTTTTCTGAGGTTGCATCCCTGCATTCAAGTTCTTGGGAACAAGTTCATCCAGGCTCTCTACTTGGAAGTGATCTAGTGCCTCTGTCAAAGAACATGGAGCCGCTGGGTCTTTGTTTAGATAAGTCACATAAGGAGCTGGAAGAAATCGCAAGACGAGACCATTCAGTCTAAAAAGGTTGTGGTGACGATGGATTAGTAAAAGGAAAAGTCAGACTTGACATTCAGACAAGTTTCCAAGACTAATTGAAAGTGCAAATTGGGTTAAAATATACCAAAGACAGTCCCTGAACTTAGAAATTATCTATTTTCCTATCATTTGCTAACTTTGCAAATTGGAAAAAAAGACTTATTTTATGTCTGCAAAAGGAGGACACAAAAATTTAAGGGGATTTATTTAAAAGATGCATAAAAATGAGCTTAGCCACTGCACTTATGTGTAGCAATGAACGGAGCAGGCAAATTTCTGTAAGTTTAGAATAATGAGCCCTGGAAACATGTTGCATATATAAAGGAATATTTAAAAAGCCTGGCAAAGCACCAGGCCCAGAGAAGGTAAATCCTTCTGCTTGTGCTGACCAACTGGCCTTCATTTTCATCTACATCTTTAATAAATCACTAGAGATGTGTTAAGTCCCTTCCAGCTTCAAACACTTTACTATCATTCCAGTGCCAAAGAAACCCTCCATCAAGGAGATGAATGATTAGAGGCCAGTTGCTCTAATATCCGTAGTTATGAAAACCTTAGAAAGGTTAGTGCTGGCCCACCTGAAAACCATTGGCAGATGATGCTGTTGATATGGCTCTGCATTATATCCTAAAACATCTTGAATCTCCAAGGTCCTATGCAAAGTCCTTTTTGTCCATTCAATACCATCATTCCAGATATTCTTCTATCTAAACTGATTCAGCTAGCTGTACCTGACCACACTTGTAAGTGGTATGTAACCTTTCTAACAGACAGGAAGCAGCAGGTGAAGTTAGGGAAAATCACATCAGATACCTGTACAATTAGTACAGTCCCCCCCCCTTTCTCTATATATACCGACTGCAACTCAAAGAAACCCTCTGTTAAAGTAATTAAAAGCCAAGAGAATGGATTGTACAAGGGTTATGATTATGATAGTCTCAACTAGAGGTCACTATATTTTCAAATATCTGCTTAGAATCTGAGTACTTAAAGGTTAAACATAATGCTCAGAATACTGCAGAGGGTACACTATGGACCTAAACCAATTTTATGGTTATTTTTTCTCTCTACAACTCTAATGTGAAATGATTAAAAGATCCTTGATTAGCTGCATCACACATAGGAAACACACAAGGCTTCAATTCAATGGCTGCCATCTTGACTTATCTTTTTATCTATACCTTGTGAACAGCCTTAAGCAGCAACCTACAGAAATAATGAAGATAGTAGTCTTAGCAAGTAGGCAAGAATGCCAGTTGGTTTTCTACTGAGACACGAAGTTCATCTTCCAAATTTTATGAAGAATATTGCTACTCCAGCTCAATTTATCACTTTTATATTTTATAGCCATAAGAAGGGTTCACGCAAACAGAACTTGTAAATTAATGGGCACACATATTATCTCAAAAGGTCAGCTTGAGGTTGAAAAATCTCTTTGCACAAGTCAGTGGAAATATTTATTCTGTTACAGTTTACAGTTTTGTTAGAACAATAATTCTTCCCTTTCTCCCTGTGAATGCCATAAAATGTTTATAACAAAAATGTCAGTTAATCTTATTAGATTTTGTCACTCTAGAGGAATTATTTCCAAGAGTGCATTTATTTTTAAGCACTGACGTTGCTTTTTGTTCCCAAATGATCTAATCTCAGTTGGTGAGAGTAAAGGAGGACTTCTTGACAGCCTGATAGGCATACCTAGTCAAAGAATTGATTGAAACCAAAGCAAAAAGCAGTTTCTTCAAAGGAACAAACTGATTCAAATTTACCACCTAAAAATCATTTTTACAAGCACTTTTTTTTTCTCTTTTAAAAACAGCTTTTTCGGGGACAAACTTTAGCTTACATACAGTTTCATATCCTGTTATATAGACTGCATTTTAAAACTGAAAGTAATTCTATCATTTCTCTCTCTCTCTCTCTCTCTCTCTCTCTCTCTCTCTCTCTCTCTCTCTCACTCAGAGAGCGAGAGATTGTTACTGAATGCTTTCATAAGAAAGGAAATTCAGCTATTTCCTCTCCTGTTGCAAACCTTTAAAAAAAGCTCTTTTTTTTAAAGAGAACATTTGCTTTGAGAGAAATCTCTCTACTTGGCATTGAACCTCAAAGGATCACCTTCTGATATAATAATAATAAACTTTGGATACAGTTCCTCTTTTCATTTTCACATGATGCAGTTCTTAATCCAGAAGTACAACATTTTTCTATTATTTTTCAAAAATGCAAGTTTAGATTTGTTTTGTTCATAGATGTAAGTTAGACATTCAAGGGGTGTGCCATTTACTGCATTATAAAGAAGTTTAAAAAACAATTATGCACCACAGCATAAAACATAAAATCAAAGGCTTGCAATTACACTGAAAGAGCAGAACGTGATGTCCATCACTTAATAACTATGGGTATGTCCTTCCAGTCTCTCTTTGTTATGCACAAAGGTTTGCATCTATGAAACAAACAAACAAACCCCGAAGAAACTTTATTCATTCCGACTATTCTTTTCTCAAATTAGGTTTAGAGTTAAGACTGTGGAGCAGCAACATAATTCATAATGTTAAAATCACAAATCCATATGAAGCTGAATCTACGTCAAAAGAAGGGAAATGAATTGCCAGGTGAAAGACACTTACTGGACTGAAAGAATTATTCTTCCTATATAGGCCAACTTCTACATTGGAACAAGACACTGCAGTTTTGTATAATTTCCACACTTTCAAGAGGTTGAAGAATACTGTACAGATTTTTGAGAAAATATCATTCTCTTTGCCAATTCCAGGGAGAAAATATCTTTAATGTTTACCACAGAAAATGCTTTATTCTTAGAAGGAGCAGATAATGACTCAATTTTTCTCTATTTTTCTCCAAGTTCTTTCAAAGAGTGTCAAAATTGGGAGCACTATGTTGTCAAGTTCAGAATGAAGATCAGAATAATTTCTTCACAACAAAAGGCAACAATGTTTGAATTACTTAGTTTAGGGAGAAATGTGTGTAAAAAGGGACAGAGCTGATTAAAAGCCAACAACCTTTGTCAGGTCTTTTCCATTGTCAAAACTTATGTGGGAGAAGACTGCAAGAGCTTTTCATGTCCTCTCGTGCAAGAACATGTACATTTCAAAAGAAAGTGCACAAAACCAGGAAAACCTCATGAGATTTTGTCAGTCTTGTAAAATCAGCATTCTAGTGCAAGACCTTAGATTTTTACAATCCTTGTACAAAATGATAAAAATCTCACAAGGATTTCCAATTTTGCAAGAATTCAGAATTTTAAAGTTTTACTTTATTTTATCTTATGCGCGGGGAGGGAGAATTTCTATAGGGAGGAGGGTTCAGCAAAAGTTCTGATGCTCACAGATACACTATGCCAGTCCTTCTGAAAGATGTTTAAGGTATGAATTTGTAACTTTATCAATGGTGTAGAGAAGTATATTTTTATTTCCTCTATTTGACAATGATTCTTATGATCTCAAAAAGAAAATGGTTCCCAGCTGATGTGCACAGGACGTGTTTGCCATTAACAAAACAATCTTGCTGACAAGTTGTTGTTAGTTGCAAAGTCGTGTCTGACCCATCGCGACCCCATGGAGAACTTTCCTCCAGGCCTTCCTGTCCTCTACCATCCCTTGGACACCATTTAAGCTCACTTGCTGACAAGACGGACAGTCAAATGTTTACCTTCGGAAGCCCTTATCAGAGGATTGGTCATCTTTGTTTTTTAACCGAATTTACAGACTTACCAGTAAATCGTTTCTTTCCAGCAGAATCATATTCTGATAAAGGATCTGTGCCTGTCACACTAAACTCTGGAAAGTTGTTTTCAGGCAATGCTTCAGTGGTGGTAATAGTAGTAGTAGTGGTAGTGGTGGTGGAAGGAGGCAAAGTAGTTTCAAAAAGCTCATAATCTAGACAAAACAGAAAGAAAGAAAATGTGATGCATTTGTTTGAAGAGTACCCAAGCTTTAACATAGGTCACTGAAGAAGCAGAAAAGTTCTTTGGTCCATACTTCTATTGCAGAAGCCTACACAACATCTCTGGCCATTCAGCCTCTGCTTGAAGGCCTTAGTAAAGGAGAAATCATGATTTTATGTGCAGTCTGTTCCACTGTCAACTTGCACTGTCAGGAAGTCCCGCCTGAACCTCTTTTATTATTATTATTATTATTATTATTAACCCACTGGTTCCAATTTTGCCCTCCAGGATATCAGAGAACAATCTACTCGCTTTTCTGCAATCATATTTCCCCTTCATCCTCTTTTCTGTAGGCTCGATGTGCCAAGATCCTTTAACTGTTTTTTCATAGTGCTTGGATCCCAGAACTCTCTGGAACACTCACCATCCTGGTAGCCCTATTTTAAATTTGTTCCAATTGTTACTGATCTTTTTTAACTGTGGGGTTGCATAAGATTTCATAATAAATGGACATTCTTTTAAAATTTACAGTGTAGCACTGGAAAGAATTTCTTGCTTAGTGAAGAAGATGCTGTCTTGAACATATCACCCTGCTTCAGTATTGTTTCTCATGAAGTGACAAGGAATGTTGATTAGTGACTAGAAAAGACCCAAGGCCAATATACAGGTAACTGCTATATGACCAACTAGGTCATTTATCTTAGTAAACAGTATTTGGAAAGAGATGGGTCTGGTTATAAAAGCTACAAGAGACTCACCATACATATTAAGTCTTCAGTGTTATTATATTGGGCTCTGGCCTTATATAGAGCAATAGAGCTGGTAAAAGTAAGATGGTGTTACCAGCACATACAGACCTTTCCTAATAGAGTATGTTCTCTGTTAGAGCCCCAGATAATAACTAATATGGCCAGAGAACTCCTCTTGCATCTTGCGTTTACTTCTCTAAGTTAACATACAAATATAGAATGACAGAGTTGGAAGATACATTGGAGGTCCAACCCCCGGGTTGAGCAGGAGACCCTATACCAGTGATGGTGCCGAAAAGGTTGCATGGAAACATTGTGCACACTCATCAGGGCCGCACTCCAAAAAAGTGAACTTCTGGGTTCTAGTGTGCATGTGCATTCAACAATCAGCTGGCCGGCATGCACGAAGGACAGCTGATCATCACGCATGCATGTGCACCAGAAACCCGGAAGACAAACAGGCAAGGCAGCATGTGCCAAGCGACTTGGCTTCATGTGCCACTTTGGGCACGCATGCCATAGGTTCACCATCACAGCCCTATACCTATCTCATCTTTAAAATCTCCAGTGATGGAGCACCTACAACTTTTAGAGGCAAAACATGTCCATTCTGGAATGCTCTGCCCTTGAAAGTATTAGGAACCTACTATAGTAGATTACTGCTGAAAACTCCTTCTTTACCCAAATCTTCCTGGATGAATGTTGCATAAATAGTTTCCGTTTAATAAGTATGTTGTTTTTATAGCACTTTTAAACATGTTTATATTATTGCATTTTAATTGTTTCACTGTAAACTCCTCTGAGCTGGGAAGTGATATATAAATTATGACAATGAAATCCAAAGTATACTGTGTATGTCCAGACCTCCACTAAATATTATTACAAGTGGACAGATAGTTAATAATTGGGGAGAAGTTTACAATGACATAGGGGAACCCATCAAGTTCAATTACATCAAGTGTAATTGGCCAAAAGGCCCATAAGATATGGAGATGGAGTTCCACCATGAATTGCCATCTCACATATGTTCGCAACCAAAACAGTCCCAGAAGGACTTCTAGCTATGTGTGCAAGTTGGACAGGGTTCTTGGCATTGCACCATGGTTGTGTGGAGTTAGCTGGGATTCCTCCTAGGTGTCCTGCTGTTGCTTACTTTACAGTGATCTGTTTTATGGACAACTTTACTCATATAAGACGGTTTTCATCTCCTGCTTGAAATGTTTACTTAGAGAGCTTTAAATTTCTCGCTTGAATGGTCCAAGGAATAAAAGAAACACAACAAAAAGTGTCCTTGGCCAATCTGATAGCCACTGGTGAAGGAAAGCAGCATTGTGATATTTTTTCCAGAGGGCACAACCTCTGGAAGAACAAGACACAAAAATATGATCAATATTATTAACAGGAGCAAAACAGATCTCTGGGATATGTGCTCTTGATTATTTTTACCTGTTTTGCCTTCTGTTATGTAAAATAATAAAAAAAAACTTCATGCCAAATTTCAATGACAAAACGTCCATTTAAGACAAGATTAAGAAACTCCTGGTCTGTAATTTTTTGTTTACTTATTTTCTCCATTAAGCTAATAGCATTATCCAAGCTTAATATAAAAAAAATGAGCATGAATAAAAATTAGGTCTTAGAAAGCAATGAATGAGCTAACCCTCAATCAGTACCCCCCTCCCCCCCGCCACTCCAGCTATTAAAATATGCTTACTCCATCCTGTTTCTACATGGTTGGAACAAATGTCATTTAAAACTTTGTTTAAACACACAAATCTGTCTGTCAAGTTTATGTTTATGTAGAAAGTCATGCTGCCTGCAGACCTGCTAATTTTTGTTTGGCCTGGAGACACTAAAATCAGAATTTGGAAGTCAGTTTTCCTGTTTAGACATATTTAGATTGGAGTTCTGTCTAGGCTACCAGTGGGTTCTTAGAAACGCATTATATCTTTCTGGAAATGCATTTCTAGACGCAAACAAGAAAGGTAAAACCCATTTTGGAAAAGGATTTTTCAAGTAACCAGTACCTTCATCATAAACCACATACGATTCTGTAGTTCCCGTTATATCTGCATCAAACCCTGAGAATACATCTATGGAAAAAAGAATACATTCAAACAGTGAAACAGATTCTCTTTCATTCAATGGCTATTGATTATCCCTATCTAAAGCCAGTGGCTTTTATTGTAAAGTACTGATCAAACAACAAATGGATCTCTACGCTGAACTGCTTTGGAAGGATAAAGAACAAGGTGGAATTTGTGGAGATAAATTTAGATGCATCATTTTTGCCAAAATATCACCTTTCATTTAACTAGATGCCAATATGGTAGTGAAAACTTGGGTGGGGAAGACACATTTTGTTTACATTTTGTTGACTTTTCCCCTCACTGCAATATATCTGTTTTCTCATAGGAATTAGCATTAGCTACTCACTTATAGGAATTTAATAAATAGAGGGATGGAAAGATGTTCCACGATTAATTATTGATTGTTAAGAAGCACCCACAGCTCTTGCCTGAATAACTCTTTTCTGCATTCTCTCAATCAGTCTACAGAAAGAAAGTTTAGATTTTTTTTTTTTGCATAATTAAACACATTTATCAGAAATCTATTTCAAAACATTAAGCTACAGATATTGATCATCAAGCAGCACAATGAGACAAAAGATGGCATATACAGGCCTAGAAACATATATCGTATCTGTCTGGAGTAACTACTATATTACACTGTTAAAGCTCTATATAAGATACTCATTGCCACCCAAACAACAATCTACTGCTAGAAAAAATTCACATGAATCAGAATCATTGTTAAGGCAGTCATCTTCAATTTGATATTCTCCAATGTGGTGGCTAAGATCAATGAGCATACTGGCAAAGGATGAAGGGAAATGTTGTCCAACACCACTAGAAGATATTACGATGTGGAAGCTGGTAAATCCAAACTAGTCCACTTCGATTATTCAACATCAGTTGCAACACAGCCTGAACCTCATTTCTAAGCCTAAGATCTTCATCTTGGGTCACTTTCAGACTTAAAAAGAAAAATACAATTTTAGGAGCCATGCCAAAGCAAATCCTGGAAGGGGCAAAACAAAATTGACCAATCATTGTTCTAGAGCTGAGTTGCCAATAATTCTTCTTTGGCATATATTACCCACTTCATCTTTCTTCCTAGATCTCTTCATAGACTGAACTCAACATGTGGAAAGGATCAAAAAGGATCATCTAATCATAAAAGGTAACCTAAAGGGTCGTTCACAGTCTCGTGAATTCTGAGTACAGCTAGTTCAAGAGAATGCTTCCTTTACTAAACTTTAAAAAAAAAAAAGAATGCGGTCTATAAAGTACTGGTTCCTTAATACGCTCATTACTGTTCGTGTTTACGGGCCTCTATTTTCCAATAACATGATTTTCCAGTAACATGATAGCATGTTAAAAGTGGATAAAAGTGGATTTAATGTTGTCGATAGTTCTTCAAAGATGTTGAACCGTCTGGGATTTCACTGCCGCATCATTTGGGCTTCCCAAATGTTCCTTGTCTGTGAAACGTAACCGTCTCTGCTAAACTCATTTTTATAAAACCCCAAGGAGAAAATTGGACCAAAGGATTTGAGTGAAACCCACAGCAGCATTCTTTTCACAACGCATTTTCCTGAGTCCATTTGGAAGCCGTCAATTGTTCGGATTCCTGAGAAATGACAAAGTACTTGACCCAAAATACTGCTGCATTTTTCCATCCTCAGAGAACTTTCTGGAAGGGCCGCTGGAAGATTATATTGATTATATTTGGCGGGGCTGTTATCTTCTATCTTCCAGCATCACACAAGGAAGAAGTAACATTCTTGCAACACATTGGCCACTGCTTCTGCCAACTAGCCGGCATTCAGAAGATGCTCATCACATTCAACGAGAGCTGCCCAGATGCTTGGTCGGTAAGTAGCAAAAAGTAGCAAAGTAGCAAAGTAAGTAGCAAAAATAATTCACTCAGTATCTGGCCTGTCGGCATGTCCATCTGAATGGTTGGCAAACCCAAAGCTCTTGAAATCCTGGTCTTTTGAACAGAGTCAGGTTTTGTATATTCCAGACTGGTTCTTGAACAGCTGTGCTTTCAACCATGAATGACAGCATGTAAAGAGCAACATTAGGGCTGTTGGAGAAGTGGTAGCTGGAAAGATGAGAGATAGAGAGATTGCATTTCAAAATATGATTTAGGCAGATCTCTGCATATGCATCACCAAAACAAACATCTCTGCATAGATACACAAATAATTTCTATTACAGAGAGAATTCCACTGACATCTGTGTTCTCATTTATTCTCTCTACATCTACATCTACAGACAAACCCCTTTTTATTCTTTTTCTTAAGTTAGAATACGTATGTACTGCCCAATCCTAGAAGTTTTAACCTATGAGTCATGAAATGTTCAAGTATACTACACTGACTTTTTCAAGTCTAATATCAGTGTAAGACTAGTTTTTTTTCTTTGTGAACCATCCCTTATTATTACTGTACTGCTATTGTTGACAATATCTATTCAACCTTTCTTCTAAGAATTCAAGACAATCTACATAGTAGACTCCTCTTAAATCACTGGCAACTTAAGCTGACATGGCACATTATGATCATTATAATCATATAAAAGCTGCCACTATAGACTTCTGTCAGGACAGCTGATGGAAATATGGTAGATGAATTGCAGCATACACATCATGCCCCATGTCAGCATTCTACCCCCTGTGGTCCCTGTTCTATTTTAGCCACTGTAACATCTCATAAAATATAAAATATGCTCCAGATCAACAACGCTCATGGCAGATAGGTAGAAAGACAGACAGATATTGCAGGATCCAATCTGGGTCATTCACCGGGACCAGAGGTGACCAATCCAGATTGGATCCTGCAACAGTACCCTGGGACATGTATATTTTGCCTTCATTCATGACAGACAGATATTGATACGTAAGTTCAAGATATCATGAGAGAACAAAATCTGTAGGTTCTTTATAACCATAATTTTCTAAAAGTCACTTTTAATTATTGTTTATACTCATAACATGATGATGCCCACAGCTTAAAAGGAATCTATTCTCTGTCATGAACACTGGAAATCTCTGCCAATGCCTTTTCATAAGAGTAAGCATATAACTTTTCAGAAATTTCTCTTCAGAAAGAGTAAGCATATAATTTTTTCAGAAAGTTTTCAGCATTTTTTTTTTTACAAAAACTAGGTATGGGTGTGTGTTCTCGACTGAAAAACTCCATTTCAAATGATGACGATTTCTAAGAGCTAAAGAATTATTTGTGGCTCGCTGTTTTTTGTTTTTAAACTTTTACTAGATGTAAGTTCATTATTTTCTCTTACTCACCCAGTTAGGTTTAGAAAAGCTACCACCAAATTGGTTCTTCTTAGATGTGTTGATCTATGGCCACACTTAGGATTTGTAGACCAGCACATCACGCTGGGAAAGCTGAATTAGCACTTTCTTCCTATGATCATTACTGCTATAATGCCCTTCTAATAATAATGGTCATTCTTTGTTCCTGTTGCATATTTTAGCAGAGCAAATTACATACTCATAACTTAAATAGTGTTGCATGGAAGAGGATTGCATTATGTTGCATGTAGAATTGGAAGGCAACTTTCAAAACAATTTTCAGTGCAGCACAGAGGGGCAGTTTCTAGGAACAGCAAAGTCCATGGCAGATGTTGCTAATCTCCAGTTTCTAGTAAACTTTGTCATAGATTATACTGGGTAGGTTGTTAGAATTTGCAACTAACCCCACAGGGTTTGGTCAGTAGTACAAAAAACAATAAGTAATGCCATTCAGAAAAAAATAAAATAAAACATACAAATATAGCTGACTTACCTAACACCATTTTGGAGATAAGAAAACTTTGGCCATCTCTTGCTTTCACTTTGCAGTTTTGGTTTATCCTTCAAAATCATGGTCAATTGCTTGGTCCTTTGACTCTAGTTTCTTCTGTGTTGCCTTTAAAGGATTCCAGATCCCACACTTAGAGGCAATTTTGTAGGTAAGGTCTGGAAATAGTTTATCACCCTGCTAAATGTAAGTAACCATTTCATGATGTTATATTTATTTACTTATAGCATTTACTTATCACTTTTTTCTCTCTCTACAGCACTTACAGTATATGCTGCTCCAATGAAAGACTCTGGGCATTTTACATATCAAATCTTAACACATTCAATAAAACCAACCAATAAAACCATCCATAAATAAATGCAGCTGGCCCAATACTTTGCGTTCTACACCACAAAGGTCCATTCTGCCTTCTCGGAAATCAACAGAAAGGGGGCTATCCTGGGCCTAGAGTATAAACCAGGGGTGAAATCTCCCGGTTCGGACCGGCTCAGGTGAGTAGGTAGCGATGGCGGCGGGCAGTTCGGAGAACCGGTAGCAAAAATCCCTGCCCCCGCCCCCCATGCCCAGCTGAGCCACGTGATCATCAGAGGTTTTTTTCTTTTAAATGCCTCTAATGAGCCAAGCTCTGATGATCCAAGCTCTGACGATCCCAGCTGAGTTGCCTGCCAATCAGGCAACTCAGCTGGGATCGTCAGAGCCATTTAAAAGAAAAAAAGTTTTTTTTTTAAAATGGCTCTGACGATCCAAGCTCTGACAATCCCAACTGAGTTGCCTGATCGGCAGAGGGTTTTTTAAAAGCCCTCTGATGATCAGGCAACTCAGCTGGGATCGTCAGAGCCTTTTGAAAGCATTTTTTACATGGTTTTAAAATGTAAAAAAAAATTGGCCATGCCCACCCAGTCACATTACCCCACCACCACCAAGCCACACCCACAGAACCGGTAGTAACAACTTTTAGATTTCACCACTGGTATAAACTCTCCCTAAGGCAAGAGAAGGGCATGTGGGATAAGGGTAGAAATCTTCAACACAGCTTCTTAGTTTACACACACAGTTTAGTGTCCACTTGGGGAAGATAATCCTGAGGTCATAAGGATCCAAGGCATAAGAGCTTTATACGTCAGAACTAGCACACTGGAAACATATTGGCAACCTACTCAGTATCAGAGTTACCTTGGTGAAATGGTTCTTGCATTACATTCTGCTCCAACAGGAGTTTCTGAGGAGTCAAAGGTAAGACTATTGCACATGATCACAATTCAAGCAGTGTCGTCAAGACACGAAAGTCAGTCTCTAATGCATTAGGCATGAAAACCAGTTGCATGATTTTGGGGCAATTAGTCTCTCTCAACCCAACCCACTCAACAGAGGAAAATAAGAGGAGGAAAGAGTATTAGGTATGTTTGTTACAGGGGTGAAATCCAGCAAGTTCTGACAGGTTCTAGAGAACCAATAGCAGAAATTTTGAGTAGTTCGGAGAACCAGTAGTGGAAATTTTGAGTAGTTTGGAGAACCCGCAAATACCACCTCTGACTGGCCCCAGAGTGGGGTGGGAATAGAGATTTTGCAATATCCTTCCCCCCAGGAGTTGGGGGGGAATGGGGATTTTGCAGTATCCTTCCCCTGTCACGTCCACCAAGCCACACCACGCCCACCAAGCCACGCCCACAGAATCGGTAGTAAAAAAAAATAGAATTTCACCACTGGCTTGTTACCTTGGGTTATTTATAAAAATAATAAAGGTGGATATACAGTAAATCTAAAACAATTTAAATGAAATTTGCTCCAAGAATGTTTTTAATTGGCAAACTCGTTGAAATTGGGCAAAATCTAAAAAAGTTGGGTTTCACTAGCTGTTCTATGCAGGTCCAGAACCATCAGATTGCTGTCCTGCTCCTTCATGAGGAGTGAAATCCTACCCAAAAAAGGAGCTAGCAGGGAGTCAGATGGTTTCTGGATAAAAAGCAAACTAAGTGGGCATTCAAAACTGAAGAGAGGAAAAAAAATTCTCTGTGTCTGAAAATGATGAAGAAAATCTTTCCCTTCTTCTAAAATCTGAAGCATTTTCCTTAACATTTAATTAAGGATACACAGCATAGAACTTACCCTTGATAAACAATTGATTATACTGATGCCATGTCAGTGTGGGAAGTGATACTATACATTACAGGGACTCACAGAATTTTAAGTGACTTCTGTATGATCAATGTACATGAGAGTTAAAACAGTGATTATATTAATAGAAGAGCAGTCAGGTTTGAGAGAGATTATTATATGCAACATACACATATAGTACACATACCCTCAGTGCTGATGTGATACAAGCTTAATCACAGAACAGGAGCCCAACTTGAAAATAAATTGTTTTGTATAGTTAATGTCTTTCTCCTTTAACTTTTGCTTAAAAACTCTCTATCTGCATAAAGGTCTCTATCTACCTAAAGCATGTTTTTTAAAAAAATTGGTCTTATTTCCCCCTTTTGCTGGTTTACACAGCTCAACAATTTGTCATTGCAACCGATGTGAGAGAACAGGGAATCATTTCTTCTTCCTCAACTACTAATTCAAGCTTTTGATAGCTTGAATCTTACCTGCTTTGTTAGCCCAGCAGCTGGAAAGCCTTGCTGGAAAGCAAGCACCTTTCCCCCATGTCACAACTTTTGTTGTAGATATACTCAAAGATATTGCTGATGTTTAGCCAACATAAGAGAGGGTACCTTCTGAGTAGCATTCAGGCAGACCATCCGAGTCTAATACAAAATTCCCCTGTTCATCGTTCTCTGTGTGGGTGCCTGGAGGACAGGTAGGTCGTGGTTTCTCTGTTGGTGGCACAGTGGTTGTAGGTTCAGGAGTAGTTGTACTAATTGTAGTTGTAGGTTCGGGAGTCGTCGTAGGTTCAGGAGTTGTTGTAGTTGTTGTGGTATAAGGAGTGGTGGTTTTTTTAACCATTTCAAGGCCTATCAATGGCTTACCTCCAAGACTTATTATTGGCTTATCCTGTGCATTTGCTACAGGTTTGCTAAATCTTCCATGTCCAAACAAAGGTAAGCCATCTGGACTTACTACTGGAGCTCCTTTAGAATCTATCAGAAGACAAGAAGAGGGAATTGTACTTCAACCACTGCCGTATGATATTAGGAATTGGGAAGTACTGGATTTCAGTGAGATCATTGTCTAGAAAATCGGACACATGCAATTTAAGATGCAGGAACTATTGAACATTTAAATAATCACTCTCAGGGCTGTAGTTCCATTCTGTAAAACATACTACAGGTAGTCCTCAACTTATGACCACAATTGAGCCCAAAATTTCTGTTGTTAAGTGAGACATTTGTTAAGTGAGTTTTGTCCCATTTTATGACCTTTCTTGCCATAGTTGTTAAGGGAATCCCTGCAGTTGACATGTTAGTAATCTAGTTGATAAGTGAACCTGGTTTCTCCATCGACTTTGCTTGTCAGAAAGTCATAAAAGGGGATCACATGACCTTGGGACACAGCCCAAAGTCATATATATGACTCAGCTGCCAAGCATCTGAATTTTGATTACATGATCATGGGGATTCTGCAAAGGTCATAACTGAAAAACGGTCATAAGTCACATTTTTCACTGCCATTTAACTTTGAATGGTCAATAAACAAAATGTTGTAAGTCGAGAATTGCCTGCATACAAAATCTTTAGATAGCAATAGCACTTAGACTTACATACCGCTTTACAGTGCTTTACAGCCCTCTCGCCCCCAACAATCTGGGTCCTCATTTTATCCACCTTGGAAGGATGGAAGGCTGAGTCAACCTTCAGCTGGTGAGAATCGAACTTCTGGCAGCCGGCAACCAGCAGAAATAGCCTGCAGTACTGCACTCTAACCACTGCACCATCGCGGCTCAGCACCCCCTCCTAATATCCTTAGCACCCCTTCCTAATATACTGACTTCTTCCAGGAAGCCCAACAGAACTACTGATTCTTCTGCTTCAATTATTATTTTCCATATGGTGAACAAACCTTTTAATAAAAAGATTGATGCGGCAATTGTTCATTTAGATCAAAATGCCTTTTGTAAGACACACAGCAGCCATCACCAGTCCTCTCAATCCTATTTAATTTTGTGAGAAACAGCAGACTGTTGAGGCTACCACTGTTGCTCAATTAAATGCATCAGCTGTTGTCAAGAGACCAAGCTGTGTTACCAAACTACAAAAAGGCAAGTGGTACATTTCACAAGGAACGCTACTTCAAGACAGTGACACATTTTACCCAAATCATTTATTTTGGGTGTAGAGGTTCCATTTCAGCCAACAATGAACTGACATCCAAAGAACAGTAAACAGAGAAGCACATTTTAAAATCTTTTGATGGCTTCCTGATGTACATACTTTAGATACATACTTTGCTTGATAGATGAGTTTTATTGAGAAGTGAAAAAAAAAGGCTCATATGATCAGATCGCTTTGCCTTGTTTTAGGTATGTTATCTGAATAATGTGAGTAATCTCTAGTTCTAGGAGTTGCCTTGGCTTCCAGTATGCTTCCAGGTACGATTCAAATTAATGATTGCCACCATTAAAGTCTTTACAACTTAGGACAAGGTTATTTACAGAGCTATCTCACTCCATGATTGTTTCTACCTGTCTTATCCAATCTGGTAGGAAGCAGGGGTGAAATGCTCCCGGATCGGACCAGATCGCCCGGTCCAGTAGGTTCTTGGCCGTTGGTTCAGTGATCCAGTAGCGATGGAGGAGCAAAGCTCCGCCCACCCACCCGAGTGTCATTACTTCCTGGTTTTAACCAGGAAATAATGTGTTTTTGCACATGCGCAGAAGGTCTGCGCACGCATGTGATGCGCACATGCACTTCTGAACCAGTAAGGAAGGTAAGTAGATTTCACCCCTGGTAGGAAGAGGTGCCATCAGCTAGAGAGTGACAGCTGGCAGAGCCCAGAAGGAGAGCCTTTTCTGCTGTTGTCCCCATTGCCCCTAAGTTTAGATTGGCTCCATCCAATCTAAAGGCTGTGAAAACCTGGTTTTATGCTTGAGCCAGGATCCCTGGGCACGAGTTAGAGCCCATCACCTGGTTGTATGGATGATGAATTAGATCATGCCCAGTTGCTATGTGTTTTTATTTTGATTCTCAATTACAGGTAGTCCTCGACTTGTGACCACCACTGAGCCCAAAATTTCTGTTGCTAAGCAAGATAGTTAAGTGGATTTTGCTCCATTTTGCAACTTTTCTTGCCACAATTGTTAAGTGAATCCCTGCAGTTGTTAAGTTAGTAACATGGTTGTTAAGTGAATCTGGCTTCCCCATTGACTTTGCTTGTCGGGAGGTTGCAACAGGTGATCACATAACCCAGGGACATTGCAACCATCATAAATATGACTCGGTTGCCAAGCATCTGAATTATGATCACATGACTGTAGGGATGTTCCAATAGTCATGTGAAAAACAGTCACAAGTCACTTTTTCAGTGTCGTTGTAACTTTGAATAGTCACTGTATGAACCAAGGATTCCCTGTATTTCACATTCTCAGTTGTTTTATTGTAAGCTGCCTAGAGCCACATAAAAGTGAGATGGGCAGGTATATAAATCAAGTTAGAAAACCAATAATTTATTTACTTTCAGGTTTTATCACATTGTAGAATTCTTTGGGAAGTTTATTGGACAAAATAAGCCTTAATCATACCGTAGAACATCAGAATACAACGTACCAACGACAGTGCGGCCATCTCCGCCTAATTTTACTCTGAGAGGTTTTCCTTGGGAGTCTTGGAGAAATCTCCCTTCGGCATTCAGCACCAACCCTCGATCAAGATCTACAATCTAAAAGCAGTATGTTGATTGAAATGTCCTCCAACTCAAAGGAACATAAAATTAAATATTTCAGATATTTTAAAAGATCTGCCTACCCACTTTACTCCTTGCGGACCACTTATTATTTTTTGTCCATTTCGTTTTCCATTATTATTTGGAACTATTTTATTATTTGGATCTGTTTTTGTCTTCAGGTTGGGTCTCCCACTGTTACCTGAAAAACACACATGGTGAAAACATACAGCATTCAAACATTTGGAGACAAAATTACAATTCACGGCATTAAACTCAAATCTTTTCAACTTGACAAAATACCCTTCATAAATGGTATTTATGCATAAATGTGTCTTTCAGGTATACATACAGTACACTGCTTAACTTAGGTTATCTAATCATATTGGGTTAATAAATGTCTGTACAAAGTGTGTTTGCATGTTTCATATCGCCAGTACTATTTTAGTGTTCATTTACACATTGTATTTGTATTTTGCTTTGCTTTACAATTCTGTATACTACCTAAATACATAAAACTTATGTGCTTTCTAATAAATAAGTTTCTTTAATTAACCTAGCATATGAAACATCTAAAAAACATAAGAAACACCCATCTACCAGGAATCAAGACTATCTAATATGATTATTGATTCCTAGACAAAAATATGGCTTTCTTAGTGAGAGAGGATGACAAAATGATTTTCAGTGAAAGACCAGTTCCATGATATCTGTGGGAAGAACTGTGCATATGTTCAAAAGGACTGCCAAATCTTTATGACACAAAACTAAGAGAATGGCTCCAAAACAAACTAGTTTCCTCTAATGAGATTCTTACAGCCCAAAGGTAAAACTTTTCTCTTTCGATTTAAATAGAAAGTTATGAATTTTATCTCACCTTGTCTATGAGGAAATCGAAACTGATGTCGTTGAGAAGGATTTAATAATCTTGAGTTCTGTATTCGTTGAATAGGAGGCACTGAGGGAGAAGTTGAGGGATGTGTTGGAGAAACACTAGAAGTCAAGTGACTATGAGAAGACACAGATTCAGATATGTGTGGCAAAGTCAAGTTTAATTTCGGCAAGGATTTCAGTTTGTTAGAAATTTGTGAAGTCTTGGCTGATGAAGACAAAATAGGATCTTTGTTTACATCCGATTGGTCATAGTCTTCATAATCATCATCATTATTTGAAACCGACTGATGTATTTTTGAGGAGGGCAGTTTTGTAGGGGTTGGTTGGAAAAGTCCATGCTTTTTGTTTATTTGGGATGCTATCCTACTTGAAATTCTAGACCCAGATGGATAATGGGGCTCTGAAAGGCGAGTTTGTTTCAAAGAAGTTTCTCTACTGTATTGATAATCTCTGATTGTGTCTTTGGAAGAGGTAGATATTGGCTGTACATATTTAGATCTTTGGGAAGATGAAGGCAATTTATACATATCAGAGGTAACTTCGGTAGAAGTTATATCCCTTGACCCAGCTTGTTTTTCTGGTAACAACTGAGTTGGAGATCTTTCATCAGTTCTATCAAACCGAGAATTAAAATGTTTTGAAAGAGAGCGAGTTCTTCCCTGAGACAAAGATGTAGGTATTCTTCTAGATATGGGAACTTCTTTGGCAGGTGTTAAAAGAGATCCTCTTTGTTCCTCTTTAACATTTGTTTCCTTGTCTTCTGAACTGTCATTATCAGTAAGTTCTTTGTCATTCTTTGAAAGCGATGTCAGATCACTTCTTGAGTTTAAGGAGGATCGGATTTGTGCCCAATCAGTTAATGCTTTTGAGGAACGAATGGATTCTGCCATTTTACGGGATAAAGCAGTGCTTGGTTTCTTTGACAAAGATGGTGTTTGTTTTGTCCTAGGAGATGTAGTCTTGATCTTGAGGTCATCAAGTTGAGACCAGGAAGTAGGAGAATGTCGAGGAAATGATTTTTCTGTAGATACTCTTGAGGAATATGTATCTGTGGTTCCTTTTTCTTGATTATGGTTATTTTCTTGGGTGTTTACAAGATTAGGTTTGTTAGTAGGCATAACCCTGTGGTGACTCTTAGTTTCAACCACAAATTTCCTTTTGAAATCATCTACTGAAGAAGACTGCTTAGAAATGGGTGGTGAGTAACTACGGAGAGGAGTGGATGGTAGAGGATTTTCATTTTTACTTCCCTGTTTTTTATTGATATTGAAATTAGACCTAAGACTACTACTGCCAGATGCTAAACGAGAACTAAATTGAGGATGAACTTTGGAAGACTGTGTAGCAGAAGGATCTTTGGGTGCTTGCATTCTTGCATCATGATTATTAGTAGCTCTATTTGCAAATCT
Source organism: Pantherophis guttatus (assembly GCF_059756535.1). Lineage (NCBI taxonomy): Eukaryota > Metazoa > Chordata > Lepidosauria > Squamata > Colubridae > Pantherophis > Pantherophis guttatus. The sequence goes on along the minus strand of NC_142063.1, from coordinate 269,057,521 downwards.
GTTAGAAGTAATAACAGATCTATATTTTAATAAATCAAAGCGTTCTGACGTTGCTAGACCTGAAGAGGGCCTAAAATTTGGTCTAGAATATGATGAGCCTTGTTTGTCTTCTTCATCGCCTTCTTTTTCACTCTTTTCATTTTCACTATCATCAGAATTCTCTCTTCCCTTGGACTTATGTTTATCAGAAGATAAAACATGTGAATGAGGTAAAGTATGGGTAGCAGCAGCAGAAACAGCAGAGGTAGTTATTTTTGGATCTCTCAATGCATGGCGATTAGCATATGTGAGAGGCTTTGTTTGCACAGATGGAGATGAACCTCCCTGAGGAGAAGATGCCCTGGAATTTAATTTCTGCTCTCTTTTTTCTGTTCCTCTGCTCTTATCGCTATCAGGACTATCACTGGTATCAGGCGTAATTAGTTTGTAAGAGAAGTGATGTGAATGATTTTGAGACTTTGCAGCTGCCGTTGGTGAGGGAGATTTAATTGATATAGAAGGAACACGCAATTTGGTGGGTCTATTATGAATTGTCTTCTGAGATGCAGACAGTTGTTTATTTGAAAGTAAAACTGACTGACTCTCTTCTGGAATTCCAGGAAACATTGTTGGCTTATCCTCCAGATTGTCTAGTTGGTTGTTATTTTCATTATCTATTGGCAAATTATCTAAAGTAGCTTTAGGGACAGGAGAGAGGTTAGGTCTGTCCTGTCCTAGATTCTTTGTTTCATCCTCTGTATGTTTGGGAATGGAAGAAGATGGCTTATCAGTATTTGTTTGCCGTGCCCTTACTAATGTGCGTGTCCTGTGAAGTGCTTTATCTGAGGATGTGAAAGTGTGTGCAGTTTTAATGGTGGAATGGGACTTAGCACTCCCTTTAACATTCTGAACTTTGGGTTGCATTGTTGATATTGCCTTGACAGAATCAACCATGTCTTCTGTAGAATGAGAAGCCATTTTCAGCTCTGCTTCTTTCTTTGAACTGTCTAAAACTTTATTCTTGGGATCAGAAACTGGATCTTCTTCAATATTTGTTTGTTGATTTGTCTTCAGTTCATCTGTATTGGCTAAACAAAGAGACAAGAGAGAAGTGAACAAAAAAATAAAAAATTATTTTAGAAAAGAAAAGAAAGAAAAGAAAAAGAGAGAAAGAGAAAGAAAGAGAAGGAAGGAAGGAAGAAAAAGAAAGAAATAACATATTGCATTGTAATTATCACAAGATAGTTTTTAAAATAATAATTATGATAAAATATTAAAATTAAAAGCTGATATGAATATTAATTAAATATTTTAAAATATGTGTTTTGGACATGAAAATTTAGCTTAACGTCAATTTTTAAAGACTTTTAGACTTTATTACTTTTTTTATTCTTGAGAAGAGTAAGGGAGGGGGGAAATGTCAGTTACTCAGCATTGGGACAAACTAAATGCCATCAGCTGTCCTTTTAGAAATTATACCTGACGTTAAACGCCACGCAATATGGTCACTATCAAAGTAAAAGTATCAATCAGTTTCAAATATAACTCTCAGATATTAATTTAGAGAATATAGTCAAACATTGGAATCAGGAAACAAAGGAAAACATTTTGATGACATAAATTTGTTTCTGAACATTCTGATTGTGACAGTCATTCTATATTTTAATTACCCAGGGCAAGATGGAAATGGTACAGAGATAGCTTAATTGGATTAACCAATGGAATATGCCCAACCTCTGCCACCATCTAGACTCTGAAATCTAACTGAAAATCCCTGCAGAATCTGATGCCTAAAAGGATATGTTTTAGGATCCATCCAATTAAGGGCTGAATGAGCCTGCATGAGAAAGTTTTGCTCTGTCAAAAAAAAAAAAAATTCTTCAGAGATTATGTGCTGGAGGTACAGTTACCTCCTGGTAAAAAGAGGTACAGTTGAAGCCAGTAGTGGGCAAGGCATTAGTAAGGGTGTACAGGAGCTGATTTGGGAGAGTCAATTGTTAATTTTTTTTAAAAAAAATCTTTTGAGCCAGTTGGCAGCAGAAATGAGCCTCAATGCCTAATACATCAGTCAGATGTCCGATGGAGCAGCATGGTTGCTGCAGCCAGCAATTAGCTCTTAAATATTAGCAGCACCCCTCTGATTATATAGGCAAAGTCCACTTCGCTGCTTTCACTCTTCCTCTTTTTATCACCTCATTTACCTGTCTCCCTTTTAAAAACCTCCAAGGCCAACAAAGGGGTCTGAAATTAGTGGGAGAGGGGGCTACAGAGATTTAAGAGCCATATCTGACTTAGATGATTTCCTACGCCTACTCCTCAAACTATTCAATCATCTGGAAAGGAGCAGGGATTGTTCCAAAATTATCGAGACGTGATAAATTTAAAAAGGAAACAAGAAGGGTGTGAACAATGGAGGCACTGTACTTACTTGCTGGCAGGGCGACACTGAAGGCTTTCGACTGAGGGCCTTGGCCTCTCCTGTTTCCAGCACGGATTTTGAAAATATAGCGCTCTCCAGGCTGCAGACCCTCCACTGAAGCAGATGTGGTGTCTCCCGGGTAGGAAATGGACTTTGCGCCGAAAGGTTTGAGTGCCGGAGCGTATGAGAGAATGTATTCTGAAACAATTTGGCAGACGGTTGGAAGGAGGAAACTGAAAACAATCCTGTTTCCAGCGGAAAGACTGTATGGGTAGGATGAATTAGAACGTGCATTACTAAAATTAATACACTGGCAATGCACGTCAAGTCAAAAGCTGGGGTATAAAAGATATTGCATTATATATAGATAGCTGTTGTGGTCAATTCTAATGTCCTGGGCAAGTGAATCTGTTCTGAATATATTAGTATAAAATGAACACTGTGTGTGTACTAAGAATGTATCAAGTGTGTGAATATGTGTGTGTACATATATACACATCGGGGTGGGTTTTACTTACCTTTACTACTGGTTCACAACGGGGCCACTGATGACGTTGGGGTCATCAGTGATGCATTCTGATGACGCCGGGGTTGGTGGGTGGAGCCTCCCGCCGGTTTTACTACCGGTTATATAGAACCGGTGCAAACCGGGGGCAACCCACCATTGATACACATACATATACATGTACCTACATAGTGGCACACATTAACATGAAATTCCAATGCCCAGCTTTAGAAAGAACGAACTTGTTCAGATTAACAAGATGATCAGATTCACTCACTTAGTGCATTATAATTGATACTATCCTATACAGGTAGTCCTCGACTTACAATAGTTCATTTAGGGACATTTCAAAGTTACAGTGGCACTGAAAAAAGTAATTTATGACCATTTTTCACATTAATGACTGTTGCAGCATTGCTGCGGTCATGTGATTTACATTCAAATGCTTGGTGATTGATTCATATTTATGACGGTTGCAGTGTCTTGGGGTTATGTGATCCCTTTTTGCAACCTTCAATGGAAAAGCCAGATTCACTTAATAACCGGTGTACTAACTTAACAACTGCAACAATTCACTTAACTTGTATGTCGTACAATGGGACAAAACTCACTCAACAAATTTCTCACTTAGCAACATAAATTTTGGGCTTAATTGTGATCATAAGTCGACAACTATCTGTATGTACTATACAGTAGTGGCTAAAATTGTGGAAACCTTTTGGGAAAAGTGCATTTTCTAAAACTAGCTAATAACACCACTTTTTTGGGGGGGGGGGAAGTAGTACCATAAAATTATATATCAATGGAAAGATAATTGTAATCAAGAGTGTAATGCAATAACTTTTATGAAGGATTTGCTATTAGAATAGCAGTTACAGTATAAAGAAGAAAAGTGAAACAAATAGAAGAAACGAGATATAAAAAAATTATCACCGTGTCAGTTAATATTTAGTTGGGTAACCTTTAGCATGAATTCTGGCCTTACAACATCTTCCCATGGAGTGAACCAAGTCTTTTAGTTCTGCAGCTGGTATAATGTGAAACCAACATTGAATGATTGCTTCTATTAACTGGGGTTTATTGCTGGGTCACTTCTGACTAACAAGTTTCTTTAGTTGGCTCCATAAATTTTCAATTGGGTTAAGGTCTGGGCCATTCCCAGGCCATTCCAGCAGTGGAATATGATTATCTTGAAACTCAAAAAAAAAAAAAAGTGGTGTTATTAGCCATCAAACCTCAAAAATACACTTTTCCCAAAAGATTTCCACAATTTTGGCTACTACTGTATATATCAATATAAGGTGAACATACACTAAAATGAACATATTCACTTGCCCAGTGCTTTAGAAAGGATACTGCCACTGCTATTTTAAGCATGAAAAGATTATTGTATATACAAAATGAATGAAACTAACTAAAACCAAAACAAAGACGACACCTTCATGTTGACTAAAGATGCACAAGGATTGTGCCACCAGTGGTGACATCTAGGATACTTTCTAAGGCTTAATTTGTGTTACCTCATTAGAAAAGTGCTCTTCCCTTTGCATTCCTGATTGCACAAGAGCCTTGCATTAGCATTGCTAATGGTTCTGTGAAATAAACAATGCTAAGTGAACTTGTTTTCACAAATTTATAATACAGCATGACTGAATGACTTTTCAAGTTTATTAAGTTTATTAAGAAAAAAATTGCATTTGGAACACTAGAAAGAAGAAACTATAAGGGAGATTGGTTTTCATTCACAGTTCTTTATTCATCAGGCAGAATCTTTTCCCTCTGTATGGGAAAAAAATATTCATCCATGTAATATTTCCCTATAGCCTGTAGTTTTATCGTTCAGAATTCATATGAAGAAAATCTTAGGAAACTTGAACAGCAAGAGAGCAACATTAATTAACTATTCGAATAAAACTTCAAGTCATGGAATTACCATTCTCAATCCATCAATATCATAATAAGACTAATGAATATGCACCTTATATTTATGCATTATTTATTTTTGTCTTATAACTTTCTTAAAATGACAGTTTCCCCTTTCCATATTAAAGATTGCCTTCTGTTTATTTCTCATGTTGATCTTGCAATATGAAAAGAGCTAATTTTGCAGCTAACAGAATATAATATTGATACCTATTAGCAACAGCTTGCCTTTATTGGATTAGATATTATTTTTAAATTATAAACGTAATTTATAATTTATAAATAATTTTGTGCATCCTTTTATGGCTTTTACAAAGCCAACACCTAAGTTACAAACAATCAAAGAACAGATTGCACATGAAAATTGAACAGGACATAGAACATTCTATAATTGGCTTCTCATTTTTATAGCTAAAAATGTGAATGATGTTAAAACCCGGAAGGAGTTTCTGATTACAGAATGAACCAATTCTGTTGCTAGCTAGTTGTAAGTACTTAAGCTCGATGTAATTTTAATATCAGTTGATATTAAAAGGAAGGAGCAGGCCAGAGTTGTGGAGGGAACCTCACCTGGGCAGGTGGGCCAGCAACTTGCTGATCTTGGCTAGGCACTGCAGGTCCTTCCTAAGGATGGACTCAAGCCCCATACAACTGGCAAACTAAAGAAGCAAGAGCCACATGGATTTCAGAAATGCAAGTCTGAATTTAAAATTATAATCTTGAAAACTCTAAAAGGAAATCCCCACTCAGATTCTGAATGAATCAATGAATGAATAAAGAAAGAAACGAATGAAAAAATTTTCCCCATTTCTCTTGCATTTCAACTTGATTGTCTTGCCCTCTTTCTCACAGTCACCTAATTCTGAAAGTGTGTCTCCATGCCTAGAATGGGAAGTTGGCTCTTTGCTAACCCTGCATCTCCACGCTGTAGTGGTTGAACACAAAGTGACTGCAACTTCTCCTTGTTGCTTTGTGTTGTGGGCCATAAACTCCACAACCAGCTGCAGTCCTGGCTTTCCATTGTTGTGCCATTGTGCTTAGGGCTGGGTCCTGGGGTGGAAGTGGTTATTTCCTGGGGGTGGGGGAGGTTACATCAGTTTGTTGGTGGCATGCCATGAAGTTTTTTCATTTTTAGCTTGCTGACACTTGAGTTGGAGAGGGGCAGGGAGTTCAGGATTGCAATCCTAAAGCTGGTGATCTCATCCTGACCTAGATTATAGATACCAGAGCTCAAAATAAAACCATTGTCTTTCGCTTTCCGGCATATGAATCTCCCCCAACAACTGTATGAATGGCTAATATTGTTTCAGGTTTTTAGCACCCCCCTAAAAAAGGGAGAAGCTTTTGAAAAAGGGAGAAGCTTTTGAATCAGATGGCAATGCACTGTTCAATTTGCTGATTTAGATCAGGACTGTGCCTGTAGTTTTCTGCTTTTGCAATCTTTTTTTTTGTTTTTTGCTCAATAAAATCTGCCCATAAAGTTCTCTAATTTATTCTGATTTATTTCCCCCATTTACCTTTGACTTTTCCTTCACTTTCTGCAAGGGCATCCCAGGTAGCCACAACAGTAGGAGTTTTGCCTTTAATTGACCACACATTGAGGTTTTCTGGAGCACTAGCAGGAGCTGTAAAATAAATAGCAGTCATGAGAAGGAGAAGGAGAGGGAGGACAAGGACAAGGGGGGAGGGGGGAAAGGAAGAGAGGAGAAGGGGAGGGGAGAGGGAGAAAGAGAGAGAGAGAGACAGAGACAGAGAAAGAGAGAGAGAGAAAGAGAGAGCAGGAAGAGAGAGAGAGAGAAAGACTCATAAATAAACACTTCCTTTAATGTCCGATAGGCTTCCTGCCTCACATCTTTCTTCATATGACACAGGGATGCTTCATTCCTAAATATTTGCCTCATAATTTTTTATTTCCAGTAATTCCTCTGGACTCTGAAGAGAGCACACAACTTTTCTTAGAAAACAAAAGTGATGGATGGCTGCAACCTACTGCTTTTATTTGGAAATGTGCCCTCATGCCAGGAATAGGACACTAGTTAAAGACTAGGGGACTTTCTGATGGACTGGGGCTGATGGGTGGCAAACAGCATTCTGATTAAATGAGGCTCTGGAGCAAGATTATAAACATGTAGCAGGTATTCACTGAGACAGCAAGCATCCCTCTGGTGGTTATTTACAACATCCACAATCCATGTCCTTCAATTTCCAAACATGCCCACCATTTGCAAAATGCTGGGGACTCTGAAAGAAGCAATATGGATGGTGGACTCCCATTTATTTCACTGCTTGCTTTCCATGCCACCCTTTTACAGTATAGTATAAACAATTCCGAGATGTTCTAAAGCCATCCATGCATGTCAGTATAGTGCTGCTTTGTGGATAGGACAGACCGGATAGCCAATGAAAGGCCCCAGAGAGCTATTTTCATGGAGAAATTACTGGAGCAGCTCTATTGGTTAAAGATGGAGAAAATTAAAAGCAAGCTGACATCATGTAAACATATGCCTGCTTTGCCCAACTAGGTAGCACCTCTTAGCCAACTTTGGTTGATCTTAAAACAGAGGCTAAGCAGAGGCTGAGCTTGTACGCCAGACTGAGAAAGTAGAAGCCCATCCTGGGAGAAGTAATGGCAAATCATGTTCATATTGTTGCTAAGAAAAGTACCTTAACATGATGATTTTATTTGTTTTTTGGACAGGAACCTTAACAATTCCAGAAAAGATTTACAGGCACAATTTTGATTAATACTTAATACATACCAGTTTCTGGGGTTCTTTGGTAAACTGAAACACTCCACTTGCCCTCCTTTTCTCCTTGTGAGATTTTAACTGCAAATTCATACATAGTGTCTGGAATTAGTTTGTCCACCAAGACCCGCTTGTTGGATACTTGTTTGTAATCCCACCTTGCCGATTCCCCTTTCTCTCTGTAACGGACAGTGTACTGCCTAGAAATAATGTGACAGAAGAATGCAGGATTAACCAGAATCATTAAAAACAAAGCACAATAGCAAGGGTTCAAATATCACAGCTTTACATACACAACGCACCCAACCTTTGAAGAACTTGGCAAATACTTCGGATAGCAACCCTTGGTCTGAATATTCAGGATGTGAATAATCTCAGAATGAAACTCAGTTTAATGACTATTGAACCTCTCACATTACAGCCATCCAGCAAGAGATGCCTTTGTAAGCAGTCAACTGCAGATTTTTCCGTTAGTGAAAAAAACTCTGTTCACAAGTTCATAGTAAGTAGTTAAAGATAAACTAAGAGAGTCTACATGACTGCAACTTAATATACTAGAACAGGTCTATTTTAAGACTTGTGGACTTCAACTCTCTGAGTTCCTCAGCCAGCGAAATCTGGGAGTTGAAGTTCACAAGTCTTACAGTTGCCAAGATTGGAGACCCCTGTACTAGAAGATAATGATTTCATTTCCAACATTTGGCGGACATGTTTTTAAACATCTTTGCTAGCCTAGATATCGAATTCGTACTATATGTGGTGGACTTGCCCAAAGGCAAAAAAAGTTTGGACGAAAATACATACATGGTTAGAGAAAATGATAAAGCAACATATAGATTTAAAGCCAGAAATATTTTTGTCAGGTATTTTGCCAGACAAAAATATTTTAAAGGGAATATATATTTAATATTGCATGTTTTGATGGTAGCAAAAATTGTATTTGCACAACATTAGAAAAATGAGGAAACTCCTTCAGACGAAAATGTAATTAAAAAAAATTAGATTATGTAGAAATGAATAGGTTAACATTAAAGATAAAGGATAAAGAAGACACAAAATACTTTTATACTTGGGATTTGTTCTACCAATAGTAAAAGTAGACATTGGAAGTTGGAAGAATACTATTATGTACAAGTAAAGAATATTATTATTATTACTATTATTATGTATATGTAAAATAACCCAGACAATACACTGTTTATTAAATACTTATATATGTTAAAGAAAAATGTATAAAGAAAAATATTTTTTAAAAAAGATAATGATTTCAAATTAGATACTGTTGACTTGCTGAAATTCTTGCAAGCCTACCCCTTTAAACTCAACAAATCTTGTTAAAGAGTGCTTCACAAGAATCTTTGCATGGAAGAAATACTTCCAGTTTAAGACAATTGCCAAAAACTTCACAATGGAGTTTACACACCCAATTACTGTAGGTATATTGGACATGACATTAGGACTGTAAAGTCATATTGGCTCTGTGGTTAAGGGGCAACAAATCAGTCAGATTTGTTTTTCCTTAAAGTATTGTCCAGCCATGCTAGATTTCCAAAGCTGCAAGCAACAAGCTAGAATTGGCATTCCTATCGCAAGCCTATGTAAAGAGCCCAGATAATGCCTAGTACCTAGAGGATATGGGTCTTTTCTGCTTTTCACTGGAGGGATCTGTCCATGTGACCAGCACTGAGTGAGAGGACATGACTCGAACAGCAATATCTTTCGTTTCTTCCAGTTCATCTTCCTCTGAAATGAGACAACGGGATTTATGAGTGTTTGGGACATGAATATGGAAGTTGATTTTAAGAAGAGAGAAGCTTACATAGTCACTGGGATAGAGATTAGTTCCAAATTCCTCTAGACAAAGAGTCAGCATTCTGACTATTGGCTAAGAATCCAACATGTGAAAAAATAGAGTTTGAATTGGCTTTTCTCCTCCTCCTTAACTTTCAAGAATAGAAAAATATCAAATTCCCTCCCATTTTTCTAAAACCACCAAAAATTGCTGTGGCAGCATTTAACTGATTCTAAGAAAAACGTTTATTTATTTACACATTTATTTGTTTATTCAGCAAAGTATTCTACAAAAGCCTCCGGATGATTTACTATATAACAATATGAGATAAAAGCAAAAAAAAAAAAAAAGAGTAAAAAATAGTCAGTATAACCAGACAGCACCTGCATTAACTATCAAAGCTGTTTATAAGAGACTTTGAAGCAGGGGTGAAATGCTCCCGATTTGGACCGGATCGCCCGATCTGGTAGTGATGGAGGTGGTTGGTTCGGAGAACCGGTAGCAAAAATCCCTGCCCCCCCTCCCCCCATGCAAAGCTGAGCTGCACAATCATCAGAGGCTTTTTTTTTAATTTTTAAAAGCATTTTTTCTACAACCTCTTCGGCCAAAAAAATGCTTTTAAAAGTAAAAAAAAAAAGCTCTGATGATTGTGCGGCTCAGCTGGGATCATCAAAGGCTTTTAAAAGAAAAAAAACCTTTTTTTCTTTTAAATGCCTCCGACGATCCAAGCTGAGTTGCCTGATCGGCAGAGGCTTTTTTTCTTTTAAATGCCTCTGACGATCCAAGCTGAGTTACCTGATCGGCAGAGGCTTTTAAAAGAAAAAAAGCCTTTTTTTCTTTTAAATGCCTCCGACGATCCAAGCTGAGTTGCCTGATCGGCAGAGGCTTTTTTTCTTTTAAATGCCTCTGACGATCCAAGCTGAGTTACCTGATTGGGAGAGGCTTTTAAAAGAAAAAAAGCCTTTTCTTCTTTTAAATGCCTCCGACGATCCAAGCTGAGTTGCCTGATCGGCAGAGGCTTTTTTTCTTTTAAATGCCTCTGACGATCCAAGCTGAGTTACCTGATTGGGAGAGGCTTTTAAAAGAAAAAAAGCCTTTTCTTCTTTTAAATGCCTCCGACGATCCAAGCTGAGTTGCCTGATCGGCAGAGGCTTTTTTTCTTTTAAATGCCTCTGACGATCCAAGCTGAGTTACCTGATTGGCAGAGGCTTTTAAAAGAAAAAAAAGCCTCTGCCAATCAGGCAACTCAACTGGGATCGTCAGAGCCTTTTGAAAGCATTTTTTTACAACCTCTTCACCAAAGAGGTTGTAGAAAAAATGGTTTTAAAAGTAAAAAAAAAATGGCCATGCCCACCCAGTCACATTACCCCCTCACCAAGCCATGCCCACAGAACAAATTTTAGATTTCACCACTGCTTTGAAGGCTTAAACAAGCTACAAAATTTCTGCAGACAAAAGATTTTTTTTTCACTTAAAGTGAACAAAGCCATCCTTTGCCTCTAGTATCTACCACTTCCAACTTCTGAATAGCAATTGTCCTAATTGATGCTTCCAGAGGAACTGAGGCTGCAACACAGATAATTTCTTGAGAGTCATTATTCCAATATATTCCAAGGTCACTAGATTGTCTTCCCTTGTGTTAACTTGAGTTTCACTTTCTAGCAAAAAAAAAAAAAAAGGAAATCATTATACAATAATATGACTTGCCAATGGCTGTGAAAGTTGGACCATAAGAAAGGCTGAGCGCCAAACAATTGAGGTCTTTGAACTATGGTGCTGGAGAAGACTCCTGCGAGTCCCTTGGACTGCAAGGCGATCAAACCGGTCAGTCATAGAGGAGATCAACCCTGACTGCTCTTTAGAAGGCCAGATTGTGAAGATAAAACTCAAATACTTTGTCCACCTAATGAGAAGGAAGGACTCACTGGAGAAGAGCCTAATTCTAGGAAAGATTGAGGGCAAAAGAAGAATGGGACGACAGAGAATGAGGTGGCAGGATGGAGTCACTGAAGCAGTAGGTGTGATCTTAAATGGACACCAAAGGATGGTAGAGGACAGGAAAGCCTGGAGGAACATTGTCCATGGGGTCGCGATGGGTCGGACATGATTTTGCAACTAACAACAACAACAAAAAAAAGACTTTCCAGTTTGCACACTGATTTCCAAACTTACCTGGGACTTTCCTCTTGGTTAATACAACCTGATGTACCGGTTGAGTCCGACCTTGGAAGTTCCTCGAATGTGGTGAAACCAGATATACTGATTCAGATGCTGCACATAACAAGAAACATATACACTATTTTAATATTTTTATTACTGCAAAGATTAAATGTCAACAGTGCTTGGCCCCTTATGGATGAAAGCCTCTGTTTCAAAGAATTGTAATTTTTTATTTTTTATTTATTTTTTATTTATTTTCAATTTATATACCGCCCTTCTCCCTGAGGACTCAGGGCGGTGCACAGCCAGAATTAAAAACATGAAATACAAATATTAAAAACAATTAAAATCTATATAAATTTGGCCCAAAATTTAAAAAACCACAAACCAATTAAACATTTAAAAATTTAAAAAAAAAATTGATTGCCCTTGACAAAAACTGCAGTCAGACCAGGCACTAGTACCAATTTTGTCAGCTATTATGGCCAGGGGTCTCCATGGTAAGAGTAAAACAATGTCAAATCCTCACATATCATTTTTAGGGACAGCATTCTGAGGTGAAGCTCCAGTTAAAACTTAAAAAAGAAAAGAAAAAAAAAGCCTCAACCTGAAGCTTCATTTATTTACATTTTTATGATATGAGTGCCGTCTACCCCCAACTAATTAATGCATTTAATAAATAGTTAGCAATATATGCCAATATTTATTTCTGATGGATGTAAGTTAGAAGTTAAATAAACTTGGATTGCAAATGTTTCACTTAGTTGTAACACTGCAAAAATACCTCTTCTTTCAAGTCACTGCAATTTTAATCAAGTCTTTTATTAGCAATGTATGTGCCTTCCTTTCTGAGTGCCCCATCATATTTTCTCTTTTTTATAACATAACATTGTTAATTTTATTGCTTGGTGGCCAGGGAAGAAATTTGGCTTAACTTTGTCCTTTGCAGTTTAGAACCATTACAATCAATTTTATGATTGATCATAATATTGATTGTAGTAGATATAATCATTTGTTCAGGTGAATGAAATTACAAACGCATTATCAAGGAGAAGATATAAAATGATTTTTTCAATACAAAACAACATAACAGTAAGAACAGCAAGCAGATAGTCAAAATCTTTCACATAGACACACACCTATTTTTTTAGCATAATGGGCTCTTTCTTCTTTTGGCAGAGATTTAAAACTCAGTTTCCTGTTGCTCTCCCCATATCCATGACGATAACCTGGGTATCTCCGCGGGCTTGAGTTTGCCGAATGGGATGGTCTCCACTGAATGGACGACCTGCCAGATGATGAACGGAAGCGTGTTCTGAAAGGTCTGTTTGGCACTTTCTTTTCTTAAAAAAATGTAAAAAACACACAAACACGCAAGTAAACAATTATTCTGATGCATTCTTTCTGCGTCCACTGAAACATCAACTTTTCAAAATTGTAGTATTCATTTGCTGAAAAAGGAACTGCTAACATGGGGGTTTGAATGAAAATAGAGAAATCTATCTATCTATCTGTCATCTATTTATCTATCTATCTATCTATCTATCTATCTATCTATCTATCATCTATCTATCTAATCTATCCTGTCTGTCTGTCTGTCTGTCTGTCTCTCTCTCTCTCTCTATCTATCTATCTATCTATCTATCTATCTATCTATCTATCATCTATCTATCTATCTATCTATCTATCTATCTATCTATCTATCTATCTATCTATCTATCTACAGTATCTATCTATCTATCTATCTATCTATCTATCTATCTATCTATCTATCTATCTATCATCTATCTATTTATCAATCATCTATCTATCTATTTATTTATCAATCAAATTTCCAAATTGCTCACCAAACCAAACTAACAATTCTAGTGGTTTTTGCCAAGAATTTTGCTCTGGAAAGCAGAAGGATACAAATAGAGCAGGCTGCTGCTTTTTAAATATTTCAGGGTATCAAAGACAGACATCTGGAATTCCGATCACGTAGTGCAGTTAGTCCTAAGATCCTCAAATGTATTAAACATTTTTTTGTTACACAGATGAAGGTGTAGAAATCCCCATGGCACCAAACTCTGAAGCCAAATCCACTGCAGTGCAGAAGTAAGAATTTATACAAAAAATGTGCTAGAAGTAATGCAAACACATTTTTTGAAATCTCACTACACCAAATGGAACTTCAAATGTCCAATTAAAAGTTGAGAGAGGGATGTCCAAAATCCAGGTAAGGGCCTGGAAGATAGGGATAAACTCCTGGTTGCAAAACCAGGTTTTTTTCAGCTGGACTGACCCCTTTAATTTTCACAGATAATTTCGCTTCTCCAAGCAACAGGCTGTACAGCAGGAGTTAGCACTATATGAATTTTCTACACCATTCCTAAACTCTCTAGGACAGGGGTCAGCAATTTTAAACACTCAAAGAGCCATTTGGACCCATTTCCCGAAGAAAAGAAAACACCGGGAGCCACAAAACCCTTCCCGTGCCTGATTATTTCTTGAGCGGCCACAAAATTAGCATATGTGTTTGAATTTAACATTCTGTTTTACTTCTGAAACTTTTCTTTTCTTGGATTTATCCATGCTTGGCCTACCAGGAGTCGAAAAGCTCAATAAATCGCGTACCTGTGGGTGTGGTTGTGACACATATTTTGAGTGACACGGAGTGGCAGCAGAGGGATGAAAGAGTCGCATGCAGCTCCAGAGCTGTGGGTTGCTGACCCCTGCCCTAGGAAGCTAAGTAACTGCTCACCCAAGAAATACAATATATGGCATTAACAAATTAACAAGCTGACTCTCCATGGCAGAAATTGGATAAATCAGAGCGTTTGGGAACAAACAAAATATTTTCAGAACCTTATTTTCGCCAGTCTGAGAACTGCATTCTTTAAAGCCAGGCACAATTAGCTTACAACTCACATTGCAAGGCAGATACTCTACAATCCCATTAAATCAAGCGCACCTGCCTGTGTAGTGACAAAGAAAAAACATTTCACATGAATTATTACATTGTACATTTTACAGAGATAGTAGGTCTATTTTTACTGGCCCTAATAAATAGATTTCCAGGAAGGTCCCATATCTCCACATGAATTTTCTCTTAGAAGACACGAAACCTGCTATTAACTGCATAATTGCCAATTTTTACATTGCTATAATGAAAATAAGATATATAATAAGATAAAAAGAAATATCAGACATAACCAGTTCCACTTCTAATTACTTTGCCTTATTTCTTATTAAAGATCTTAAAAATCTGCAAATTTGTAATTACTTGATATAGTTCTAGATAATTTCAGTCCCAGGATTTCAAACTGTCCATATCAGAGCTACCCCTGGGGATATCTAAATACAACACAAAAAGTTTTGCAACTATGCAACATATTATACAGATCTTTTTTGAAGGTTCATATGAGACATCACTTTGTCCCACTGAATCACAACCATCCTTTCCCAAATTCAGATTATTAGGCAATAGAGACACTACAAAAAAGTTGCAAATTTTTAGACTGTGTTTTAGCTTGTTTATTCATTTGCTCTGTTCTTTACCAACAACTGTATTCTGGTGGAATATATTGAAGAAGAGAAGAGCTTGCTGGGTTACTAAGAAGAGCTACCTGGATAACTGATATGGTAGGTGCTTTGTTTATTGTGTTTGTAGTTCACAGCAGCTGCCCCGAATTCAACTTCATTCAACCAACATGTCTTCCCTGTGAGCATGGGACCTATTGCAAGGTTTTCAAACCATTATTGTGCCTAGGACAGCATTCCATAGTGTACACTTGATATATTTCAAATATGTAGTCACAGAGGTGGCACTGTTTAGTCAACCATCTTAGATCTCATTGGAGAAGGAGGAGGTTTTGCTTCTTAATTTGTACTTAGTTTCCTGAATAGCAATAGCAATAGCACTTAAGACTTATATATCACTTCACAGTGCTTTACAGCTCTCTCTATGTGGTTTACAGAGTCCGCATATTGCCCCCAACAATCTGAGTCCTCATTTTACCAACCTCGGAAGGATGGAAGGCTGAGTCAACCTTGAGCCTGTGAGAGTCAAACTGCCAAACTTCTTCTGCCGGCAGTCAGCAGAAGTAGCCTGCAATACTGCATTCTAACCACTGCGCCACCGTTATGAAATCCCAAGATGCAAGCTAAATTGGAAAGTTGTGAGTCGATACTGGATTTGTTGACAACTGGAATAGTGATCACAGAGGAAGCCAATGGCAAACCACTTTTGTATTGTGCCAAGAAAACTATCTGAACATGCCCCTTCTTTCTTAGAAGACAAGATCAGTTCAAGGGAGTCCTGAAAAATACAGTATGAATTGGCTTTAATTGGTCACATGACAAGAGGCTTGTTTTTGTAGCTGTCCAGTTATATTTGGCTATCTTAAGTAGAAAAGAACATTAGAAAAAGTCTAGAATAGCAGTTACTTCCAAATGACCAAATCATTGAAAAGAAACTGGTGGAAATAAGCGAAGCGTCTGTTAAGATGATAAAAATCAGCTGCCACAAAATCAGGTTTTCAGAATAGGAAATTAAAGACTTCTTAGATATCAAAGAATTAACAGTAAAAAAGGAGTAGTTTTTCCTCCAAGAAGAATAAATTGTTATTTTATACATATAAATGAAGATTGATGTGGGACATTCCAACATGTCTACTCTATGAAATAAGCATGCATGCTCAGATGGAACCAATAGTACCCAGATGCACCAATATGTTTTTGGCACAATGTAAGAATCAAAGAACCAAATACATTTCTGATATGCTACAAAATACATAAGAGTGAGCCGACGTGCTTACACAGCAACAAAAGACTTACTTGAGGAACATTGTATAATGTAACTAAAGGCAATCTAAGTAAACACCGGTTATATGGTGAGTCTGTAATCTACAACAGCTCCCAAGATACATTAGCTGCATTTTCAGTATTTGCCAAGCATATATCCACATACCATTACTTCCCATAATAAAACTGTTAGTTGAAATATTGTACAAATGATGAAAAACCACAATGAAAAAAGGCCAAAAAAAGAGCAATTGAGAGTCAAGGCATGCATTTAAATTGGCTGAGCTACAGAAATAAACCACATGAATTGAAGGGAAAAAAACCCATCACCAGCCCAGGTTGTTAATGAGAAGATTTGACATGTAAACTTCTAACCGCAAGTAGATAGTCACAAACACTAGCACACACAATAGAGATGAAATAAGAGGCAATATAATGAATTCAAGATCTAAGCCATTAAGATATTGCAATAGTGGAGCAAAGTTGAAAGGGCTCAATCATCTGGATGTGGAAACCAGTGATGGTAAATTAAGCGGTAGGAAAATTGCAAGTCATATGTAGTGTAGCCAGAGAAAAGAAAAGAGCACAAACATATTGTTTTAAACTGAAAAGGCTATTCAACTAAAGGCTATTTATAGGCAATCCCAAACATTGAAGGTGGGTGGCTTAAATTCAGGTAAAAACAAACAAAAATGCACATATTTATGTAAAACAGGATGGGCAACTATGACCCCTTTATGACCTGTGGACTTCAACTCCCAGAATTCCTGAGCCAACCATGCTACCTCGGGAATTCTGGGAGTTGAAATCCACAAGTCGTAAAGGGACCATAATTGCTCACCCTTGATTTAGAAGAAATACATCCAATTCCACCATAAAACCATACACTAAAAAAAAAAAACCAGGACCGGATAAAATGAATAGCACTTACCAAGTCTTGCAATCTACACTCCAAGTTGCCAAGCAGGGAAACTCTGTCTTAGAACCTATGCCATGTGTTCACTTCCTTCAGTGTATTTGTCCAATTAGGCATCAATACAAGACCTTGTTTGCCTTCTGCTATTCAAATTCTTCCTTTTCCCACCCAAAATCCTCACGCTTTACACAGCTTCCCTGCTTTACCTTTGTAAAGTAATCAGGGATTTGCCTTTAAACAGAATCCATCAAGCCAACTTTAAATCCATACTTTCACACCTGAACCTCTGGAAGGCATGAAGCAATTATTAAGATATTCAGTATGATCTTTATTCTTCTTTGCTATTAACCTGTATGCAAAAGAAGGAATGTAGATCGTCCTGATCCCTTAAACCAGGGGTGTCAAACTCGATTTCATTGAGGGCCACATCAGGGTTGTGTTTGACCTTGGAGGGCCGGGTGGGCGTGGTTGGGGTGGGCGTGGCCATGGTGGGCGTTTGACATAGGCTCAAGATGCATTTTTTCCCCTTTGCGTTCAAAACAGCTATTCCAGACAAAGGGAGACTTACTTTCTGGCACAAATAGTCTCAATTCCATAATTTAGAGATTAAAGACATGTAGAGTCCCCAGCTGCTATGGGCCTTGACTCTTTTGTACAGGAGCAGATCTGAATATTGTACATAATATTGTCAGAACAAAGATGTTCAAAAGCCTAATGTGAATTAAACAGTAACAGAGTCGGAAGGGGCCTTGGAGGTCATCTATTCCAACCCTCTGCTCACACAGGAGACCTGTACTAGGGATTCAAACAGCCGAACTGCCAACCTTTCTGATCAACAAGCTCAGTGTCTTAGCCACTGAGCCACCTAGTCAGGAGTTAAGACAACCTAAACAAAATCTAGGTTATTATATTTATACTTACTGGGTTGAATGATAAATTAACATTTAGAACCTTAAAATACTTTTAAACAAAACAATTCATATCTCCTTTTTTGTCTTCTTCATGTATTAATCGTTCTGCCTTGTTTATGCCATTTCTCCATCCCCAAATAACAAAATTGTATGCTCTTTGTTATTGCTTGGGCAATATCAGCCCAGGTTTCCCTTTCCCCTGTTGAATCTGTTCTTTGAAATATTAACTCTAACTCTAACTCTATGTAGAATACTTTAGCTGACCCTCCCATTTTTCATTTTTAAAAGAGTTCTTTGAAAACATTAAAATTTTATTCCAGATATCCATTGTAAAGAGGAACACTGTACAACACAACAAAATCATCACAATATATTGCTAAATGTCTAGAAAGATTCAGAAAATATGCATGCTGGAAACATTTCCAGGTCTATTTGGACTACAACTAGATACACAACTAAATCTCACTGACTTCACTGAGTTTTATGCATACCTGACAAAAGCTGCCTTCTATCTGCCAGATTTGCACACTATCCAGTCATAATATGATTTGATTTTGACTCTGTGTGTTCTGTAAATTCAGCCATTTGTGCTTTACACAGTAAATCACAATTTAGAAATAACCACTGGACATTTTCACATGACATACTGCATTTAAAAAAAATCTTACAGCTTGTGCATACTACCATATCCTACATCCAATCACCTTCTGTATTATAAGTTTTTAGGCTCACTATATTGTTTACAAACCATTATGGGGGAGATAACACAATCCAGTTGTAATTCAAAAACAAGCAAATTACATTACAGCCACAGATAAGTGAGCAAACTCTTTGTATTAGGCTTGTTCCATATTTTTAAACTGGATGAAACCAGGAATCATGTGTAAAGCAGCCAACAGGAAGGAAGATAGAGTGCATGGGGCTGAGAAAAAAACATATAAATTGTGCACCCTCCCCGTGGCCTGTTTTCGGCCGCCAGATTGCTGTACACCGTGAAGGCCAAAAATGGGCTGGAAATGCCCCCTGCAACCTGTTTTTGGCCGCCGGATTGCTGTAGCCTGTTTTGGCCAGCAGAGGCACCGGGGGCCAGTTCTTTGTTATTTCCAGGCTGTCCCCGTGGGCCAGATTTAAGCACCCCGCGGGCCAGATCTAGCCCTGCCTTAAACTGTTTGCACAGGATCTGGAGTACCAAATCTCTAAAGCAAGGGGTCCCCAACCCCAGGTCCATGAAGCGGCACAAAGCCGCAGTATGCCCGAAACCAGGCCATGCAAATAAGCAAAGTCCCATCCACAGGATGCAGGTAGCACACAAAATCACGCCCCCGCCAGACACCAGTCCATGGAAAAACTTCTCTCCATGGAACCAGTCCCTGGTGCCCAAAAGGTTGGGGGGCCACTACTGTAAAGGATTCCTTTGATGAAACTGCAGTGCACATATTGTGTACCTGGAACAAAGCCGGGGATGGGTGGGGCTGAACTCAGCTGCCAAGGAGGACATCATGGGAAAGAACAGCAGAGAGGTGATACTAGATTGGTATAAATGCTCCATGTGGAAAAGCTCTATTTTTCCTGGAAAATATAACAAAAAACTAAGTGCTCCTTAAGCCTAAAAGAATGTGCACATTCCCTCCCTCCTTAGCACATCAGCAAATATTCTGAAACTCCCATGGGGTACAATTCATGTGAATCCAGTTAACCATTGGTGTGTACATTTAGCAGCTTAATTTTTTAAAAAAATTCCTGGCAAGTGGCTCAACCACCGTTGTATCCATGTAACTGGCAAGCAGATCAGTCATAAAAGTGATTACTGACTTTTCTGCACACAAGAAAAAATGTCAGTAAGATTTTTAACTGATGCATAGTTTGAAAAACTAGAGTTCCACAGGCAGACTGTTAAATATCAGTCCATTTGATACTCCTCCAAAAACCCACAGAGATTTTGCAATAAACCTGCTCATCTGCCAGTGAAACTGAATTTAAAGATGCTATGGCTCATAATATATATCTCACCTGGATTTAGCAGTAGCTGTGAATCCTCTTAAAGAGTAATTTTGCTGGCAACTCTATTAGGTCAACCTTCTATTATGGTATTAAATAGCCATATCTGAAAGTTCTATGGGCTTGGCGCTTTCATATCCTGCTGTAACTCCCTGGTTTTCACTTTGCAATAAATGAGACTTATTACTGATCCTTGACAAAGACTGAATACATTGCTACCGGCCACATAATTTAATTGAACTTCTGCTGGTCTGGTTTGGCAGGAAGGAAGTCTGCAATCGATCAGCTTCTTCTGCACCAGTTATAGACACTCTTTTCCAACTGGAACTAGTATAAAGACTCTTCGTGGGACAGAGGGCATGAAAAAAACTACAGCAGCCAAAAATCCATATGGAAAGTAATCCATTTAAAACAAATGTGGCTATAGACAAGGATTTGTTTCTCTATCCTAGTTCTCTTTGGAGGCTTTTAAAAAGGGAAAGGATGAAGCTTACTACTGTATAGTGGGTCTTAATATGCAATCCTCCCTGTAAGTGTTTTTTCCTGGTGAGACCAGTCTATCAGTCTATCTGGTCGACCCAATTATGGGGTGAAGCATACTGCTTCCACTTTCACCTTTCAGCCCCAAACAGCAGTCTTCGCAGGCAGTTGCTTTCGCGACAAACTATTTTTGTGTTGAAAAATTAAGAACCTTAATCTCTTCCCTGGTATAGCTGACAAAGCAAGGCAAGCCTGTGGCTTAGAGGTTAATACATCTACCTAATATGTATCATATTTTTTGGAATATAAACACACGTTTCCCCCACCTAAAAGTGGGTGAAATTTTGGTACGTCTTATAGACTGAATATGGGCCTGTTTTTGGCCTCCCGAACCCTCCGCACATCCCATTTTTACTCTCCACATGTCCCGTTTTCACCAAAAAGAGGCCCCCTTTTGGCCTGCAAAGTACTTCTGAGGGCTGGGGAGGGTGAAAACAGCACATGTGGAGGCCAAAAACTATTTTTTTCTTGTTTTCCTCCTCTAAATCTAGGTGTGTTTTATAGTCTGGTGTGTTTTATAATCCGAAAAATACAGTAAGTAACCCGGGTTCTAATCCCAGAAGGGTATAGCTAGCTGATGAGAGCTAAATAGCTTGAAATAGACCTATACTAGTCTCCCTTTATTTCTTTGTCAGTAAATATAAATTCAACATTCCTCCCTGTGGATTTACTGCCCATTGCATTTGTTTGCTAATCTGGTATCTAAGACATGGCATTCCTACCCACCCCAATGAACCATGGATCAAGCTGCTTGACAGATGAGAGAAGAACCACTTGTTTCTGTCTCTCTCTCAGACCTGCATCTTCTCCTGGGTTTAAGCCTTTTTCTTAGTCACTACATAAGAAAGAGGAAAGAGCAGCAAATCATAGGAAATGAAATTAGAAGGAGGTTCCAGAAATAAAGATGGAAGAGAAATTTTGCTGAACAGAGTCTTTAGGAAAATATTCCACTAAATATGTAGAACTTGGAATGCACATATAAGCTGAAATCTACATTCAGAACTTTCCAAAATATTTGAAAATTTAAAACATGCATTCAGGGAAAGTATATATGAAAACACAGTGCTCTGCCAATAACTTGGTGTTGATTCTTAGCAACACAGATTTTCTTCATGGCAATATATTCCTAACTTGGTCCTTTAGGTCTTCCAATCACCACTGTAACCAAGTCCATCTTCTTCTCTTCCACCTTTTCCAGCATTACAGACTTCTGCAGAGAACAAGGCATAATGTGTCCAAAGTAGAATAATTTCAGCCTGGTTATTTGTGCCTTGAGCTCAAACTCTGAGTTGACTTTTTCAATGATCCATTTGTTTGTTTTTCTTGGCTATCCGTAGTATTCTCAGGAATCTTCTTCAATACCAAATTTCAAAAATGCCAACACTCTTTCTATCCTGCTTCTTCAAAGTCCAAAAATTGAAAAAGCAATGTATTTTCATATAGAAAAACTGGTTAACAAAACACCCACATTAGGACAATTGTAGATAAAAATGTGAATTTCCAGCAATAGAATTAAATATGTACATCAGAGCATCAATATCAATATTGATCTAAGCTTTTTCTGCCAAATTTGCAAACTACTGACTGGAAGTCAGTATGTTAAGAAATTAGGGAAACCAACATGAACAGAATTATCCTTTCTTACTAAGAATTAGCTCTAGACATTCACAGATTATATCTATCTCATCAACATCCTATAACACAAAGGCAACCCAATCATTAGTAAAACAGCTGTCTCAAGAGACAGATGTTAAGGTGAGAAGTAGGGTAGAATGTCACCTGTTCTGCACTGTACCCTAAGTGTTGTCTCTTCAGTAGAATTGGGATACTATTCAATGTATAGTATGATAGGGGTTTTTTTATATATATTGGGGAGTTGTTGTTTTTTTACCATATTGACCAGACTATAGAGGACACCAGTTTGTTTGTTTATCAAATTTATATAGCTGTCTATGTCATGAATGTGACTCTGGGAGAAAACAAAATAATGAAAGCACGTCTTAAATAACCACTAAAAACAATTAAATATAGGCTAGGTCATGGGGGTGATGTTGAAAGACTCATAATATAGCTATCTTGTAAGCTGCCTGTTTCCAAGGCATTCCCAGGTATTCTGCAAAAACAACAGTTTAAGAATTTTCTGGGAGGTCAATAGGATCAGGGCTAATGTCAACTCAGGAGAGGGGAAATAATGTTCAAAAGGGCAGGTGCCACAACAGAAAAGGCTCAGCTCCTGAGTAAGATGGAACTCCTTAGCAGACAAGATATGTTACATGCCCTTCCTACCTGACCTGCCGGGATGAATAGATGTGACTGGGGAGAGGTAGTCCTTCAAATACACTGGCTCCAATCCATGTAAAATTTTAAAGGTCACACATAACTCCCTGCACTGCTGCATTTTGTCTCAGTTGAAGCTTCAGAATTCAAGGACGGCTCCACACAGAGCATGTTACAGTAATCCATTAGGGAGTAAAATAGGGCATGAGTAACTCTGAACAGTTTGCCTTTATACTGTGAATATGAAATATCATTGGGTCCTGAACCACTTGCCACAGTTTCCATAGGCTGCATCACCAGGATTATTCCCTTTTGAAAGTTCAGGTGGCTAATTGTTGTACTATCTCTGTGTTTATGGAATTATCAAACCTGTATAGTTTCTACCTTGTTTGTCCAGAAACTACTTCTGAAGAATAAGCTTCATTATTGCTGCAGAGATGAACACGGACGTCATTCTGTAATGCAGATATCAACCCCAGTGGCCTACAAGTATCCATTTTTACAGTAAAATTAAGCCATGAACAAATCTTTGATAATGTAACTTGCTGAACCGACATGCTATAGACTACACCACAAGGGGAAGATGAAAGCAGGAAAGGAGTATGAATGTCCAAAACAACCTTTGAAAAATGTTAAACCCAGTAATGGGTGTACCATTTCTGTTCCACTTCAGCCAGCAAACTGAATTTTCAATTCACTATATATCACAAAATTACACTAGGTAATGAAATATACAATAAAAGCAAAGAAAGCTTAGAAAGTTCTTGTTATGCACCAAGGTTTGGAGGTCCATATAACTGTAAAATGAGTTGGGCTAGGTCATGTTCTTGCCTTCATGACTGAACAGGGATTTGAACCTGAACTTCTTTACTCAACATTCAATATTTCCTCTGTCCTGTACTGGCTTCAGAGCAAATCACCACAATACCGTGTTTCCCTGAAAATAAGTATTTTCTTTTGACCCCCGAAAAACTGACTAGGGCTTCTTTTCGGAAGTTTTATTTTTTTCCCATGTTAGGATATGGTTTGAGCCTAACAAGTTGTCCAGGCAATATATGTGTTCTGTGACTTTAATATGAATATGTATTGTGTGACTTTAAAGTTTTACTGCTGATTCATTGTAATGCTGAGTCATGCTGTAATTAGATAATCACTAGTTGTAAACATATTTAAGAAAGGTACTATAACATATTCAGTTGATGATAAGCTACCATAGTGTGTGGAGTTGCTATCATTGTGCTATCATCGTTGGATGGATCTGCTACCATTGTGGTTCGTGAACCAGAGTGAGTTTGTTATTCTAACCAACTACTGTTTGTGTGGTAAGAAGAATTTTTGTATCACTGGACTGATTTAACTGGCAAAGACTTGGATTGATTTAAAGACTATGAGATTGTTTTTTCACTATAAAGTAAACTTTTGATAAACCAGTTTGCACATCTCTTATTCATTGCTCTCAGCAACGTTTCTCTGTGCTCTACACTCTGCTGGTTGGTAACACAACAACAATATCCTTAACATCCCCCATGCACCAGTATGAGGTGGGGGCAGGGCGAGCAGTCCCTCAAGGCAGTTGTTCTGTGGACAGAATTGCCTGCTGTGACTGTCACCATTAGGTAAGGAGGGCGTGAGGCATGTGGCGTGCATCGCTTGGCCTCTGGCTTTTTTTGCGGCTGCAAAAGCAGCCACACTTACTGGAGGCAGCGGCCGGAGCGGCTCAGCTAATTTGCAGGCTCTCATTAAGGGGCTGAGCAGCCCTGAGGTGACCAGGGAAGGGAAAGGCTGCCTCCTGTGCTGGCCACGCACACCTACTTCAATAGGGCTTATTTTGGGGGTAGGGCTTATATTAGGCCTATCCAAAAAAAATTGGGCTAGGCTTTACTTTTGAATAGGTTGTATTTTTGGGGAAAAACAGTATTAATAAAAGGATAGGTTGGAAGAGAAGAAAAGAGAATGACTTAGAACTGAAATGCTATGAATTTTTACATAGCGCAAACCCCCTCGTATGCAGTGGCATGTACCCTTAAGTAAAAATGTGCCAATACAAGAAGAATCGTAGGACAGAAGAAATGGATCAACCCACAGTAATTTAAGGTCACTTAGCAGACATATCACTAGATCACTTAGGCTCCTAAGGCTATTGACATTATAGATCTCTAGCACCATCCATCCACTACAGTGCAGATACAGTACATGCCTAAAGCAGACACAGTTTACATTGCCACAGTAATTGCAGGGTGGTGTTATAAACTGTTATTGAGGGTATTCTAGGTCAAAAATATCTCTTATTTTATAAAGAAAAGGGATTTATTCCAGCTTTTATTTATAAACCACACTTGTACATCTGTTTCTCCCAAAGATTTGTTTTTCTGAAAAGAGCAATTATACCTTCTTCCTTAAAAATCTAAATCACTCAATAGCCATACCACAGCTATTTAGTCATTAGATTCAAAGGTCTGCCAGCTCAGGGATTTGATCCAATGGATTCTCAGATCACCCAGTACTCAGAAAAACTGTAGAGCTAGCAAGTTAGAAAGCCAACCTAACCACCTTCCAATAGTTGTTGACTCACAGAGACCACCACATTTTCAAAAGTAGAAATATTTAATGTGACAAGTAAACAAAACGGAATGAAGACCTGTGGTGAAAGATAAGAAGATCAGAAACGACGTAGAATATCTTGCAGTCAGGGTGGATTTGATTTAAATCGAGTTGATTTAAATCACAATTTAAATCATGATTTAAAACACTAGTAAAAAGGCTTGATTTAAATCAACTCGATTTAAATCATAATTGTTAAAGAGCAACTGTCATCTCTGCTACTCCTTTGACCCACTGTTGACTCACCGATAGTCCCAGTGCTGCAGAATATACAGCCTCATGCTACATAACTAAGCTCCATTTCATGCCGAATAAACTAAATTATTTGTGTATCTTAAATAGAAAACTATCTTACGATAGATTTTTACCCCAAAAGTTTTTTATTAAAATAAATTCGATAAAAATAAAAAAATCCAGGAAGTCCTGTTTGCTGCTGGCCGCCGCCAGACGTTCCTTTGGGATCGTCAGCTTCCACTGCCTGTCAGAGCCGCCTTCACAACGGAACGGCGGCTCGAAAAAACTCCGTTCCCATGAGGAAACGGAGATAGAGCCGGCAGGGGTGGGTAGAACTCTCTGCAGAGTCCCAAAAGTTTTTCTTTTACTTTTGGGATGGAGCGGATGAGATGCCCCATATCCCCAGCCGCTGCTCCGGGCTTTGGGAGACCTCTGCTAATGCAGAGCCAGGCGTCAAAAGCAAGCCTGCGAATTTGACAGATTACTCAAAGAAAATGTGAGCTGGACCTGTAATACTGAAGCGCAAGTATTTTACTTATCTTTTAAAAATTACTTAAGAGAATAGAGGAAGAGAAAGAGGAAAAAAGTTTCTTTTTAAAATGGCGTCTGCCGCGGCTGGAGAAGAGTTTGAGAGGGAAAGTTCTTCCGTTTTTTATTATTACAATGTAGCGGAATAAATACCACTGGCTACATTTGTAGACAAAACTCCGCTCCTGTTTTTGTTTTTCTCTTTTTCCCCTGGAGGCATTGTTGCTGGCTGGAAGTCTTTTGTCTTGTTTTTTTTTTTTTTTTTCTTCTAACAAAGCCTGCTTAGGCGGAAACATGGCACTGAGGCTTGTGAAGTCAGACAAACAAATAGGTGGGGGGGATTCCCCCACTAAGAATTTAAAGGAACAAGTTTTAACTCTTCAGTCCCAGAAACCTGATTTTAATATAATAGAATTTCTCTTAGAGGAGATTGAAAGAAGGGATGAGATTGTGAATCAGCAACTTGAAAAATTTAAGCAGGAAACTAAGGAATTGGTGAAATCCAAGTTTGACTTTTTGCAGCAAAAATTTTTAAAAGTGTCAGAATTCATGATTCGGTTGGATACAAATACTAATTTACTAGAGTCAAAAATGGATGAAATTCAAGATAAATTGGACAATAGAATTCAAAAAATTGAAAATGATTTGTTAAATATTCAGGATTATAGTTCAGAAGAAAAATTTAAAATGGATGCTGACCAAAAGTCTGGTAATGTAGAAAATCTGCAACAGAGGATTGAAAAAGAGGTTCTAAAGATACAATATAATTTCACAGAATATGCAATAAGACTTAGAGGTTTGCAGGAAAATAACAGAGATGACTTAAGGAAAATATCTTCTGAATTTCTAGCTGGGATTTTAAAGATTCAACCTGAGGAAGTGTTTTGTAGGATTGACAGAGCTTATCGAATAAACTCTTGGACTGCCAAGCAAAGGCAATTGCCTAGAGATGTGGTAATCTATTTTTCAGATAAAGAAATTAGGAATAAAATTGTGCAAAATTCCTTCAATTCTAATTTGCAATTGTATGGAAGAAAGATTTGGATTTACAAGGAACTCCCACCTAAGATATTAATGGAAAGGAAGAAATTTGGCTTTCTGGTGTCTGAGTTAAAAAGGAGAAATATTCAATTCCGGTGGGACGTCCCAGTTGGTATTATATTGAGATATCAAGGAGAAAGATACCAGTTAAATACTGTTGAAAGAGCGGAAGAATTTTATCAAAATAGGTTGAAAATGAATTTAACGTCTTCAGATATAATACAGGATAAGCAGAAGGAGCTGGAACTAAAGACAGAGACTGTACCAGATAAATTGCCTTTGGATTTATCGGATACCCCAGCTGGATTATCTACAAATTTGAGAGAAGTGCCATCTGATTTTAATGTGATGACTTATCAAGGCAAGGACAAGCATGGAAACCAATTAGAGGATATACAAGGGATAAAAAAGAAATGCGAGACACAAAAAATTAGGATGGAAGTCAAACCCACAAAAAGAAAACAAAAAAAGAAATAGGTTGTACAAAAATAGAAATTTCTAACCCAAGCAACAGTGAAGCCAGTGATTTTAAAATATG
The DNA here is from genome assembly GCF_059756535.1 of Pantherophis guttatus. Lineage (NCBI taxonomy): Eukaryota > Metazoa > Chordata > Lepidosauria > Squamata > Colubridae > Pantherophis > Pantherophis guttatus. Next base: position 269,029,627 of record NC_142063.1, on the reverse strand, counting down.
AATGATTATGTGAAAACATAGAGGAGGCGACATATTGGTCAATATCATCCTGAGGATAGTGGCAGATCTCTGCATTGCCGTAATTTTGGGACATGGAAAGAGCCTCAAATTGATGGTTTTGAATTATCTACTTTGAAACTTCTTTTTGTGTTGATAAATATATTATAATTATCTTGAATTATAAGGCAAGAGAATCACATTGGGACATGCAGAAGATCGGGTTGTTACCCAATACGATGATGGAAATTAATAATCCTGATGAAACCCACAATTATTATTATATGGAATATAATTATAATGTCACTCGGGTGGTTGTTTTTACTTTTATATATATAAGAAGATGTTTACTACTGATGGGGGCAGATATGATTGGAGATCTTGAATAAACTGTTGCATCAGCAAGCTATGTTACCCTATTATGGATGTTGGTTTTAACAATCCAGTGGAAAGACTTCAAGAAGATATTATATGGACTATAAATTTAAAGTTATTGTCTTTTCTTTTTTTATTTAGATATAATGGAATATATATATATATATATATTTAAGTAGTGTGGGCAGTGAATTAAAGATATCAAGAATTGTTGTGTATGGTAAATTTGTAAGACACTGGGTGAATAAGCTAGCTACAGACTGATTAGTTTAAGAAAAGGGATTTTTAAGTGATACATTTAGGGGAGTGGAGGAAATGGATAGAGTGGAATAAATGTTAAATTAGATTTTATGGGGAGCCCGCTTTGAAATGTTATTAAAGTAGGACTTATCGTATAGTTTTAAAGTGGAAGGTGGTTTTGAATTGTTGCAATAATGTATAGATATAAAACACTATTATGCTAAATTAGAAGTTATTTTATAATAGTTATAGTATAATGTGTTTGTTTTTTTTTTGTTTTTTTTCTCTTCTTCTTTTCTGAAATGTATGGATAAAGGGGGATTTATAATACTTTTAGTAAGTAAAGGTCAGTATTTTGAGGAGGGAGTAAGTAATCTGTTATGAATTAGGGTTTTTTTTTGTTACGAAGAAGTCACAGGGGGGGAAGGGTGGGGAGGGGGGGTTAGGGAGGGGGGGAGGGGGGGGAAAAAGGGGGAAAAATTTGTATTTGAAAACCTTTTCAATAAAAAAATAAATAAATAAAAATAAAAAAATCCAATTTAAATAAAAAAAATCCAATTTAAATAAAAAAAATCTGATTTTTTTGATTTCTTAAAAAAAAATCATTGATTTTTATCCACCCTGCTTGCAGTATTAATGCAACTGCTTCAATACAGTGAATACTAAATATAGTGAATACTGTGGAACAGGCCTACACAGAATAATTCCACAAGAGTAGATGAAATAATCTATTTTAAGAAGCAGTCTAATCTTATAAACTAAAAAAGCACAGGTTTATAACTCTCAAGTCTTCTCTTGAAGAATCTTGGAAACTTTCATTTTGGAAACTGGTAGCTAAAACCAAATGCTGGGGGAAAAACTTCACAAAGGTATCACACATGTGGAGAACAGCTCATGATAGCTGCTAGAAGTCTAGCATCACCATTCATAGGGCTCCTACTGCAAAACACCAATGATATATCATGCAAAGAAATATTCCCTAAGAATGAGATCTTTTTATGATTTTAGCCTCATAGCCAGAAGGAACATGCTCTCCTATGCTTGTGGACCTTCTTCATGGAATGGTATCTTCTCCTCCTGGTTGTTTTTCAAGCTCAGAAGCAAGTCCTATATACATCTCAGGGGTTCTCACCAGCAGTGAAATCCGACCGGACCTATCCGGCTTGCACGAACCAGTAGGGCCGGCAGCGAGAGGCTCCACCCACCCACCGGGATGTCATTACATCCCATTTTTGATGCTCTGCGCATGCGCAGAAGAGGCGCGTACGCTCACATTTCCAAACCGGTAGCAAAGGTAAGTGCATTTCACAGCTGGTTCTAGCGCTGAGGGCTATATGATGAAAAGATGAAATTGCACAGAGATACATAGAGCCAATTAGATGTAGCAGTGAAGGTGATCTTAGACTTTAGAATACCGCTTTATGTTCTTTCCGATCTTCATACCCTTCACTGCAGGTTTACATTTTGTTTTGCCATCTTGTGATATAAACTAAAGCATGAAGGTGATTCAGAAAATGAAGGTTTACTGAATACCAAAGAAACCAAGCTGGTCTATAAGAAATACCAAATGAAGATATGGCAAAATGAAATATTACATAGCCAGTTACATGTATAAAAACTAGCAGGCAACAGAGATAATAACAAGACCTGGCAATAGCTAAGAGCAGGATGGCTGATGAAAAAGAAAGAGGGGCTAATTCTCACTGCACAAAACTAAAACTTAAGAACAAATGCATAGAAAGCCAGGCTTGAGAAGACCATAACAGACAGCAAATGTTGCCTCTGAAAATAATAATGGTAAAGAATCTACAGTAGTTAGCTGCTGCAAGAATATCACACAAACTGACTACAAACAATAGCATGACGAAGTTGCAACAATGGTGTATTGGAATATCTGCAAGAAATACCATATGCCTGCAAGCAACAACTGGGGGACCACAAAATAGATGAAGAGAAAATGAAGAAGCTAAATGCTTTGGGACTTTAGAATTCAAACAGGCAAGCTTCTGCTACACACCACTCCACACTTAACAATTGCTGATAAGAAAAACAACAACAAAAAAAAAGGTCTGGAGAATTGGACATTGCAATACCTGGAGACAGCAGAAGAGAAGAGAAAGAACTGGGGGGAGGGGGGAATCATAAAAGATATAAGAGCTTGTAGTACAGTGGACTAAAGCACTGTTATTAACATCTGCTGCTTGCAATTACTGCAAGTTCAAATCTCGCCAGGCTCAAGGTTGACTCAGCCTTCCATCCTTTCAAAGGTAGGTGAAATGAGGACCCAGATTGTGGGGGGAATAGGCTGACTTTGTATAAATATACAAAAGTATGAAGGCTATTGCTTAATGCATTGTAAGCTGCCCTGAGTCTCCGGAGAAGGGCGGCATATAAATTAAAGCAATAAACAAACAAACAAACAAACAAACAAACAAACAAACAAACAAACAAACAAAATATAAACCACTGCAAATAGAAATAAAATGACTGGCAAAATAAGCAAAGCTAGTACTAATACTCGCTGATACTATACTATACTGCACCTGAGATGCAATTCCAAAACTTCTGGAGCACCACTTGAACACTATAGGCACTGACAAAACCACCATCCATCAATTACAACAGGCAGCTTTACTTGGAAGAGCTTACAACCTGCAACAATACATTTAATATTATTAAGCAACATCTGCCTATCCCAGATCCTTGAGAAGGACTCAATAGATGGACAAAAATGCAAAATCCAATCCAAATGTCTTGCTGATTGTGTGATCAACCGTAATAATAATGGAAGTGACAGGGCCTGTGGCCTTCTTAGTAGGTAATCACTGACTCGTGTCAATCAAGTATGAATTAATTCATAAATCAGTGACATCCCATTTCCATCCGTCTGCAATTTTAAACAGCACAAAATTTCACCTCTAACAACACATGCTTTGTTGCAACATTTATTCTGTATTATTTTGTATTTAATGTTTCTTAATATACATGGTTTTGCATGGTATTTTTGAGCCAGTTGTCTCCAAAACAGTAAGGAAAGCTATACATATTTGGATCATATTTGGATCAAAGAATAACTATATTCCATTTGTCACAGTAATTCAAATTAGGTTAAAAAATGGGTGAAATTAATTCCTTCCCTATTACTAGTTACTAGGCCCAAAGCTGGTCGAAAAATACTTTGTTTGATATAATATATCTTTCAGTCCATGAATAAATTACATTTCTGCTATCTATTTATTTTCCCTCTTCAAGTCAGTCTTCAATTCTGGCAACTGCCTGGCTAAGCTTCCGAGATTTTTTAGGGGAGACTTCAGAAGTGATTTGCCCATGTCATCTTCCTAGAGCTGAGAGAGAATAACTTAGTACCTGAAGTGGGACTAGAACTCACGGCCTCTGTTTTCAAGCCTGGTACCTTAATCAATACATCCAGCTGGCTGTCATATCTTTTAAGTGCTGATAACTCCTTCTGGTTCATAATTTTTTTATTGACTCCAGAACCTTACAACATATATTTGTTGTGATATAATACTAATAGTAGCTGAAAAATTCCAGATGTCCAACATATTTGAAACCAGATGAAACTTTTCCTTGGTAAATCAAGTAATTTCAATGTCTTGAAATTCTTTTTGTATGTTCTATAATCCATCCATTTATTTGGCACTGTATTTTGGACAGAACTCAGAAAGCTTGCTTCTCTGTATCAAGTCTTGTCTAGGCTGGTAAATAGACACTGACCGCTGCCATGGGTGAATACTACATATGCTGATTCTGCATCCTCAGATCATCTCAGAGTGAGTGAGAGAAAGGAAGGAAGGAAGGAAGGAAGGAAGGAAGGAAGGAAGGAAGGAAGGAAGGAAGGAAGGAAGAAGTCATATTTCTAAAGGCATCCAGCTCTCAGTGATTCTGGGTGCCATAGGCATTTAAAATGGTCATTCCATAGAAGCAGTCATAAAAACTCTCGCAAAATTAGTTTACATCCCATCCTAACCCACATCCTGGGTAAACAGTCAGCTCAATGATGCTTTTCCAAAAAAGAACAAGATTGGGGTCGTTGGAAACCCTAATAAGATGCTGTTACAGGGGCAGGTGCCATGAGAGAGAATGTAGGTTTCCTAATTCCCATCTCATGGCATTGTTTAGTGGATGAGACTCACAGTATATCAAATCTGTCTGATGGACCAATCACAGAACCGGTAGTAACAAATTTTAGATTTCACCACTGATATATATCCACAAGTTTTCTAATTAGTACTACTCACCACACAGCGTTGCTGTTGTGGGGGGAAAGAAGAGGCATAATATTGTGTGTTCAGTGACGCACATTCGTGTGTCGAGCAAAATTAATTATAAAATGTTCTCCTTCAAGTCCTTTTAGAAGAAAATTAACATTGTTCCCTAAGACTTTACCCAAAACAATTAATGGACAAAAGTCTAACTTCAGACTTCAGAAGGGCAAACGAACATCAGAGCATTTTATCCATCAAGGATGTGCCATTGCAGATTTTACAGAAGCCTCAAGACCATGTTGGGTTATGATGATAAGACCACACTGCAAAATATTCTTCCAATTTGTGTTGCAAGAAGACATTTTTTGCCCACCTAAGAAAGATTCATGTTTATAGAAAGGTTTTCCACTCCATCTCTACCGTGCAAGTTGGATTTTCCACTGGTTCTTGCCAACATTCTCTCAGAAATCTGAAAAAATGTCAAGGAACACATATTCAAGCTTTAACATGCACTTGATGAAGAAATCTAACATCCTTCTTAATTGTGTTTTTAACAGCAAACACAACCAACAAATCAGCAGATGCAACTTTTCTAAGGTTTAGGAAACATCCTCCTTTGACAAAGTCCAAACTATAAAATATCAAAATAAGGAAATTATATATTAAAAAAAATTATCTTTGTAAAATGTAAATTGACATGCATTTTGTTCCTTTTTGTATTGCTATTTACAGTAGCCACAAAACCATTAGTTTTACAGAGATAATTTTGAAGGTTGTTTCCTTAAAGCCAAGTTTTAGTTTAAAACATAGAAAACCTGAAGTTACTTTCACAATGCATGAATGTTAATGCATTTGGGTACATGTTTTACCCAATAATGCATTTATATGTCACAGTATTTAAATTTTTTAAAAATGCACCCTATTCAATACTTCATTCGATATTTTATGTATTTATTTACATTTCATTATTTATTTATTTATAAAAGTGAGACTTATGAAAACAGTTTTTCACAAAGCAAGATTTCTTCGGTGTCTTTGAAAGACAACTAATATTTTGTGTTATAAGTTTTCAAGACAAAAATAAATTTCTTAGATAAAATGTTTTAAGAAAATGACAGATATTGTCCACTGAATTTAAGGTTATATTCCGCAGTTTTTCATAAGAAAGAAAGACCGGGTTTTTTGAAGGAGAGGAGAAATAAATATACTGTGATTTTGATTGATTGATTATGTGCCATTGTTTTCAACTCCTCACGACAACATGGATAAATTTTCTTCCTGAGAATCTTTCTCTAACCTGGTCTTTCAAATCTTCGACAATACACTCATCACCCCTGTCACTGAGTCTATCCTCCTTGTGGCTGGACACTCTCTTCTTTTTCCTTCCATCTTTTACAAAAATCTGAACCTTCTCTAGAGAGCTAGGTCTTCACATAATGTAGCCAAAATGGATAATTTGAGCCTGGTCATTTGTGAAGTGAAAACTCTGGGGAGCCAGTGGCTTTAGTGAGACATTTGCATAGTTAGGAGTTTTAAAAAGAGGTCCAAGGCCTGCCTGAGACAGATGCCTCGGGTTACCCATTGTTAAGGACAGAATCATAGAACTGCACAATGTAATTTAATTTTCTAGTTTAATATCTTGGAGATTTTCTTGCCCAGTGGAAACCATCCCACCTACATTAACTATGTTCAGTGAAGGAGAACCTTCCAAATTACCCTTCCTTTGAGTCATGCTTGACTTTATATTATTGCCTCAATCAAACTTATATTCCTAATATTTCCTCATGGTCTTCCATCCAAACATTACCCTGGTCTGATTCTGCTTAGCTTTTTGATTAGACCAGGCTGGCTTTACGCCACCACCTAATGTGGGATCAGTTTAAAGTTCATTGCCATCAGCAAAGTCATAAATTTGAAACAAAGATGTAGGTTAGGATTTTAAGTACCCATCAAAACAAAATTTGAAAATATTTATCTGTTTTAAAAAAACCTAAATTATTTCCAAATTTCAAATAGCTTCTCCATGTGCCCAGCTTCGATGCCAAGGCTTTTATGTGCTGTACAGCTAATGAAAAAACCATGATGTGGTCGGACAAAGGACAGTGGCATTACTTCTTTCTCTCCTATCCTTTTCTTTTAAAGCATGAAAATAAAAAAGGGTGTACATTATAGACAAGAAGCATTGCAATTTTGGAACAATATTTAAAGCTGGAAAAAGATGAATCTAAAGCCAGTTAAAGGATTCTTTGTTTTGCTCTATTTTATAGTCAATAAACTCCAAAGTCATGGAAATTGCAATATAGGACATGAATAGAGTACAGAAATAAAGTAAATAGTAGCAGAAGCAGAAAATTTCCATTTTTCATAATAAGAATCCAATGTAACTTTAAGACCCTTTCAATATTCTGCTCCTGGCTTCAGTAACAACGTTGTTTAGCAGACCGATCCAAAACTACTGTTGTTTTCCTTTCCTTTTCACAAAGCCTTAGTAATTCACTAAGATTAGTTGTTAAATGTTTCAATCAAAAATCTCTTCTCTTGTTCAAGCTCTTGAACGGTTCTTATTCAAAGATCACCCAACCATACATCATTCCAAATACTAGTGAAGCTTCAGAAATAGGATTCATGCTGGCTGGCAGAAAGGCTGCTCCATTTTGGAGAGATTTGGAAAGCCCCTGAATTAAGTCACTCCAGAGGATGACCTTTTCTGATCTTTACTGTGTAATTTTTCATAGGGTAGTTTGTTAAATTTAACAGATTTTGCTAGGATCTGCCTTCTTAAAGTCTTGCAAAGAGCACAAGGATTAAAGATCATGTAATTATGTAATATCATCTGGAAAGCCAAGTTAAGCAGCAGTTAAGACACCAGGCTAGAAATCAGGAGACTGTGAGTTCTAGTCCCACCTTAAACACGAAACCAGCTGGATGATCTGGATTTAGACACTCTCTCTCAGCTTTGGAAAGGACGCAAGAGCAAACTATTTCCAAAATGTTGCCAAGAAAATTGCAAATACTAGTCCAGCCAGTTGCCAAGAGCCAAAGTCACTCTCTTGCAGGAGCTTCTTCTCATTTCTTCCTCTTTTTCTGAGTTTAGCCATCTCTTAAAACAAGAAGAGCAAAAGACACAGAGGTGACACAGAGCAAATCCATAACTCTCTACCTATCCCCTACTGCTCCCTTGTGGTCACTAGGTCATGAAGTGCTGAACAGTCTCTGCCACTGGAATTGGGCCTCTAATAGGGTGAACATGATTCAGAGTCATAAATGTTGCTTTTCCCTGATTTTCTCAATCTGGTTTACAGGTCTTGGATTTCCTGATCCTCTTTAGCTTTCCAAGATCAAACAAGATAGGCCAAGGTAGTGTTTTTCCAAACTTGGAACATTAAGATGAGTATCTCAAAGGTGCTTTTTCAAGAGGTAACTGGACTTTCTGGTGTTTCTTTGAAGACATTTCGCTTCTCATCCAAGAAGCTTCTTCAGCTCTGAATGAGAAGCGAAACATCTTCAAAGAAACACCAGAAAGTCCAGTTGCCTCTTGAAAAAGCACCTTTGGGACAACCATGACATGGATGACTGAGAATTTCCATAGACATTTAAGATGAATAGATTTTTCAACTCACAAAATTTCCCAAGCAGTATAAAGTCCACGCTTCTTAAAGTGGCCCAAGTTTGAGAAACACTGGATTGGGGCTGCCACTTGGATGGGCAATCAAAGAAAAGGACATTCCAATAGTCAAGATGTTTTATTTTTCCTTTTTTTAGAAACAGTAATTGCAACGATAATAATAATAATATTAATTGCAATAGTTATGGAAACTGCTATGGAAGGAATGTTATTAGAAAATTCTCTTTTCCCTTACATGTCAATGCATGCCAGCATTTGGAACCTTTTGCTACAGCCTGCACCATCCAAAAATAAAGTATGCTGTATTTTCTTCCTGAAAATTATTTCATTCATAAATTTTAATGGGGCAATTATTCATTAAAGGAATGTTTCATTACGAGAGTTGGCAAAACTTTCACATTTTTCGGAAAGAAAGAAAACAAACAATTTTTTAAAGAAAAAATGGCCAAGGATTTAATCCCTTTCTCAAAACTACAGGTAGTTCTCAAATTACAACCACAATTGAGACTGAAACTATGGTCATAAGCTGTGACTGTCACTAAAGGGGTCATTACATGGCCAAGCCCAATTTTGTGACCTTTTTGCAGTGGTTGTTAAGTGAATGCAGCAGTTGTTAAGTGAGCCCATTGTAAACACTGGTTTTTGGCAAATGCGTTGTAAATCATGGTCATATGACCGCAGGATGCTGTCAATGGTTATACATGCAGGTCAGCTGCCAAGCACATAAAATGCACAAGCTGACCATTAGAACTTTGAATCTGGGCTTATAAATACCTTTATTTGGGGGGGTGTCTGTCATAACTTTGAACAGCAACCAGTCGTAAATTGAGAACTACTTGTATTTCATTCATTAACATTTCCTTCAAGCAAATCAAGGACAGATATTCAATAAGGGATGTTTCTCAACCTAGGTAAAAGTCTGTAGAGATCCTCAGTCATCCAGATCAGGGGTCTCCAACCTTGGCAACTTTAAGACTTGTGGACTTCAACTCCCATAATTCCTCAGCCAGCAAAGCTGGGAGTTGAAGTCCATAAGTCTTAAAGTTGCCAAGGTTGGAGACCCCGATCCAGATCATGGTTGTCCTAAGGTGCTTTTTTTTTTTTTTTTTAATTTGATTTATATGCCGCCCTTCTCCAGAGACTCAGGGCGGCTTACAATGCATTAAGCAATAGCCTTCATTCTTTTGTATATTTTATACAAAGTCAGCTTATTGCCCCCACAAACTGGGTCCTCATTTCACCTACCTTAGAAAGGATGGAAGGCTGAGTCAACCTTGAGCCTTGGAGAGATTCGAACCAGCAGAAATTGCAGGCAGCTGTGTTAATAACAGGGTGCACTAAACCACTGTACTATCAAGGCTCTATTTTCTTTGAAGACATTTCGCTTCTCATCCAAGAAGCTTCTTCAGCTCTGACAGGATAGTGGGGAATGGAAAGATTTATATTCCTTGCAGACAGTTGGTCATTTACATCCTTTTAGAGGGTCGTTGAAGCGCTTGGAGATTTATCTGTGTCGTCAAGGTCACCTGAGTACTGTTGATGGTTCCTGTAGTCTGCAATTTTTCCTCTGGAAATCCATTCCTACTCCCACACCATTCAAAGGGTGTTCAGATTACCAGCTGTCTGCAAGGAATATAAATCCTTCTATTCCCCACTAGCCTATCAAAGCTGAAGAAGCTTCTTGGATGAGAAGCGAAACGTCTTCAAAAGAGAAAGCAAGGAAGTCCAGTTGCTTCCTGAAAAAGAACCTTGGGTCAGCCTAGGTAACTTTAAGATCTATGGACTTCAGCTCTCAGAATTCCTACACTGCCTGTGGAATTTGGGGAGCTGAAATCCACACTGGTCGGTTGCAACTTTCCTCACCATATTAAAATTGCCGAGGTTGAGAAACGCTGGTCTACTGCAACTTTCCTCACCAACTGCCTTCCAGAGATGCATTCATTCATTCATTCATTCATTTATTTATTTGGTTAAATTTATATGCCACCCTTCTCCTGAAGGACTCGGGGTGGCTCATAAAAAGTAAAATTAATTTCATATTGGGAATGATGCTTAGCCATGCTAACTGGGAACAATGAGCTAATAGTCCAGCACATCTATAAGATCAGTCAAGAATCAGATGAAAGGGTGCAGCTCTGCAGGAAACTGGCAGAACCAATCGAAGCCGCAAATGTACTGACACAGAGCTCAGCAAATAGCACATTTTTCGTCACCTCTCCCAGGCATATCGGTGTGCCCTTGGTTGACTATGTGCGACATCTGGAGGTGGAAAAGTGATTTCCAGAGTGGAGTATCTAAAGCTGTGCTTGGACCATCTGATTTGCAGGTGGTCGATGAGATTGAGAGGGTGGGATGTGGGCATAGTCCTTTGGAAACAGCTAGTATGCAATGGGACTGTGTGGGTTTGCCTTAACAGAGTTTAATTCTGAGTGGACATGTAGAGGTGGTCCTCGGGTTACAACCGCAATTGAGCCCAACATTTATGTTGCTAAACAAAACATTGGTTAAGTGAATTTTGCCTCATTTGACGACTTTTCTTGGCACTGTTGCTAAGCAAATCCAGATGCCCCATTGACTCTACTGGTCGGGAGACTGCGAAAGCTGATCACCTGATCCCAGGGCACTGCGACTATCCTAAATACGAAACAATTGCCAAACATCTGAATTTTGACCATGTGACCATAGGGATGCTGCAATGGTCATAAGTGTGAAAAATGGTCACAAGTCACTTTTTCAGTTCTGTTGTAAATACAAACGGTCACTAAATGAACTGTTCCAAGTTGAAAACTACCTGTATAAGATTGTGCTGTTATCCTTCTGACTGTAGACTGGCCTTACAGATGTGCTGGACTATTATCTCATCATTCCTGGTTAGCATGGCTAAGTATTGTTCTAAATGTGAGATTAAGAATTACAACTCTGGAAGGCAGCTGGCGAGGAAAGATGAGACCAAGATAGGCTGCTCAGGTGAAAAATGTCACGGTGAATATAAGCAATGATTATTCATGCAGATGTCCTTTAACTAAATTCCAGATTTCTGAAATTCTAGAATTCTTTCCAAGCGCGTACAGGTATTTGTTGACTTTCAGCAGTTCATTTAGTTACTGTTCAAAGTTACAACGACACTGAAAATAGTGACTTAGGATCGTTTTTCACACTTATGACCATTGCAGCATCCCAACAGTCAGGTGATTTATATTCAGATGCTTGACAACTGACTCCTATTTATGACAGTTGCAGTGTTCAGGAGTCATTTTTGCAACCTTCTGACCAGCAAAGTGAATAGGGAAGCCAGATTCACTTAACAACCGTGTTACTAATTTAATGACTGCAGTGATTCACTTAACTAATGTGGCAAGAAAAGTTGTAAAAGGGGACAAATTCACTTAACGAATTTTTCACTGAACAACATATATTTTGGGCTCAATTATGGTCGTACGTTGAGGACTACCTGTACAGGGAGTCTTTGGATTATGACTGTAATAGAGCCCTCCCATTACCATTGTAAATTGTTAACAGTCAAACAAACGGGGCAGTCACAATTTTACATTTTCTGCGGCGGTCGTTAAGCAAATGCAGCAGGTGTTAAGCAAATCAATGGATCACAATGGGCACAGTTTTTGCCGAAAACCAGAAACAACTTGCCAGTTTTGCATAATGCTGTTGGGTTATAAAACTTGGTCACATTACTACAGGATGCAACACACAAATGTAGCCATGTTGCTGAGAGCCCAAAGTGCAGTTATATGATTACAGGGGAGGGGCGCCCATTGAAACTTCGGATCCAGATCTTAAGTCCCCTTTTTTAGATAGGTCATAACTTCAAATGGTTGCTAAGCAACCAGTTGTAAATCGAAGATTACCTATAACAGGGGTGTCAAACTCGATTTCATCGAGGGCCGCATCAGGTTGTGTTTGACCTTGGGGGGGGTTGTGTGGCCGGGGTAAGCATGGCTGCAGTGGGTATGGCCAACTCAACATCACTCGTGTTGGGGGCGCCTATGGTGGCCTGGTTTTTCGGCTGTGACGGCTTCCTGCAGCCCTCTGCCAGTGAAAACGGAGCTCGGGAGGGCAGTGCATGATCCTCCCCAGCTCCATTTTTGCTGGCAGAGGTACTGTCAGCCAGTCCTTCACCGTTTCCAGGGCAGCCTCGTGGGCCAGATCTAAGCACCCAATGGGCCGGATCCAGCCCACGGGCCTTGAGTTTGACACCCCTGACCTATAACAAGTTCATTTAGAACTGACTTGGAACTGAACAGAATAGAGCCAGCAATTATATTATCCCAGGCAAACTGTTCCACCTTTATTTTATTCTTATTTATTTTATTTCGAATTTATATACCGCACCTTCTCCTGAGGGACTCAGGGCGGTGTACAGCCAGATAAAAACATACAATACAAACATTAAAAACAATTAAAAGGATATATATTAATTTGGCCCCAATTTAAGATAACAAACCAATTAAAAAATATTTAAAAATATGTTAAAAAATACGTTAAGCCAGCCCAGCTTGCTGAAAAAAGAAAGTTTTAAGGGCACGGCGGAAGGTACCGAGGTCCTGGATTCTCCTGATCTCTGGGGGCAGCTGATTCCAGAGGGTAGGTGCCCCCACAGAGAAGGCCCTCCCCCTGGGAGTCACCAGCCTACATTGTTTGGCTGATGGCACCCCGAGGAGGCCCTCTCTGTGGGAGCTCACAGGTCGGTGGGAGGTCATCGATAGCAGCAGGCGGTCTCAAAGATAACTAGGTCCTATGCCATGGAGCGCTTTAAAGGTGATGACCAACACCTTCAATATCTTGTGACTGTTTCTATACAACAGCAAAGACAAAAAAAATAAAATAAAATCCCTGCTCATCCAATTGGTTTTGTCTACATTATTCTCTGATCTGTGCATCCAGTTGTTGTAACTGGGTTAACGGAACGAAGCTGAGGTTCACCACGAGACTTTGGACAAAGACCAAACATATACAGATCGAAGAATAATGTGAAGAAATACATATATATATATGCTCTGAGAACCAATAAATGGCCTCTGAGTGAGTTGCAGGTGCTTTAACTGTGGAATTTCTGGACAGGACATTCCATATTACAGTATGTTAGGCTGTTCCAGCAGCCACTCCCTGGAAGCCACTGTCCTGCAATGTTGTTGTTTTTCCAAAAGAAACAGAAGAGCCCCGGGAAAAAAATGCAGTGGGAACTCTTCAGGAATTGCCACACCTACCTTTATGATCTAAGGCATCTTGCTGGAAACAACCACAGTTGTATTGACACAATTTATGCCATATGAAAGATACTTCACAGTGCATTTTTTTAACCACCATGAAATAGCTGATATTCAAAACCTGGGAAAGGAGAAACCACTCAACAAGACCCATTCGTTTTTGTTTCAACTTTCCAACCTGACATCATGAACTTACTGTATTTTCTCAAGTTGATGTTTCCTTGATTCTCAAGGGATTTGCTTCCAAGCACTCTGTTTTGCTTAGGATTTAGCCCCTACCTTAACAACCCTATCATCATATCGTGGCAAGGAACTGGCCCTGTGGGCAAATATGCACTAGGAATTCCTGTACTTTACTCCCAGCTCAACTTGTATGGGCATATACAGCTACTTACCATTTCTGCCCTCCCTGCAAGAGAAAAGTACATGCTTTTTTTTTTTTTAATATACAGATCAAAAGGATCAAAAATAGAAAAAAAAAGAGTGGGAGGTGGGGAACATTCTTTTCTTATACATATAACTTTATTTTTAAAAAACTAGCAAGAACTATATACTAGAGGAAAAAAGTGAGGAAAAGAAAGAAAAAGACAAAGTGAAAAGGGGAATGAAGGAGGGAGAAGGGTGGGAGGGGAGGGAGGGAGAGAGGGAGGAAGGAAGGAGGGAGGGGAGGAAGAAGGGGGGAAGGAAGGAAGGAAGGAAGGAAGGAAGGAAGGAAGGAAGGAAGGAAGGAAGGAAGGAAGGAAAAATAGGATTTTGATTTTCTTTACAACAATTATAAATTAACTTCTTACTCATGGTTACAACATGACTTTTTCTACAATCTATTTTTTCCCCAAGTCATTAAAACCATATGTCACAATTTCATTTCCCTCTCCCCCTCTTTTCACACAAAGTCTGTAGGGGTTTCCAGTCAGCATTAAACTTAGATAATGTCTTTTCTCTGATCAGAGTTGCCATCCATTCCTCCATCGTGGGTAGTATTAAATCTTATCTCCTTTGTCCTTATAATAGTCTTGTTGCAGGAGTCATATATAAAAACGAAGTTCCATGAACTGGTTTATCAATCAATCCCAAAAGAAAAGCCACTAGTTTCAGTTGTATATACCTCTTAAAAATCTTCTGAATTAATGTCTGTAATCGAATCCAAACCTTTCTAGCTCTTTTGCACATCCACCAAACATGATAAAAGATCTTTCTTGCTGGCTAAACTTCCAATACAACTTTGAAGTATCTTTACACATTCTAGACAATTTTTTCCAATGACATGTACCAATGATACGTAATTTTATTTTAAAAAATGATAGGGGGAACATTCTGAGCAGGGGAAAACAATCCAGACCCTGGAAATCCTCTCCAACAGCATGCGTGGCAAGTTCTCCCTCAGTCACTCCTTACTGTTTCATTATTATTATTATTATTATTTCCTTCAAATCTTAATTCCAATCACGAAGCATTTCTCTTCTGGAGTTAGCCTATGCACAGTTACTGCAAATCTACCCTGCAGCATTCGCTGAGGAATGCTATCCCTGAATTGCAACCTTTGCATTATAAACAGCTCAGAACCTTCCCTGAGTTCCTCTTGGAAGAGTTTGTATTTTGTGTTTGCTTTACACTTAGGAACAACTGGGTCAGGTTTGGCATCTCTGTTGGGACTGGCACAACCAAAACAGACGTGGAAGGATTACAGAGGTGGAGATCTGAGCTTTGGAGAAGTGAGAATGTGTGTGTAGTCTGTGTGTGCGTGTGTATTAAGCTGTGATCCCATGTACACAAATAAACATTAGCTCCATTGCAGGGGTCTCCAACCTTGGCAACTTTAAGCCTGGCGGACTTCAACTCCCAGAATTCCCCAGCCAGCAAACCTTTGCTGGCTGGGGAATTCTGGGAGTTGAAGTCCTCCAGGCTTAAAGTTGCCAAGGTTGGAGACCCCTGCTCCATTGCATTCCTAAGGAGGTTTTCTTTTAAAAAAACAAAAACTTTATGGAGAGCCATGCTCTTATCAATCCCCTTTTAAAAGAAAAAGAAGACAATGCTGGCCAATCACTTTTGCATGTTCATTCTATGGGATGCCCAAAAAAAAAAAAAAAAGTCCAGGCTAGCAGAATTTTGCAAAAAAAAAACCCAGGAATCCCAATTGGCTGACAAGACCCCCCCAAAGCAGGTGGAGATAAGAGCGTTGCGGAGTAAGAGAGGGTGATAAGAATTGGGAAGCGCGACATTTCTCACGCAAGGTATATTCCTAGGGTGGAAGTGCGACTGTCTTGAGCGCCGGTCCTCCAGATACGCCACTCCCGTCCTCCTTTGGCCAACATAGCCAGCTGGGGAGCATTGGCACTGTAGTCCCACGCATCCTGGGGTGCCATGCTGAGGAATTCAACCGGAGGGGAGGAGGAAAGAGAGAGAGAGAAAAACGTCCCACAAACTACCCCAGGGGGCTCCCAAGTTCCCTCCCTCTCCAAAAGGGCGCCGTCGAGAGAATTGAAGCGGGGACTGTACCTGGGGAGGCAGAGTGGAGCAAGGCAACGAGGAGCACCAGAAGCGTCCCGACGGTCAGCAAAAAGATCCGTGAAGCCGAAGCAGCCATGGAGCCGGTGGGCGCAAGGGGCCAAGGGGCGCCTTGAAAGCTGCCAAACGGGGGAGGTTAGGAAGCGGTGTCCGCAGAAGGTGGCTGGGAGTTGACGCCGACGGGCCGGTGCACAGACCGCGCTCTTCCTCCGCGCTTCCCCCTCTGGTTTCCCCACTCGCAGAGATCAGCCTCGCCTCCGTTGCCGTCTTCGCTCGCCCCTTCTCTTCATCGCCTTTTCCCCCGCTTCTCTCCTCGGGGCCGCCTCGGCGGCCTCCTGTCTCCTCCTGCTGGCCGGTAGCGCCATTGCAACCTCCGTGGATTCAAGTGAAGTCAAGTAAACGAAACAAGACGCAGGAACAGATCGCTCGGCGGCGACGGGTTCCTTTGGGGACAAGAATCGCCCAGAGATCGATCGATCGATCGATCGATCTACGATGATGTGATCACTGGGGAATCTCTCCATCGCAAAATCAACCAAAAGAGACCAGCCGTCCAAAGCAATGGCTCTGCTAAGCGGAGGAGGTTTCCTTGCCGTGTTAATTGAGAGGCTGCAGGCGAGGAAAGTCGTAGGTCTGAAGGCAAAAGTTTTTAAAAATGTGAAAGGCAAAAGTACACCAAGGGACACGATGTTCCCTTTTTCTGTTCTGTTTTCGGAATTCATTTCGTTGCATTTGGATTGCTCCTCTTTTAAAGGACAACATAACAGGCCCAAACTTTTATCCATACAACAACCTTGCAAAGTACTCTGTAAAACAAGAAGAACCTGCTAAATTTCTAGGCCAAAGTTCTGACTTGTTTTAATCGTGGTTGTTGACTTGTTTTGTTTTCTTCTTAAAGTCCTGTACCCCTGTGATTTTGGTTCTTTAGCAAATTCAAATACGTAGGCTATAGTAATTTTTACTATCACCCTTTAAGTTATAGTAAACTAAAAGTTTCCAGGTTTGAAGGGCTAGAGAAGGCTAGATTTTGCATATGGAATATAATTAAACATACTGCTAAACCAAAAATAATACAATTTTCGGTTAGCTCAGGGTCCACATCAAGTTTAACTAGACTTTTTCCCCCAAAATCTGGATGGCTAATCCTAATGTTGATGGCACACTACAAAAAGGGGTGTGATCAGAACTGAATTGGCAGAAGGATTGGGAATTATTAAGGTTGTGTAGAAAGTTAGCAACCACCCTTCTAGAAAAATGAAATATTCTAGGAAATATTAAAAAGGCAGAATATTATACCGCCCTGGATGAGAAAAGGAGATACATGATCTTGGAAAGCAGCCCCCACCTTTGTTAATAGCTCCAGAAAGACTGGGCCATCCTATATACAAGACAAAAGGCTGGGCCAGTTTACCTACACCCTCAGGACTTAATAGGATTAGTCCTCTACCCATCTCACCACAGAATCTTGCTGGTAAGAGTACATCACCCAGCAAGATTCAACCAAGCTTGGGACTCAAGACAACCTACAAAGTTACCCCTGCATGGCCCCATGGGAGTCTAACAACCAATCCAAATACATTTCTTTCACAGGACAGGAAGCTCTAAGGTGGGGCCCAAAAGAAGGTGTGGATGGATAGATAGATAGATAGACAGACAGACAGACAGACAGATATTATTTAAATTTCTATACCGCCCTTCTCCTTTCGGACTCAGGGCGGTATATCTATCTCAGATAGATAGATAGATAGATAGATAGATAGATAGATAGATAGATAGATATCAGGTTTTAAGGCTTTTATTTATCCATTCACTTCCCTATTATTTCTTCTCATCCATCTTGTACAAGAACGATAAGTTACAAATGCTTATGAAGTGTCTGGACAACATTGTGGTGGATGCAATTGAAGGAAAATTATGGAGCAGATCATTACTCTCAGCCTTGTGTTGATATATTCAAAAACCCATTCCCCTCCCCCTCTCCTCCTCCTCAAGTTTCCTTTTCATTAGAACATCAGATAGTACATGAATCTGAGCCAGGTTCATTATTAATCAATGCAATGTCTTCGGTCATGGACTTTATATGCAATTTTAAGACTAAACATTGGGAATTTGAAGACTACAAAACTTATTTCCTCACACTTCCCTTCATGTTTCCCTGTACTAGGCAGCAGAACAACATCTTATCAGAAGGGTAATGTCTTGCACAGTGAGAGTAGAACCAACTATTCATTCATGCTAAAATCATTCCCGTAAGAAGGGTAAAAATTGTAATGGTAGTTCTCAAGTATCATTTACACAGCAGGAAATATATAACATAAGTCTATTAATGGGCTGACCTATAGATGAGAGGAAATTTTTCCAGTGTTGTACAATAGCTGAGGAAATTGCCTCCTCATACTGACATAAAGGACATTACATTACAATGATGCCTTCAAGATATTTGGAAGAGCAAAGAGGCATTTGCTAGACAGCTTGGCTTTCACCCTCTAACCCAGTGTTTTTCAATTTGACACCTTCTAAGATGTGTGGATTCCCAGATTTCCCCAGCCAGCATGATCATAACAAGGCATTCTAGGAGTTTATTTATTTATTGGTTCGATTTATATGCCACCCTTTTCCAGAGACTCAGGGCGGCTTACTTATTGCGTTAAGCAATAGCCTTCATACTTTTGTATGAAGTCCACACATCTTAAAGTTGCCAAGTTTGAAAAATCACTCCTCAAGACTATCTTATTGTGTGGCACTGGACACCTTCCTATTGTCAATATTGATGATGTAAGAGTCGACCTCCTGACTCCTTTGTCTTGGTACAAAGAATCAGGAAAATCCACGCATCCATTGAATGAGTGGCAGGCCAGGGAAGCAAATGAAAAATGTGCAGAATGGCACAGTGGAAACATCAACTTTTGTATTTGTGCCAGACATCAGGATGGAAGTATGCAAGGGCAGCATTCCTGTGAAGACATCACATTGCAAATGTCATCAGCTTGGTGTCATTGTGGTTTGTGTAGATTATATTGGCCTCATCTTGTTATTTTTCTCAGCGGGCTACAAAAAAACCTTAGGGTGGCCTTGAACTTGTCTCTATATGGAAGGGATTTATGTGTAGGAAGGACAAAACCTGGGAAGTAGTTTGGAGTTCCCAGGCTTGTAATAAAACATGTTGCCAAGTCACAGCTAGAGTAACTACTAGATTCAAGGATGAGCATATCAGGAGTTATGGAAGCATTCAAATAACTCCAGATTGGCATTTCTTTCTGCTACCTATAAGAGTCGGTTTGGTCCAATAGTTAAGGCTGGATTAGAAATCAGGAGACTGAGTTCTAGTCTTGCTTTGACTATAGAGCTGTCTTCATGATCTTGAGCCAGTGACCCTGTCTCAGACCTAGGCAGAAGGTACTAGTAAAGTTGTCAGCCACTCGTGTGGACCAATTCCAAATAGGCTGCGGCCCTGGGTTGGGGACTCCTAGACTAGGAGACCTCCAAGGTCCTTTCCAACTCTTTTATTCAGTTAATCTGGGGCTATGTGGCAGGCAACTGAAGAGGACTGCAAGATTTGGTTGGGGGAAAAAGGGCTTCTCTAGGAAGGTTCTTCAGCCATAGAGAGAAGTAGCACCAACTATTCATTTGCTCCTGCTGCATCACTAAACTCTTTGGGAGTCAATGAGAAATAAAATTTAAAAAGGAGTGACAAGTCAAAGTTGGTTTTTTAAAAAAGAACAGTTATTCTGACCCAACTCTGTCTACCTTGGCCAGAGGGTTTGCAGTAAGATTTTTGTGTTTTTCTTCTATCTTTGTTTATTAAATTTATATGCTGCCCATCTCACTTTCAAGTGATTCTGTGGCTTCCTTCATCACAATGGAAGAGGAGGAGGAGGAATGCATGCTTTATTTTTTGGCTGGGTAGGTTTATGGAATCTGTCTTTTCTCTGGGAAGCAAAACTTCATTATTACAGTCCTAAGAATTAACTATGGGAGACCAAATTCCTGTGGCCTTCTGCTTAAGGCATGTGATATTCTTGCAACCCTACAGACCAAATTGTAATGGAAGTCAACAGAAGAGCTGCTTCTTGAGTTATGCTGATGAGCCGCAATATATTTTTTCTCCATCCCAGTCAGCCTCTTGTGCTGCTGTCCCCACAAGAGCTGGACAGACCAGAAGGGGGGGGGAGAATTTTCCATGATATTTCTCAAAGGAAACTGCAAATGAATCAAGAAAACAAATGGCAGAAGGGAGCGGTGGAAAACAAAAGAGCTGTAGGATTCCTTTACATCTGCTTATCTCTACAACCTTTGCACCTTCAGAGAACATTTAAGTGGGAAAGGAAAATGAAAAATGGAATTCCTCACAGAATTGAAACAGTAAATTAAATGGGGTGCAATGTTTCAATAAGCCCATGTATTGTATCCATGTCTATGTGTAATCTGTTTTGTTCTGTTACACTAACTTTTGCCAAAAGAGTGGGGGGGGGGGTGATGGATGTTACAACAGCAAAGCATATGCATAATTTAAATGTTTCATCTAAACGGACATCACCTCCAAGAAGGATTCTCATTTTGGCACTATATATATATATATTTAGCTCCACTAGCTCTCTCTTTATTGGTTCTGTAAATGACTTATTTTTACAATATAAGTAGTACAGTATCACAGTTCTGCTAACATGCCTGCTTATATAACCTTTTTAGAGTTTGTGAAAATGTTCCACTTTTTTTCCCCAACAGAAATTCAAGTATGCTCTTAGGCAGTAACTAACATTTGGCTGGCGCACTGATCTTTGCATCACATCTGCTTCCTTCTGGATGTTATTCTGGCCATGGTCCCAAGAAGGATCTGTCTTTGCTTAGTGGTTTTTTTCTCTCTTCGTATCTAATCATGCAGGCATCGTTTCTTGTAAAATATTTCGTTCTGCATCACCCACCTACTCTTGATCAAATTGCCTCACATCTGGTCAAAGTATGGACAGGTTGTCTGGACAGGGAATCCTAAACTTAGTTAAAAGTCCATAATGGATCATAGCTCAATGCTTAGAGAAGCTTCCTGGTAGATAAAAGAGTAGTTAAGGAGGTTGGACAAAGGTAACATTCTGTAGGGGAAGAGAGGCAGAGTTGGGCAGCTGGGTTAAACATGTCATCAGTTTAGAGCAGGGGTGAAATCTAAAATTTGTTACTACCGGTTCTGTGGGTGTGGCTTGGTGGGGGGATAATGTGACGGTGAGCGTGGCCAACTTTTTTTTTTTAACTTTTCAAAGCAGTTTTTCTACAACCTCTTCAGCCGAAGAGGTTGCAAAAAAATGCTTTGAAAAGCCTCTGCCGATCAGGCAACTCAGCTGGGATCGTTAGAGAGGCTTTTAAAGGCATTTTTTTTCCTACAATCGCTTCAGCCGAAGAGGTTGCAGAAAAAAATGCTTTGAAAAGTCTCTGACGATTCCAGCTGAGCCACGCAATCATCAGAGGCTTTTTTTTTACTTTTAAAAGCATTTTTTCTACAACCTCTTCCATCAAAAAAAATGTTTTTAAAAGTAAAAAAAAAAGCCTCTGATGATTGCGTGGCTCAGCTGGGCCTGGTTGGGGGGGGGCACAGGGATTTTTGCTACTGGTTCTCCAAACCACCCGCCTCCATCACTACCAGATAGGGTGATCTGGTCCGAACCGGAAGCATTTCACCCCTGGTTTAGAGTCCTTGTATTGCCACAAGAGATCAAAGTCCACCCCCCCTTGAATTACATTGACTCTTATCTAGCATCAAAGTAGTGCTGACCATCCATTGACCAGATTCTTATGTAGAGGATTGAATAAATTTTCTATGCTGCAACTTTACAAATTACCCTGACTCTTTGTACCTAACGAAGTCCCACCAATAGGGAATCACTGGCCCCAAGCTCCCATTTTATGATTGCAGAATTATTTTCATAGGGATTTCTCCTGTGCCACAGTTAAACTAGAAGTTTTTTTTAAAAAAAGGCCATGTAAAGATGCAATGATATCATTCCTGGGTCAATGGAAAATAAATAGGTGAACATAACCTCCTTCTTATCTGGAAATCATGTCAGAGACTGAAATGGGATTGTTTCCTTGTAAGGTATGTAGATGCTTTTGCATTGAGCTAGAATCTGCTCAGATGGGACTCTGGGAGCATTGCAGATACATAGCGATGGTAGTTCAGTATATTGACAAAACAGTTTAAATAATCCAGCATTGGAAAGTAGTGGTTTGTCTGGTATTATATGAATTCCACCGCAGAATATTCTTGGAAGATCAAGAGGCCAAAGGCATGGTTCATATTTGCAGCAATTGCCAACCTAACACAAGAAACAGCAACACAATGCTGTTTGATGCCAAATCTCCCATAAATTACATTTCTGGGTGAATGATAAAAAAAACCCAGTTGTTTCTTGGAAGTTCTGTGGAAAACAACTATGTGCAATTCTGCACTTCTGTGCCAAAAGAGTAGTTCCTCAACAAATTGCCACTTAAGAAATAAATGGGAGTGCCACAAAAGGTCTTTCAAAACATTCTTACCTACTGAGATAGCAGTTTTTTTAAAAAAAAAAAACATGATTGGCAGACTTTTTAAAAGAAACCTGTCAAAAGAGCAAGACACCCAATCCCTAGCAAGTTACAATGCCCAGCTTTAAAGTTCAGAATAACTAAATGTCTTGCAGCTCATACAATCCTACCAATGTCCACAAAGCAAATTGATAAATGGATTGCATGCATACTAAACTATTCTTGATGGAGCTGACCAAGGAATTATATTCATTAGAGAATAATCAGGAAAATACCAGTCTTTTGTCAATGTCTCAGCTGTTACAAGAAATCTACTACTATTGTGACCTGAATTTAAAAATACTTAATTTTTTTTTCAGATTATTTTCACATAGTATATAAATCCATGTTTCACTCTTAACAATGTTGGCAGACAATAAAAGGAGATTATTAAACCTTGCAATAAGACTGATGGGGAAAATAGAAAGAACACGTACATAAATACCTATGGAAATGGCTGGCAGATGCCACAGGGATGGGAAAAGAACAGATGAAACACGTAGAATAGGGGTTCATGTGCCCTTGGTGTACACATGCTTCAAATAGATAAATCTGTTTCATTTATTTAATAAGTAAATATATCTGTTTCATTTCCATAACTTCTTTCCCATCTGTGTAATTTTAGCTCAAGTTCTATTTCTGCAGTTTTTAAAAAATAGTTTGGGGTTCGTTTATGAAAATTTACATGAAAAATTATATGCATTTTAGTTATGTGGTGATTCATGCCCTTTCTGTTCCCTATTTTCCTTAGCATTTTGTAATTTCCCTGATAATATGGATTTTTTTCCTGCACTTTTTAATATGCCAAAATCAGAGAAAAGTGAAAAACAAAGGAAAACTGCATTCCAGCTCCCAAATCCAGCCAATTCATATGAAAATATTAACAACATGAATGCCTGGCTCATTCTTAGCATCAATCATAACACTTATAATCTTCCTTGAACAAATAATATAATGATGGACAGATGTGAGGGCTGGAACTAGCAGGATCAGAAAGCTAGGAATAAAGAGTTAACAATGTCCCGGTGTTAACCATTTCCTCTACAGAAAAGTGACCAGCTCTCAAATTGCTAGGATGATTAGACAGGAGAAAGAGATGTACAATTTCAAGTTTGAAACTGCTTGGTGAGCAGCCCGATATAAAACTCATTGTAATACTTAAATAGAGGTTGAAAAGCTGATGCCAGCAAAGCAAGAAAGTTTGAGATCAGCTAAGATCATCATCAAAACATAATGCTGGTTCCATCAACCTCCAAAAATGAAAAATGAGCAGAAAAAGTTTGTAATAAAGAGATACCAGGAAAAATACAGCTTTAATCATTTAAGCTGATATATAAGTATACTTCGTGCCCTATAAGATCTTCCCAATATTTTTCATTTTTTTTAATTCCAAAGTTCCTGCTCACTACCTTTCCAACCTATACTCAGAGATGACTTTGAATGTATTTAGATCTAAAAGAAAGAACGCAAGAACAACCTTACATCTTTGTCACTAGGGGACACTCCAACCCACAAAAATTAATAGGGCAATGAATGAAAAAGTACAGAAGGAGGAACAGTGCTGACACTGGCCTAAAAAAGACATGGATGCCTTTTATCAGACCATAACGATTCGGGGAAACAGTCTTTGGCCCCTGAAGTATCACAAGATGTTTCTTCAAACAAATACAAGATTGGTGGGTACCCAGTTAAAATAACTGGAAGTCAGTTCTGTTTATAACAGTATATAAATATAATAAATAACTCAACTGAAATTATATCAATTAGTATAAAGTACAGCTGAAGTCAAACAAATTAAAACATAAACTTTATTTATTCTCATTTCTTGGCATAAAGTTTGGCATGACACTTATTAAAAGAAAGAAAAACCAGTCTATCTTAAGGATTTCCTGAACTCTGACAAGAATTCCCATTGATTGCTACAAAAAATGAGCAACAAGGTAAGTCCAGAACTCTTATTGGACAAAAATACAAGCCAGCAATAAAAAGTTTATCCAAAAAAACCTCCACTGCCAATAAAAAAGAGAGAGAACTATTTAACTTCTTTATTATTACCATAGTGCACTTATATTTAGCAACATTTTATCCTTTATTTTGTTTGCTTGTATACTGCTTTTGTAATTCCACTACAAAATTTACATTACATTCAGTTTTAATAACGAAAAATGAGAGGAACAGAAGGCAGAGAGCCAGGGTGGCCTGGTAGTTAAGGCAAGTTCTCAAATCTGAAGGTGGCAAGCAAATTTCAAGCAGGGTTGCCCTCACTATTGCTCTGTAGTGCCTAGACTTCCTCCAAGTATTCACTTTGGACCAGAACAGGACAAGATCAAGATCCAGACACTTGGGCTCTCCTGTGGCAGCTTTGTTTAATTGGGTGATTAATTGATTGATTGACTGAGTGAATGCATTTATATCGTGTTTCAATTCAAGTCAAGTCTCAGCAGTTTATAGAATATAGACAGCTTTAGACATCAGTGATGATGGTGATGTGCCTTCAACTCAGAGTCTGCTCTTAGTAACCATATAGATAGATTTTCTCCATGACAAACTGTCTCCAGTTGGGTCCTTCTTCTAATGGTGTCCCCATTGCCATTGTAAGTGAGTCCATCCACCTTGCTGCTGGTTCGCCTTGTCCTCTCCTTCATTCTGTCTTTTCCAGTATTAGAGTCTTTTCTCTAATAGGAGTTATGAAATGATTAAGCCTCTTTGTTTTCACAACCTCATCCTGACAAAGATAATTATTTCTTTAACTTTAAAATGAATATCTGGTAGATTGAAAGCTTTGTGTACAGCAATACATTTTAAAAAAACATTAAAAAAATCTACAGGGAAATATATATAAGAATATAGCAACATCCAATTGCCAAAAGTAATAACTAACAGGTAAATGGAGAAGAGGAAAAGCTTACATAGACACTATGAAATTCTGCAACCTTCAAACTGTGCAACCAAACGAAAAGTTCAAAGCACTGAGCTAGAGCCTAATTTTATTTCTTGAAGTGCAGATTTCATTTTCTGGCATTGCTTATGACTTCGATGAATTCAAACCAAACTTTTCCTTTGTTTCTGACTTGCATCATGCAATTGGCAATATCCTTTAATTTATTTGGACTGCCTGATCCAAATCGATGGGTCAGTAAATTTTAATGTTGTTTTCATTCCTGTTAAGCCCTTGAATTGATATACAGTTCCTAAACTAGTAAAGTATCCAAGATGAACAGCTTGGATTAGTTCAAGGTCATAGAACTGTTCAGGGAAAATTCCATCACTTTTTTTTTTCTTCTATTCGCTGATGCTGTTACATTGAGGGGAAAACCTAACAGCCAAGTCTCAGTTCTGGAGCTGAATCAGCGGAATAATCCAGATAGAAAGGAAACAATGGAAGGTTCAAATGATGTTTAACACAAACTTTAGGTGTCTTTGTTAGGTTTGACAGCATATACTGTAAACTATTGAAATGAACGACTCTTCTTGCTATATAAAGAAAATATTCCAAATAAATGTATCCATCAATCATCTACAATAAGGTGAGAAAGGGAAATTGCAAAAACAAAAGGAGAACTCTGGAATTGGCAAAAGGAAGGAGATTCATTGCCTAAGTATTGTCAACCAGGAAATTTCTGATTATCCATGGGCTTTGCTTTAACTGGATAACTATGGTTCTTAAGGTTATGCAAAGCATCCAGAGGAGCCTGGCAAAACATCCCTTCTTGAAATATTGAAACAGCCATGAAATCTTGAAGGCTTCTTTTAATTAAAAAATTGGAAAGTTGGCATGTTGCAAAGCATTGTTCCAGCCTCAAATAGTAGTAGTAAAGTCTCCTCCAAGATGAGCTCAGCTCCGTGTGACTTTTTGGACATGGTCCTGTAGTTTTTATGACAACAATATGTGAGTGATTTTGCCATTGCCTTCATCCAGAATATTTCCAAGTTCTCACTCTAACCTCAAGTGTTTCCTGATGGTCTTCCATCCAAATATTAACCAGTTTGGACTTAGCTTAGCTTTTTGAGATAAATCAAGTGGAAACTTTTGGAGGCTATCAACACCCAGGAGAACTGACAATAAATACAAATGATATGGAGCAGCTTAGGGCTGTGCTGGAAAGCTTCCACAACAATGACAAGTTGAAGAAACCGAGGCTACCTTGGAAAGAGAGATGGGAGCAGCACCCACACTTAGTCTTCTAGTAAATAGTGACTTGATTTGCTCACCAGGGTAATCATTTTATAAGTATGCCCATAACATGCTCTTGGAGTTTCAAATATGCCAACAATTATAAAATGATTAAAATTTGTACGTGATGAAGTTGATCATTGTAATTCCCTCCCTGTTTCAGATCAGCTGTGATCGACTGCTGGCTCCTTGCTTGGTTGTTCTGGGATGCATAGTAAGAAGCAAAAGGTTACAAGTTACAAGGATGTGTATTGTAACACAACAAAATTCCCTCCAAGGGAAAGGATGTAAGTCATATAAAAAAAGTCATATAAAACCTTGTACATTACCAGGGGTGGGCTACAAAAATTTTAGCAAGGGGTTCTCTGCCCAGTTGCTGGGTGGGCGTGGCCATGGTAGGTGTGGCCTAGTTAGCCTCCTGTACCACAGTTGGGGGAGGGCATTTTTGCCCTCCCCAGGTTCCAGAGGCTTTCCTTGAGCCTCCGGGAGGGTGAAAACAGCCTCCCCAGTCTCCAGAGGCCTTCTGGAGGCTGGAAACAGGCCTGTTTCTGGCCTTCCCGAACTTCCGGTAGGCCCGTTTTTCTCCTTCCCTGAGCCTCAATGTGTGCCCTACACTTACCTGCATCCAAAACGGGCTGCGTGGGGACTCCTGAGAGGGGCAGGGTGGACGGGGCCAGCCAGGAGTGGGATTTGGGGGTTCTCCGAACTGCACAGAATCTTAGCTAGAGGTTCTCATGAACTCCTGCGAACCCCCAGCAGCCCTCTCCTGTACATTACATAATGTAACATCTATATAGATCTCTGAGAGTTTAAGGGAAAGTGAACTAGATATACCATTTCTTGCCTTCTCTCACTTTTAGACATGTCTTCTTTCAATTGCTCACTCTCTCCACATACATCTCTCCGTCTTTTTCTCTTTCTGACACTTACATTTGCCAGCCTTTCTGCTCTATTGAGGCAGCTGCTCTGGCTTTTTTTTTTCCCTACAGTTTGCTACAGAGCAAATCTGCAATCATATTTAGCAGAAGGCCTTTAGGAATCAAAGCAGGAGAGTGGGAGAAGATCAGACCTTTGCTTACTTCGTTTTAAAAGATATTGTGATACTAACTTTGAATTTTCTGTGCCTTTCTTTGTGTTCTAATTCCAGCAGTTGCTGAGTTAATGAGGCCAAACCAGGCTAACAATAGTGGTTTTTGCTTTAGATATATTACTGGCCCCCCAAAGCTATGACAGGAAGGAAGGAAGGAAGAAGGAAGGAAGGAAGGAAGGAAGGAAGGAAGGAAGGAAGGAAGGAAGGAGGGAGGGAGGGAGGGAAGGAAAGAAGGAGGGAGGGAGGGAGGGAGGGAAGGAAGGAAGGAAGGAAGGAGGGAAGGAAGGAAGGAAGGAAGGAAGGAAGGAAGGAAGGAAGGAAGGAAGGAAGGAAGGAAGGATATAGAAGTCAATGAGGCCTAGATTAATTCTATTAGGTTTCCATTTGCATCAGAGCAAATGATTGAGATTTATTATAGATGGGAAATCAGTTCTCTCAAAGGGCTATCATGCACCAAAATTAACATGTGAAAAGATGCTGTCTCTCTTCAGGAAGCAAAATAAATTCTGTTTGTTTTGAATTGGCATTTGACTGTCGGTGTAAGCAAGCGGTGACCTAGTTCTTCTTTCCTTGTTTCTGTTCATTAAAACAGCATGGCGCACATGTTTTCTTATAAATTCCATAGACCAAAAGACATACACACAACACCCTGCACACATTTTGCAAAGAGTCAGTGTTATTGTGGGTTCCTTGTGTTATCAGCCCCTTGCTGATTAGGGAGAAGTTCTACCTCACAGAGTAATAAGATAAAATGCTACAACTGTAATAATTGGTGCATTTGGGGACTGCACATCTTAGACATAGCTTTGGGAAAGAAATGCCCAGGCTGGCTAGTTTGCTTGCTTGCTTGCTTGCTTGCTTCTTTCCACATAAGCTCTTAAACCAAATAAATACATGAAAGAAATTGTGCCTGTCTGGGCAGAAATAAAGGATTTGCCTCTGTCTCATAGAGAAAGTTATTACTTACTCTACAAGATCCTGTACAGGATCCTGCTCCCTATCACTGGAATCCCACTGGCCAACACTTAAGGAATAATTCCATGAGCCTAGGATTTTATATGCCTGTCTGAAAAGGCTATTGCTTATACAGATA
Source organism: Pantherophis guttatus (assembly GCF_059756535.1). NCBI lineage: Eukaryota > Metazoa > Chordata > Lepidosauria > Squamata > Colubridae > Pantherophis > Pantherophis guttatus. The sequence goes on along the minus strand of NC_142063.1, from coordinate 269,000,531 downwards.
TATTACAATAAAAGTATATGACATAAGGTTTATCTATCATTCATACAGTTCATTAAAGCAAAACTTTTAGATCTGTAAGTTGATGTAATAGTCCAGGACTTGTATGTTTATGTTATAAATGTTCCAGCATTCCTGCGGCTCTTGGCCACAGTAATAGCCTGGGTAGATGAATGGCTCTGACATTTCTAGAAGAAAAGGATTATAAGGTAATAAGAAAGTAAATGCTTTCGAGATTCTAACTAAAGCAGGGGCAGATTTTTCCCCCCGGGCTCTTTCCAGAAACGTCTAATTATAAAATTAAAAAATGGAATGTATCTCTTGAATGAAATTCAGATTCTGATGAAGTACAGTGAGGTCTTCATATTGTTTTCCTGCTTTCTTCTATGATTTTTTAAAGCATTTTTTATTGTAGTCTACAGTTTGGGGGAGTTCTGGTGGTCTCCCACTCAGGGCTAACACTCTAGCTTTTTTAAGATCAGCCAAAGTTAGTTACGTAGATGATACCGCCTGCTGCGTCACGTAAGTAAAATTCTGGATGAAAAGATTATGAAAGGTTTAGGCATGCCCAAAACTGAATTATGAAACCCAGTTCTAAGCATCTTCACTTGGTTATTTTTATTTCCTTATATCTTTTCTCGGGTGAATATTTTTACAATGTAATTATAGAATGTACTGCCTAATCACAGTACATCTTGATGTGAGAATAGAAGAGATTAATCTGGGAAATTATATAGATGGAATTTAAATACTGAAGCTGAAATCTAGAGGGAGAATCTTAATCTGTGTAAAGATTTATGTGCTTCCTAGACAATAGGTAACCTGGGATAACCTGGGGCAATATTTAGTCAATATGTTACATCCAACTATAAATATAGATTTAATTACTTGTGGGGAATTTAATGCTAGAATTGGCCTCGATTTGGAAATATTGAATTTAAAGTATAAATACTTTTTTGAATTGGGGGCCATCTGCCCTCTTAGACATGTATCTCATGATAAGACCCAGAATAAGCATGGAGTAAAACTATCCAAATTAACGTATAAATTATAAATGATCAGTTTAATCAGGGGTGAGCAATTAATTTTCCAAAGAGACTGGGACTATTGTGAGGGCCGAACCAATAGGTTGAACTTAACAGTGCTCAATATGAATTTTATCGCTTCATAAAAAGCAGTAAATTATATGGTTTTGATTAGCTACTGTTGGTAAGAATACATTTGATATCTAATTTCCGATTGACCTCACGCAGGCTGGACAGGGATAGCCAAAGACCTGGATGTGGCCCAGGGGCTATAAAATGCCTAGGTCTGGTTTAAGTGAATCACAGTGAAATCAATCTAGGAGTTTTTATACATAAGTCAGCCATAGAAGGGGAGCTGTTGTTGATTCATATCACCCTCTTTGATTCCATTAGTACAGTGTTTTAATATTATAGGAGTCCAGAGAGTGATTACTTACCACCTGCCTTGGATTTAATGTGGATATGTGGAAATAAAGTAGCATAAGTGAGCCATAATATAAAAAGCATTATAAAAAAGTCACGAATTACTGAAGTGGAGAGCATCTTTGGCCAAAGGTGTTAGATCAACATTATACAGTCCAACAAGGCCACAGTGGAGGGATACATATTCAAAATCCAGAAAATGCACATACCATGTGTGAGAAAGTGGTTGGCAATCTCAAACTCCTAGTATGTTATCCATGGCAAGTGAAAATTACTGGAACCAGAATTTTGTGGTTCAACCACAAATATAGACATGAAAGAAAGGAACTGGCTACAATAGTCAGACAAATTAAGAGGGATAAATTATTTGACAGGGATGAGGTAGTGAGGAATAAATGCTGGAAATATCACGCACGGTTAAAGAGGGACAAATAAGATTACAGCTAGTGGCAAGATTTAAGACTGTCGTGTTTACAGAATAATGATATAAAATTCTGAGAACTAGTTTCCCAAAGCCAAAGAGAAATCAAAGTAATGATATAAGCACAGATTTCACCTGAAGTTTGGACAGCTTATTTTAAAAATAAATTTGAGGATATCAGAATATCCAGCCAAGAGCTAGTAGAACAATCATATCATTATTCATAAGAAGCAATATTAAAGACTATCAAGGGCTATCTTGAAAAAGATATGTTTTTATCCATAACTAGTGGAATCACTATGAGAGTCATTTTGAAGTAGCAGTTAAGGCATCAGGCTAGAAAACGGGAGACTGTGAATTGTAGTCCCATTTTGGCAGAAGTTCACTTTCTTTCATCCCTAGGAAAGAAGCAAAGCACTTCTGGGGAAAAAAAAATTGCGAAGAAAATGTCAGGGACTTGTCTAGATAGTCTCTGAAAATCACACAATTGAATGGAATAATAATAATATAAAAAGCACCTGGAAACAGTGAAGGACCAGCCCACAGTGCCTCTGCCAGCCAAAACAGAGTTCCATTTTGGCTCGCAGAGGGTTGCAAGATGCCATCACAGCCGAAAATGCAGCTCTGGATACCATTTTCACTGGCACAACACTTGGGCCACCACAGGTGCCCTGACATGAGTGATGTTGAGCTGGCCAGACCTACCCTGACCATAACTACCCCGGCCCTCAAGGTCAAACACAACCCTGATGCAGCTCTCAATGAAATAGAATTTGACACCTCTGCTTTAGCTAGTCAGATCCTAATTCTTTTAAAGTTTAAAGGCAGATATTTTCAATTTTGTCTGGAAAATAACAAAAACAAAGCTTTCAAGTAGTATTTTCACCGATCAGGTCTGGCCAGCTGCCATATTTGCATTAACCAAAGATTCCAAACAATCTTGAGAAGCTATCTGACATACAAAATATTGCTGCAGCAATAAAATGAACACATGAACAACTTTTGCCAAATTATATTTGCTCAGCAATACTATTTCGTTGTCTATTAAATTAAGTATACTGTCAGAAAAGTCCTTCTTGCCAATACTACCTGAAAAGTCAGCTACAGCATCTGATCAAGGACATATTCCCCAGTTACAAATCTGATCTTTCAGGGCAATACACTCTAGTGTAAGTTCTTCCAGAATGGTTGGCTCTTGGTTCCTAAGCCAAGCTTTCTAATGACCTATATCATTATAAGTCAAATCAATATTTGCTTTATTTGATTTTAATCCAGTCTTCATCCTAAAGCCATCTATTGCTACATCCAGATAAAATCTAAGGCTATTAAATATTCACATGAAGTTGGTGAATATAAAGTAATACTGGTGATTCTTCATAGCTCAGTGAATGGTTTCATTTTTATACTAGACAATGTATAAATATATCATATAATTTATATATATATATATATGCTATATTATAAAATATATGAATAATACAGAACGCACATTCCAATGGCCTTGAGGCCAAACTGTAATGACTTAAGTACTTCTTCTGGTTATGAAGCCAGCATGAAAAGCCAGAACTATGAAATACAGTGATTAGAAAACTAAATTGCACTTTCCTGATTGAGTTCCAAACAGAAATAAAAAGAACTTTTCAAGTAAATTTGATTAAAATTCTCTCCCTTCCCCCCCCCTCCAATCTCCCACACAATACATGCAGTCTTTTAAACCCAACTATCTTCCTCTTCAGATGTTTGAGTTTCACAGCTATGACCACAAAATATTTAGTATTGGAGAACTATAGTGTGATATGGAAATTGTACCATAACTTTACAAAAGCAATCAATAGAACAAGTTTTGAAACCACAAGAAGTTGACAGGAAGAAACAGAATGTGTTGAAGGACATAGTTCACAGTGTCTTCAAGGATCACAGAGAAAAACACAAACATAAGAATGAGAGAAGGGACAAAAGCAGATTTGTTACAAATGAAGGCCTAAGAGAGGTAAGAAATATTAACTTTTTAAAAATATAGTTAGGAGACAATGTACAGATGCAGAGAAGGAACAAATAGAATATAATTGCTTTACTATTTACTTTATGGAGGGGAAATTTATCTTCCCCACTCCTACGCTAATCTGTTCCTTCCCCCAGATGACAATTTAAGCTATTTTTTTTTAATTTCCTTTCCTTAATAGTGCTGCAAATCCACCACCTGCAGTGACAGACTCATACTGTGTTATGCTAAGTCCCGCCAGAGGGCTAAAAAGCACAATTTTTTTCAGTGAAAACATTCTTCAAAGAAAAAAAAGGATCAGACAACAAAAGGAAATACCAATAAGAGGAAAACATTAAAATAACTGACCATTAAAAAAAATAGAAAAATGAGGAGCAAATTTCATTAAATAGTGAGGCAAAGTGGAAAGTTTGAGCAGTGAGGAATCAAGCAAAGAGTATGTCTAGTGAGGAATAATATCAACAGAGGTGGAACATCTGACATGTACTTTCATTCAAAGTTTGGGATCTGGAGTCTTAAAAAAATAGTGGCCCAATCAGGCTGGTGTAACCACGGATAGCCTGAGGAGACTTATCTATGTCCACTTTTTCTATCACTTATATGTACTCACAGACAGTGTGGATGCAGAAGGAAAATAAAAGTGAAGCACAGTTCTGTGAGACACCCTCATTTTGTGGGGCCACTCTAGGGTTTCATTTCTGTCTCTGAAGTAGGAATGTGCAGTTCTCCTCCCATAACCCATAATAATCTAGTTGCATGATCCAGAGGACTTGGAATGGGGTTGTTTTGCTATTCTGATTAATTATTTCATTTATGAATGACTAAAAAAAAATGATTGTGTATTGGTTATTTATTGTAAACAAGAAGATCACATCCTATCTTTATGTCAAAAATACATGCTCTAAGATAATTCCCCTTTTTTCATTTTTTTTCATTCTGTTGTTTCAGTTGCAAACGAGATATATTTATCCATCAAATTTCCTATGGGTAACAAGCTGAACCCTCTATTTCTATTTTTAAAGTATGATTTTTTTAAAATTGTATATGTAACCTCATAGACATTCAGGACAACATGGGGGAAACGTAAACTCATACAACCTTGAAATGTGCAGCTTTGAGTTTGACTTTTATTGATAGGATTGGGAAAGGAGAACCAAAGCTAGGAACATCTACTTGATATTCTCTTCTGGAGAAGAGCAGATTGTTTTGCTGGCAAGACACAATGTTATTTTATAACTTTTTTTCCCATGGGCAAAAAATGACCACCTCATGGCAGTTGATCATGTTCCAAAGTTTCCCTTAGAATAATACAAGACAGAGAAATGATCTCTGTTTCATCCATTATAATCTTCCCTAAAGTGGAAACTACATACCTCTCTTCTAGTGACTATACCAGGTTCTAGCATCACTAAGACATTGTTGAGGCAATATGAATCTTATCCTCATTTTCATTCCGGAGGCACTTTATTCAATAGAATTAAGAAGGGCAATTCTTTTGATGTTCACTGTGCATCTGCATTATAAAAGTTTATCCCTTTTATTGAGAAGAAGGGATAAATTAATTTCAGCAACATGCAAGTTTTTGTTGCTGTTGATTTTGCTATCTTCTCCTGACTCAGTAACCAACAGATGAATGGCTTCTGTGTTGCCACAGCAGATGCGAGTACAAGCCTCACTTTGTCTGCATTCAGAAACTAAGCAGAATCAAGCTTAGATTGTACAATACTTGGGTGAAGAATTGCAAAGTGTCCCAGGACTGTAGGTTAGACAGGCACATTGCAAAATATCCTGGGAGAAGACAGTGGCAGACCAATTTTCATATTGGTACTAAAAAATGCTTCATGAACATTGTTTTGTTCCCGTTACTTATTAGTCTACATGTCACTCAAACACTTTAATCTATCCTATAATTCTCACATGTCGAGTAGCGGTTGTAACCGAGCCAGGACAGCTACTTAAATCCTAAACTCCTTTGTCACTTAGTCCAACTAATTCAATCTAATCCGAAGAGATTGCAGAATGCTTGGCATCCTGAGATCCTCCAATATAGAGATGTGATCAGCAGGATCAACCTGTGTCAGCTAAGCTAAATGAGTAAATAAGCTATTTTTACCTGTAATCTATCCATCTTCTCATCTCTCCTGGCAACTACCCTCTACTCTCAATCGGCAGGTTCTTCATCTATATTTGTAGAATAGAATAGAATATAATTTTTTATTGGCCAAGTGTGATTGGACACACAAGGAATTTGTCATGGTGCATATGCTCTCAGTGTACATAAAAGAAAAGATACGTTCATCAAGAATCATAAGGTACTATGACACTTAATGATAGTCATAGAGTACAACCTATATTTGTATCTGTGTTTGTATCTTTATTTTCTGCTTGTTATAAAGTGATAAACGTAATTTCAGACAGTAGGAAAAGAAGAAGTAATATGAATTGATGCTGAATGAAACGTGAGATTCTAGATTTCAGATTATACTGTAATAAGGTTAGAATAGACATTTTACTAGACAATGGCTTTGTCTTACTATGCTTTCAAGCTGTAGGAGGAGATCAAACTGTAAATAGAAGGGGGAGTTAATTAGCTTGTCTATTCAATTCCAGCCTTGCCATGGCCTAGTAAACGGTATTCCTTACACAAATCACTCATACTATACCTAATCGGAAGTCTCAAAATGGGGAGGCTTCAATTATCATATTATCACAAAGAGTCCATTGAGTACAATAGTACAAAATCAGTGGAATAATCTATTCTTCTGTTCTGCATTACTGGATAGAGACAGGTAATAATCCTAGATACTGATATTTATTCCAATTGCTTTAAACTTAGTGAAAGGCATGTTCTGTCTCTGATAAATAACCTTGCATGGGTAAGTCTTTTTGCAAAAAGTAGGTGAAGCTCAAACCTAATATGGGTGTGGCCACCTTTTTGCAATAGATACATATATGTAAGGCAAATTGTCAGGCCTGGAAGCCATTTCTGCCGTAGTGCCTTCAGGCCTGCCATGTTTCCTAATATGGGAAACTGGGAGGGGGGATTGTGTGCAGCATGGGTGATGTATAGTCATAACAACATTCTTTTCTCAGAAAGCCAAGGTCATCTTGCCCTGCACCTGGAAGGCTGGAACTGGGAGGCCTGTCCAGTTGGGGCTGTGCTGTGATTAGACCATGTGATGGACTTGTGGGTGTTTGGCAGGAACTTGAACTTTCCTTTGGGTGGGGAAACCCTGGAAGCTTTCAGATTCGGGTTTCCCGAATATGCTTCAATATGACATCTCTAATAAAATATAGCTTCGAGGAAATCCAAGCCTCAGAGTTTCTTTTCGTTGGGGGTGTTACTTGGAACCCTGACATTAATCTAGATTCACTTTTCTAAAAACTAAAAGGAAATTTTAAGAAAACTAACAATGTCATGCTACTGGGAAGAGTGCTGATAGTCTCACAGCAACAGATAGATCCACAGACAATTCAGGCAAAACCTTCTGCCTGATCAGTATAATAGTATGTATGAGTTGCAGGAGACAGAGTCAGCCTTGGCAACATTTTCCTGTGATGAACCAAATGGACTAGCACATGAATGTATTCTTAATCAATATAGCTATTTACATCACCCTTGCCTCCAAGTGGGAAGCTGGAGGACACCAATGCTCAGATCACAAGAGTTGAGACACAAGTAACTCAGGTAAGATTTGCTTGCAACCTAAAGACAGAGCTGCAAGGATGAAAAGGTGAAAGGATATGGGGAAAGAGAAGTAAATGTTTCAACTGGGAGCTGTGCAAAGTCATCCTGCCTTCTCCAGGAAGGAACTTAAGAAGAACATTGGATGTTTGGTAGGACAATGCAGTAAGTAGTTTGTGCATCCAGTAACTCTCCCAAGGATGGACAGATTTTGGCACTCTGAGGCCTTGGCCTTAGAAAGTTGTGTTGCTGCAAGAATCTAAGTCTGGATGATATGCATCCCTAGGAGTCATTTGAGTGGGGGGTAGCGGGGTGGAAAACATCAGTATTTCACAATATTGAATTGTAAGTCCCAGAACAATGTCTGCTGCTCTGTTCTCACTTTGAATACAAATTGAATCAGCCTCTCCTAATTCTTCATCCTCTCCCCCCCTCCTTTTTCTCTGCTATTCAAAGAGGCCTGGAACTGGCAAAATAAGTAAACTAGAAGGACACATATTGGCTAGAAATCAACACTTTTCTTCAAAGCTTTTTTTCATGAGCATCAAAGCAAGGGTAATTAAAGGAGATTGGTACCTTATGGAAATAGACAGATGAGGTTCACTGGACAGGACATGGTCTTTCACTGCCAGGACAAATGAATAAACTGCTTGTCCTATATGCATCTGTTGTGACAAAGGATGTGTTACATGGAATGGATTTAACTCTTTACTTGTTAGTTTAAGATTCATTTGTAAAACTGATTGGCCAACTCAGGGTTCAAACCTGCACATTATCTCTTTTTTCAGACATACACATTTTTAAGCTCCACTCTATTCTATCTTATGGTTTCAGAGCAACAACATTTGATAATAGATTAAATTAGTTAAATTAGTTCTGTTCCTTACATTCTGTTCCTTACATCAGGAATCCTCTGCTAGTCCCACTCCTTCAGCCATCTGGACCACCTCCTCCTCCTCCTTGTTCATCTGTTTCTTCAAACCTCTCTCTGCCTCTGTCTCTGTCTGTCTTCTGTCTCTTTGTCTCCCTCTCCCTTTCCCACCCCACCTCTCTTTTGAGTCAGTATTGATTCCTGGCAATTCCCTGCAGTTTTCTTGGCAAAATTTCAGAAGTCACTTGCCGTTGCTTCCTTCCTAGGGCTGAGAGAGAGTGACTGGCCCAAGGTCACCCAGTTAGCTTTAGGCCTACTGTGGGACTAGAACTCACTATTTCTTGGTTTCTATCTTGGTGCCCTAACTACAACTGTATCAGGGATGGGTTCTACTTACCTTTACTACTGATTCGCAATGGGGCCGCACGCGCACTTGCTTCGCTTGTGCATGCGTGCACTCTTCTGCGCAAGCGCAGAAGCATTTTCATGATGTCAGGGTCAGTGGGTGGAGCCTCCCGCCGGTTTTACTACCAGTTCTATAGAACTAGTGCGAACCGGGGGCAACTCACCATTGAACTGTATACCAAGCTGGCTTTCCAGACTATATTAGATAATTTTTAATCCAATGTTTATGAACTTGTGCTCTTTGCAAGACTTTTAGAAGGCAAATCTTAGCTAATTGTGTTAAATTTAACAAACTACTCTGTGAAGAGTTATAATGATCGAGGAAAAGTCATCTTCTGGGTTGACTTAATTAAGGGACTTTTCAAATGTGTCCAAAATGGAACAGCATTTTTGCCAGCCAGCATGAATCCTACCTCTGAAGCTTCACTAGAATTTGAAAAACTATATAGTTGAGTATCTTTAAATAAGAACTGTTTAAGAGCTTGAAGTGGTGAACAAGAGAAGAGGATTTTGATTGAAACCTTTACTAATCTTAGTGAAGGGTTTTACTAAGGCTTTGTGAATAGAATAGAATAGAATAGAATAGAATAGAATAGAATAGAATAGAATAGAATAGAATAGAATAGAATAGAATAGAATAGAATAGAATAGATTTTTTTATTGGCCAAGTGTGATTGGACACACAAGGAATTTGTCTTGGTGCATATGCTCTCAGTGTACATAAAAGAAAGATACGTTCATCAAGAATCATAAGGTACAACACTTAATGATAGTCATAGGGTACAAATAAGCAATCAGGCAACAATATCAATATAAATCATAAGGATACAAGCAACAAAATTACAGTCATACAGTCATAAGTGAAAGGAGATGGGTGGTGGGAACGATGAGAAGATTAATAGTAGTGCAGACTTAGTAAATAGTTTGACAGTGTTGAGGAAATTATTTGTTTAGCAGAGTGATGACATTCGGGGAAAAACTGTTCTTGTGTCTAGTTGTTCTGGTGTGCAGTGCTCTATAGCATCATTTTGAGGGTAGGAGTTGAAACAGTTTATGTCCAGGATGTGAGGGGTCTGTAAATATTTTCATAGCCTTCTTTTTGACTCGTGCAGTATGCAGGTCCTCAATAGAAGGCAAGTTGGTAGCAATTGTTTTTTCTGCAGTTCTAATTATCCTCTGAAGTCTGTGTCTGTCTTGTTGGGTTGCAGAGCCAAAAAGAAAGGAAAACAATGTAGATTCAAACTCTCCCAATTTCTAGTGCTTTTAATCACTATATCAAATTGGTTATCTCCCTTTTAAGCAGAGAGGCAGCAATACGAGCAAAGAAAAAATGTACCATCTTTAATTCACTTTGTCCATTCTTTCAAGGCAGTAATGAGGTTTGACAATGATTTATCCATTCACTATCATTCTTCCGGAGTGGCATGACAAGAATGAGGAAAATGCTGCAATATAGCAATACTGGTTTGAATATTTTATGTTGCTTAATTCTACAAGGAGAGTTGTGAGATACATGACATTTATCAGACCTGTTTAGGCAACTGTGATGCAGAGATGAGCAATCTATGATCTTTGTTGATGTGATTTCTCACTGGATTTGATCAGAAAATGTAGTATTCTGACAGATTTGGTATTTATTAAATTGCAACCATTCCTCCAAATGTATTTGCCATCATGTCATCAATCCAGGCAACAGACTCTTCAAAAAGACTCTTCATGTTTGTTTGAAATCTAAAAATGGAAACTTTTGAATTCTTTTTGATTTTTTTTTTTTATTATAGCTGCCAAATGCATTTTGGACATAGGGTCCATTTCAGTGGTAGAATTCAATTTTTTTTACTACTGGTTCTGTGGGCGTGGCTTGGTGGGCATGATGTGGCTTGGTGGGTATGGCTTGGTGGGTGTGGCAGGGGAAGGATACTGCAAAATCTCCATTCCCTCCCCACTCTGGGGCCAACCAGAGGTAGTATTTGCCAGTTCTCCGAACTACTCAAACTTTCTGCTACCGGTTCTCCAGAACCTGTCAGAACCTGCTGAATAGCACCCCTGGTCCATTTCAAGAGCTCTGCAATAAAAATAGGAGAAATATCAAATGCAAACTTACCCACACTGAATATTTCTCTGAAGATTATTCAGTGTTTGTTAACATTGTAAACATTCATTTATCTTCTAAAAGTGGCCTGCGGTTGCAATATATATATATATATATATATTAAAAATTCTCTGCCTCTGTAGAACAAAGAAAATGGTACATCAAAGGATGGTAATCTCTTAGGGCTTTTCCCTCAGATCTGATCCTTATAACCATTGCCGTCATAGCACACTTCTTCATTGGGCAAGTTATCTGAATGATCTAATACAGAGATAGAGATGATAGAAGAAGTTAAATAAAAGTTTTATCACTGTGATTGAAGTTAGATGTGGTTTTTCTGAAAATTGTGGATTGAATGTTTTTGGTTAAGTGTGGGTGTTTTATGGTTGAAGCGGGCCTAGGAAAGGCATCATCCAACTAAGAACTTTATAATGTGATGGTATACATACAGTACCAAAAGTTGGTACTTTTTGTAAGTTCTTCAGTATTAACAATTAATAATGTAATGAAAAAATCTGCCTACACTATACTTAAAACTGGAAAGTGTAGGTGAGTTTGGTTTTGGCTCAGCGCCAAGTACATAGCAATGAGAGGACCTGTTAAGTATTGTGGGTAGTAATGAGTCAATATTACTCCCTATACTCCCTTGCTCCCTCCCTCTCTCTCTCCCTCTCTCTCATCTCTCTACCTCTCTCCCTCTCTGTCTCAATTCCTTAAAAAAAAACCAAACCAAACTTTTTTGTATTTTTATTGGCACTAGCATCTAGCCGTGTTTAGGCTTTTTCTGAAATACATAAAGCTCTCTCTGTTTTTCTCTAGCTTCTAAATGTTTAGACAAGTCTAATCATGTTATAATTGTGAGGCCTATTCTCACAACAGATTTAACCAGGTCAACCATTAATCCAGTCAAATCTCATTGGAATTCAATCAGCATACAGTCATGCTAACTGAGCCAAAAATCACCTCAGTGTGTGAATACAAACTCGATCGGAGTTTTAGATTTGTGAATGCAAAACAATGTTTTTCCTCATAGTATGCATCAGGAGAGCACAGGAATAGCTCCTTCTCCAATGATGTAAAGAAATTTATATCAGAGTCGTTTGCTGAGATGGCTATAGAAGTCGGATGGATGGATGGATGGATTGAAGGATGGACGGATGGATGGGTGGATGGATGGATGGATGGATGGATGGATGGATGGATGGATGGACAAAGACAGCCAGATGATAGATAGATAGATAGATAGATAGATAGATAGATAGATAGATAGATAGATAGATAGATAGATGATGGATGGAAGATAGATAGATAGATAGATAGATAGATAGATAGATAGATAGATAGATAGATGATGGATGGAAGATAGATAGATAGATAGATAGATAGATAGATAGATAGATAGATAAATAGATAGATAGATAAACAAACAGCACAAGCTATAGACACACACTGGATTGGGATGCTAATTTCAAGTGAGTCCAGCAATCAGAGACCCTAAAACAAAGATTCCCAACAGGAAGCCCAGTACTCTCAACTCAATGATCCTCAACCTCACCCCCCCAAGTCAGCTCATTCCTGCAAATGGCATGTACAGTAAGAGATGGCGGAAAGGCAACAAACAAACATTAAGCCCTCCCTGCCCAAAAAGGAGATGTTTAGAAGCTAAAGTCACATTCAAAGAACATTGTGTGTGTGTGTATTTTATATATATATATATATATGTATGTATGTATAATATATATATATTTATATATATTTATATATATATAAAGTGTTTTTCTATCGAAGCACCTGGTCTACCCCAATATGTGTGAGAGAGCATATTGCTTCCCTTTCGCCTTTCACCTCCAATCCAGGAACCCTCAAGCAGTCGCATTCACAACAAACCATTTTATACCAAGTTTATATTTCACTGATAAAGAAATAAAGGGAGACTAGTATAGATCTATTTCAAGCTATTTAGCTCATCAGCTACCCATACTCTTACTCGGATTCGAACTTGGGCTGCCTGCATATTAGGCAGTTAACCTCTGAGCCACAAGTTCTCCTCCCTTTATCAATATGTGGGAGGGAGCATACTGAAAGGGAAGCAGTATGCTCCCTCCCACATATTGGGGTAGACCAGGTGCTTCGATAGAAAAACATTTAATCTCTTCCCTGGCTCAAGCTGATATATAGGTATCAGTTAGAGACCTTGATAAGTAAGCTTCCCAACGGTGAGAGATGTGTAAGTACATCCAGCCAAATATGCACTTAATGATTTGTTTGACTTTCATAACACCCCATAATTTTCCATTGGAAACAGTTCATCTAACCCTGCATGTCTCAAAGAGAGAAAGTTTGCTATAGGTCAGCTGAATGTGCCAATTTCGAAGTTGTGTTCAGATCAAGGGAAGACATTTTGCCCCTTAAGGTAAAAGATTATATCACAAACACCCCCTCTCCCTGCTGAATGCTAAGGCAGATTAAAGTTGAATGTTATTGTAACATTAATTATGGAATAGTGTCCTCTATCACATCTGAGGGGTATATTTACTTCATCAGGTATGTGTGAGATGCTCACAGGAACTCTGAGGGACAGTTGGGGGGGCTGCCTGTTCTGTCCCCAGAATTTGCCACCTGAAATATCTTCTTGATGCAGAGTATATAAAATTTGCCTATATGTTGGAGGAAAGGATTTATAATCCTGTGGAATATTTAAAATCAAAATGAATGCAGGTAGTCCTCAATTTACAAAAGTTCATTTAGTGACTGTTTGAAGTTACAACGGCACTGAAAAAAGTGACTTTTTCATACGTACATCTGTTGCAGCATCCCCATGGTCACATGATCAAAATTCATATGCCTGGCAACTGACACGGGGTGTGTGTGTGTCACATGATCACCTTTTGTGACCTTCCGACAAGCAAAGTCAACGGGAAAGCCAAATTCACTTAACAACCATTTTGCTAATTTAACAACTGCAGTGATTCACTTAACAGCTGTGGTAAGAAAGGTCGTAAAAAGGGGGAAATTCACTTAAAAATGTCTCGCTTAGCAATGGAAATTTTGGGCTCAGTTGTGGGTATAAATCGAGGACTACCTGTATATATAGGAATTTGAAGGAGCAAATTTCTGTTGCAGCTGGTTTAGATTGTTGTTCTATTCATTATTACACTGGCTGAGGAGATGGATTTTTTTTTAAAAAAAAAACTTGGAATAGTTAACAAGATAATGTGACAAACTGTAGCCTTCAGCTTTGTCTACTAAAGGGTTTCTATGCAAACAATAGTTTTAGACATGCATGTGAATTAAAAGAAAAGGAGAGTAGCCCCATGGCGAGCAAATAAATTTAACAAATAAAAGAAAAAGAAAAAAAGAAAGACATTATGAGAGTTGCCTTTCCCCCACCCAAAAGTCTATTTCCTTCCTCCCCCCCACCCAATTTCTTTATTTCCACAGAATGCCTAATTTTGAGAAACTGTTTGCACATAGCCCTATTTAAAAAAAAAAAAAACTTCAATTTACTACATCACCCATTGTAATTACACTATTTCCATTGACTTTTCTGGAACAGGCAGTTACCTCCCAGGCTGGGAGGTAATGGACATGAACTGATTAACATTACTATTTTATTGTCCAGAGACAACTTGTATAACCCAGTTCCTGTAAAAACAAGGTCCTTTCGTGCAAAACATGATTGATGAAAATTTAGAAACAATTTAATATACCCTTTGAAGTTTATCTCTATTACAAGGGAGTTGACATCTGGACAAAGAAAATGGACTTGTGGCCAACCCCCAACCCCTTCCTGTTTAGCAATAGAAAGACAAACACATGGCTCTAATTACTCAATGCTTTGCAAAATTGATAGAGTAGATCAGCTACAGATGACTGTAATTAAACATGGTTTCAATTTATTGATATAGGTATGTCTATAAATATATGTCCTATATGTTTTGTTTCTTTTCCCAAAGACCTGAGAGAGCCTCTTCTCTTCTTTAGTGATTTACTTCTTTTTGCCAAATTAAAGTAAGGCTAGAAATGTAATCTAATAAATTAGACTTGCTGGACTAAATTTGGATTTAAGGGCATATACTCGAGTCCATCCTCCTTTGTACATGTACCCATAAGGTCAGTCTAGGTTTACAATAACCAAATTTTATCACCATGGTATCCCCTGGTAAGGTTCCCTTAGGTGGATTTATCACTTTATGATATTTTCAAAATGTCTCAAAGCTTGTCCATTTTATATTAAACGTAATCCTCTCTTCAACAAAGCTGCCAATTTGTTATATGATGACATCATGAAACAGAGAGGGAGAGGGAGAGGGAGAGGGAGGTGGGGTATATATGGTTTCTCTGATGTCATCCACTGGTGGGATTCAGCCAGTTCGCACCTATTCGAATAGTTCGCACCTATTCAAGAACCTGTTGTTAACTTTCTAAGCAGTTCAGAGAACCTGTTGTTGGAAGAAATCTTATTTTGTTGAATCTTAAATCAGGGCTCTTAGCTAAATATTGTCAACTTGAATTATAGAGTGAAAAAAACTTTAATTATTTTAAATATATATTTTTATGTTCAGTTAGAGCTAAAAATAATAAACTTCCATTGTACAAAATATATCCTGTAACTGATCATTGTCTTGAGCATTTCATCATAGATATGCCAAAAAAGCTTTATATAAGCTTCCTAGTTGTAAACTGGGGAACTCCTGTAGTTAATCAACTGTGGCAAAACTATTCCTCTGAGATTGTTTTTTTTTTTAAAGTGAAAATAAAACTTGCTACTGCTTTAGTTGGAACATAATAAATGAATCATGTAGAGATGTTTTTGTTCACTCTTCCTGGAAACAAAGCTGAGAAACTTTATTATTACTAAAATTTCACATTCTGAAGGTTTGATTTGGGGACAAATGCTTCCTGGGAAAAGAATTCCTAGTAAGCCTTAGTATGTGTGAATATTCAGTTTTTCCTCTATTATTCCTTTATTTCTCTAGCTGTATCACTCTAGATATATTTGATTTCAACCACCATAAATCTTCAGGCCAACTGAAAATTGGGAAGAAATCTGTTCAACTCAATGCAGAACAGTTGTTTCTCTAAACGTGCATCTGCCTTGCTGCCATTTCTCCCTTGGCTGCATTGTCTTTGGGCACCTCAGATTATATAGTATATATAGTATTGTATACTCAGTTATATAGTAATTGGACACTATTAGAATCATGAAGAGCCCATCTAACAGTGGCTGCTGTTGATAGCACAGAGTAGAAAGAAGTGTGTACAGTTGCTAAAAATGTTCTCTTTAAAAACTAATTTTAACTCAGCACTCATTTCTTCTCATACTGAAAAAAAAAGAGGTTGTTGAAACCCAGCAATTTGTTTTCGAAAAAATTAACTGCTTCTTTGATGACTTAAAGGGGGTTTCCATATGATGGCTTTTTCTACAAAGATTTATTCCGATCCCTCTGTGTGTTACATGTTACAATAGAGGAAGCTTCTGGATGATTTGAGAAATACGGCTAAATCCATTACATGCTCCTATATATTTAGATGGCTATGAGGACTACAAAAGATGATAGGGAATTTTATGCAGCCCATGGAATGAGTCTCAATTAGGGCTGGAACATGCCTGTCTCTCTGCTCACTCTAGACAGAAGGCAGTCCACTGTGTCCCCTGACTATCACTTGGGAAGTTGGATGGTCCATGTCCAAAACAACTTCATCTACTGTAATTCAATAACAAGTACTGTTACAGAATAGCAGACTTTCTTTTTCTTTCTTTCTTTCTTTCTTTCTTTCTTTCTTTCTTTCTTTCTTTCTTTATTTATTTATTTATTTATTTGTCCAATTTATATGCTGCCCTTCTCCGTAGACTCAGGGCGGCTTACAATGCATTATAGCAATAGCCTTCATACTTTTTTGTATATACCTGCTTATTAGGGCTTTCAGGCCCCCCTAAGCGGTGTTGTTCTATACAAAGTTAGCTTATTGCCCCCACAATCCGGGTCCTCAATTTACCTTCCTCGAAAGGATGGAAGGCTGAGTCAACCTTGAGCCTGGTGAGATTCGAACTTGCACTAATTGTAGGCAGCTGGCAGCTAAGTGCTAGCACTTAACAGCACTTTAGTCCGCTGCACCACCGAGTTGGAAGAGACCCTGGAGGAGGTCCAACCCATGCCCAAGTAGGAGACTCTATACCATTCCGGACAAACGGCTAACCAATCTCTTCTTTAAAACCTCCAGTGTTGGAGCACCCACAACTTCTGAAGGCAAGATAGTGAATTGTTTTCCGTCAAGAAATTTCTCCATAGTTCTAGATTGGATCTCCCTTTGATAAATTTCCACCTGCAAAGTCTGCCCCCCCCATCCCATTGCAGACCTCTGCAATTTAACTGTCTCTGGATCCAGCTACCAGGTGTTCCATTTAAGTTGCTTAAGACACAGCCCCCGTTCAGTTTGAGCAGTGGCTTTTCCATTTACCAATATGGCTCCTGAATCCATTTTTTTGATGCTTTCTCATCCAGAACGTTCTTTCCTATCCAATCTTAGGCTCAGTTGAATTCTTATCTGGTCTCTCTGCTGAAAATGTTAACCACCCCATATCTGGCCATGCTGCAGTTCCAAAGAGATATGCATATGCTGCTGATTTCTCACCAACTACTCCTTTCTCTCTGGAACTAAAAATCTTCTGTATCCTCTCTGGCTCTGCCATTAATCCCCAACATGTAGATTATATCATTCTATATAATATAAAGATGGAGTGCAGTTATTACTTTTTCTTTATCATTTGCTCTTTATAATAAGCAAAATAGAACTCCCCCAAATTTCCCGCTTTGTTGCAATAGTTCGATTTTTTTTTCATACTTTCTCCCACATATAAGCTGTACAAGCAGATATCACTCAATTGTCTTCTGGGCAACAAGCCCACTAATACAGTTTTAACCTTTACTATTCCTCCTACATGCTTCTAGTAAAATAATGCAGCATTCTACTGATTACTTACCAGAAAAGCTTTTATTGTGTGACTTTAACATGCTTTGGAAAGCAGATTTAACTGCTGTTATATCAGTCTTGATTTCAATATTCGCTTTAGTAATCCCAAGACTTGTTTTTCATCACTACTACTAATTTTACTGGGATAGTACGGTAGACACTAAAAACAGGATTATATGTGGCTTGTAAATGTTTGTAAATTAGCAGAGTCTCTTGCATGTTGAGACATCTTCAGATATACTAAAGTATAATTCCCAGAACCTTCAGCCATTCTGCTATGGGAACATGATGGGATTTGCGATTAAACACACAGAGAGCCTCGCCTTCCACAGATTAAAATAATATTTAACTTTATATCATGATTTGGTTGACCTTGGGCTTAACAGCTATGATTTCTGATTGAAAGGGATGTGCTGTGCTTTAGATCCAAAGATAGAAAGATCTGTCACATTAAGTGTGGGTACACACTGCACCTGAGCATCCTAAGAAAATGCATGTTTACATGAAGGACATCTGATTCTTTCTCACATCTTTTCCTACTGATGGAAAGACACATAACTGCATTTTCTCAATGAAAGATGCCACTCTACTACAGATCACCCATAAATATACCATTCTATTTCCTTCTCCCACTGGAGATTCTTTAAATGAACTTCAGTCAATCTTCTTGTAAGATACTGTGAAATGTCATTTTTCTGTTGTTACAATAATGTCACCCTTACCTCATCCCAATTGCATTAGGCAGACAGGCTCAAATTGTCCATAACTATGCAGATAGGGTATTTCCTTTTTTAGCTAACAGCATCTAACAGAAATGCAAGATCCATTATGTTTTCCCACTTACTATTATTTTGGAGGTGAAGTCAGGTGATCCCTAGCAAATGGGATCAGAGAACTGTTTATTGGTTATTTTGGGCAGAGCAGATGCAAACATTCCCCTCCCTTTCCTGTTTACCTCATATGTTGGCGTTCTTCCGTTGTCTTCTAAAAAGCTGGATGCAGTGATGCTCTGCTGATGGCCATTCAGATTTGCATATGAATCTGGTCATTCATTCATTTGATTAAATGGGCCTTTTTACATTCTTCTGCCATTCCATTATATCTTCATGCAAACAGTTCCCTGAAACAAGTGCATATCTATCTATATAGCACCATGGAAGCCATCATTTTTCATTCTCCTTCCAATGGCAAAATCAACTGATGCCTGGTAAATTTAAATGGTGGCCTACCAGATTTGTTCAATTAGCCTAAGTAGCTCAGTTGGCACTGCTGTAAGTGCTTTGATTTCATAGCCCTTGCCAGTTGAACATAACAATGAAATAGAGTAATCGTGAAATGAAACGAACTTCCTTCCATCCAGTGCATTGCTTCCCAAAGAGAGAACAGGTGAATCCGGAAACATTGGTTTTACGTCAATGAAAGTTAAAGAAAATTAATCAGACAGGATAGGCTATATGAGAAAAGATACAGGAATGATAATAATAAGGGGACTGCTGTTAGGTCTGTCTGGCCCATTCCAGCCTCCATTCTGTGATTATCATGTTTTCCCCATCAGCTAATGATGCTCTGAGCCGACATGTCTAGAAAGCTGGTGAAACCAGTCATTTTGGCTGTTACAGGCAGCATGCACCTTATCAGGACAGCATTATATGGCAGTGATTCAGAACAAACACAATACAAGCAGAATAGTCTTAGGCAATGTGGCCAGCACATTTCATGCCAGTATTGGTTTTCTCTCTCTCTCTCTCTCTCTCTCTCTCTCTCTCTCTCTCTCTCTCTCTCTCTCTCTCTCTCTCTCTCTCTCTCTCTCTCTCTCTCTCTCTCTTTTTTTTTTGCTAAACGGATAGTTCAGCAAGGGGGAAAGACCTGGCTGGGGCAACTGCAAGCTAGACATCTTTAACATTAGCTGCCTTTGTCCCATTCAGGTCAAAACAAGCAGTTGTTTAAATAATGTTGCAAAAGTGGAAGACAGAGGAATTTTTCCCCCCTTAGCTTAATAAACATGTCCTTGCCTAGATTTTGGGAGGGGAAAGGGGGTAGTACATCCAAAACTTTGCAAAATCATTTTCATCAGAACCTATAAAGGGTATTGTGACTACTATTGTTTTTGATTAAAAATACTTTTGCAAAAGGAGTCTATGTAAATGACTGCATCCACAGGGAGGTGGTGAGCTGGTATATCTATTCCCTCCAACAGAGGTCCTTGCGTCCTTTCTTCACAATCCCTACTGTTGCATCTTTCCATAGGTTTGTCTGATTGCTTTCACCACTACTCTTTACAGAGAAAATTTCTCTCTATAGCTTTTTGGTGGTGGTGGTGGTGGGAGGAAGAGATCAGGCCTCCTCCCTGCTTTCAGCTTCTTCTAGCTACTGAGTGTCTGTAATGCATGGCAAGCTACATTTTCTATTGGAATGTGACCTATGGATTTCAGAAGATGATACAATACTGTTACGGAAATATTTATTATGTAGCTCAGGAGTCACTAAACTTTGCAACTTGAAAACTTCTCGACTTCAATTCCCAGAATTCTATGCTGGCTGTGGAATTCTGGGACTTGAAGTCCACAAGTCTTAAAGTTGCCAAGTTTGGAGACCCCTCATTATATATTTATTATGTAGAGTAAGATTTAATAACAAAAGGACAATGTGAAATGAGCCCTGTGGGCTCTAAACAAACAAATACAGAAAGGCGGATGTAGATGTAATTAGAGTTATGTTGTTAAATTATATTATGGAATGACCTGAGCTGTTCTGTGTGTCTTTGCTACTATTTTATTCCGCCTTTCTGTATTTGTACATCTAGTACCACATTTTCCATAGATGTTTAATTTCACCTGAATCTCTTCATTCCAAGATTAATACAGGTAGTCCTTGACTTGCAACCACAATTGAGCCCAAAATTTCCATTGCTAAGCAAGAATTTGTTAAGTAAATTTTGCCCCATTTTAACGACCTTCCTTGCCACAACTGTTAAGCGAATAGCTGCAGTTGTTAAGTTACTGACACAGTTCTTAACTGGATCTGGCTTCCCCATTGACTTTGCTTGTCAGAAGCTCACAAAAAATGATCACATGACTCTGGGACACTGCAACCATCATATACATGAGTCAGGTGCCAAGCCTAGGTGGGTTTTAGCAGGTTCTGACCAGTTCCGGAGAACCAATAGCAGAAATTTTGAGTAGTTCAGAGAACCAGTAAATACCACCTCTGACTGGCCCCGTCCCCATCTATTCTCTGCCTCCAAAGTCCCAGCTGATCGGGAGAAAATGGGGATTTTGCAGTAACCTTCCCCTGGAGTGGGGTGGGAATGGAGATTTTACAATATCCTTCTCCTGCCACGCCCACCAAGCCATGCCACACCCACCAAGCCACACCCACAGAACTGGTAGTAAAAAAATTTGAAACCCACCACTGTTGCCAAGCATCTAAATTTTGATCACATGTCCATGAGGAAGCTGCAATCGTAAGTTTGTGATAAATGTTCATAAGTTACTTTTTTGAATGCCGTTATAACTTCAAACAGTCACTAAATGAATGGTTGTAAGTTGAGGGCTACCTGTGTATACAGTAATATAAAATATAAAATAAAATATAAGGACAACCAAACTAAGACCTGCATCAAAGGTTCCAGAATCTATCCTGGAGATATTCAGAACTCTATCCTGAATCTATTGTTTCCCCATTTTGTTCCAGAAATTAATTTGCCTGGAATAATTGCAATAGCTCTGTGATACATATTGATTATTACAAAGGAAATTGATCCTTCTACAAGATAGGTCAATAAGTCTGATGAAAAGAGAAAGGCTTCATAGAAATCAAATGTCAATGATGAAATTCCTGTTTTCGCAGGAATAAATTGCACTAAATTCAGTTACACTCTGGACTTGTATTGCCACATTATTTCACTCGTTATTTAGCTTTTTTTTTAAAAAAAAAAATATGAAACAAAAAAAAACCCCATCAAGAAAGGTTTGTGGTGTGTCTAAAATGGCCTGAAATGGGAAGTTCCAAAATGCTGGGAGTTTTGCTTTCACAAAAAAAGAGAACTTTCAAGTTTCACACAATCATCTACTGGATTATAAACCTACCAGTCTCGGGTCATTTGAATGAATTCTGCTTATTAAAAAAAGATGGGTTATACAGTCTTATACAGTAGGAAAACAAACAAATTAATCCAATAAGACAAAGAATGGAACAAGGTATCATAGTTGGTCCTCTATGATTTATTATTAATTTTGAGACAGGGGTTTCTGTATTGCTTCTTATTACAAAGTATTTATTTATTTATTTATTTATTTATTTATTTATTTATTTATTTATTTATATCCTTTTATTACTTATTGTTCCTTTATTATTATTTATAAATAACTCAAGGTGGCAAACATATTCAATAGATCTTTCTTCTATTTTCCCCACAACAACAGCAATCCTGTAGGTTGGGCTGAGAGAGAGTGATTGGCCCAAAGTTACCATCCTAAAATGTTTTACAATAAAAACAGCATTACAAAGTAGCTACAGCATGGATGTCAAACTCGTATTGTCATGGCGGTGTCACGTGACGTATCAGGACTTTTCCCCCCTTCACTAAACTGGGTGTGGGTGTGGCCAGCGCGTGACGCATCTGGTCCATGGGCCGCAAGTTTGACAGTCCTTGAAATAATGAGGATGAATTGAATATCAAGTCTGATATGCTCCAGATGTGTTTGGACTTAGTCAACATCTGGGGGATGGGGTGGGCAAATGAATACTTGAAATTTTGAGAGCACCTGGTAGATGTAATTAGACAATCACTGCCACTGGCAATTATATTAACTGTATTTATATAACATATTGTTAATTCCATGTTCATTGTACATGTACATCAAATCAAATTTGGGTTTTTTTTTTTTTAAATTCTGTTCCTGCTCACTGCTTTTCCTGGATATGCATATTTCTTGTATCATGGCCGTCTCCTCCTCCTCCTCCTCCTCCTCCTCCTCCTCCTCCTCCTCCTCCTCCTCCTCCTCCTCCTCCTCCTCCTCCTCCTCTTCTTCTTCTTCTTCTTCTTCTTCTTCTTCTTCTTCTTCTTCTTCTTCTTCTTCTTCTTCTTCTTCTTTCTTCTTCTTCTTCCATATACGTCATCGGATGTTGGCGATCATGTTGGCGATCCTATTTTTATCAACAGCTGTACGAAAAATGCTGCTGTGTTTGGTCCAAACCAGTCACTTAGATTTTGAAGCCATGATGTTCTTCTTCTGTCTGGACCTCATTTGCCTTCAATCTTTTCCTGGAGGATTAAGTGAAATATGGCGTATTTTTCCGGGTGAATATCACATGTCCAAAATATTCTCTGTCTCCTTCAAAGGCCAATACAGAATGTAGCCTTCCAAAATATATTCCTAATTCAGGATATACTCTATTTACAGAATGCATGCTTTTGGAAAGGTTCTTATTCATTGTGGATAACAAAAGAGGAGGAGCTCATGGAAGACAAGAAATAGTTATTTGCCTTTAGAAAGATACTGAGTTTCACAAGAGACCACTAAACTAAGCCAATACGTGACTTTGCCAGAGCAAATATTTGAACCTATTAGTTTATGACGTTATTTTGCAGAACTGAGTCATATTTCTAGCAAGTAAATTTCTGTTGCTTGCCTTTGATAACAATTTGCCCTCCCTAGTAGACCTCTGAAGTTTGGAATGGAGGTTTGTAACAAACTGGGGAAAACTGAAGAATGGAACTCAACAGATATGGCATAAAATCATAACAGCAGATCATATTATGCAATTTAATCCTTAAATCATGCTCTGACAGAAGTCTCTTAATGTCAGAAAGGATTTCTCCTAGGATTGTAGCCACAATGATTAGAATCAGAATCTAGCTGGAAGGGACCTCAGAGGTCTTCTAGTCCAGCCCCCTGCTCAAGCAGCAGACCCTATACCAGTGATGGTTAACCTTTTTGCCGCCGTGTGCCAAAAGCGGGGGAAGCGCGGGTGTGTGTGTGTGTGTCGCGCGCACGCGCGTGCCCACACCCATAATTCAATGCCCCCTCTGCATGCACACGCAACCACTACCACCCTGCGCGACCCCCGCTTTTGGCACTTGACGGCAAAAAGGTTACCGGTGGGCCAGTAGGCCTGCTTTTTGCCCTCCCCAGGCTCCAGAGGCTTTCTTGGAGCCTGGGGAGGGCAAAAACAGCCTCCCCCCCGGAGGCCCTCCAGAGGCCAGAAACGGCCCATTTCCCAACTTCCAGTGGGCCCAGAAGGCCCAAAAATCAGCTGGCTGGCGCACACATGCACATTGGAGCTGAGCTAGGGCAACGCTCTCGTGCCCACAGATATGACTCCATGTGCCACCTGTGGCATGCATGCCGTAGGTTTGCCATCACGGCCCCATACCATTTCAGACAAGTGACTGTCCAGTCTCTTCTTAAAAACCTCCAGTGATGAAGCAACCAGTGATGAAGGCAAGCTGTTCCACTGGTTAATTAAAACAGCCTTCTCCATCCAGGTTTTCCACAAATGAGTTGAACTACAAATCCCATGATTCCCCTCCAGTATGGCCAACATTTGATCCATATTCATTGGGAGTTATATGAATTGGAGAAGGCAGATCTAAAATGTTGAACAGGAACAAAAATTTCAAATCTATAATCAGCTATAAATCAAATTGTGAGGCTTGAACCAGTTGCCTTTTCTCAATCCAATCTTCATTAAAAGAAGTAAAATACCAGCAAGAGAAACCATATACAAGTAGTCCTCAATCTACGACCACAACTGAACCCAAAATTTCTATTGCTAAGCAAGACCATTGTTAAGCAAGTTTTGCCCCATTTTACGACTTTTCTTGCCATAGTTATCAAGGGAATTACTGCAGTTGTTCAGTTGGTAAGATGGCTTTTAAGGGAATCTGGCTTCCCCATTGATTTTGCTTATCAGGTCACAAAAAGTGATCACATGACCCTGGGACACTGCAACCGTCATAAATACATGCCAGTTGCCAAGTGTCTGAATTTTGATCACCTAACCACAGTGATGCTGCAGCAGTCATGAGTATGAAAAATGGCCATAAGTTGTTTTTTTAAAGCTGTTGTAACTTTGAATAGTCACTAAATAAATGGTTGTAAGTCAAGGACTACCTGTATAGCGTCCTTCTAATCAACTGAAAAAAATAAAGCATAAAAAAATGCAATAAGTAAAAAAGGCTTCCAAGCACCATGCTGAATTATATCACTGGGCGTTAAAATAATCTCATTCTGAGCTGCTGGAATTTATACTATGAATATAAAGAAAAACTTTATTTTCTCATTTAGCAATTCTTCCACTAAATAAATTAGCTGCAATTTTGCCAAGATGGATTATACATCACCCTCAGGAATATATTTATCACTTCAATACAGTTTCCAAGATGTATAAAATGACAGCCTTTTAAAAATAGCCTTCCTAATCTGGCGCTTCTAAAATGACCAGGAATTACATTTAAAAAAATAATAATAATACATATGCCATTGCAATACAGTCAGCTCAGTGAGAAGACTCTAAGCCGCAGACTGAGGCCTTACTGTGACCTCAACAAAAATCAGTGACTACTGGAGATATTTTCATGAAAAACAATCTATTTTCAGGACAGAATGTGCTTCTTTTTTCCTTTACAACTTCTAGGCACTGAAGAAGGGAGCTGCTATAGATATATCCCCCTTAACTATTTTAAATAACAAGAATGGCGTGGTGGCCTAGAGGTGGAACCCTCACCACACAATTGGGAGGCTTGTGATTCGATTCGATTCGATTCTAGGTAGTGGCAGATATTTCTCTCTCTGGGCACAAAGAGAAAATATCTTGCTATGAGCTCCATGTAGGAGCCAGGAAGGGCATCCGGCTGATAAATTTTCAGCTCCATTTAGTCGCCCTGGCTCCACCCCGATGCAAGAAATTACAGGGTTGTTAAAAGGAAAAAAAACGTATTTTAGTTAACAAAAGCTGAATCAGATTCTGTGTCTTTGTGGTCATATTTTGAGGATGAACTGATACATACTCTGTATTTATTTATATATTAGATAGCTTTGTATTCCACCTGTTATTCAGGAACTGAGGATGATATACATAGTGTTCCTTCTTCTCTTCTTAGCCTGTGAAGTAGTTTAGCCAGAAAGAGAATGATTGGCCCAAGGTCATTGGTGAACATCTGTAGCTGAGGGTAGACTTGAACTTGGGTCTCCTTGTTCCTATACTTTCATTGCTATACTGCCTCACAGTGTCTCAAATTCCAAGACAAATGTTGCAGGCTCTTAGTTACCAAAGCATGTCAAAAGTATACCAGGAAAGAACTTTGAGGTAGTAGTCCAAGGAAGGAGTAATTCTCCTCACACACATGCACTTACATTACGCTAGTTATCCATCCATTAAGAATAAACCTAATGTAACATTTACAACTAGGAGAACCAGGATAATGAAGAGTGAAATTCATCAACATAGAAGAGTTCATACACATCTCTGAATAATCATAGAGTTTCTTTTAAAACAAATATTTGAGGCAAATTTAGAGAGACCTGCTTAGGAGAAAGGGGGAAAATATTAACTTAATAAAATGTTTAAATGGTTGGTGTGAAATTGCATCTGATTGCTGGCAGATGTGATTTTTTTTTAATCTTTCATCTCAAACCCCAATATACATATTTGTGGAATATAAAGCATTATATTAAAAAGCAGGTGGAAAAGTTATCTGAGCCTTGGACTCATTTCCCTTCCTCTTTTCTTCCTTTTCTTACTGCTTTCAGATCTGTTTTTCTTGAATCTACAAACTGGGAGAGGTTATAACAAATTCTGCTTAACTAACCTTACAGCTTCAGATTGATTGCCAATGCCTGCAATCAATCTTTGGAAACTGACCAGAATCTGTTATGAATCATAATCCTTGATCCAGACAACTTCACAAGTCCTAATTTAGGAGAAGAATTACGGTTGTGTGACTGAGTTCTTTTCAACCCACACAGAAAGAAGAAAAGGAAGTGCTACATGTACACAATGTTTAAAAGAGCTTCTTTTAGCATGTAAACAATTTGCTTACTGGAGTCTATCCCATAATATTTGGTGGAATTCCATTGTTCTGTGGAACACAAAGCCAAGGTTGAATTGGGAAAAATTGATCTCTAGTACCAACTCAGAGAAAGTTTATCTTGACAAAATATAAACTAGAGGTCCAACTACTATGTACACTCAGTGACAATATTGACTAGGTTATCGGAATAAGTCATAACGTGATTTGTTGGGTTTAAGTTTATGTAATATGCCAACCAACTACTTAAGCTTGGAAACCATGGCCTAATATGTGATCCCATCATTGCTTATTAAACAAAAGCTAGTTAAAACAAGCAACTGCTTAAATCTGGCTTCAATGGAATATTCATATAACGTAGCTTAAGATGAGATAAGACTCCTAACTAAAAAGCTTTGTGATGCTCTCACAAACTCAAAATGCCTGTTGTAATAATTCATAAGAATCACAATATTGGAAAAAAACCCTCACACCCAATAATTCTCAAAAGCTCCAATTGCTCTCAAATTCCATTACTTGTGTAACACTTATTTGAGTCACTGCACCAGAGATATGCAGGATATTTACTCTTCCTCTTTATTAGAAAAGCAGTTAGTATTGTGTCATATACCTTCCCCAAATTGTTGCTTTGTTTCAGTGAAAGAAAGGCACAATTATTCCCAGAAGGGTAGATCCATTATAGGGGTGGGCTGCAGGGGGTTCGCAGGGGTTCGGGACAACCTCTAGCTAAGATTATGTGCAGTTCGGAGAACCCCCAAATCCCACTCCTGGCTGGCCCCGCCCACCCCACCCACTCTTCCCAGGAGTCCCCACACGGCCCGTTTTAGATGCAGATAAGTGCAGAGCACGTGTGGAGGCTTGGGGAGGGCAAAAAATGGGCCTAACAGAAATTTGGGAAGACTGGAAACGGGCCTGTTTCCAGCTGTCAGAGGGCCTCTGGAGCCTCCCCAGGCTTGAGGAAAGCCTCCGGAGCCCAGGGAGGGCAAAAACACTCCCCCGTCATGGTGCAGGAGGCTGACTAGGCCACGCCCACCATGGCCACACCCACCCAGCAACCGGGCAGAGAACCCCTTGCTAAAAAATTTTAAGCCCATCCCAATCCATTACCAGATTCTGTCAATTAAAATATATACTCTATTATAGAGAATAGATGAAACTTAAGATGAAACTTAAAATAAAACTTAGATAGCAGTTAAAGCATTAAAAAAAATCTTATCCCACCATAACTTATAAAACCAGATGAGGGAAGTTAGATTTTAGCATAAAAGTGATAATTAGGTGAGATGCATTAATTTTTGCCTTCCATTCCCTGGAATAAACCTCTGTAGTTTTTCACTCCAATAATTTCTCAGCCTGTTTTTGGATACTCCAGACACACATATATATACTTGGCTGGGAAGATAGGATTCAAAAGACAAGCAAGAGAGAAATAAGTGGTAAGTGTAGGAGAGCTCAGCACTCTTACTCACACATAGAGGATGGTTTTTCCAAATTCTTCACAGGAAAAAAAAAATTCTTAATGAGGGTCTTGTCCTTAGGAACTGACAAAATTCCTCTTTATGGAATGGCCTCATGGGTGGAATTTCCTCATGAAGTTTTTCCTTAATATTTAATAGAAGCCTGGCCTTACCTACAGAGCACAACACCTTCCTTAATGTAGTTAAGATAAATTAAGGTAAGCATATTTAGAAAAATAAGTCGTTCCCCTGCTCCAATTTCACTCATATCAAGAAGTTCCTTCTCCTTATATCACAACAGAGACATTTTGTTAGCTCACAGTAAACATCTTTGATGGAACAGGACCTCCCTCATGTAGAACTGCTAACTACTGAATCAGTCTGGTTCATGTAGCATGTCAGAATTCTGGCAGCTTGTTCAACAGACCCATGTAGCATTCTTTCAACACTACAACTTATTCCCTTCTCTTTCCCTTTCCCTCCTCCTCTTCCTCCTCCCATTTTGCTTTTTGGCAGAGCATTGCCATTTAAAAATGTGACCCTGTTCTACATTCAGTCATCCATCTATTTGTATAAAACCAACAGTCAAACTATCATCGTGTAGTGTAGACATATTCTGAATCTTTTCTTCAGAGATTGTAATTTATTCCAAAGTAGAACAATATCATATGGCCAAATTTCATTGTGCCTCATCAACCCAGCCAGCAAATGCTGTTATCCTTACAGATTTCATGCAGGACAGTTTTAGGGTGGCACTTGATGGATTCCCTGGCTTTCTTTTTTTTTCCCCAACCAGCATCATTATGAGAGTCAGTTCCCATTCAGTCAGAGAAAATCAGGATGATGATAACTGATCTAACCATTGTCAAAATAAGAGGCAGGGAAGAAAATGGCCCTCCCAAAGATGGGGCCACCAGACTGTTTATTACAAAGAGTGGAGAAAAGGAACAGCCGCAAAAGGGTTTGAAAATCAGTTTGACAGAAGAAGGCCAGACTTTCTGGGCCAGGCTGGGAACTCTCTCCCTCTTCTGCTTGAGGTGCATCTGCCCTTGCCTCATCTTCTTGAGAGCTTGAAGCTTGCTGCAACCTGGTTTCTCCCAGATGAATGCTGGTGCGCCCAGCCTCAACAGCCTCCTAGAGTCACTTCAACAGTGAGCTAGGCAGCATATAAATTTAATAAATAAGTGAACAGAGGGCAGTACAACCTCCAGAATAACAGAATAACAGAGCTGGAAGGGGCCTTGGAGGTCTTCTAATGCAACCACCGGTTCAAGCAGGGGATCCTATACCATTTCAAACAAATGGTTGTCCAATCTCTTCTTAAAAGTGTTGGGGCACCCACAACTTCTAAAGTCAATTAATTGCCTGATTAATCATTAATTGTTCTAACTGTCAGGAAATTTCTCCTTCGTTCTAGGTTGGATCTCTCCTTGATTGTTTTGATGCTCTCTGAACACTTGCACTGCTGATCTAGGCACAAGCTCTTTCTATGATGTAGAGGGCCTCCACAAGCAACAAACAATGAGTAATGACATATACATTTCCAGTCTGGATTAACATTTCCTTCAGTGTCTTCTGGTGCCAAGCAGAAGACTATGTCAGATGTACATTCAGCTGGCCAGCCTGAGCTATGTATTACAATTCTTTGGAAGAAGAAGGTTAAATTGAAGGAGTTATCTTGAACTTCTCACTTCCTTGTTAACAATGGAACAGTGACTTAGAAGGTCAATTCCCCTTTGCTAAAAGTATTTAAATGGAAGGTGAATGTTTCTCTGTCAGGTATGCTATAATAGTGTATTTTTGCACAAGATAGGTGGTTGGATTATATGATCTTCAAGATGCCTTCTAATACTTCCAGTATACATTTCATCTTTTGTAGCAATTAAGGATATGGATGAATTGGACTTCAGGGTTCTTCTTATAGTATCTTTACATTCAGCAAAAATGAAGAACTTAATTACTGTCCCAAAATCACCAGTGACTTTCATGGCTGTAAGTGGTCTTCAACCTGGGCCTCTTAAGTCCTAGTTCAACATCTTAACACTACACCACAATGGCATTACACTGTAGGAGGGCAAAGATTGCTATTTCCTGAGTCAGAGGATCCAATGTGGATTGCCAGAGAACCCTGTAAAATATTATTGCACTCAGGCATTGCTCATGGATTTCTTAAAGGCAACTGCTTGATCACTGTATAAAAAGAGTGCTGGAGTAAATTAGCCTGAACTAGTATGATTCTTACAAGGGACACAGTGGCTCAGCGGCTAAGACGCTGAGCTTATCGATTGAAAGGTTAGCAGTTCAGTGGTTCAAATCCTAGTGTCACATAACAGGGTGAGCTCCCATTACTTGTCCCAGCTTCTGCCAACCTAGCAATTCGAAAGCACGTAAAAAATGCAAGTAGAAAAATAGGGACCACCTTTGGTGGAAAGGTAACAGCATTCTGTGCACCTTTGGCATTTAGTCATGCGGGCCACATGACCACAGAGACATCTTCGGCTTTGAAACAGAGATGAGCACCGTCCCCTAGAGTTGGGAATGACTAGCATATATGTGGAAGGGGAATCTTTACCTTACCTTTTACCTAGTATGGCTCTTTTTTCCAATATTAGTTGTTCAGTATATAACAATGTTGCAGCTGAGCTAGACTGGCTTGTAAACCATGTTACTTTGCAACTGCTAAACCCTGCAAGTTGGAAGCTATAAACTGAAGCTGAACTTTAGCTGCCTTCTGAATGATGCCTTCTCTTATGTATGGATTTCCTAAATATTTTGGAAAGGTCTGAAGGAAAAAATCTTCATTATGGAAAGTTTCAACCAGATACCAAATAAGGTTTTGTTTATAAGGGAACATGCTATCATTGTTCTCAGAGAAAATTGTCTCAATTTAATTTATTCATATGATAAATGAAGAAAGGGGAAGCCAAAATGGTTCTTTAAAAGGAGAAGATGCTTGGAATTTTTAACACGCCGATCTTTTTGCTGTGGTTACACAGACTCAGTCTAGTTCGTATGAGCAAAAAAGTATTCTAAAGTACACTTAGTGTAAGCAGTGCTTTTGTCCCTGCAGAATGCATAAACCCATGTGCATACATAATCCTATTAGAACACACATATTCGTAATGTAAATGATGTGGTGCTTTCTACTGTTGCCCTGTTGACCCTTCCAATCCTTTTCCCGAAGAAGTTCTACAGCTTACTGAAGGAATGTTTTGATGTCAGGGCATCCAGAATGCTTAAGGCACTTGTGGACCTTCCAAGGGGACATTTTCCATCACAATGACATCCCAACACTAGATTATAAAATTTGCTTCATTGCTTTTAATAACCAAACTAAAGATTCTTTTTATCTCTGTATTTCATTTATGGTTTGTAGCTTTATTTATCTCGAGTTCTGGATGTTTTACTACTCCAGTGGAACCAGTTAACTAGAAAAACAATGGACTTCTCTTCATTGAAGGTCTTCAAGCTAAGGCTAGAAAGCCATTAATTTGGATCCTTGGGGTTAGCAAACAGTTCAGTTTACCACCTATCTAGTCCTTTGCAACTCTTGATGATCTTTATTATGGCAAATTGAGCAGTTTGGCATCATAAAACAGCAGAAAATGCAGGAAGCCATGACATAGAGAAGAGAACCTAGACATTATCTGGAAAGAACAATAAAATGCCTTAAAATCTGAAACAAGTCTAGGACATCTGCAAGAGTGTGAATGACACTGACTACATTGTAACACAGTCTGGATAGCAGAATATTAAAAGTCATTTGCAACTCAATAGTTCTGTGTCTATAGCTGAACTTCATTGTTCATTTGCCAATCCTTTATAGCAAAAGTTAATGTCCATTCTCTATTGGGAATGGACATTAACAACTGGGAAACCTTGACCTCTGATCATTGAGCTTTGAGGCTAAAGATGCAGCATGGCCTTCTCCAATTTGAAGAGACACTTGTTCAGCAGGCTGAGGCAAAGAGGCAGTCCTGGGACCAGCAAAATCTGGGGGCTGGGCAGGGGACAGAATATATCTGCTCTCAGTGTGGAAGGGATTGCCACTCTCGAATTGGCCTTTTTAGTCACACCAGATGCTATTTTAGGACCTTGTACCAAAGCACGATACCATAGTCTTTTGAGACTGAAGGTTGCCAATGATAGCAATAGCAATAACACTTAGACTTATATACCTCTTCATAGTGCTTTACAGCCCTCTCTAAGTGATTTGCAGAGTCAGCATATGGTCCCCAATAATTTAGGCCCTCATTTTACCGACTTCAGAAGGATGGAAGGCTGAATCAACCTTGAGCCAGGCAGGATCAAAGGAATCGAACACCTGGCAGTGAGCAGAGTTCACCTGCAATACTACATTCTAACCAATGCACCACCACAGCTCTTATACAGAAAACTTTGGAGATTGTGCTTCAGTGACAATATGGACTATGTTTTATCCATCTCAGGAATTCTGAAAACAGAATTAAAGTGATCTGGTGATCACTGATAAAACTCTTCATGGCAAGGACTGTCTTCCACGGATTCTGCCCAGCCTATAAAATCGGGCTCAGCTGGCTCCAAATCCATCCATTAGGCTGCATCACTTGAGACCTAGGAAGCAGACCTTCTCTGTCATAGTTCCTGTTATCTGGAATCAAATTCCCCTATCCTGGTTGGGCTTAAAAGAGATCTGCAAACCTGGATCTTTTTCCAGGCTTTGGGTTAGAAGAGATGACAATCCTGTGCATTGGACTATTTTTTAATGGTTGCTGTTCTTCTAGACCAGCTGGCTCAGGAATTCTGAGAGTTGAAGTCCACAAGTCATGAAAGAGCCATCGTTCTCTGCTTCTGTTCCAGACATTTAGTTTTTATTTAGGATTGTTGTTACCATATGCCATTCAAAATCATTGTACAGTTGGGCACCTTATACACACAATTAAAATAAAATAAAAATAACAGAAAATCTAATGAGGGTAAACAATATGGCATTTTAAAACAGAAGGAGAAGTAGCTTTCAAAAAAACAACAACAGCAAGATAAAATGGGGTGCATTTTATTTTGCGGGCATTCAAAATGGATCCAGGGCATTTGAAGTATCTTTGCTACTACATCTTTGTGGACTATCTCCTTGCTGGACCCCAAGTTGGGCTTCTCTGCTTATCGTAAAGTCCATGTGGTATGAAGAACCCAAATAACCTTGCAAGGACTACAACAAAGATATTTTATTTTTAAAAACTAGAGAGTTCATTAAAAAGCAATAAAGAAACAGTACCAGTGGTTAACAGCAGCAACGCAGCACATTGAGATCATTTTTTTAAAAAAAATGTTTAGTTTTTGTTTGTCTGCATGATTTATCTGAATGCTGAGCTCTTCATACTCCAGAACATTTTGTCCCATATTTTCTCAGGCCAAATGTGTATAGATTATCCAGTAGGCCATGGGAAATGTGTTTCTAATAAATTGTGCAACCTAATATTGAGCTAAGCATGCTTAAGCTCACGGGAGTCTGGCTGGAACTGAAGCCAACTGAAGAAGTCCCTTTCCAAATGTCAATCTTTTCCTCCATTCTGGTCACAGGGATGTTCAGCCTTGGTGTTTTGTCTATCCTGCCCTTGATGGGTGGATTCTACTGCTCCTTCCTTGAACCCCTCCAACTTGGAAAGCAACTACCAAGGCTTTCCATTCTAAAAGCTTGTGTTTTTGGAAGGGGGGGGGAGAGGGAAAATGACATTTTTATTGTTCTTCCTCTTCCTTGAGTTAGAAGGGGGGATTTCAATAAATGTCAGAATAAGATCCCTCCCTTCATCTTTTCAATTGATTTTTAACAGAGCTTAATAATTATTCATTATTGCCTCCCTCTAAAAAATTTATTTTGAAAGTTTAATTCTAACATTTTAATTTTTATATGCTTCTTTTATATTCTGATATTTCATTGTGAACTGCCCAGAGTCCCTCACTGAAGGAAATGGGTGGTTCAGAAATGCAAAAAAATAAACAAAAATAAAAATAAAAAAAATACCTACATACACAGATAAAAAATTCACTTATGATAGAAAAGAAAAGGCAGCATTTCATTATTCCACCTGGTTTGGTTCAGTTTTTTAAAAAGGAAATCAAGTTTAACAGTTCTCCCTGTTACCTGGGATAGAAACAGAAACAGGGCAAAATTCTTTTCAAATTCCCCCTGTTAAAAGAAAGAACCAAACAGACAAACGGTCACACTTTTACTATTGATTTGACAAAACAAAATAACCCTCATCACTGCCAACGGTCCAACCATTTGTGGCAGGCACCCCAGCATGAAATGGGCATTGACAAGCGAGAGGGAGACTGAGGGGCAGATGGAGGGAGCCTCACCACAGAACTGAATGAAAGCATTTTTGCAGAACAGAACGAAGCACAGCAAGTAGGCCAGAAATTCCTTTGGAAGGGCTTAGAAACAACAAAGAGGGCTCAAAAGAGTCAGAATAGCTTGATTGAAGCCCTGTCTTTTGTAGGTTCATCAATGACACAAAAAAAGAGAGCCAGTTTGGTCTAGTGGTTAGGGCACTAGGCTAGAAACGTGAGACTGTGAGTTCAAGTCCCATCTTAGCCATGAAAGCCAACTGGGGGACTTTGGGCCAGTCACTCTCTCTCAGACCAAACCACCTCACAAGGGTTTGTTGTTGTAGGGAAGATAAGAGGAGGAAGGTTGGATATATTCGTTGCCTTGAGGTATTTGTATAAATAATAAAGGCGGGATACAAATAAGTAAATAAATAAATGGATTCAATCATGCTGCTGCAACTACCCATCTACTCAATTTCAAATGCAGAAACTTCAATATAACATAAATACAAAATTTAAAATATGGGAGGGGAAGAAAACCTGAAACAATTAACAAGAAAGAAAGAAAGAAAGAAAGAAAGAAAGAAAGAAAGAAAGAAAGAAAGAAAGAAAGAAAAGATTTCATCCAGTTTCTGCAAGTCATAGCTATAGCTATAGCAACTTGGCAACCCTTGTACCATGTTTTCCCAAAAACAAGACCTCCCCCAAAAATAAGACCTGCCCAAAAATAAACTCTCCCCTGAAAAATAAGACCTCCCCCGAAAATAAGACCTCCCCGAAAATATTTAAATGCATGCGCAGCCAGTCCCCACATTTCCTCTGGTTAGGGTTAGGGAGCCAGAGCTGGAAATCAGGTAAGATGGCAAGAGGACCCCCGTCTTGCTCCACGTGCCCCAAAATAATAAGATCTCCCCGAAAATAAGGCCAAACGCTTATTTCAGGGTTCAAAAAAATATAAGACAGGGTCTTATTTTTAGGGAAACATGGTAGTAGTTGTGCAAGTTAGGTCTTGGATAGATTGTAAGAAGGATAACTAAATCTATGATAATCATGTTTATAGAATATCATGTACACTATACAAAAGTTCATTCTTTCTGGAAAACGTTTAGCACATGGCTATCAAACTGTTGCATTCTGATCACTTCTACAAATGTAATCAATTTGTTTTGTGTATTTGGGGAATTGATTTGGGACTTTTTTTTTCAAATTGGGGGGGGGAGGAAATAAAATAATTCTGTTTTTTGGCCTTTCAAGGAGAAAAGTGCATTCAAAGTCACAGAACACTGGGAAAGAAAAGAAATATTCAGTAAGAACAGGTCAGGTGATGTGCCCTACCTGCAACCCTGATAGATTATCAGTGCAGCCTCTTCTCTATAGAAGGCAGTGCCACAGCAATATCTTTTCAAAAAGTTGCCGCCCAAGAGGCACACGCAATAAACTGAATCTGTTTGAAGCATGGACACAAGGCACAAATACCTACTGTAGCCTTCGGGCGGGGGAGGGGGAGGAGAAGAAGGAGGACTTCAAAAAATTGCTTAATTGTCCTTATTAATGCTGCTTCAGATTTCCGCTGTTGACTGTATGTTTGCTCTGCAAGTCCATTAAGTGTCTGAACATTCAGAAATAAACAAAAAAAAAAATTAAAACTAATTGTGTCAGTTTTCAAAGTCCCACATGTCTATTATAGGTACACTGGAAATAGTTTTTAAAAATCACTGATTCCAGGTCTCAGATCCCTTATCTTCCCAGGAGGATTTGGAACAGTTTGGCTTCCTAGCTCTTCATTCTGAAATTCATCCTTTGACAGTTCCTATACAGTGAGTTAATGGATTTATTTTCTCCTTTTTAATTTGCTTCTTTCAACGGCATCAAGCTCTTGTACGCACACAAAATGCAATTGCTTCCGCAAGATTCATAGAGAACACTTCCACACAAGGTTGTTTTTTTTACCACTCCATATTAAGCTCCTTGCCAGTGTGATTTCACACACCAGCATTTACTTTGGAAATCTAAGTCAGCTCATTTATGATTGGAAATGATCAGAGTCAATACTAAAATTGATGCTGACGCCTCGTTGGTGGAGGAGTTGAATACCTTCTTCGCCCACTACGAGGTGAAAAGACCAGATCCTGTAGCCGCTGCCCGCCAGCTTTCTGGTTCCCAGCCACTCACTCTCTACGAACACCAAGTGAGAGCTGTATTGAAGGCTGTGAATCCTAGCAAAGCTGTAGGACCAGATGGGGTGCTGGGGATAGTGATAAAGAATTGTGCTGATCAATTAGCAGGGGTCCTGACAAGGATCTTTAACATCTCGCTGTAAACGGCCTGTGTTCCATCATGCTTGAAAGCAGCCACTATTGTCCCAGTCCCAAAGAAAACAGCAATTAACTGCCTAAATGACTATAGACCAGTGATGAATTTCAATTTTTTTTACTACCGGTTCAGTGGGTATGGCTTGGTGGGCGTGGTGGGGCTTGATGGGCATGGCTTGATGGGCATGGCAAGGAAAGGATACTGCAAAATCTCCATTCCCACCCCACTCCAGGGGAAGGATATCACAAAATCTCCATTCCCACCCCTCTGGGGCTACCCAGGGGTGGTATTTGCTGGTTCTCTGAACTACTCAAAATTTCCGCTACCGGTTCTCCAGAATCTGTCAGAATCTGCTGAATTTCACCCCTGCTACAGACCTATCGCATTGTCTGTAGTGATGAAATGCTTCAAGAGATTGGTTCTCCAACACCTTAGGACATGCCTCCCATCGAACTTTGACAAACATCAGTTTGCCTACAGGGTAGCCTTATTGATCACCAGCGGTTGAGTTAGATGGTGGTTGTATAAAGTGCCGATGTGTGGATTTTATGCAAATTGCAATATAGTATTTTCTACCTATGTACAATTTTAATCGACTATAGTCCATATAGATTGGAGCTAAAAATTTAAAATACATGAACTGTGAGTTTGACGGAGGGATTTCCACCACTGATCTTGTTGCCGTTCTGCACTTCAGTCTGGTCATGTGCCAGCTATGTGTCTTGGATGTTTTGGTTTTTTTGGTCTATGACCGCAATAAAGTATGCTGCTGCAGTTTGCCTACAGGGGAAATAGATTGACAGATGACACCATAGCTACTGCTTTACATTCTGTAGTGAGCCATCTGGAGAAACCCGGAAACTATGTCAGGATGCTTTTCATAGACTATAGCTCGGCCTTCAATACCATCCTGCCGAGCATCCTTATTGAAAAGCTGACTGACTTGGATTTTCCCTCTTCCATCTGCGACTGGATCAAAGACTTTTTGAGGGACCGGTCAAAAACAATGAGGGTTGGGTCTGTCATATCCACTTCCCTGAAGCTTAGCACTGGCTCGCCACAGGGCTTTGTGCTCAGTCCCTACCTGTATTCACTGTACACACATGATTGTGTATCGTCTGACCCATCCACTGTGATCATTAAGTTCGCAGATGTTACCACGGTATTGGGTCTTATTACAGGTGGAGACAAAACAGTGTACAGGGGGGAGGTTCAAAAATTATCCATATGGTGCTTAGAAAACAATCTGCACCTGAACATCAGCAAGACAAAGGAGATGGATGGTGTTAGACTTCCAGAAGAAGAGAGAGGAACCTGCCCCACTTTACATCAAGGGGGGCTGTGTGGAGAGAGTTTCCTCCTTTAAATTCCTGGGAGTCTACCTCAGCGAAGATCTCACCTGGAAAATCAACACTACCAAGGTGGCCAGAAAAGCCCAACAGACTCCAATTCCTCAGGGTCTTACAAAAAAACAAAGTGGAACAGCAACTGATGACCTCCTTTTACTAGTCCACAATAGAAAGTGTCCTCACACATTGCATTACGTTGTGGTATGCCGGCCTGACAGCCGTGGATAGAAAGACATTACAGAGGGTGGTGAGCACAGCACAAAACATTGTGGGCTGTCCCCTGATATCACTAGACAACATCGTTAGGGCTCGCTGCCTTAGAAGAGTGAGGAAAATCCTCAGGGATGACTCACACTCTGGTCAGCATTTCTTTATTCTCCTGCCGTCGGGAAGGAGAAATAGAAGTATAGGCAGGCTGAAGAATAGTTTTTATCTGTGGGCTGTCAGGTTTCTGAATGGAAAATAACTTTACAACAACATAGTACGATTGACTTGTGGGGCCAGTGCAAATGTGCAATAAATTCACATCAGTGAACCTGGTTCAGACAGGTTCACAAGAACCGGTAGTAAAATTGGCGGGAGGCCCTGCCCATCACCCCGGATGTCATCATCAGCGATCTGCGCATCTGCAGAAGCAAGGCGTGATCCCGTCGCGAACCAGTAGTAAAGGTAAGTAGAACCCACCCCGGTTCATATGGTGCAGTAGGATTGTGTGTTTGTTAGTAGGATTCACTGGGTTAGAGATTTTTTTTTCTTTTACTGTCTTTCACTGTGAGTTGTATTGAGTTGGGGGGTGCACGAAGGGAAGCTCAGCCAATCTCATTGTACACATGTTGTACTCTGACAATAAAGGTTTGAAATTTGAAATTTTTTTTGAAATTCTGTGGCTCAGGATAGCTTGTCATGGGCCTGACTCATGAATTCTTAGAGGAACTCTTGCCTCACAAGGCCTCCTGAACTCTGTTCTGCAGGATTCTCAGGAAGAAAGGGCTCTTCTGTTGCCCTTAATGACTCCTCAAACCTATCCAGATACTCACTTTTTCTGCCATGTCTGCCATACACACACACACACACACGCACGTATCCTTATCACAGTCACCAGCCAGACTCCAACAAACCGAACAAAATAAAACAATTTATGACTTGATCATTGATGCAGTCACGGTGTGGCTGGTTTTATAAATAGTGCAGCAGGATTTGGTCATGTACATGGAAACAAAATCATGCTGGTCTGATAATGTCTGCACATGTCTTGTTACATCAGTGTTGTCTTTGCCTCGCCTTGTTCCATCTTTGAAGCAGCTTAAAATCAACATTTAGCAGAGACTTTAACAGAATAACAGAGTTGGAAGTGACCTTGGAGGTCTTCTAGTCCAACCCCCTGCTCAAGGAGGTAAATGGTTGTCCAATCTCTTCTTTAAAACCTCCAGTGATGGAACACGCACAACTTCTGAAGGCAAGTTGTTCCACTGATTATGGTAATTGTTCTAACAATTGTTCTGTTTTCTGACAGGAAATTTCTCCTTATTTCTAGGTTGCTTCTCTCCTTGATTAGTTTCCATCCATTGCTTCTTGTCCAGCCTTCAGGTGCTTTGGAAAATAAGTTGACCACCTCTTCTTTGTGGCAGCCCCTCAAATATTGGACACTGCTATCATGTCACATTTACTGTTCCAGTTTTCAATATCTATTTCCTCTCTTCTCTCAACACAATTTTTGTTGTGGAGGCAAATTGCACCGACATTTGATTGCTGATATAGTCAGGGACTTTACCATTTTTCCTCATGAATTTTCTTCTGTTGCCACTTTAGATTTGGGTCTAAGAGAGATCACACACCTGACTTCTGCAAGGCATTTGCTTACATTATGCCTCACCAGCAGTTTCTAGAGCTTCTAAACTTCTCATAGACTTGGACAAAGAACTTTGCAACACAGTAAATTTTCCTTCAGTATTGAGACCTAGAAGGAGGAGACCTAGGTTGAAGAAGTAACAGTAACAGATTTGGAAGGGACCTTGGAGGTCATCTAGTCCAAGCCCCTGCTCACGCAGGAGACCCAGTGGTGGGATTCAGCCAGTTGGCACCACTTCGGGAGAACCGGTTGTTAACTTTCTGAGCAGTTTGGTGAACTGGTTGTTGGAAGAAATCATTAGGGCAGAGAACCGGTTGTTAAATTATTTGAATCCCACCACTGAGGAAACCTGTACTAGGGATTCGAACCACCGAACTGCCGACCTTTCTGATCAACAAGCTCAGTGTGGTTTTGGCTTATTTGAAAAGAACATGAGATCTATTTTTTTAAACACAGCTTTAGCCCTCTTTTAAAAGAGCCCAAACCCTCTGCTGCATAAAAGGTCCATTTAAACTAAAAAAGCAATCAAAAGGCAGTTGGATTCTTCCTGCAAAATGTTACTAGTTCATCACCACATAATGAATTATAGGGTTTCCACAGCTTCTGACAACAGTTAGCCTGACTGTACTTTCTAGTCTTTTTATTATTTTCTGTTTATCTCCAAGAATTTGCACAAGAGAACACACTGATTGGAGGATCAATCTGATCTCTCAGGATCCATCTGTCTCCTGCAGCTGTAGTTTCTATGGCTCTTTATAAAGAGCACCATCTTACTTATGTTCTCAGGGGACCAGAGGAGAGGTGACATTTTGCTCACTCTATGTCAGCTTTGGTGGCACTAAGGGACATGTTAATGAGTGACATTATTATGTAGAGGCAAAAGATAATTATGTACATCTAAAACTATTTATTTGCTGTATCTGTAGGCCACCTATTCCAGGCAAACCCGAAAGGCTTTCCAAAATTAAAAACACCAATAAATATAGTCCTCAACATAAAGCCACTCATTTAGTGACCGTTCAAAGTTACGACAGCGCTGAAAAAAAGTTATTTTTGACTGTTTTCCCACTTATGACTGTTGCAGCATCCCCACGGTCACATGATCAAAATCCAGGTGCTTGGTAACAGGTTCACGTTTATGACAGCTGCAGTGTGCCAGGGTCATGTTTGCAAACAGAATCAGTGAACAACTGTAGTACTAACTTAACAACCGCAGTGGTTAATAACTGTGGCAAGAAAAGTAAAAAAAATGTGACAAAACTCACTTAACAAATGTCTGGCTTAGCAACATAGATTTTGGGCTCAATTGTGGTCGTAAGTCGAGGACTACCTGTACATTACTCCAGCAATAAAACAACATTTATTCATATCTAAGGGTGAAACTTGGGTTTTCAAAGAGTGCTTCTGGATGTTCCCAGTCATGAGGCCACAACACAATTCCTTGGTCACTTGCTGCTAGCACTGTTATTCCCTGCCAGCACTGGTTGGAAACAAAGCTTATTCATTATCAGTGGCTAGCTGTCTACACAGGGATGGGCTTCAAAAATTTTAGCAAGGGGTTCTCTGCCTGGTTGCTGGGTGGGCGTGGCCACAGTGGACTTGGCCTAGTCAGCCTCCTGCACTACAGCGGGGGTGGGGTGCATTTTTGCTCTCCCCTGGCTTCGGAGGTTTTCCTTAAGCCTCTGGGAGGGTGAAAACGGGTCCCCCCAGGCTCTGGAGGCCCTCTGGAGGCCAGAAACTGGCCCATTTCTGGCC
Organism: Pantherophis guttatus; assembly: GCF_059756535.1. NCBI lineage: Eukaryota > Metazoa > Chordata > Lepidosauria > Squamata > Colubridae > Pantherophis > Pantherophis guttatus. Next base: position 268,958,569 of record NC_142063.1, on the reverse strand, counting down.
TTCCCGAACTTCCAGTAGGCCCATTTTTCGCCCTTCCTGAGCCTCCGCACGCGCCCTGCACTTACCTACATCCAAAACGGGCCACGTGGGGACTCCTGGGAGGGGCAGGGTGGGGTGGGCAGAGCCAGCCAGGAGTGGGATTTGGGGGTTCTCCAAATTGCACAGAATCTTAGCTAGAGGTTCTCCCGAACCCCTGCGAACCCCCAGCAGCCCATCCCTGTGTCTACAGAACTTCAGGCTTTCCTATGTGTAAGGGTTGGTATTTGATTGTTTCTATGGAATGGGTGCATTCCTCCCTTGCAAAATGTCTAGGGATAACCTGGCACATGTCCTCCATTTCAAACTGTGCAACTGAAGATAATAAACCAATCAAGCTACATGATGGACCTTAATTCCTCTTTGAGAGCCATTTCTGAATCTCAAAAAACACCATGTGGTCCTTTTTCCTTCCGTGCTGCCAAGATATCCTTACTGCGGCACTTAAGATAGTCATTACAATGCCAGCTTTGAGGCCTCTCATCAAACCTAATATTGTCAAAAAGAAGACCAAGAAGTTCATCCATCATCAGTCTGATCGCTATGTCAAAATCAAGCGTAACTGGCACAAGCCAAGAGGTATCGACAACAGAGTTCGCAGAAGATTTAAGGGTCAGATCTTGATGCCCAACATGGGCTACAGGAGCAATAAGAAAACAAAACACATGCTGCCCTCGGGATTCCGGAAATTTCTTGTTCACAATGTCAAAGAGCTAGAGGTGCTAATGATGAGCAACAAGTCATTTTGCGCAGGAATTGCTCATAACGTTTCATCCAAGAACCGGAAGATAATTGTGGAGAGAGCAGCTCAGCTTGCTATCAAAGTTACCAATCCAAATGCCAGACTGCGCAGTGAAGAAAATGAATAGTTTGTCTTGAACAACTATATTTAATAAAGTATAAAATTTGAAAAAAACCAAAAAAAAAAACACACACCATGTGGGAGGGGAAACCAGAGGGTGTTTTTTAAGATTACTGGCAAGGCTAAGCAGAGCAAAATATTTTTTAAAAAAACAAAAGCTTGTTGTCCATGTGTTACATAGTGGCACCTTTTCTATTTATCCAATGTTTCCGTGGTTTCCCTGGAGAAGATGAATGTGCCAACTCTGACAAAGTTAGAATCCATTCTATATATGAACATCCAGAGGCCCAGTCCTGGATTCCCATTATTTTCCTCCATTGTGCACTCAGCTTTAATAAAACACTCCTTGGCTGAGTAGCATTCTTTTGTCCCTATAACCGTTGTGAAGCTTTACCATTTTCTCATTAGCATGACACTGTAACAAACACAGATTGGTCCCCATTTAGTCACAGGCAACCCCCATCTGCAACGGTCATCGGTTGATTAAAACTCTATTGAAAACAGACACACATTCGTGATGCTTGGGATTTTCCCTCTCATAGTTTCATAGCAGAACAAAAAAAAATGCTTCTTGAGGAAGAGAGAAAAATAATAATAAATCCTACGCGGTTTGCCTCTGTAGCTTTTGATTTCCAAGATCCTTTGACCTGTCCTTGCCTTTTCTTCTCTGTAGCACAGTATATTTTTGTAGGTTTTAATTATTGTTAAGATTGACTAAGAGTTTCCTGAATTTCAGTTTGGAATATGATAATTGAAAGCGCTGTGCATGCCACAAAGTCTCATGCATTTCTCATTAGAAACTTTTTTCACTTTTTCAATATTGCTGAAGCAGCTGCAAAAAGTAGCCCGCATGACTCAAATTCATAAAGATTTATCCTCATCTGAAACTAGCTCTGACCTTACATGCATTCATTATCTTAAGGGACTTCCATCTTTCTTGGAAAGCCAGGCTGATTGACCTTACAAGTTAATCAGCTTCTCCAGGGAAAACATTCTGCAACAATTTTTCTCAGGGACAAAAGTTAACCAGGTGATCCCAAAGGTGCTTTTTAAAAAAGCAACTGGACTTTGTTTTTCCTTGAAAACGTTTCGCTTCTCATCCAAGAAGCTTCTTCGGTTTCTTCAATCAGAACTGAAGAAGGCTTCTTGGATGAGAAGCAAAACATCTTTAAAGGAAAAAGAAAGTCCAGTTTCCTTTTGAAAAAGCATCTTTGGGACAACTATGACCAGGATGACTGAGAATCTCTACAGACATTTAACACAGTGATGTGAAGAGTTAGGTATCAGATATGCTGGTTGGGGAGACTATTGGATTATGCAAAGAGAAGATTATGGGAAAGGCCATGGCAGAGTAATACAAGAGTTATATTTCAGGAAAGGGGACAAAACTAGCATCCATAGGCCAGTTAAAATCTTATTCTGTGTGGAATAACTCTAAACCCATGTTTAGAGTTACACACATAGGTTTTCTTCAGGTACAAGGACCTATGTGCCAAGTTATTAGAAGGTAAGGATCTGCTCTACAGCCTCATGAACCTTTCCCTGTATAAATGCTCTATTTCCCCCCCTCTTTTTAGGGGGAGGAGAATTTTATGATGTTTTTGTTTGAATACAAATTTGGATTTGCTGTGACAAAGGCCATAATTTAGAAACATTAGAAATAAATTACGGGTATGATCCAAGGCAGGGATCTTCAACCTTGGCCACTTTAAGACTTGTGGACTTCAACTCCCAGAATTCTCCCAGAATTCTAGGAGTTGAAGTCCACAAGTCTTAATGGCCAAAGTTGGAGACCCCTGATCCAAGGGGTGTTCCACTAACGCATTTCTGGTTGCACATTTCAGATATGAAGGTTTGCAATGGGGGCAAGACTCACAACAGGTGAGATTAGAGATTTATTTGCAATATTTAACATAGATAGTATCTGGCTAACCTTAGAAGCCAGGCTCAGAAACTAAACGAGGTCAGGCATGATTAATCCTTGACCTATCAAGAAATAACAGGACAGTATGCTATCTTGTACTGGATTATTAAAAAAAATAATAAAAGCAGATAGGGGCATCTCTGAACAGCTATCAAGAGGTTCCCATTTCAGAAGTCAAAGTATCCAATGAATTTGGCAATAAGAAAAAAATCAGGGAGTTTTCTCAGTGAACATTTATCCAAAGCTACATCCCACTTGTGCAAATAAATTAGCCTGGAAAAAAAAGAAAGAAAAATTCCTTTCTTAATATAGAAACTGGGGACACACTAAGAGGTTGCTTGATTAGCATGTCCTTTTTTCTTCAAATCATCTCATTTCCCCAAATCTCTGGAATCAGGTTGCCTAGTTCACTAAGAAAATGCCATACCTATGAGGCGCTTACCCCCCCACCCTCCACCCAGGAGCTTCTGAAGTTCTTTTGGTCTTCAGACAGAGAGAATCCCAACCTTTGAGCAGCTGAAGGAGGGCTTCAAGCCTCTCTGTGTGAGCCATCTGTCACTATGAGATGCACAATCAGTTTAGTGACTCCCATGTCTAAACAAAATGCATACCCACCTCAGCAGCTGCAACGAGCCCATTGTTTCTTTCAGGCCAGTGAACATTTTTATCTTCACCCCCTCCCATGTCATCTTGCCTCCCACCAGCTGCTCCACTAGCTTGGTGGATTTCCGTTACACTTTATGGGACTTGAATAGGGGCCATTTCCTAATCTGGCATTTCTTTTTTAAAACAGTGATCTGGTCACTTTGCATAATAGGACTGTAGATCTATATGTGGAACACTCGGGGATTTTTTAAATATTTACTTTAAGGATGCATAGCTCAGAATATTCAGGTCTGTGATGCCCAAATCTTCTGAGGACAAAGGACCATTCTGGAAAATCACATACAGTATGTAACAATTGTTCCTAATTTTTTTTACAGAGAGAGAGAGAGAGAGAGAGGGAGAGAGAGAATCTTTAGACATATACTGTACATACTGTAACAAACGTAAAAAAAGAATCTGATCATTATACGATATTTTATTACAATGCCATCCCCAAAAGTAAAGAAGCAATCAAAACAATAAAACGATAATAAATTTGAGAAGAGGAATGTGATGTATTTGTTGACACCTCTCAGTGCACAAGATGGGTACTTTTTAAAAGGTTAACTGGGGATTTAAACTTGTACTTTTAAAGCCACTGAGGTTTACGTGTGGTTAGATTTGATATCTTCAGACAAATCATACATAACAGATACACTCTTCCGATAAGAATTTTCTGTCTGGACGTATAAATTGCCCTTTATAGTTGTGTAGGCCCTTTTAAGACAACCTACGGAGCACTAGAGCTTTTCACACATCCCACCCAATTCTCCTTGTAATTTGGAACTTCTGCCTGTGACACACCTCATCTGTTCCATCACGTTTCTATCAGCGGCCACACCGGACTTTTTTTTTTCTTGTAAGAAGTGGGAAAATTTTTTCTCTTACAACAGTTGTTGCAGCTGCCCTAAAAGGAAGAGGAAACCCATGAGCTAGCAAGCATCTGCCAGTGAATGCTTCGCTTAGCTCTGCCCTCTGACTGTGATGCTTTTTCCTGTTGTTCTGACGTTGTGACTTTCCACCTGCCTCCTCAACTACAACCACCAGCAGTCATTCCGAATGCGGCACATGTGGGCTGAACGGTTGAATCCTCAGTGCTCTCCAGTGAGATACAGTAGATACTGCCAAGTGGTTATGCTGCTGTTCTCCTCCTCTGCAGTTCGCGTAAAGTGAAAAAACCTCAGCCAGAGACCCTTTCCCGGTAAGTTTGTAAGATAAGCATATGGATTTGATCAGGATAGTTCTCTACTTTAGGGCTTTGAATCAGAAAAAAAGTTTCAGATTGCTTTCAGCCCCAATCCCTGACCAGTTTAGCTACGTAGTACTGCTGACAAAATGCTTGTTCATAATGAACTCCGGGACAAGGCTTGACTGACTGATAAATTCTTAGCATATACCATATGACTTGTTTTATTTTAGCTGGTTTTTCATGTCTTCCCTGGCTGTTTCAAACTGTAGAACATTCGTTCAACTTATTATGTGATTAACAAGTGGTTTTTCAGAGCTGCTATAACACTGTGCTGTGAAGGACTATCTGTAGGATTTGTTCATTCAGATTTATTGCAGCAAGTTACAATTTTTTTTTTCCAAAGTGAGAGTGGATCTGCTGTCTTTAGAGTGGTCAAGCCTCCTTTTTGTTTTGGGCATTTGTTTTTCTTTCTTCAGAAATCAGAAACAATGAATAGGAAAAAATGAATTACTTAGGCCGGCACCTCTGTCTTAAATTGCTTTTGTCTGTATCGAATTTAATTTTGCAATGGAAAAAAGTATGGTTGTGTGCTTTAGCAGAGATTGCTAATATCATTCTTGTCTTCTGAAATAGGCAAACAAGAGGAATTCAGGGAAGCAAGTTCATTAAAGCTGTAACAGTTTGATTACTGATGAAGGTGCTAAGCAGTTGCAATGCAGTGAGTGCCTTTTCTCTTCATGTTCTTCTCTCTAGAAGTGTTACAAATTAGTGCTGTTGAAACCAGATGATTTCTGATTGTATTTTTCCTTTGTTTTACTTTACAGCCCAAAAGTTTAAATGCAAAAGAGATGGAGGCTTTAACGGCACACTCTTCAGAGGTAAACACACATAAAGCCCTTTGCCGTTTCTATGTATTAGAGTTTGTGATTGTAAGCATACTTCTTATGGGACTCTGGGTGACTTATTTCTGAGTAAACTCACTCAGAATTGTACAACACATCCTATGCTTTTGTAAAGTCATGGTCAGTCATTCCTGCTAAGCTTTAGCTTGGGGGGGTCATTATTTTTAATAGCACTGTAATTCTAGTCAATATTTTATAATAGTATACCTGATCCTTTGCTTGCACCTTTATAGTTACCAAATTCAAATCACTTTAAAGACTGAATGAAATGAAAACTCCTAAACTATCATCCACACTCATTACAAATTTGGGGAAATCTGTTTAGACATGAATGAGTGTGTTACGCTCTCTGCTACAGTTCAAGCCAAAGGAACGAGATTTGTGCTCATAATAGAGTGTTGAATAATAGAGGGTTGAACAGAAATATGTAAGGCTGTGGTCTGGATTATAATATCCAAATGCTAAACACCTGTTACTTCAAAAACCTATTAATTTCAGTGAGCCTGTTTCCAGTGCATTCCATTAGCAATCACTTTATAGCCTTACTTGGATGTATGGCTGAAATCCAAAGAGCAGCTCACATAAGACAGCTCACATTTGCCCTGGGAAATTCCTGACTGCAATCCTCTCTATCATACATTAATTCCTGTCTGAACTGTATCTGTTTAATTTTCTTCTCACCCACCCACCTTTCCATGCAGGCCCTCATTACTCACTCAAATTTAGAATGAATTCATTGACATCAATAGAAGTTTAGTTAGTCCCTGAATAATAAAAGATCCATTGATATCAATAGTAATCATGGCCAAAGGTGTGAAACCAACCATATATTTGCTTGCTGTTTTGGATCTATATTATTTGCAGAGCTCACTAAGGGTTCCTTTAACCAAAGTAAACAGGATAGCTGTAGACAGCTTTCGTATTTATTGTTGCTTCTGTTTAATGTTTGGTTGAGTGCAATTCAGTGTTGCAATTGAATGCATCCTTTTCTGAAACAAGCGGGTATGGGTTTTGTCTCTCTGTTTTGAGGAACTGAGCAACGTGATGTATTACAGTTTTATTTGACTCTATGCTGCATGATGGATTGATCATTTTTACTGACTTTAGGAGGATCTCAAAAAACGTCACTTCTTCGTGACATGTGATAATGAAGAGGAGCCATGTCAGCCGATGGGTATGTGTGCAAACCCTTCTTAAACAGTGAATAGTGCTAAACCAATGTACCTTGAACTTTGTTCTCTACAAGAGAAGAGCATTTATTCTGCTCTTCTGGATGGTAGAGGAAGAGACAGAATGAGACCCAAGTGTCTTTTGGTCAAGGGAATAGATAGTTGACTGTTCTCTTCTGGCACTGAGAATGTCCACATTTTTATGTAGTAGCCACAGGTTGGTGGGTTCTCAGGTTTAAATCATAACATATAATTCTAAATTGCCACCTGGTGGCAATATATATACACCTAAAATGTCTAGAGCTGTAAGCAATCTGGTTGATTGATTGGCTGTTCTAGGACAAACCATAGGATGGCAGGTTAACTACATATTTAATTGCCACCACTGATGGTTGAAACACAGGCTGGTTTCCTTAAGAAGGGGATTGTGGTTAAAATTTAAATATGCAAGTGATACAGATTGCATGATTCCAGCAAGAACAAAGTTGGAGGTACAGAGTTTATAGCTGGTTTGATAGTAGAACAGAATTAAGTGCCATTTTAAATAAGCTAGATAAGTTTGTGATCAGTTCAAAAGTGATATATTTATCACTTTGAATGTTCTCAATCACTTTTGACAAGAAACCAATTTTTACCTCTGATACCAAGAACAACTGTGCTAGTCCTCTTTGCTACTAATTAAGTTTTACAAACTGCATTTGTTTAGATTGAATTGATCTGATTGTTCCTTCTAGAATTGCTGAATGCTGATAAGGAGTACAGGTAGTCCTTGACTTACAACAGCTCATGTAGTGGCCATTCAAAATTACAACAGCACTGAAAAAAGTGACTTAAGACCGTTTTTCATACTTACAACCATTGCAGCATCCCATGGTCAGGTGATCAAAATTCAAACACTTGGCAACTGACTCATATTTATGATGGTTGCAGTGTTCCAGGGTCATGTGATCACCTTTTGCAAACTTCTGACAAGCAAAGTCAATGGGGAAGTCAGATTCACTTAACAACCGTGTGACTAAGTTAATAACTTATCAACTGTGACAAGAAAGGTCATAAAACAGAGCAAAACTCAATTAACAAATGTTTCACTTAGCAACAGAAATTTTGGGCTCAATTGTGGTCATAAGTTGAGGACTACCTGTATGACTATAGTAACTTTCCCCAAACTGTAATAGACTATAAAGCTCAATATCCCCAATCCATGCCTAGCCAGTGTGGCAATTGATCAGAGTAGGAGCTATAGTCTAAAGCAGGGGTGTCAAACTCTGTCGTCACAGTGGCATCACGTGACATATTGTGACTTTTCCCCCTTCACTAAACCAGGTGTGGGTGTGGCCAGTGCATGAAGCATCTGGCCCACAGGCCGCGAGTTTGACAGCCCTGGCCTAAAGCAACTGAAAATCATTTTATTGACAATAGCTGATTCATATAATTCTACAATCCTATATTCATGTATCTAGTGCTGATGTCACTCATTCATTGCACATCATTCCTATTCCTTTTGTTCTTCCAACAGATCGTCACAGGAAAAGAAAAAATGTGATATCTTTGCCATTTATGTTCAGACGATCTACCCATGAATCAGAAAGTCAGGGGCATCTAGAATCTGTGTTGAAACCACCTTTGTTTGATCTTCCTCTATCACTTGTTTATGGTGCTGAAGATACGCTGCCCAAATCTATACAGGTAAATAAGCAGTAGGGTATTGTATTCATCATGTATGAATAGTGCTTTCTGCTTTGGCTGTATAACATAATCCCTAACCTAAGCAATAGGAGGATTTTCTTCTTCCTACTAGTCATAAATGGAAGAAGCTGAATTACGATTAAAAGTTCTTTAAAATAATTCAAATCTATGCCAAACAAACTCTTCTCTAAGGCAAAACAGAATCATGAGTTGTACGGTATATTATTGAAGTTTCATAATATTGTGTCAAGAATCCTGCCTTCTGCAGGGAGAAAGGAATTTCTACTTAAGTCTAGGATAGCTGAAAAGGAAACAGCCTAAAGGCTAGGGGAAATAATATAGGGAGGAAAAAAATAATTCAGAAAGAACAGGGAAGAATTGCATGTAACCCAACCTAGTAAGTCAGTATCATAATGTATATGAATGTTGTCCTGTCAAATACACAATGCTGAAAAGGTGAGCATAGGATAATGATGGTGTTCAGTTCCCGGTCTGGATCTTAATACAGGTGATATTCTTTTTATTCCTGTTCACATTGTAGGATATCCTTACAATACTCTTCCAAAAAGGACCATTCACTGAAGGGATATTTCGAAAAGCTGCCAATGAGAAGGCACGCAAGGAGCTGAGAGAGGAATTAAATGCTGGAGACAACATCGCCTTAGAAAAAAAGTCTGTTTATCTGCTAGCTGTGGTTTTTAAGGTACACATCTATTAATTTGGTTTCTTATTGTAGATCCCAGTTTTTTAAGTATTAGGAAGAGATATTCCTAAAACCAGTGCAGTTAGGAAATAAATTCCGCTATTGTTGCATCTTATGTATTTAGCCTCCTGATAGAAAATGGTAGGAGACAAAGCTGTTGTTTTTATGATCTGTCTATGACTTTGGGATGCACGGTCCCAGGAAAGTGTGGTATGAACCAAATTGAAAGAGTTCCAAGATGCATGTTGGCTGTAAATTGCCTCCCATGGCTTAATTGAAGTTTGTTTCTTGCAGGATTTCCTCCGAAGCATTCCCCACAAATTGTTGCTGACTGAGCTTTACGATGAGTGGATGACAGCATTAGAAAAAATAAATCATCAAGAAAAAACTGAAGCCATGAAAGAGTAAGTGGGCCTCTCTTCAAGAGTGGTTTTTTGTTGTTCTGTAATAAGCAACGCAAATAGACACAGATTCTGAAATCCTTACCTGGACACTTCCAGACAGATAGCTCTTAATTCAAGAAATCAAAAAGTGTTATATGATTTCCTTTTTAATCCCACTCATGCAACAAAAAACTATGGAAGAGAATTATGAATGGGAAATGACATAATCAGTTCCTTTCTGCATTCTATCCTCCTCCCTAAAATCTCATCAATGAAGCAAAGCAAGGTAAAAGTTTTATCTGGAAAATTTGATTGATGCCAGAGAAAATGATATCTAAGACTATAGACTTCAGCTTAAAGTTTTACTACATCTCCTATCTATTCTGAAATGAAAAGGCTATATTGAAGTGAAACTCTATGCCTGCTTAAAATGCACTAATGGGTCTTGCTGTCAAGTAAGCCTGGCTAATAGTGCAGCCTACCCAAGGATTTCCTGCAATTTTTACTCCCCGTCATTCTCATTGAATTCAGTAGAATTTCTTCCCCCAGAAATGTGGTTAGGTTTGTGTTTTGTTCCGGTTTCAGATGCTTTCTTGTGACTAGACGTGTGTGGGTTTCCATATCTTTTATTTTCCATATTTCTTATTCATCTTTATTGAAAGCTGGAGAACTATTCATAATGAGCAAACACTGTAGGAGGAGGAATGAATCCTCAGTGCAAACACTAGCAATGGGGAAAGTAAAAACCTAAATAGTTTTGCAATAATGCTATTTTTTCCCTTCCTTCCCTTTCAAAAGGCTGGGAGAACATGAGTGGGGGAGAGCAGTAATATTATCCCATAATCAAATCTGACTGACTTCATGACAACACAATGCCATCAATTCATTTCAAATTTGAAACTATGTCAGAATACAATGCAAGGAATAAAATGTGCTTAACTCTGGCTATGCATACATTTCTTCATACGTATGTACGTACATACATACACACACACACATATACACAGAGAGAGAGAGAGAGTCCCATGAAGCAAACCAATGAATACTGATAGCCTCTTTCAATGATTGTTTGCAGTTACAATGGTGATCAAAATGTAACTTTGCAACCAGTCCTCACATTTATGACTTTCACAGTTCTGTAACGCAAAAGAAAGTTGAAGTAAGATCATAAGCAGAGTCATGGTTTTACTTAGCAACTGCTTTGCTCAATTGCCAGTCCCAGTTGTGTCCCTAAACAAGAAATACCTGTAATATTTCCAGCTGATGAATACCACATAATGGGGGGGGGGAAACACATGTGCATATTATACATATCTTATACAGTACATATTTAATTATAAGTTTAAGAACATTTCACCCCATAATGGGGGGAGGGGGGAAACACATGTGCATATTATACATATCTTATACAGTACATATTTAATTATAAGTTTAAGAACATTTCACCCCATAATTTTCCAAGAGACAGAACAATTTCTGCTTGGTGTCTACTCAGGTATTTATGTCTACCTGCATCTATCTATCTATCAAACTAGCTAGCTAGCTAGCAAGCTGCTACTAGCTAACTAGCTACCATTTTGGAACTGCCCATCTCCCGCATAGAGAAACTCACAATGAATTCACTGACTGGGACTTTTGAATGGGAATTTTGGGTAACCACTTTAAATACTTCCACATTTTAGAGGAAGTGTTACTCATATAAGTGAATGCAGTTTAACTTTTTTTTAAAAAAAAACAGAAGCTGTAATCTGAGGATGACTTTTTTTTCTTGTGTCCATTTTTGCAGGATTGCAAGCAAATTGCCACAGCCGAATCTTCATTTGCTCAAACACTTGCTTTCTCTTCTTCACCACATCAGCAAAAACTCCAAAGTCAACAAAATGGATTCCAGCAACCTCGCCATCTGTTTTGGACCAACCATGTTGAGTCCAAATTGGGACAAAAGCCTGACACTTGAAATCCAGAAAGAACTAGCTGATAAGGTACCTTGGTTTTCTTTCCACCTGTTCCACATTGTCTTTTATCTTTGACTGTTTTTTTTTTCTCTAGTTACAAGGAAGCCAGTCAGTATAACATGCCTGGCAATGAATCCCTTTGGCATTTACCCGACTCACAGTGAAAGACTTTCACACTTGAAATAGTGGCCCTATCCTGTAGACCTAAGGTTCCCAATCTTGGCAATTTAAAGACATGTGGACTTCAACTCCCAGAATTTCCCAGCCAGTATTTTTGGAGTTGGAGTGCATACATCTGAAACTTGCCAAGATTAGGTATGCATGCTGTAGCCACATTGCAACATCTTAATTAATTCAGCTCCCATACACTAGAATTATGGGAAGCCTTAAAGGGGCACTTCTCTGATTCATCCTTCAATAAAGTGCCTCTCTGATGTGGTATTAAGAAGCTGTGTCCCATTTTTAGGCAGCAAAGTGGAGCAAGGTGCTGCTTCAAATTGATGCATCTCCATTTGCAGAAGACATTTTTACAGAAGCCCCATGGATGGGTACAGAAAAGTACCCTGTCTCAGGGCTTTTTAACTACAAGGATTAAGGCAGAGGATCATGCTTTCTCTGGGTCAAAAGTAGTACCTCAAAGGCAACCACTCCAACAAATGGAATTGGGATATCCCTATAGAGTCAAATTGTGCTCAGGATCTTCATACAACCTGATGTTGTATAAGATTGGAGGAGAAGAAGAGAAAATAAAGGATCTTATGGGGAAAAAGAGGACGGTCCAGGTTACATCCACTATTGACTTCAAGCCTGCTTACCCAAAACATAAATCGCTGCCAAGGAAATATAACTCTCCAAAACTCAAAGCAAAAGTTCTCCATCCTGAACTAAGAGCTCATAGGCAATTTATAATTATCTTCAATAGCTGGTTAAGAAACTCCCCAGCATTTTAAGTACAGACTTCAGATCCTCTTGACTGGGAAGTACAGCTTTCTTAGTTGATTTTTAAAACATGTGATCATTAAAAGTCTTGCAATTGTGGTTTGGTGGAAGAAGCTAGTTCTAGAATCAGGGCATAAGCTTCGGGAATTATGCAACCAGCTAAACCTACAGCAACACAATTGCAAAGATAAGCTTCCATACGTTCAAATGAAGAGGTTAACAGGCCCACATAAACAAACAAACAATGGGGTGGGGGGAGGGCTATCTCAGAAGTAGTTTATTTTTACTAGGAAACAAGGCAGGATTTAAAAGACAAGAATTCTGTATGTTGTTTTTCTGCTTGTACTTTTCAAGACTGGAATTTACATGTGGATTTCCTATCAAAATATTCTTAATATATGGTTCTTAATATATAGATTCCACTGTTGAAATGACTCCAAGTTAATCTCTGATTTACATTCTTTGTTTGGCTTGCATAGGTGAAGGCACTGGTGGAATTCCTCATTAATAATTGTTCGGATATATTTGGAGAAGAAATTTACTCACTGTTATCTAGGAATACTGATAATTCCCTAGATATGACAGGTACCCTGATTTTGCATGTCTTTGACGTGTATATTTAAAACAGTTTCTGGCTAATCATTTTTTTCTGAATGTGCTTAGATTTCATTGAAAGTACTGTTTAACAATGTTTGATTCTAGTTGCTAAGGAAGTGGCAAAAAATAACCAACCAGTAGCAACAGTAAACTATTTCTAAATGTTAACCACAGTGTATCTTAGAGTTTCACAAGACAGTCACCTATCATTAAGATTCCTTTCAAACCAGGGTAGAGAAACAGAAATAACATATGTAAAGTTTTAGGAAGATTTATCAGAAAAACTGGGCCCAATTTGTGGATATCGAATTATAAAATAGCATTATATGATATTTTTTATAAACCAGTGACTATTTCTAAGTTTAATATAAATATGGTTCAATTTTTTTTGTTTTTGTTTTTTTTATCATTTTTCTTTTCAGGGACTTCAGTTAAGTTTTATTATTTCTATGTAACTTAATCCCTTGCCTATATTTTGTACCCTTTAAAAAAAATTAAAAATCCTTTTCACTATGTTGGGCAGGAAGGATTTATTCCTCAATTGCTAGTGATGTACACATACTTTATAGCAGTTAGTGGAGACTGACTTATTTCTAAGGCTGATTCTGTCCAACATTAGTCTCAACATTTCCTTTCCTTCCTCCAGAAACGTCATCACCAAACCAGCATCGTGATTCTGCTTATGACAGCATAGACCTTGAAGGGGAATGCAGTCTCAGTGACCTTCAACCCAGGGGCTTATCCCACACCAGCAGACCAAACAGTACAGAATTGTACCCCAAACAGCCACGAACCCAGATCCCTTCTGCCTTGTCCCTGGCTCGTTTTAAAACAACAATGGAGAAACTTGAGAGGAGGTTCTCAGAACCAGATTTGCAGTCTTCCAAGAATTGCCGGAAAGGCTGTGTGAAACTTCCAAAACTTTCCAAAAGTGAGGATAATTTTATTCTGCAGAAAGAATTGGGACTGAAGGATAGAGAGCTGAGAATGGGAATGCAGACAGTTGAAGAATCTTATCCTTCCGGTCGCTACAGGAACAAAAAGCCATCAGATCTCAGAATCAAAGCCAACTTCCCTGCAGAATTATCAAGTGATTCCTTACTCAGCACATCTTCTTCCAGTTCACTAGACAGTGCTTCCTCTATCTCGGACTCTTCTGTATTCACTAGTTCACCACTCTCATCACCTGCCATCTTCACGAACAATGTCTTAACACGGCCACAGTCCTTCTCTGCCAAAATTTCACATGGAAGTGACAGAGCTGTCTCAGAGCTCAAGAAGCACTCCATGTCATTTTCTGTGGCAACCCGCAAGAAGCTGCTGGCCAAAACAGAAAGTCAAGGCAGAGGTTGCTTTCAAAAAGGCAGTTTCAAAAAAGGCTCCAGAAAAGAAAGACCACTTTCCTGTCAAATTGTTCAAGCAACTCAGGAGACTGTTCCCAGTCCAGAACCCTCAGGTTGTCCACTGAGATCCCGTTTTATGTCAGCAGTTGAAGTGTTTCGACTTGTAGATCAAAATAAACCTAGAAGGCCTCCTTCCTATGAAGAGGCAACCAAACACTTTTCTGCTGTTAGATTTCCATCACACAACAATTTAAGAGCCCATCCTCTGAGGCCCACCAAGGTTCCTCAGGATACTGCATCTCAATGTCCCAGGCTCAAGAAAGAAACAAAAAAAGCAAATGAGAATCTTTTTAATGACAGATCCTCTTTGATCAAGGACTCCCAGGACAAAACACCAGTTGTGGATTTTGTTATTGGAATACATTCACGGGCAAATTTGCCTTTGACCCCTCAAGTGTACCGTCTCAGGACCATGTCTGGGTCATATCAAAAGAACAAGCAAGAATATGTGACGCTACAGAACAATCAGATAACTTTTGAGCACTTACAACGTGCAAAAGAATCCTATGTTTAAACTTAATTTTCTCATTTCAGTACAAATGTATGCATTCTATGTCAAGCATGGAAGCAAGACTTTTGCCAAATATTATTGCCTAAGCAGATATAAATCCAATTTTCCATAAAATTGTATTTTGTCTAGTATCCGGTGTAATGTGTTTTGCTCTTCGGCCCATTTTGTACAAAATAATTATGTCCTAATCTGGGCTTGGTTATTCCCTTGAATGTTAAAAGCATATTTCAAAATCCATACAATAGATCCAGCAGCTTTATCCACTTTGTTCTTATAGCAAACCCCCGCATTAGTTGTTTCTTCTTTTTCTGAAAGTAGTCTAGACAAGGATCCAATATAAACAGAAACAGAGAAGCAGGAGATAAGGGGAAATACTGTAGAGCTCTTGAGTCAATCTCTGTCATATGACCAAGGAAATGTGTGCTTTGCAACAGACTTGGCTCTGCTGCTGTGTCTGGTTTTGGATTTCTCAAGTGATACAGTTTCTTCCACCACCACTTCCTATTTGGAAAGGATTTCCAACTGAACTAAACCTCAGTGTTATGAAATGGTTCTTGCAGTAGAAACAGCGAGACTTTCGGTTTCATGATACTATCCCTGAAAGTTCTAGTAATGTAAGTTTCCTTCTGGAACATATCACATTCGGACCAGCATGAGAGAAATAGTCTGAATGTATAGGAAAGCCTTTCTAAATTATTTTAGTCTTCCCCAACTTCATGCGCTTTGGATGAGTTGAAATGGCAAATCTCAGCTGTGTAGTCTGGGATTTCAGAAAGATGCCGTTGTAACTCATCTGGAAAATGCTAAATTGAAGAAACCCCAACAGAATATTCATGCAGAATATTCATACACAATATTCAACATTGTATAGCTTGACGTTTCCCCATAATTCCAGGAGCTGAACATAACATATGTTTATTATGATTCATCAAACTACTATAAAAATTGCTCATTGCATAATGCCATAATGTGGTTTATTTGTCTGGCTTCAATGTTGTGTGTGAACCCAACCACTAACCAGGGATTATGGCTTAGTAGACTATCCAAATCCAGCACTATGGCTTATTCAAGAAAAAGTGATTAATATAAATGCTTAGTAGGCTATGTAATTCCAACCACTGACACTCTTAATATTAAAGTTGCTTCATTTACAAATATTAACTCAAAGTATATAGAAGGCAGCCAAGGCAGTTAATATCCTAGGAATAGTCAGGTAACTTCTTTTAAACAGTCCCCTAAAGTTTCACTTGGAACCAGAGATGGGTTTCAGCCGATTCTGACCAGTTCTGGAGAATCAGTAGCAGAAATTTTGAGTAATTCAGAAAACTGGTAGTAAAAATTCTGACTGGCCCCGCCCCCATCTATTCTCTGCCTCCCGAGTCCCAGCTGATCGGGAGGAAATGGGGATTTTGCAGTAACCTTTCCCTGGAGTGGGGTAGGAATGGAGATTTTGCAGTATCCTTCCCCTGGGGTGGGGTGGGAATGGAGATTTCACAGTATCCTTCCCCTGCCACACCCACCAAGCCATGCCATGCCCACCAAGCCACACCCACAGAACCGGTAGTAAAAATTTTTGAAACCCACCACTGCTTGGAACCATACTGTTACATGACCAGCCTGTATTCAGGGATGTGTCTCTGTAAAGCAAAAGAGAGATAACCTGAGGTACCTCTGTGATCTAACATCCCTGTATATATTTCCAGCAATGTGGTTATTTTGAAAAATCTAAAGTTGGTATTTTCCCAACAATGTTTGCATTGACTCCTAGAAAACTCCTATACTTGCCAGAATAGTGAATGATGAGCCAGATGAAGTAGAAGACCTGTTCCACCTCAAAGGTGTATCTAACAGAACATCACTTGCATATTGCCGGAGGTTTTCCCCAATAGTGGCAGAAATATTGGGAACAAAACAGGGCCTATCACGGACCTGCCTGAAGAAGGTTGGGTGACAGTAATGGGTCTGCAACCTCCTAAACTCCTTGCCTTCCTGATCTGTCCCACAGACAGACATTTAGCCCTGACATTAATGCAATGGATTCTGTTCCATCCCCCCCTACTCCAGCCAGCAACTCCAGTCCTGCTTACGATGAACCATGAGGATTTTAGTTGGGATGGCTGCTTGATCACAGATTCTGTGACCACCAGTTCATTTTACATGCATGCCTAAGGACACAAAAGTGAATATTTTCCAAAGGAGCAAGAGGTATTGTTCTTCTAGTTCTTAATCTTTTCAGTTGAAAGATATGAGCCAACTGGCAAGCCCAGATTACAGCTTGCATAAAACTCTTGCACATCTCCCCACATTCCCAGTATCAACATTTCCACAGGGCCAGTAGTGGAAACCTCACAAGGCCCTATATGTTCAATCATCCTTGGTGATTAAACAAAAGTGAATAGTTCTGCAGGAAACATCTCTCCAAAGATCAGCTATGTGTATGGACTTTATTGGACTTTATTGGAGTTCTTGGAGACATCAGACTGAGTAAGTCAGTAAGGTATAATTGGCTCCAAACTGATGAGAAGCATTGGCCCCTAAAATCTGCATCCATGGAATCTGGCTGGACGACTTGGAGGTTGAATTTGAACAGAATGCTAAACTAATCAAATCTGAGAATAGGTTAATTGGGGATGAGTGCTTTGTATGAACTTAGCTGATAATCAGGTGTTGGGTGGATCTGATATGGTTAATTAATACAGTACCTTTGATCCTTTCCCACATACAGAACTGAAATATCACATGTATTTATTAACCATGTTACGGAAAATACACACACACACACAGTTTCATTTAAAAATATGTAGAAGAATTGGTATTTGAAGTCACATCTGTTTATGTTTCATACATTAACATGGAAACTAAAAATCAAAGTCAGATTGTTTTCTATTGCTGGTGGGGGTTTTCCAAACTCATAATCAGCATTTATCTCTCAACAGGGATTTGAATTCTTAATCTTATTAAGATTAAAATCTAGATGTTCTTATTCTATGTTCCTAAAGTGTCAGAGAACAAGACAGTTTCTATTTACCAGGCCATTTCTATCAGCATCTTTTCTAGGTTCATCAGCGGATATTTTCTTTGCCTGTTTTGTTGTGACTGTATGACAACCATTATATTCTAGGAAAATGACTCAGTGCTTCCATCTATTCACAGATCTCGAGACTTTCCCCATGTTTTTCTGAGGCTTAAAGTAAACAGTTAAAGTTACAATGATATGACTCACAATTCCTGAATTTTTTTTTGTATTTTGTGAATACATTAAATCTGTCCTCTACAACAATATGCTATTTGTTACACCATTTTCTGATCAAAATAACACCAACTGAAAAAAAGAAGCAAGTAGATCAAGGATGTCAAATTCACGTTGTCATGGCGATGTCACTTGACATATCAGGACTTTTTCCTCCTTTGCTAAACCGGGCGTGGGCATGGCCAGCGTGTGACGCATCTGGCCAGTGGGCCGGGAGTTTGACAGCCCTGAAATAGATGAACAAAATCACGTATGGAAACTTGCAACTTCATTCCATAAAAGAATTCTGTGGGTCATTCATATCATTGAAGTGTCTTTTAATTTTTCTTTAGGTCTAATTTCAGCAGCATAATTCAACCAGAGGCAGGAGAATATTTTGGGGAAGATTTAGTAATGGCAAGTTCCTGTTCATCTAGATCAAATTTTCATAAATTGATTTGTATCTCCAATCTGTCCAGTTTTCAGATTCATCTGTGAACAGTCTTGAACTTATGTGTTACTAGTTCTAGTCCAAACATTAACTCTACACTTCATTCAATTCTTCCTCTATAAGTGTGCAGAATCTTTCTTCTAAACTTAGAAAAAGTTATTCTGAACATGTACAGTATATGATACATGAAGAGTAGGCAACCTAGACCTTTCTAGCTCTTTTGCACCAGAACTCTGAGTATCCCTGAGTACAGTTATGAACAACCTTAAGCAGGAGTGGGATTCAGAAATTTTAGCAACTGGTTCTCTGCCTGGTTGCTGGGTGGGTGTGGCTATGGTGGGCATGGCCTACTCTGCCTCCTGCATCACAGGGCCTGGGGGGCATTTTCACCCTTCCCAGGCCCCGGAGGCTTTCCTTGAGCCTCTGGGAGGGTGAAAACACCCTTCCCTGGGCTCCAGAGCCCCTCCAGATTTGGGAGGGCCGTTTTTCAGACTTCCAGAACTTCTGGTAGGGCCGTTTTTCACCCTCCCAGAGCCTCCACATGGACCCTGCATTTACCTGGCATCCAAAAGAGGCTGGGTGGAGACTCCTGGAAGGGGTGATGTGGGATAGGCGAGATCAGCCAGTCCTTGCAACTACTAGTTCAGTGAACCAGATTAAAATTAACATCCGGTTCGCCTGAACTGGTCCAAACCAGCTGATTCCCATCCCTGGTCTTAAGTTAACTAAGAGATCACTAGTTACACATTGGAATTCAAGCTCCATGAAGATGATTTACTATTTCAGAAATATTTTGAAATTAAAATTAATGAGAAAAATGATACACTGCAACTTTGGGGAAAAGCTGTCCCAACTGATTATAAAAGCCCACATATGTAATACACCCAGCTAGAACCCTACAGTCCAGAAATACCATTCAGCTCAACATGGTGAATTCATAGCCATCCTAAGCCCAGCACTATCTCTTAGCCTTCGGTGTCCCCTTAGCACTCTCTAGGCACAGGTTGTATTGCTGAAGACACGGATGGCAGACAAGTCCTGTCTGAAGTCTTCAAGATGCACCATCATAGCCAGTCCCCACCACAGCATGCAGGGCTCTTTCATCTGTTGTGCAAGAACTCAAATTTCAATGGACTGAAGGATCCACCATACTGTGGTACCACATGATCAAAAATAGGCAGGGCTGGCACCTCATTTTAGAGAAGTGGGAGCTGAAAAGGGTAGAAGTTGCCTTAAATTTCTCCCTCTTTTGCCCTATTACTCCCCCCCTCCCCATCAAAACTACAAACAGAAATTTGAAGCCCTATCCATTCTAGGATGCTTTTGCAGGCACACAAAAAAGAGAAGGCTGGATACATGCTGTGGTAAATATTTTTATCATTCTTGTGGTTGAGGGTTGAATGCTTTGAGGGATCTATTGTCAAGAAACAGCACAGCATTGGTGACCAAGACTGTAGCCAAAGATGAATAAAGATATCACTTTTCCTTTCTCCCACTCCTTCTGTTTCCTTCCCTTTCTTCTAATCTCTCTCTCTCTTTTTTTTTCATAATCCTTAAACCCCATCTCCTCTATTTCTACTTCTTCTCCCTCATCAGCATTTTCTTTCCTGACCAATAGATTTGAATAATTTATTTGTGGAGATCTTCTTCTCCAACTCATCCTTCTTTTATTTCATTGCTCATTTTAGCTGCTGAATCTTTCTGGTCCCTTTTTTTCCCCAAAGAACTGATTAATTGCAAAGGGATGTTTCTCCTCTTTACTCTCCATTTCTATCATTATAGTTCAATCTCTTCCACTCTCGCTTGTGCTCTATAAAAAGGGCTGTCTCCATTTTGGCTCATAGATTCCCCCATCTCTAGTTTAAAAGAAATGCTATCTTAATAAAAATGACATCACTTTTCCTCCCAGTTAAAATGGAAGTTTTCATTTCACGTTTATCATTGATAAGCTTTGCACATTAATTTGATTTTCTCGGTGATCATCCAGCCCTTATTTTTCTGCTTCTGTTTTGCAAATGTAGGGACAGTTTTAATACAATATTTGCACTGTGGTTTGCTTCTCAGTATCTTGCAATCTAAAGCTAGTAGTTCAAGGCACATGACTATGACACCAACAAGGATAAAAGTGACATCTTGTGGTTAGATTCTCATAAGTAACCATTTAAAAAAAAAAAGTGGTATTTCTGACGTGTATCATCTATATGCAACCAATAGCATAATCTCATTTTTTTCCCCTGTACATTCTGCTTAATTGGTATGAGCATCAAAGAAGGCTTGTTCATTAAAAACAGCATTTGGAAATAATAACTAAAAAGATTAAAAGCAGCAGATCTTTAAAATGAGTGTCTTATGAAACATTCCACCACTTTATGGTAAAAAAGTCAGAAATCTAATTAGAATATCTGAAGGTTTTGAAAGACAAAAAGGAAGGTGGAGAGGACAAGAATCATACTAATGCTATAACAACCACATCATCGTATGAGGTGCTGGGAATATTATCTGAGATTGTCCTCCTACCTAGGAAAAATTCTACCAAGTTTGGACACTTTCTAATTGGCTCCTCTTTCATTATCAGGAGTCAATCTATGTCCACTTCTCTGCTATCCCTGAATGAAAGATGATTTTCTATTCCTGGAAGCTTAGTTTAGATGCAAGTCATAATTCCTTGATGCTACACAAGGCATGATGTGAATTCCTCAAGCATCGCAACCTGACTAAGTCAAGTGAAATCCTTTTGGAATAGAGTATCTTCTGGCTCTTTTTATGCAGGAGAGCGTATATATTGGGAACATTCAAATAATTCCAGTGAATCAACCCTACTCCCTGATCTGGGATCAGTTTACCTTGACAACTGTTGTTAGGGATGGAATTCCTCATCGCATAACAACAGTAGGCAGGGTGGATTGTTCCACAATGCCACTAAGTCTTTGTAATCTCTCTTGGAACCCATGGTAGCTTAGACCCAGCATGACCTCAGTGGTTCTCAACCAGGAGGATGCAAGAGCATCTACAGAAACCTACACTTACAGCAGCTATCCCCGAGTGGTACCCAACAGAAAGCGGTATCAAGAACACTACGTAAACAATGGGCAGTGAGTAATGACACTTAACTTTACAGTCTTGGACTCAACATCTAACCCAATTATGAATCTGACTCAGCCTAATCAAGCCTTCATCTCTAAATTCTTTTTCTTTTCTTCCCCTGCCTTGCCAATTAGATGTTTCAAACTCTAGCCCTGCATTCACATGAGCATTAAATCTGTCCTGTTAAACATGCTCTTGGCTGTATATAAAATTATCAAGATCCTTTCCTTTCATTGGAATACTTATTCCAGATAACAGCAGCACTATACACTGGATAATTTAATTTATGTCT
The DNA here is from genome assembly GCF_059756535.1 of Pantherophis guttatus. NCBI lineage: Eukaryota > Metazoa > Chordata > Lepidosauria > Squamata > Colubridae > Pantherophis > Pantherophis guttatus. Next base: position 268,936,609 of record NC_142063.1, on the reverse strand, counting down.
TTCTATTATTGAGAAAGAACTACTGTTTGGGACAGTGCCCTGCAAACTGAAGAAAGGATAATGGGTTTTATTGATATAGCTATTATTCATGTTACGTTTAACAAATGCATCCTATTGTGCATTACAGGTGAGCACCTCCTTGAAAGAGAATGTCAACCCTGAAGTTGGCTGAACTGTGGCCATTTTCTTTTTTGTAGTTTCTAGGGAGGTTTCTTTTCTCACTGCTTCAGAGCTGACACAGCCTGGAGTGAAGGGGCCAGGAAGTGGGGTGTAGAGATTAGCTGGGGTGTTATAGTCTAAATAAAATTATTTCCCCTGGGAATCAAGGACGTTCATGCAGATGTCCGCAGGGTGGAGAATGAGGTCATCTAGCAACTGGGCTGTATGCTGATTGGACCATGTGACTGAGACTATGGGGGGAAGTGATAAAGTTTACTTTTAATTGGGGGAAAAACCAGTGCCAACTTAGAACTGGTTTTCCACCAGGAATATGACAATTTGGATGGGGAGAAATAGGCTCAGACTCAACCCTTCCAAGACCGAGTGGCTGTGGCTTCCGGTGTCCCGATATAGTCAGCTGGTGCTATCGCTGACTATTGGGGGTGAATCTCTGCCCCCCATAGAGAGGGTCCGCATTCTGGGTGTCCTCCTGGACACACGGCTGTCTTTAGAAGAACATATGATGGCCGTGGCCAGGGGGGCTTTCTATCAGATTCGCCTGATTCACCAGTTGCAGCCCTTTCTGGACCGGGATGCCTTGCGCACGGTCATTCACGCCCTTGTCACCTCCCGGCTGGACTACTGTAATGCTCTCTACATGGGGCTCCCCTTGAAGACCACTCGGAGGCCCCAACTGGTCCAGAATGCGGCCGCGTGGGTGGTTATGGGCACAACTCATTGTGCCCACGTGACACCCCTCCTGCGCGAGCTGCACTGGCTCTCAGTGGTCTTCCGGGTGCGATTCAAGGTGCTGGTCACCACCTTTAAAGCACTCCATGGCATGGGACCTGGGTACCTTTGAGACCGACTTCTGCCACCAATAGCCTCCCACCAGCCAGTCTGCTCCCACAGAGAGGGTCTCCTCAGGGTGCCATCGGCCAAGTTATGTCAGCTGGTGAAACCCAGGGGGAGGGCCTTCTCTGTGGGAGCCCCTGCCCTGTAGATTGAACTGCCCCTGGAAATGCGTAAGATCTCTGACCTCTGTGTCTGTGCCCTCAAGACCCTGCTGTTCCGCCAGGCAGGGCTATCAATGTAATGATTTTAAATTGGGTGTTTTAAATTTTTGGGGTTTTAAATCTGAGTCGAAATTATTTAATAATTTTAATTATTTTTAATTGATGTCTGTCCTTGTGCTTTTAATAGGCTGTACACCGCCCTGAGTCCTTCGGGAGAAGGGCAGTATAGAAATAAAATTATTTATTTATTTTATTTATTTATTTAATTTGATATGTCCTAATAAAGAACTTTCTTTGAGGAACTTGCTTGCCTCGAAGTTCTTATTGAATTGGGATGTATTACTTGGAACCCTAACATAGAATGTGTCTCTGCCTTTTCTGCTGCTAGCAAGACAAATTTGTGTTTATACCCCCACAGTCATAAACCTCACTGCCCAAAGAGTGCAAAGTCACTCAGTTTAATAATTCTATTGAGTTGTGCCAGTATAAAATTTTTATGGTGGTGGTGGAAGCACCACCATCACTAAAACCCAAAATCTAATTCACTTCCATTAGAGATACCAAAGCTTGGTTTAGAGCAGCTGCTTTACAAAATCACTCTTCCATCTCTGTTTTTTCTGAAAATATCAGGTACTAGTAACCAGATGTGGAGAAAGTTGCCATCTGAGATCAGGAAGAAATAGAGTCAAAGTAGGCAATCTAAAACTGAATGGATACAAAGCCCATCTACATTCTACATTGTTAAATGTCTCCCATTTCATAAGAGCATTTAGCTCTATCACACAGCCTGATAATATTTATGGAATCAAATTTCTATATGTTTGTGTCTCTTTCATAAATCCCTCATTAGCAGTATTTTCAAGATATTGATATATTCCCTTCTTAATTTTATGAATTACAGAGAAGGGCCAATTAACTATGGGAACCTCATGTATGATCGTAGAGTGGTTCGAGGAAACACATATGCTATGCAGATGTTATCCTGGGTAGGTTCCTTTTCTTATAAATATTTTTATCTCTTTTAATTATGGGAATGCTGGAATGTTATTGGTGAAATATGCTTATTTATGTGGGTGTAGTGGTACCTAATTCACATGCTGCTCATTGAGTGATGTTCATGCATAGATTTATCACTGAAGAAATGCATTTCCATCTTCAAATATCCAGCTTTCTTAGATACCTAGAAACAATATCCAGAAACAAATAAATATCTCATTATAATCATTATAATATCAAAATTATCTAGAAACAAATAAATATTCATCTTTCTTACACATCTAAGAACAAATAAAATTATAACCAGTAGCCAACATGGGTTCGTCAAAAACAGATCATGCCAAACAAATCTTATTTCATTCTTTGACAAAGTGACTAAATTAGTAGCTCAGCAAAATGCCGTGAACATAGTATACTTAGATTTTGGTAAGACATTTGACAAAGTAGATCACAACCTACTTCTCGGTAAGCTAGAAAAATATGGAATAGACAGCATCATCACCAGATGGAATTGTAACTGGCTGACAAACCATATTCAATGCGTAGTCCTCAACAGAACCACATCCACATGGAGGCAGTAAGTAGTGGGGTACCTACGGTTCAGTTTTAGGCCCAGTACTCTTCAATATCTTCATAAATTATCTATAAAGGCACACCATGGGAAATAGCCTTCATGATCATATGATTAGCATGTTCATGACTTTAGGCACACATTTTAGAAAAGAAATCAAAATTGAGTAGCTAATGGAAAGTTTATGCAATGACGTATTATAGTTACAACATTTGTGTTGCAAAATATCTCATCAAATGATAGTGCTCAGCTGACTTGTCTGAGCTCCTCTAAGAAAAGTCAGGTTTATTAGTACAAGGGTGGGTCCCACCAAGGAATCTCAGTATACTAGACTGAGAAGTTGAAAAATATTCCAGAAATTGATAATAGCAGATCACTATTATAATTCTTCCCAAAATATCCTGCATGGTTGTGCTCAAAGAACTAAAGTTGAGAAACAACCTTTTCAGACTATATAGAGCCACTGTGTAAAGTTGGAATATAGCTCCCAACTTGAGGTGAAGAATGTCCATTGACTTAAAAGCTGGTAGGAGGAAAAGACTAGAATTTGAATGCTGAGGCAGACATGTTTACATGTTTATAGGGTTTGTTTCTCTCTCTCTCTCTCTCTCTCTCTCTCTCTCTCTCTCTCTCTCTCTCTCCCTCCCTCCCTCCCTCCCTCCCTCACTCCCCTGTATATATTCTATTTCATTTGAAATAAAGCAACTTAACTAGCAATACATATGTTTATGTATTAGATGTACTTCTGTAGTTAGCAACTCATGAATTATAGGTCAAATGCAGATCCCAGGAGACTTTCTCCTTTCTCTTACTTAATTCTGAAGTAAATTGAGGACCCAGTTGTGGGGGCAATAAGCTGACTTTGTATAAATATACAAAAGGATGAAGGCTATTGCTGAGCACATTGTAAGCCGCCCTGAGTCTGAGAAGGGCGGCATATAAATCAAATTTTTTTTAAAAAAATGCCCATTGCTCAAAATATCTGTCATGATAATAATCCTAACATGAAATATCCTAAAGCTCTAGTCCTATCAATTCTCAGGATTCATGGATCTCCTTGGTACTTGCAAGTAGACATGCCCAAAACAGTTAATGAAGGAACATGAAAATTGTATTAATATGCAAAGCATAATAGTATCAACCCAGTTTTAGTCTAAGCAATGTAATCTGCGATGAGGCCTTCTAACATTGTCCATGATGCCAATGAATACTAGGCTGTTCATGTTCTAGAAAGTCATTCCATTCCTGAGGAAAAATAGAAGAGCACAGTGTCTGATAGATTGAATAAAACCTGATGGCCTTATCTGTCTTGACTTTTGTTGGATATCATTAATGTTCTGTAAATATAGGATATAGTTTGAAGGTGATTGTATTTCAGTCTCAATCATCTTATTTATTCAAGAATAACTCCTGAAGAATTCTTCAAGGTTTAATTCCTTACAAACATGCTTTACACTGGGTGTCCTTTAGCTCTCCATGCAGTTTGAAAAGGCTCGGTTTTCTTTAGTTTATTCTGTCAGTCATCTGTGACTTGTTAGTCCTCTCCATCTGTGGAAGAGCAGCTGCTAAGCATCATTGCTTTGCTTGGGAAAAACACAGAGGATGTGTTGCCTAATAAGTGCCAGCAAAGGATACTGAATGAAGGACCATTATGGTAGTTCAAAGATGTGTATGATGATCCCAACACTATATATGTAAACATATTAATTCTATATTGCATTTTGTGCTGTTGCATTGGATAACATTTGTGTAAACTGCTTTTCTGCTGCTTTCATACACAAAAGAGGAAGATTACAACAACCAAAGAGAGTAAAAAGGAAACAATACAATGATACCGTTAGCAGTTTCTTGAGGACTGTAAGGGGAATATATTTTAAGTCTGTGAAAATAATAATGTAATGTAATGTAATGTAATGTAATGTAATGTAATGTAATGTAATACCATACCATACCATACCATACCATACCATACCATACCATACCATACCATATCATACTATACATAAAGGTAAAGGTTTCCCTCGCACATATGTGCTAGTCGTTCCCAACTCTAGGGGCGGTGCTCATCTCCATTTCAAAGCCAAAGAGCCAGCGCTGCCCGAATGTCTCCGTTGTCATGTGGCCAGCATGATTAAACGCCAAAGGTGCACAGAATGCTGTTACCTTCCCACCAAAGGTGGTCCCTATTTTTCTACTTGCATTTTTTACATGTTTTCTAACTGCTAGGTTGGCAGAAGCTGGGACAAGTAACGGGAACTTGCCCCATTATGCAGCACTAGGGATTCAAACCACTGAACTGCTAATCTTTCAATTGACAAACTCAGCATCTTAGTCACTGAGCCACTATACTATATTATACTATACTATACTATACTATACTATACTATACTATACTATACTATACTATACTATACTATACCATACTATATTAAATATTACAATACAATACAACACAACACAACACAACACAATATAATATAATTTTCAGTCTCCAAATGAGACTCAGTGTGATATATTTGGATTAGGAGCAAGGAGATCAAGGTTCATGTCTACTCTCAACCATGGGAAACTTTGACACTCTCTCACCCAACCCAACCTACTACTGAGGGTTGTTGTTATGGGGGAAGATAGGAGATGAAAGTACGGTGTATGCCCCCATGATCTCTTGAATCACCCAGCTATACATAAGACATTAAGAAAGAACACCATGTAAAATAGCAGAGAATTCTTCTCCTTCCTCTTCAGAGTCCAGAACCTGAACCTGCTGAAATCAAGAAGCGACATGAAGCCCACAAGAAAATGCTTGAACGGCAGCAATTAAAGAAAGAGAATGAGGTCCACCCACCAGAAATTAAGGATGTTGGAAATCGCAGTGATGTGCAGACAGGTAAAGCACCAGACAGCATCAACCAATTATCAAATCACTTCTAGACCTGAGACGAAGGATACTCTGTTGGGGAAGAAATATCCACCCAAATAATGGGCATTGGACCATGAAGGAATTTCCCTTTTTCTTTTCAACTTTCCTGATTTTGCTTACATTTTATACTTTTTTTTCATGACATTATAAAAAGAGCATATTGCTAGGATCCCTTCCAGGGACCATCTGGATTAAAGGTTTTGTCTTTCCTATTAGCATTCTTTGCACTGCACATACTGCATGTCATTTTCAAGATGACATCCTAAACATATTCACTATAGGATACATTCAATACATAGTGTTATTTGTTCTTCTTTTTTTTAATATTAACAATCATGCTAATACTGTCAGTACTTGCTTTTTAATGAACAACAAATCACCTTAGAGCCACAAGTTACTCCAGTCAACAGTCCTGCCAATACTGTACATATATTGTCATATATTCTGGGCAAGAAGAGTGTCCTAATGATGGATATTCACAAGAGGGAGGTATTTTTTAAAAAAACAAAATCTAGATAGTGACCATGACTGTATGATCAAGGCCACCATTTTGTGGTTTTTTTTTTAATGCAATCCACAATGCTGTGGCCTAGAGGTGGCACTCTTGCCTCACAATCAGGAGGTTGTGAATTTGATCCTAGGTAAAGGCAGATGTAGGGTCTCCTGCTTGGGCAAGGGGTTGGACTGGATGACCTTCAAGGTCCCTTCCAATTCTGTTAATCTGTTAAAGTACACCTGCATAAAGTAAAATTAAAAAAGAAGTCTATATTTTTTTTCAGTGGCTGTTCTAGGAACCACAGATAGAGCCTAGGAACATGAAGTATTACAAGACCGACTTCCATGAGTTTTATTTTTCAGAACTGTACCTGGAAGAGATTTTAGATCGTATTATTGAAGTTGACATTGAGTGTCAAACAGATGCTTTTATAAAAAGGCTATCCAGCCCAGTGTTCATCCCACAGAAGACTGGAGTTGATGTAGCAACACAAATTGAAGAAGGAGAGGTACAAACAATATTTCAATACTATTCTAGATCAGTGGTTACCAACCGGTGGTCTGTGGACCACTGGTGGTCCACGAGAAAATTTTGGTGGTCCAAGACGCACCCGGGTAGAGGAGCTGCTCCGGGATGAGCAATGACCAGTCCTGTGACTAGAGCTCTGGAATATGGAACTGGCCAGGCAGCTCATGATGGAGTTGTAAATCTCAACCCCACCATGAGGTTTGTGCAACTTGCAACTTTGCAGTGCAGCCCTCGCCAGCCGGAATGAGGTAATGGTGCAAGGGGGGGGTGGCTGTGCAGGCAGGCTGAAGGAATGGGTGGTGGCAACCCCAGGCTCTTTCTTCCCCCTGCTGTAGCTTCCTGTCGACTGAACCCACCAGTGGCTGTCCCTGCCCCTCGCCCTTCCTTCCCAGTCACTCCTTGCCTGGCAAGGGAAGGGTGGGGGATGGAGATTTGTTCCATATTTCAGAGCAAGAGCGAAGCTTCGTCTCTTGCTGGATCTTCCGGCCCTTGTTGGTCCTCCACGCACGGGGAGATGCCTGACTTCCTCTCAGCCCCAAGACGCTGGCTAGCCCATGAGATGAGAGAGAGAGGGAGAGAATGAGAGAGGGAGAGAGAGAATTTATTTATTTATTTATTTATTTGTTTGTTTGTTTGTTTGTTTGTTTGTTTGTTTTATTTTATTTTATTAAATTTTTATACCGCCCTTCTCCCGAAGGACTCAGGGCGGTGTACAGCCAAAAATAAAACACAACTATATGAAAGTTAAAAGACAATTTAAAAATATTAAATAATTTGGCTGAAAGAGCTAAAATAGAAACCACCCATTAAAATAGCATTTAGGCCAGCCCTGCTTGGTGAAACAATAGCGTTTTGAGGGCGCGGCGAAAGGTGCGAAGGTCGGGGATCCTACGAATCTCCGGGGAATCAGAATCAGAGAGAGAATGAAAGAGAGAGAGAGATGAGAGAGAGAGAATCAAAGAGAGAATGAAAGAGACAGAGAGAGAGAAAGAGACAGAGAGAGAATGAGAGAGAGAATGACAAAGAGGGAGAGAGAGAGGGGGGAGAGAAAGAGAGAATGAAAGAGAGAATGAGAGAGAATCAGAATGAGACAGAAAGAGAGAAAAAGAGACAGAGGTTGGAGAGAGAGAAAGAGAGATATGAGAGAAAGAATGTGTGGGAAAGAGAGAGAAAGAGAGGGGGGAGAGAGAGAAAGGGAGAATGAGAGAGAAAGAGTGGGGAGGGGGAGAGAGAGAGAGAGAGAGGAGGGAGAGTGCCTGAAGGACCCCATCTTGTCACTGGGAGTCCAGGCGCTTCAGCAAGCGGTGCGCTGGATTCATATTAGTGGTCTGTGGGATTTAAAATTATGAACTTGGTGGTCCTTGAGGTCCAAAAGATTGGGGACCCCTGTTCTAGGTAATTCAAGAGGTAATGGGTTTTTTTGCCAAACACATCTTTAAAAATTCCTATTGTAGAAGCTTTAGAACAGGAGTGTTTTCTAAGCCGGAAAATATAAAAAGGGACTTATGGTATTTGGCACTACATATCATTACAGCGGCGAGACTGACGTATGCTCAACTCTGGAAAAATCAAAATATCCCAACAGAGGAGGCTATTATAAAAAAAATTTTAGAATGTGCGGAAGCAGATATGCTAACTAAAAAATTAAAAGATAGAGAGCAAACACAAGTAGGTTTAGCTTGGGACAAATTTTATAAATGGTTAGAAAAGAGGAAACTATAACCCACATTAGATGAGGAACGGTATTTAATGAGAAACTTATATTATATAGGATAAGTGAGGTCGGATAGACCTAATTGATGTATTAAGGTATATAAGCTGTTCTGTCTTCTCCGGAATACAATATAGAGTTATAGTACCGAATATTTGTTCATTAAGGTACTATATGGAAGTATGTTTGTTTATTGTTGTATTGGTTTTTTGTGTGTCACTTTATGTTGTGTTGTCTTTTCTTTTTAACTGAAATGTAAATAAAGATTATTAAAAAAAAAAAAAAGAACAGGGGTGTCAAACTAGCAGGGTCACAGCAGCATCACGTGATATATTGCAACTTTTTCCCCTTTGCTAAACCGGGCGTGGCCAGCACATGATGCATCTGGGCCACGAGTTTGACAGCCTTGCTTTAGAAGTTAAAACATTTTGTAATAGTTTGTTCTTTCAATCATTCTAAAATTCAATACTATATGAGAACTGTGAAACACCACATCAGATATTCTGAACCCCAGTTCTATTTTTTTTCAACTGAGGTGCTTACAAGAAAATGGGAGTCAGCTAATTTTTTGGGGGGGGGCAGTGATGTGCCCATAAAGACCTGTCTCTAAGGTCCTAGCAATCATTCAGTAAAGCAAGGAAAGCAGCATGTGGCACAATATGACCTCCAGGCATCTAGCAGGTGCTCCAGAAAAATCACTGTTGCACCCGCTTTCCTAACATTTGCTGTATTTACACTCTCAGCATGTTTAAAGTGTCTGAGCATGCTCAGATACAAGGACTGAAGCAGCTTCCCTAATGGTGCCCACACTGATTGCTAGAACTGGTTGCCCAAAGACAACAATAATGTTTAAAAGGGGAAATAGAGACAAATAACTATGGCGTATATTTCAGGCTGCAATTCCTGATTGAGAAATGATAATAACAAAAAACATCTTCTGGAGGTCGTGATCTCTGGGCTATGGGAAAATTCAAGCAAAAGGAAAGTACATCTCATAGGACATCCATCCATGTCAAAGTTGTTTACCTCTAGACCTGGAGTAAGATACTTATGTTTGTCCAGATGATTTTAATTTCTATTACATGACCACTAATTTGGGAAGCTGAGGATTGTAGCTCAGAACATCTGGAGGGATACAAGTTTCCCCCTCTTACCCTAGGTCAATTGAAGCTGGAGGAAGAAAATGACAACATCTAACAAAGAGGTTGGAAACAGAATTGCTTTGTTGCCACTGCAGTGAGAAAGGGGATGTTTTTCACCAGTCTTTCTTTTCAGGGAAAATGACCCTTGAACAATAACAGCAATTTCCACCTTTTCCATGCCTCCTATTGACCCTAATGCTCTTCATGAATGGAAAAAGTGGTCCATGTTAAGGTATATCAAAATCTAACATAAAGCCTTTCACCTGCTCAATTTTCATAAGCTTGATGGATTTCATTTCATTTGAGAATCCCAATGTGATCCTTAGGAACAGACCATATTTATTGTCTTTCTCCAAACTTCCGTTGCCCAGCTAGCCTTTCAACAACTCTGTAAGCTTGGTAAGAATGATTTATGAGGAGGTCCTTGATGCTCTCTGAACTTGATGCTCTAATGACGTTACCTAGATTGGATAATGAAACATCTGCAAGGAAACAAGCTCATAAGAGGACCAAGGACCCTTCATTTTAACCCTAACTTACAAATATTGTCCTTTATAAGAATGATTGTCTCCTTTTAACAAATGAAAGGCTTTGTTGTGACCCCGACTCCCGAGCCTGTCCTAACAGAGGAAGAGGACTCAGAAGGTAATGGGGAGAAACTGACAAGGCCTTCCTCTCCAGGACCCTCCTTTCTGGCAATGCCTCAGGTTCCATCCGAAGGCCAGGAGGAACAGCCTGGGATGTGCCAGGAGGAAGGCATATTGGAGCATCAATTAATAGGGAGCGAGGATGATGAATCCTGGCTTGATCCCTGGCAGTGTCGGAGGGAGAAGCTTGTGCAGCAACGGAAGAGGCGTGGGAGGGCCAGAGATTGAGCTGAGTCACGAAGCCACGCCCCACCAAGAATAAAAGTGGGTCGGATTGCTCTTCAGGCTTTGTGACGAACAAAGTTAAACCCTAAAAGTCACATTGTGATCTCTGAAATTCGGCTTGGATATATTTTGGACTGAACATTGACTAAACTCTTGTCTCGTGGATAATTTGTTGCTCCTGGAACGGACTGAAGATGACTCCTCTTCTGCTTTATGGAAGTGAAAACGGTCTTGGCAGGCATTCGGCAGTTTGCTGCCAAAACCTTGGTCTGCCAAGAATTCTAATCTGTTTACCTAATAAAATATTGGCAGGCGTGCTTAGTATTATGTTTGCCTGTGTGAGGAAGGGGGACAGAACAGGCTTGTCTATGACCTGACCAGAAGAATATATTTTCTTGTTTCCTGTCATGGAGTAGAATGATATTGCACAGCATTCATTCGGCTCTTTTTTTTTTTTTTAACCCTCAGCTCTTTGACTTTGATGTTGAAGTTAAACCAATGCTTGAGGTGTTGGTAGGGAAAACTTTGGAGCAAGCTTTGCTTGAAGTCAGAGAAGAAGAGGATCTTAGCAATCTTCGGGCACACCAACATGTCTATCAGGAATTGCGCAATGCAGAGTTGGCTGAAGTGCAACGCCTCGAAGAAAAAGAACGGCGACACAGCGAGGAGAAGGTAGAATTGTTGTAGAAACCATTACTTAGTGGTTTGCTTTGATGCTTATGTATTTTGCTCTAGCATTTTTTAAACAAGGAATTGAGGCTGGGTGCCATCTTATCCTTTGCTTTGAGCATCAAAATGTTTTCATCTCACTCTAAAAATTAGTGATTCTTATACACTTAGTTTCAAATCTGTCAAGTTTTCAGTGACTTGAAGTTACAAATAATTTAAATTAGATATGATCTCAAAAGGACAGCTTCTTTTATAGCAAGTAAAGTAAGACAAACTGATACTGTTAAATACAAATATGAGGGAAAAGGCATATAAATACTTAAAGTAACAGAATAACAGAGATGGAAGGTATCTTGGAGGTCTCCTAGTCCAACCCCCTGTTCAGGCAGCAAACCCTATACCATTTCAGACAAGTGGCAGTCCAGTCTCTTCTTAGAAAATTCCAGTGTTGGAGCATCCACAACTTCTGAAAGCAAGTCATTCCACTGATTAATTGTTCTAACTGCCAAGAAATTTCTTTTTATTTCTTAGCTGGTTCTCTCCTTGATTAGTTTCCATCCATTGCTTCTTGTCCTGCCTTCAGGATTAAAAATAGATTTTGATGGCTTTATCCATACAGCATATTCTTAATACAGGCCAAGTGCCTATCAAACAATGTTGCTGAAATTCACTTGGAATTTAATTCCAATTAAACAGATTGAGTCAAGGTAACAGGAGTGCAATTTTGCTTGGTTACCTGGGAGGAGTTTGGTCCTGTAGCTCCTTAGAAAGTAGGCAGGTTCCTTGGGACAGGTAACCCAGCTATATATTTGTTAGACTTTTGCCCTTCTTGACATTTGAAAGCAGTCTGAGAAATGACTTATAATTGGAGCCATACAAACGTTAATAAGACAATCAAAATACAATAATGATCTTATTACCACATGTGGTGGTCATCGCCGAAGCAAGGAGATACTGGAATAAGATACACACGTGGTTGGAAAAAATGATAAAGAGCCGTATTGACTTTAAACCAGATATTTTTATTAGGGATCATACCAGAGATATATAACAAAGAATTGCAATACTTAATTGTGAATCTTTTGACAGCAGCCAGAATTGTATTTGCTAAAAATTGGAAAGGAGAAAAATTACCTAATGATGAAGAAATTATTAAGAAAATGATGGAGTGTGCTGAAATGAATAAACTGACATTTGAAATAAGAGAGCAGGAAGATAGACAATATTATTTGATATGGGATTTATTTTATCAATGGATAGAGAATAAGAATTGGAGATAATTATGATATAAATGAATGTTGAAATTTTTGGAAATAAGCAAGCATATTTAATGATAAATTGAAGAGAGGAGGAGCACAAAAAATGTCACCGACTGATACGTTGTCTGTAACTGTCTGGAATGATAATGTTTTTATGTTTGTTTTTGTTCTTAAAAAAAAAATTAAAAAAATACAATAATGACTTTCAGCAGAAAGTCATTATTATTGGTTTTCTCTGGAATCAATGCATTGTTCAATACTTACAGATAAGGGGGAAGGGGAAAAGTCTGCATATTTTATATATTATGTAAAAATATCCACATTACTAAAAGTCACATGGAAAAATTGATGATTATTTAAAGAGACGTCGCATGGCAAAGCAACATGAAATAAAAGCAAAAAGAGAAACGGTGTCTAAGAAAGTGGCAGCCCAGGCATTTTCTTTCCAATATCTGGCAGATCTGTTTCCTTCAGCCTTTTTTAACCTTCGAAATCAAGGATTTTTCTATGATGAAGTACAAAGAGGTAAGTGTCATTCATATTGGAAATAAAATTTTAAAATCCATATCTGTAATCCCTTAAATCATCCTATGTGATAACACTTGGCCCTCCAAAATGTGCCAAACCCAAATGTGTAGAATATTTTAAAAGACTTTGCTAGGACAATATTTCTCTTGTTCATGTGTTGCTTGATAAGTATTTTTTTTACTTACTTTACATTTTTTGAAAAATTCTCAAGGTGACGAACAAAATTGCATATGGTGTTTGCTTGATTAGGTTCAGATATGACTGCCTTTTAATATCTTATGCAGTTATTTTTTTAAAAAAAAATCAACCCTGATAAACTCTATATAACATGGATGAGATTAAAAGAAAACCCCCTACAGTAAGAATTAATTGAGTAGCTTAAATTGGCAAGTAATATAATTACGCAAGAACCTTAATGGTTAAGCTCTATTGAGAAAGCAGAAGTGTCTTAAGCTGATACTTAAGACTACAGTAAAAACAGCAGCAGCCAAAACTGAAAGGGGCTTTAAACTCCATTAATCATCTCGCCTAATCTCTAGAGAAGGATAATCCATACAATACCATGAGCCTCAGTCATTTATTTTTAAGCAGTGAGCAAATTCAGATGGGGAAAAATATGTTGCTTGATCCCAAACCATCATTATTATTATTATTATTATTATTATTATTATTATTATTATTATTTAATCTTTAGTGAGATTCATAGCCTTTGAGGCTGGTTAATAGCTCAGCAGCTCGAGTCCTAACCAAAGACCTAGGAACTGTTAAGGTATCATCATCATCTTCATCATCATCATCATCATCATCATCATTATTATTATTATTATTATTATTATTATTATTATTATTACTACTACTATTATTATTGTCAGTGGTATTTAGCTAGGGATATATTGTCATGGAGAAAATCTATGTAGTGATTAGGATCACAAAAAACTTGATGGCACATAATCAATTAACAGTGATATTTACACAACATTGACTAAGGGGTAGTATTAATTTCAAGGCAATTAAACCATTAAAAATGAAAAGGGTTGCATCAATATTAGCTGCGATTTCTGAAATATTCAAGTTGATAAGCATAAGATTACTTGGATTTAAAGATGAATGTGGCATCAATAAACTGCAAACATTTATTATATGCTAAAGGTTTCTGTCTTAAATTTAATAGTTAATCCTAAAGTCTCCACTGTATTGTTATCTATTGTTGCTTTTGCATATTAAAAGAAAGGAAAGGAAAAAACAAACCAACAAAACATTCAGAAAGTAATCACAAACTCTCTGAGAAAAGATGGAGATAGAAAATATCCTAGGCCAGTGATGGTGAATTTTTCCAGACTGAATGCCCAAAGCGTGCATACGCGAATGTGTGCAAGTGCGCATGAACCCCCAAATGCAATGTGCATGCCCCCCGCATGCGCCCTGCCCCTGTGCATGTGCGCCTCCTGCATGCACCCCACCCCATGCATGTGCACATACCCCACATGCACCCTGCCCCCTGTGCATGTGGCCCACCCCATGCATGCATGTGCCCCCCACATGTGCCCCAGTCCTGGTCCCTGCACATGCACGCATGCCCCCCACATGCCGCCCCAGCCCCCACACATGTGCAGCAGAAACCCGAAGACCAGCTGGCCCGTGGGAGGCGCGGGAGCATGCATGACAGAGCTGAGCTGGGACGGCAGTTCGCATGCCCACAGAGAGGGAGCTGCATGCCATCTCTGGCACATGTGCCACAGGTTCACCACAGAGGTGGGTTTCAGCAGGTTCTGACCAGTTCTGGAGAACCGGTAGCAGAAATTTTGAGTAGTTTGGAGAACCAGTAGTAAAAATTCTGACTGGCCTCGCCCCATCTATTCTCTGCCTCCCAAGTCCCAGCTGATCGGGAGGAAATGGGGATTTTGCAGTATCCTTCCCCTGCCACGCCCACCAAGCTATGCCCACCAAGCCATGCCCACAGAACCGGTAGTAAAAAAATGTGAAACCCACCACTGGTTCACCATCAATGTCCTAGGCCAAGCAGCGGGGATCAGGACCTAGCTAGAGAACTGGAGAGAACTATCTCCTAAAAGCAAGGGCTTCAAAGTTTCCAGGCCATCGATCATTATCATCATCATCATCATCATCATCTAGAACCCCTGATTGAGAGGCAAAGTTCTAGTGATAGAAAAAGCTATTTTCAAGTGACTTTTTTTACCATTAGTTTCTTTTGGAATTCTATCAAGAATTCCATACAGAATCCCATGTTAGTTCGATAAAGTTCCACATGGAACTCACATCTTGAGTTCCACATGGTATACTTCAAAAAACTATCTCCTCCTCCTGGATATTGTGAATCAGTACTATTTTTAAACTTAACACTTCTTTCAGAATAAGAGTCCTTAGTATTTTACAGTTAGAAATATTTTCTGAATAAAGGATAATGCTGATAAATACAAAAAACATACAATGATTTTTGTATCTATTTTTAAAATATGCACTAAGTAGCCATTCTATTAAATTTTTAATCCATTAGTAGTCAGTTCTCTGGATAGATTAAAAGTTATTTAATACACTAAATTATTCTAATTATTTGTAAAAAGAAAAGATATCTAAAATGCAAAAGGAAATAAAGAAATAGCACAGCATAGTTAGCTAACCTGAGAAAAGTTCTTACATATTTGGAAAGAAAGTTAATGAAACTGAATGGATATATCACCAAATAATTACATCTAGGATCATGCTATATTTCATTTTTCTCACTTTGCTTCACGCATAAAATTATCTAGATAATGAACAAAAAATACCAACCTGATAAGTTGTAATCTTATTTATTACAATTTCTAAAGAATCAGCCATTGTACTTAGTGGACACAGGAGTTTTCTACCTATTTAAGAATCACAGCACTGTATAATGCTTGTTTTCCTTTGGTACTTTGCATAAATAGATATTGAGAAAGGATTCCTTCCATATGTGATGGGCCGTGTAGAACTTCGGCTGCAGAAAACGCTTCTAGGAAGAATAATGACAGATGGCAAGTATACCAAAATGCTCTGGCTATCCAGGATTTGCTCCTGCTGGTCAGAGAAAAGCCAAATCAATACGATGCCCAAGCAATTAGCATTGTGAACATCTGAATTATACAAAAATCAGAGGAAAGGACACTAGTATAATGGTCAGAACTTAATGCTTGCTTTAATGCAAGAGTGCACAACTGTGTGAACCACCAAGAACCTTGGTTGTAGCTTCCACAATATTTTTCTCATGCATTTAATAAGGCAGAAAAGGAAGTGTATTAAAAACACATATGGTCATCATAGTAACTGCCCTGAGTTGATTTCATTTGAGCAAAACTGCATGATTTAATTTTTGTAGTTTTCATTTTGGACACACTCTCTCTTTCTTTTCTTTTTTTCTTTTTAGATTTAATCCCTGGCATATCAGTTAATAATCTTCCATCTGAAATAGCTGAGAGTTTACATGTGAATTTTTGGTAATCTTGCAGTAGCACACAACCATGTGATGGTACAACTGGCTGCAAGGTGTGCAAGATCTAAAGACCAAGAGGGTGGCATGTTTGGGGTGAAGTTTTTGGTTTCTTGCCTGCTTATGTTGTGTTACCTCTAGATTGAAAATGGTAATGTTCCGATATTGTACACATCTCTATTGTAAAGCTGCTCAGAAAACACACAAGAACCCAAAGATGCAACAGCAGCAACTTTAGTTTCCATCCATCTACTTCTTTCTGAACATACATTTCAGCATTAACCTGCTGTCCTTGTGGCATTCAAATTATGTCCTTGTCTTTTTTTTATTCAGTTCTATTGCCTTCCTTAATGATGTGTATCTGAGGCTATGTTGATGAAACAAAATACAATTTCAAAACTGAAGCTATTTTTACAGTTAAGAGATTATCTACTCAGGTAAATGTTAATTTAAGGTAATTACTTTTGCAGGCTTAATTAATGAGGTCATCAAAAAGAGATTGGACAGCTTCGAGGAAAATAAATTACTACCAAAGTCTCCCCGGTATAAAATACTTAAAAACCAGGCATCACAGTTTTCCAGGAATGCTGCTATGCTTAAAAAGCCCACTGATTTCAGAAGACCTTCGATGAGACAATAAAGAGGATGTCTACATTCTAATGCACAAAGATTCAGGTAATTAGGGGGGTAAAAGATTCAGGTAATTAGTCCTACCAAGGAGATATACGGCTTGGCCATCATCCTAGTGAAAATTTCACACAGTTTAGGCCTGGGTCTTCAACCTTGGCAACTTTAAGACTTGTGGACTTCAACTCCCAGAATTCCTTAGCCAGCCATGCTGAGGAATGGGGAATTCTGGGAGTTGAAGACCACAAGTCTTAAAGTAGCCATGGTTTACACTGTAGTCCTGACAAGCTCACTTGAAGCTCTATTATTTCTTTTTAAAACTCCATATCTTTGTACATGATCAAGAGGTTAGAGAGCATCAATTTCTTTCAATGGTCTCCGTCACCATCCAAGTCTGATTGGGGTCAATGAGCAACTTTGGTGTACTGCTGGCTAACCAAAAGCAATACTACCAGTGGTGGGTTCCTCCCAGTTCGGCCCGGTTCGGTCGAGCCGGTAGCGGTGACGATATGACATCACCGAACCGGTTCTCCACCCCCCCGCCCTCCCTCCCACCCACCCACCCACATTATTCTTACCTTTTATTTGGTCCCACCCCCAATCTATTGCTGCCTCCTGAGTCCCAGCTGATGACTAGAGGGGAAAAAACTGTTTAAACTCTTGCTGCAGGGCTTCAAAGGGCCGTCCTACAGCTGATCAGTGTTAAAAGCAAACAAATGAGTCAGGTCGTAAGTGTGAGGACTCGTCATAAGTGCGAGGACCTTCCAGAAATGACTCTGACCAGCTAGCCACGCCCACCTAGTCACATGACTTCCAAGCCACACCCACAAAATAAGCCACACCCACAGAACCGGTAGTAAAAAAATTTAGAACCCACCCCTGAATACTACCCCTCCACCAAGAAGGGCTGCATTATTCAAACAGTTCCTACCTCTATATAAAAAAAAAAACACCTTGAAGCAACCACTTCACTATATTATATGAAAAGG
Organism: Pantherophis guttatus; assembly: GCF_059756535.1. Taxonomy (NCBI): domain Eukaryota; kingdom Metazoa; phylum Chordata; class Lepidosauria; order Squamata; family Colubridae; genus Pantherophis; species Pantherophis guttatus. Next base: position 268,918,660 of record NC_142063.1, on the reverse strand, counting down.
CTGTTCTATCTGCAAATTAATGTTCTATCTGCAAATCTGCATATTACCCACTGTGGATGGGTGTTGTTAGATTAACTATTCCATTCTTGTTACCAAGAAATGATAGAGACCATGTTGTCTATTTGGTAAAATATAGCACTATAATTGCTGCTTTACCTAATTAACACCTTAAGTAATGCCTTACTCTTTGAGGAAGATAAGTCATACAGAAATGTGAAAAATGAAGTGTCTTCAGACTGTTAAGACAAAAGTACCACCTTATGTATTTAGCAAAATAAAACAAGCTGAAAGATTATATGGATTTTCTGGTTAATAAGTTTATTTGTTTTACGTGGCCACCCATTTTATATGTATAACTCTGGGCAGCTAACAGTTAAAAAGAGAATAAAAACAGAATAGATACACACATCATTCTCCAAATCAGTGTTTCCCAACCTTGGAATTTTGGGCTCAATTGTGGTCGTAAATCGAGGACTACCTGTAGATTGTCCTGTAGATACAACTAAAATAATGCACTGGCGACAGAACAGAAACAGTTTTGTGCTCCCAATGAATTGGGCTGGGGGAATTACACATTCTTCACATGGTCCTTTTTAATAGCTGGAGGCCATTTTTGCAAATGCTTTTTCATATGCAGAGTGAAGTGGGTCCCAACTTTTTTTCTTGCTGGAAGAGGGAAGTGAGAATTTTTAAATTAGGACAGCTAGATCTGGAGTGTAAAAATCCAGATAATCTTCAGATGGCAGCAAAGACTTAAGAATTAAGGGCCTGGTGGCTCAGCAGACTGATAGCATTGTGATTAATACCAGCTCTCTGCAATTACTGTAAGTTCGAATCTCACCAGGCTCAAGGTTGACTCAGCCTTCCATCCTTTCTAAGGTAGGTAAATTAAGGACCCAGTTTGTGGGGGCAATAAGCTGACTTTGTATAAATATACAAAAGTATGAAGGCTATTGCTTAACGCATTGTAAGCCGCCCTGAGTCTCCGGAGAAGGGCGGCATATAAATCAAATTTAAAAAAAAAAAATCTCTATATAACTTTGTGGGATTTTTTTCACCCAATCAATCAATTAATCAATCAGAACACAGCTGGGAAGGACCTTGGAGATCTTCTAGTGAACTCCAACACCCTGCTTAAGCAGAAGACCTTATACCATTTCAGATAGGTGGCTGCCCACTCTTTTTAAAAAAAACTTCCAGTGATGAAGCCCCTACAACTTCTGATTTGAAATCCTGATTTGCTGCCCTAACTTTAGCTGACTTCCCTTTTATACTGCTACCACTAACTGTTTTTCTTATCCTGAACCAGAACATCCTAATCCTCCATACTTGCTAACAATAGTGGCTCTCCCAGAAAGGAGCCCTGGGAGAAAACTATTGTTTAAAAGTTTGAATCCAATGAATGCACTTGTTTGTAACTCATAAAAGGTAAAAATACTGATTAACTTCGATGAGAAAGAAATCTCTCCTATGGTCACATTTCAACTTGTTCTGGTAATCTTTCAAACAAAAGGGTATGTGCATGTGTATAATTTCATGCCCTGATTGAGACATTAAAATAAAAACCTGACAAAGGAAAGATCAGTAAAACACTACTGGTAGTCCTCAATTTACAACTGGTTGTTCAAGACCATTCGAAGCTATGATGACTTCAAAATAGCCACTTACAAGTAAGTCGTCCTTGAAATTCTGACCTCTGCCACTCTGGTCACGTGATCACATTTTGGTTGCTTGGCAACTGACTCGCATTTACAACCAGTTGCAGCGTTCTGGGGTCACATGACTACAATTTATGATATATATTTTTTGCCAATTTCCAGGAAAAAACACAAACACCCATCCGGGAGAATGGATTTGCTTCATAGGTATGTGGTTCACTTAAGGACCACAATAACTCATTTTACAATTATCATTAACATGTTTGTAAAATCAAGTCCTATCTCATGCAGTGCTCCAACTTATTGACTGTAGTGACTTATGACCAAAATTCTGAGTTTGTATCGTGGTCATAAATCAAAGACTACCTGTAGATTTTCATATGTTTCGCATTAAGTTTTGCTGCATCCAATTGTATTTGCTATGGAGGATAATATAGGATAGATTTTTACAGCAAAAATTTGAAAAAAAATAAGGGAATAGCAGAAGTAAAAAAATTGAGATATTTAGCAAACATCCAAGGAGCTTCAGAAGCGGAATAAGAATGAATGCATTTTATTCTTTTTAAACCATGACTGGATCTTGCCTTTAATGAAATTCAATTCTATATTAATAATTTCTCAAGAGTTTCTGCAAGTGTTACCACTAGATGTCAGTAAAATTATTAGAAGCAAACTATACTTCTCTGTTCTTAAGCATGCAGTCCATTTTCTGGTTGGCTGAAGTTGTGGCATTCATTAACTGTATTAGGCATTCCTACTCAGAAAGACCAAGAAGACTCACAGAAGTCCCATGGATTTATGGGAATATAGCCTCAATATCTTTTAGTACTGGTCATTTGATATTATTATCTGAAATACATTTTGAGCAGTGTATGTTTCCTTCAGAATTAAAACCAATCTGATTGCATTCTTCCCCCCTCCCCACCCCATTGGTGGGAATAGCTGAAAATTAATGGACAACATTCATGAAAGGTGGTAAAATATGCAACTTTCTAATTTGTTTTGAGTGGATTTTCAGAATACCAGCAGCTCTGGTTGTAATCCCGGACCTGGCACTAAATACCATCATCAACTAATATAACCAAAGGCCACATTGGCTAGATAACAGGAATGTACTCCAAAACACCAGAACAGCATAAAGCTGAAGATTACGCCTTATATGTTATACCAAGAGAATAGTATGTGGGTAAAATAAGATATAAGTAACAGCTATAGCTCTGTGTGTCATGTAGTAATGACAGCTTAGTGCTGAACTGCATACATATACATGAACCTCATAAGTGTAGCCTTCAATAAATTCATTTTCAAGTTCTTGAGAAGAAAACATGAGAATTTACCTAAACACCTAGAGCACAGGTGTCAAACTCGTGGCGTCCTGTTGCCGTGACATTTCACAACATTTTTTCCCTTTGCAGAGCTGGGGTGGGCGTGGCCTGCACATGACGCATCTGGCCCGCGAGCCACCATTTTGACACCCCTGACCTAGAGTGCTGCTAACAATGAATACAGATAGTTCTGAGTGTGACAGAACAATGAAGCTTATCCATGATTAAATTATCCATGGGGTATTAAACAAGTTTATACAATGCACTACTATACCATACATTAGCCAACCACATTTTAGCCAAGTGTGTTGTGTGAATCTTTCCAGAAGAAGTCAAATCAGACTTTCATTCCCCCCCCGCCCCCAAGTTTCCTTGCCAAAATTCTCGCTTAAGATACATTAAGTCACAATTTCCCAGATAGAAGATTGGCAGATGAGGCAGTAATTAGCCAGCGATGCATCTCTAAATCATATCAAGACATTTTTTCTCATTCACCTAGATAATTTACATTTCTTCCATGCTGGGCTACAAAAATCTGAAGGACTATTGGACCCTGATCTGAATCTGAAGGACTATTGGACTCAGGGGTACCAAACTGGCAGCCCGTGTGCTGGATGCATCACGCACAGGCCACGCCCACCCCAGCTCCGCAAATGGGAAAACCGTCACAAAACGTCATGTGACAGCAACGTGACACCGCGGGTTTGATACCCGTGCACTAGACATAACTCATTCAGGCATAGACTGGAGTAACATATTTCATTAATATGTGAAGCCAGCCATTGTGCTTTTATATAATGGATTACAAAATGAGAACCCGGCCAGTTGCGTTCATTCAATAAATTATAGTTAAGAAAACTGCAGTTTAATGTAAAATGTAAACCTATCCTTTGTGGCATAATCAGTGAACTATGATTAAAATGAATTAAGGCACAGGGGAATAGTGTGTATTAATCTAGTCATGCACACTCTGTCATATGTGCATGATACATTAGGACGGTGGTTCTCAACTTTTTCTTCAACTCGCCTTTAGATACCTTTTGTGGCCACGAACCATAGCCACAGACTACCAAGACTTAACTCAAGATTTAAATCATAACATTTCTTCAAGCCTTAGTGGACGCCCTGTGATGATCTCACGGCCCCCCAGGGTTCCACAGACCACAGGGTGAGAACCACTGCACTGGATATTCAGTACTTTTTAAAAGAAAAACAAGGCAATGTAGAAAACACCTTACATCTCCCTCTGATCCTTAAATATATCTATGCTAGAGATGTTAGAGCTATGCCTAACCATGTAAGGAGCCTTAACTTGTGCCAGTTAGGAGTTTTCATGAAGCACTCTAGCCTAATTGTACTAACTGACTAGTGCAACTCGCCTTCTCTCTAATACAGGAGTCCCAAAACGCTGGTCCATGGATCAGCACTGGACTCCGGCATGCCAGAAACCGGGCTGCGCAAACAAGCAAAGCCCCATCTGCAGGATGTAGGCAGCATGGGAAACCACGCCCCCTCTGGTCCACGGAAAAACCTCTCTCCACAGAACCAGTCCCTGGTGCCCAAAAGGTTGAAGGCCACTGCTCAAATGCCTAAGGATTTGAGGATATTCCTGTTAGTGGGCCAGCACTTCAAGAAGAACATAGCTACTTGAAAGAACATGGCTGCATTCCATTGCAGAAAATTAGTTTAATTGTTAACCACTCACTAAGAGTCCCACCTTGTTCAGCCTCATATGCCAATTGAGGCTACTCTCTGAGCAATTTGTTAACTGTTAATGAAGTTATAAACCAAAGTCTGAAAGTGAATTATTAAAAAGATTAATTATTATACATATTTGTCATATGTTTCCTACCTGAGGGTTTGCTGTTTCTATGTACATAGGGTTTCCAGGTGGAGATTTCTGCTACACTACTAGTATTATACTAGCATGCTATATACACAAGCCATATTTAAACAAACCACTACTTAACATGATGCAGGAATTCAGCCAGTTGGGTTTTTACTCAGAAAGAGATGCAAGATTTGTAATATTTGCTTTATTTACAAATATGTAGGATGAGTATATTGGAAGCAAACAGATCTCCTGCCTTTGAAATCCTGAAAAGTATCTTCTACAGCTTCTTCCCCACTAGAAAGCTGGATACCACCAGCCTCTTGAAACTAAATATAGCCAGAACCTCTCCACATTCTTTCCATTTCAGCCTTCAAATTTTTGTTTTTGATGACTCTGCGGGCCCACCCTTCTTGTCTAAATGGGAACCTTTTTCCTCTACCTTAGGATGAAGGCTGAGGACAAACTAGCTTGTATAGTTAAATCAGAACCACCCATCCAAATGAGAGGATAGCAAGGGGAAAATTTCATTCAGCCCTTGCAGGGGTATTAAAAGAAACATTTAAGAGGAAGAAAAGTAAACAGCTCAGCAGTGATTGAGTAGGCTAATGGGCAGAAAATTATAAACAGTGCACGGAAGCCACTGAATGAAACAGTCTGAACCCTGGACAGAAAATCCACCAGTCTGCAATATTTTATTTATTTATTTATTGGTTCGACATATATATATATAATTTTGATTTATATGCCGCCCTTCTCCGGAGACTCAGGGCGGCTTACAATGCGTTAAGCAATAGCCTTCATACTTTTGTATATTTATATAAAGTCAGCTTATTGCCCCCACAAACTGGGTCCTCAATTTACCTACCTTAGAAAGGATGGAAGGCTGAGTCAACCTTGAGCCTGGTGAGATTCGAACTTACAGTAATTGCAGACAGCTGGTGTTAATCACAATGCTATCAGTTTGCTGAGCCACCAGGCCCTGTATGCCACCCTTCTCTGGAGACTCTGGGTGGCTTAAATGCGTTAAGCAATAGCCTTCATACTTTTGTATATACCTGCTTAGTAGGGCTTTCAGCCCCCCCTAAGCGATGTTCTTTTTTATACAAAGTCAGCTTATTGCCCCACAATCCGGGTCCTCATTTTACCTACCTCGGAAGGATGGAAGACTGAGTCAACCTTGAGCCTGGTGAGATTTGAATTTGCAGTAATTGCAGGCAGCTGGCAGCTAAGTACTACTTAACAGCACTTTAGTCCGCTGCGCCACCAAGGCTCATAATATATAAATATTGCTATCTATATATTATTTTAAGCTAATTTATATGGGTGTCCATTTGTCAGATAAGATGTTACAGATTGGTTTTGTCGTTCGAATCGTAAAATTGTTTCTCAGTTATTAGTAGGCCATCTAACCATCATTATTGGTCACCTTAATAAAGCATAAACTCTTAGCCATCAATCTACTGTTTAATAAACTAGTTTGGGATGTTCATCCAATATATAGTTCTGTAAAAACAATGTATATACACTACGAGGACTGTCTGGCCAAAGTTAATAAATTTATAAGACAACATTCAATGGAGAATTTAGCACTCATTTAACTTCTTCTCACAGAGCTCAGTGAAGCTCCAAAATCTTGCCAACTTTTGGCTGGATTGTGATATATATGGAGCACTATTAATTAAGTGTTCTCGTGTCATTTTCTATTAATAATTTGTTATTATCCAACATATAAACTCAGACTATAGAAACAACTAAATAATGAACTTCTTAAAAAGTAATTAAAACCACAGAAGTCTTATTTGCATTGTAAGCAACCCAAATAGTATAATTTGTTTTTTAAAAAAGGCTCTTAGATGAAATAGATAATGCCCAATGTTAAATCATTTTTGTTTGTTTTATGTCTCCACAGAATCTAAGAAAATTTTATATAAACATTTGGGAGAATCTACTGAATACTTGTGAAGAAAACTGTTATTTTGGCAAGCATTAAATTGAATGCTATTTTTCAAGTGTTTTCTAACTGGGTATTTTGTTTTAAACTTTTGTCATTGTAGTTATTATTTTGACTTTATTTCTATAATAATATTCTGTAATTGAGAGAGACATATAGGAATATAGTATACTATTCCTGTAAAAATGCATTTTCTAATATGTGGAGGAAGTTTGGGTTTAGCCATATTAAATTATACCCATTAAAATCAAAATGATCTAAATTAGCTTAATTGGTTAAGTCTCATGTTTTCCACCAAGTCTATACTAATATTTCATTATAGTATGCTATTTTTATCTGTTACTGATTTTAATAATTATATGCTAATTTACTTTGTTTAAGCCATTTTTAAGGGAAGAGAGTATATTTTATAATTAATATACTAGAATAAATATTTACTTGATTATATAGCCTTTATTCTATAATGAAACTAAATTGCATTTAAACATTGCCCTGAAAACTGCTATCTTCCTTTCCAATGGACTGATAGCTATCTACAACATGCTTGTAGCTATACTATGGCAAATACATCTATTGTAGAATAAACTATTTTCATACCATTATTTTTCTATTATTATCTGTTCAGTTGTGGACTATATGCACAGCCATATTTATAGAAAGTACAACAATGGTTCCGTGTTTGCTGTTTTGTTTTTCAAAACGTCAATTAGAAAGAAAAAACAAGATTTGGAGAGATTATTCTGCTGACTTCCCAGTTAGCATTTCAAGGTCACTTGCCCAATTGTGTGAAAGTTGTAACAAAAATGGTAAATGAGAAATGTGGGCTCCTTCATGAACATGGGAATTAAAGACATGCTGAAAACACTTAAGACTAAACAAATTAGCTCTGTTTGGCACCAGCTAGAAAGAAACTGATTAAAAGAAACATTTGATGGAACAGTTTCAGGACAAATGAAACTCCTTGCAACTAGCAATACACCAAGTTCAATTACATAATAGTATACAGTATTTCATTTGCTACACGTGGAACATCAAGAAGAGATGCATGTCATCAATATCCATAGCTCCTTTTTGACATCAGGAAATGCCCCTTGGCTTATCTTTTTGATATAAAGTTAAGACCATGAAAAATAAAAAAACAAAGATGGCTGTTTGACCGGTTTTAAAAAATAAATTCTATTCTTGATTCCTACAAGGTCATGTTTTTGATACTAGAACATTTCTGCTGCTTCCGTATTTACAAATCTTATTAAGTTTGTAATCATATCTGTACTTTTCAGATTATTTCAGTAAAAACAAATACGATATGACGGTTGTATGATGTAATCATACATCATATTTTTATCATTTAATGATAAAAATTCTCATGACAAGTTCTCAATCTGGTTTCAAATGGTGCATGTTTTAGGATCCGCTGGCTAGTGAACATCCAATATTTTTAAAAAGGAGTATAGTTAGTCCTTGACTTACAACTACAATTGAGCCCAAAATTTCTGTTGTTAAGTGAGACATTTGTTAAGTGACTTTTGCCCCATTTTAAAACCTTGCTTGCCACAATTATTAAGTGAATCATTGGAGTCATTAAGTTAGTAACACAGCGGTTAAGTGAAGCCAGCTTCCCCATTGACTTTGTCAGAAGGTTGCCAAAGAGGATCACATAACCCAGGGGTAAAATCTAAAATTTGTTACTACCGGTTCTGTGGGCGTGGCTTGGTGGTAGTGGGGGTAATGTGACTGGGTGGGCGTGGCCATTTTTTTTTTTTTTTTACTTTTAAAACCATTTTTTCTACAACCTCTTCGGGGAAGAGGTTGTAAAAAAAATGCTTTCAAAAGGCTCTGACGATCCCAGCTGAGTTGCCTGATTGGCAGAGGCTTTTTTTCTTTTAAAAGCCTCTGCCGATCAGGCAACTCAGCTGGGATCGTCAGAGGCATTTAAAAGAAAAAAAACCTCTGCCGATTAGGCAACTCAGCTTGGATCGTCAGAGGCATTTAAAAGAAAAGAAGGGTTTTTTTCTTTTAAAAGCCTTTGACGATCCCAGCTGAGCTGCACGATCATCAGAGGCTTTTTTTTTTACCTTTAAAAGCATTTTTTCAGCTGAAAAGGTTGTAGAAAAAATGCTTTTAAAAGTAAAAAAAAAACACCTCTGATGATTATGTGGCTCAGCTGGGCATGGGGAGGCCCAGGGATTTTTGCTACCAGTTCTCCGAACCACCCGCCTCCATCGCTACCAGATCGGGCGATCTGGTCCGAACAGGGAGCATTTCACCCTTGACATGACCCCAAAATGCTATGACTGTCATAAGTATGAGTCAGTTGCCAAGTGTCTGAATTTTGATCACGTGACCATGGGGATACTGCAACAGTTGTAAGCATGAAAAATGGTCATAAGTCACTTTTTCCAGTACCGTTGTAACTTTGAACAGTCACGAAATGAACTGTTGTAAGTCAAGGACTGTCTGTACTACATTTGAATAGTCTTAGAGTATTATTAATAGTTCATTCACATGGAATGCAGTGTTGCTAAAAGAAGCACAATATAAAATAATTCTTTGTGCGTGCAAAGCGGTCTGACTTATTTTTCTTTCTTGTATTTTTATTCCACAAGAGGTCACCAACCTGTAAATCCCCAGAAATAATTATTTAAAATGCTTCTAAATGTAAATCTATATTCTAGTTAAAGCATTGGAATAACAGTAGTAGTACACAAAATCTGATCCAAAACCATTGTCAGCAGTGTAAAAAACATCTACACTATAACTGCCTGTTTTGGACTGTTCCAGTTCAAAATTGCAACATAGGTACTAAGCTGGAAAAATATAATAATCTAAGCAATTAAAGTACTTAGTATTCCATCATCCATTACACATTTAGAATGAACGGGCCTGATAAATCTTGTTTTGAAAGAAGTTGCACATAGATAATACCACTTTAAGGAAGACTCTGCTTTTGATAACTACCTGGTGAATCTACTGTAGTAAGGTATCCATCATTCAGAATTCTCCAAGTTATACAAGATATCATTTCTGGATGGTTATGTACAATACTGAGTTTTGAATGCAATAATAAGATGTGGGGAAAGATGGAATATAGAGATTTTTAGAAGAGATTGCCATTTCCATTATTTATATATTTAATTTCTTTACCCTCCCTACATATAGCTTTCTCTAGTGTTGAGAAAAAGGGAAGAATTATCAAGGAGACACCATTAAGAGAAAGTGTGGTTGTAGTTGTTATTGATTTTTTAGCTACTTTGTTTTTGCTGGGACTGAATTCCTCCAATATCATTATAGTATTTTGATCCAAGTTTTTCTTTACCCGTGTTTAATCGCTAAACTGAAAGAGGACAGGTGCTGCTAATGTTTTTAGTTGCTTTTCTTAATTTGCTTTCCATCTTCTAGTGGCCACAGTAAAGGGTTAACCTCTGGGTGAATAACCTGAACACTGAGAAAATCACAACATTAATCTTCCAGGCAGAACAAACATTTCAAGAAAGGAAAAAATGCTGCATACAAAGGGTGTGTTTCTAATGCCATGAGAACAGTGTATCCTTGTGAAAATATAACTTACATAATAGAGGTAATAGAAGTATTTATTTAAACTCATCAGAAGCAGTGGTAGTTGCATAGGACAAATTTATCTTTGTGGCTGTCTGACTTGTGCAAGTTATTGATCTGCAAAGGATTTTATAATTATTTGAAGGATAACCTCCTTTTGGTCTGCAAACGGCCATCTCCCTGCATTGTCATGCTTGATAAAATGCCTGGATCTTGTCAAATTATATCACTAAGCCTTACCAAAAATAACTCCAACCATAATGATACATATAATCCTTCCACCCAACTGTTAGAAGGCCAAGAATAGATGTCAGACTTATAAAATATAAGAAGTATGAAGATTGCCTTACGGCTATGTCTCAATGTGCTGCATTTGGTTCATCTCTAGGAAGAGCTGAGGTTATGCTGATGATGTTCTTCACAAATCACAGCCACTGAGCAAAGCAGTAAGCTGTCCTGCCTCTATGCAGATAAACAGGACAGTGCCTTACTTTGAAGGAACACTTTGAACCAAACTTCAGGGAAGCTAAGTGCCTCTTTGAAGATCTGCACACAATGTATAAATAACTAGATAACTGGTTGGGTCAACATTTCAGAGATATTTCGTCAAACAAATAGAGAAATGGAATGACCAAGGGTGGGAAGAAAAGCAGTGGGAGCAGGAATGACTTCTGACTTCCCACTGGTTTCCCCATTGAGTTTCCTTGTGGTAATCTGGCAGGGAGCATTGGAAAGCCTTCCTGCCTGCCTTTCCAATTCCCTTCCCTTTCCAGCAATGGCTGCTGCTGATGGAGGATAAAGCAATGGATTTCAAGACTGGCTGGGAAACTGTCATGCAACATTGAAAACAAAGATCACATGACTGAAGCAACATTGCAGCACCAGCCAGCCAGAGGTAGTATTCAGCAGGTTCTAGCCAGTTCTGGAGAACCGGTAGTGGAAAGTTTGAGTAGTTCAGAGAATCGGTAAATACCTCTGACTGGCCCAGCCCCCATCTATTCTCTGCCTCCCGAGTCCCAGCTGATCAGGAGGAAATGGGGATTTTGCAGTAACCTTCCCCTGGAGTGGGGTGGGAATGGAGATTTTTACAGTATCCTTCCAATGTCACGCCCACCAAGCCACACCCACCAAGCCATGCCGTGCCCACCAAGCCACACCCACAGAACTGGTAGTAAAAAAATTTGAATCCCACCACTGCAGCCAGCACTGAAGCAGTCACAACCTTCCCAAGTTTCATTCCATTGGGAACCATGGGTCCTGGATTTTGAACACATTCTGTAATTAGCCCTTTTGAGTACCTTGGTTCAAAAATTGTTGCCCTATGATGCACTGTTTCACCCAGTTAAAGCTCATGACAAGAGTTTTAGTAGTATATAGATTCCAAAGATATACAAAAGGCATTTAAACTTTTCCATTTTTCTTTCATGAAAAGCAAAGATCATGATAAATCTGTAAAACAGGAGTTTATTGTTCATAAAAACACCTGAAAGAATTCTCAGTACTTCACAAGAAGCTATGAGAACGAAGGAAGAGATATGTATCTGTTTCTAACCCAAAACATGACAGGAGAGCCACTCATTCATTTATGAAAAAAGAATTTTTATAATGCTAACCAGAACACCATTAAGGGAAAGTGGAAGGGGGATATTATTTGCCTTTCAGTCCATGTGTGATTATGTCTCAGGAACACCTATATTACCAACCCACTGGTTTCATAAAGAATAAGAATAAACCATGTCTTAATTTTGTGTGCTCTATCACTGCAACAAAATTTCAAAATTACATTTTTGCTGTAACTTAATCTTAATCATTTTTAGCACTGGTATTTCAATCTATAGAGAATTTTTCGGCTCCAAATAACATCTAAAGCCTGAGTGGCATAGGAGGCTAATGCCTCCTACTAAGGCAGCATTTAACATCCAGCTGCCTGCAATTACTGCAAGTTCAATTCTCACCAGGCTCAAGGTCGACTCAGCCTTCCATCCTTTCTAAGGTAGGTAAAATGAGGACCCAGTTTGTGGGGGCAATAAGCTGACTTTGTATAAAATATACAAAAGTATGAAGGCTATTGCTTAACGCATTGTAAGCCACCCTGAGTCTCCAGAGAAGGGCAGCATATAAAAATAAATAAAAATAAAAAATAAAATATTTCCTCTGATAAGACTTTCCCATGTAGTTGCAACTAAGGAAAATTCTAATTTATCTGATGCCTGCTATCACTGAACTAGCGCTAATTTCAGTTAAACGAACTCACTATTGGGCCATCTAAAACTGCAAGCCACGTAATTTCGCAAGATTCTCCTATTTTTTTTTAATTTCTTCATATTATATTACATGAATCTACACTCTTAAAACAACTTTTGAAATTGTGGTTGCACCACTTACAATTGGATTCACATTTCCACACTTTTAGGCCTACTGTTGGCCCTTTAGCTGGAATAGGAAACATCACAATTCAGTTCCTTTTTTCAGCTCACCTTGAAAATGACTAAAGTATTTGACCCCACTGAAATTTTGGCAGAATTATATTGGGATCTTTGTTTATTGGAGATTTGGTTACAAGAGTTGCACTAAATGCTGCAAAATACACAGGACAATAATGGGTCACCAATTTATTGGTTATCCAATAAAAGTTTATATTATGGAACAACCAAACTTTAATAATAGCTAGTTAAGTACATGTTGTGGGTAAAGTAGATTTTTCATGATTGCTTTACCGTAAATCAACTTAATTCAGTATGATTAATACATTTGTATTGAATTCAATCCAGGAATATCATGAACCTTTTATTTTTAAAAGAATTACTTGACAAAATGTTCCAAATTCACAAAGCTAGCACTTTCCAAACAGGATCAGGCAAACGTAATTAAAACTGTATTTTGACAGCTACTTATTCTACTTTAGAAACATGTTTATACCATCACTCTCAAGGATTCTATGTTTTTTTAACTATACCTGTTAGTCATCATTTTGTCTTTCTTGATGATTGAAATCTTCAGTGAACAGAAAAAAGAATTATGCATCTCATTACCATTAACCCAGTGACCTGATTCCTATATTGGACTGAACAAGAGTATGAGTTCTTTAGCTTCACATTTTGACCTAGCCAATGTGCCTCCTAAATAATGCTTTGTGATTATTAAGACAGACAATAATATTAAGCCAGAAAGCATCACATACAAGCCACAATGTCTGAGTTTACTCTAGAGCACGGGTCGTCAAACTATGGCCCGGGGGCCGGATATGGCTGCTGAAGCCATTAATCTGGCCCACGCAGGACCACAAGGCTGCCTTGCCCACATAACCCTGCCTACCTGCTGGCCCCCACCTGTCTTCTGGAGGCCGGGGAGGCCAAAAATGAGACGTGCAGAGGCCTCTGGAGACCAAAAATGGGCCCGTTTTTGCCTCCTCAGCCTCCAGAGAGAGAGAGAGAGAGAGAGAGGGAGAGAGAGAGAGAGAGGGAGACACACACACACACACACACACACACACACAGAGAGAGAGAGAGAGAGAGAGACGGAAAGAGAGAGAAGTCCCTCATACACATCCCCAGGCAGCCACATCTCTTTACTAACCTACTTTCCACCCTCAGGAGCATAACAAATTAAATTTTAATTTGTGTGTATTGTTTGGACTGCTAAATTGGCCACGTCCACCCAGTCACATGACCACCTAGCCACACCTACCAAGTTGGTCCGCCCCCCCCCCGAACAGTCTGAGGGACCGTGAATTGGCCCCCCATTTAAAAAGTTTGAGGACCCCTGCTCTAGAGTTAGTAGATCTGGCAGCAAAAATCTAGGCAGTCACTTGATAGCCACAGAAGGAAAAACCTCCTATCCTTTGCTGTCATCTAGTCTGAATTTTTGCAGGTCAGATTTGGCATAATCTTAGTTCATGTATTCTAAGCCACGCTATAACAGCACAATGCATAAATTCAATCAGAATGACAAACCATAGCTAGTCCTGTGTTAGCCCAGCCAATGAAATGTGTTTGGCGGTTTCATGTATTGTTCATGAACAATAAAATATAAATGTACAAGAAACACCACAAATTGCTACAGATTACCATTAAAAAATATTTTCAAAGGCAGATCACTAGTTCAACTTCAGATCAACTGTTATTCCTGCATTGTGTGACAACCCCTCCTCCTTTTTATGTCAAAACGATGTTTAATGTATTCAGGAAAGCGGTCCATTTTTTTTTCCAATTATAGTTTGATTGCAGTTTTCCTGTTTTTAAATTGTTATAAATTATCCAGAGCTCTAGAAAGACGGCAAAGGGGAAATCACTTTTTTTTTCCTGAAACGTTTCCATTAAAATGCCTACTTAATTGATAATGCAAGCTGCAGTTTTGAGGGAGAAAGAAAAAGTCAAGCCTACAAACCAAAGCTGGGAAACATCATGGATGCCAATGGGGAAAGTGATTCGTTTTGAGAACATTCCCAATATTTAAACCAAGGCCACTTCATTAAAAAAAATCTGTCACAACTGGGCAGGAGGAAAACGAACCAAATGAACCTTCTTATTGACCCAACCACTTTTAAAGGCTTACTCACAGGAAACCTGGCTATGATAATAAAATGATAATAACGGAGGAGTTAAAAAGAATTTAAAGCAAACTTCTAGACACTTCGTTTTTATAACTGAATGCATTCGGGGCAGCGCTCCGGATCAAGTGGAGTTACAGCAATCCGCACCATCTGTGTGTGATAGGTGAAAAAAACCACGCTCGTTTTACACCGTGGCCCCTATCGCCTTCATCGCCAGGCCAGCTCAGCTATTTATAAGGCTCTATTTTAACCTGTCCCGTTGATTGGCTGCCGATCTTTATGACAGCACAATCGCGCCCAGGGCAAAGTTCCACCGCCCGCCCTTCGTCTCTCGCCCCCCCCCCCCCGCGCGTCCCCCCGCCCAGAGAGAACGAAACTAGACGGCAGAGGAGCGATCAGTTTACAGAGGCGGAAGTTTCCGCCTGCGATTCTTTTATGTACAGATACTTAATCTGACCTCCTCTTAGGCTTGGCCTTTTTTTATTTTTTTATTTTTTTTTTGCAGCAAGCGGCGCCGTCGCCGCCTCTGACAACGTGGACAAAGGACAGGTGGTTCAAGGAGTTCCGTCATCGACGTCTCCGAGGAAGTGGTGGCGGTGTAGAAGAAATCGGAGGGCAAGGTCCAAACTGACCTTCACATTTCCCCCCCCCTCCCGGGCCTCCTCTTTTCTTTTCTGAAATATATACTGCTCAAAAAAAATAATAATAAAGGGAACACAAGCCGAAGACATCCGAGATCTGAATGAATGAAATAGCCTTATAAAATATTTTGTTTTTTACATACAGTAGTTTATACACTGCTCAAACAACTACAGGGAACACAAAACTACTGTATGTAACGAACAAAGTATTTAATAAGGCTATTTCATTCATTCAGATCTCGGATGTCTTCTGCTGGTGTTCCCTTTATCTTTTTTTTTTGAGCAGTGTATATTTGAGTCAGAGTTTTGTTTTTTGTTTTTTTAAATCACGGAACTTCCACGCTTTGGGCTATTTGAAGATTCAGTGATCTTTTCGGTACTTTAAAAGAAGTTTACTGATGGGGCAACACTGGGGGGTCGGGGGGGAGTCCCGCTGAGTAGGAATACTTAAGAGTGGGCTATTAATCATTTTCCTGCTCTGCATCCAGGCTGCAAAATAATCCACAGAACAAGAGGACCTGCTGTTGTAAAGAAATGTTCAGCCTGGTGCCTTTATCTGCCCTGGTTCTTATTCTCAGGGTTTCTGAGATCTCTAGACTACAGGCCATACCTTCCTGAGGCCAAGTAAAATTGTACAAATATCACCGCAGGCATTCAAGTTTCAAGAACTTTTTTTCCTCTGGCAAGTTGGTTAGGCAGGGGAGGGGGAAAAATGGGGAGATGATGCAAGTTGGTGCCATCGTATCTCCTTGGATTAAATTATCTCCTTCGGTCATGCAAATTAGGATTTATCAAATGCAGGAGAGGATGTAGGTGAGATAAGAACTTGCCCAAAAGTTCCTGGGAGGAAAAAGCAAGCAGATGCTTGTAAGTTTTCATTTTAGGCAAATCGGGATTCTACTTATCGGAACTTGATGTGCCTCGCCAAAAAGGGATGTGAAGCCAGCCTTGCAGTGTTGTGTAACAGTGATGCAACAAGCAGTGTCACTGTTTCGAGTAGGAGTTACTTTCATGGTGCAGACTCAAACAAGTATGTAGTTGGGCAACTGTTGTAGAAATGAACAAAGTTGTAATAGCACGTTTTCTGCAAGATGCCAAGTGCTTAATACAATAAGCGTTGTAATAAAGCCAACCACTTTTTTTTTAATCAGGGAGTTTTCAATATATGTCCATCCTGAATTGAATTCCAAATAAAAAAGGTGTGTTTAAAGATGTATTCAAGATTACAAAACAAGACACTGTGACTTAAAGATAGTTTCTTGTGGTAATTTCTTATATGCCATCATAGCTGCATTGGCAGCAAAGATCAAACATCTTTCTTCTTGAAACAAATAATTCATATAATCAAATGGGGTAGCTTGGAAAGTAATTTTCCTTCTCACTTTTAGGAAATAGGAAATGATTGAATAATCATTATTAAAGTTCCAACCATTGATTGGGAGCCCTAGATCTGTTCTGGAAATTTAATTTGAACTTCTTGAACAGACAAGTTATGCAAGTGTTTTATTTTTGCTTCCCTCTAATATAAAGGTCTCCATTCCAGTAAAATCACATTACCTCATATTTGCTGTGACAGAACCAGCCTTTCTGCTAATTCTTCTGTAGTTCAACCTCCTCCTCCTCCTCACTAGAGTTAATTAAGGGATAACAGAGTGAGTTAATTAATTAAGTTAATAGTCGGGGTTTGATGACACAGAAATGAAATGATATGGATATTTTATCCATCTCATTTTCCAAAGAAAAAGTATATTGTTTGTATTGTGGCATCAGTACCAGTAATTGTAGCTATGGAGACACTGTTTGTAATTGTAACAGTGGAAACACTTTTCATTTTCTATCAAATCCAGTACAGTATGGAAAATAATACATTCTTTTCTGAATCTTCCTTTTCCCCCCACTTCTCCATTCCCGTCATAATCAGTAAAGGGTTGCCACAAAGAAGAGTGAGTCAACCTAATTCTCCAAAGCACCTGAAGGCAGGACAAGAAGCAACGGATGGAAACTAATCAAGGAGAGAAGCAATCTAGAACTATGGAGAAATTTCCTGACAGAACAGTTAATCAGTCGAATAACTTACCTCCAGAAGTTGTGAATGTTCCACCACTGGAAGTTTTTAAGGAGAGATTAGACAGCCACTTGTCATAAATGATACAGGGTTTCCTGCCTGAGCAGGGGATTGGACTAGAAGACCTCCAAGATCCCTTTCAATTCTGTTATTCTGTTCTGTTCTGTATCCAATATATGTACATGCACATAAGCACATTTATGGAAACACTTCGAAGAGAAATTGAGCCTTTTCTGTATTTTGGGCAACAATATGCTAACACAGGGATGGTAAACTGCTTTGGAAAACATCTCACACTTCAACGTGCATTTTGGGGCATTCTCTCAGAAGGGAATAAATACCCAGAAATGGGAAAGAAAAAGTTTAGTGATAGATCACACATTGCATACAGAATTTGGCAGCACCATTCTCTTAACACACCAATAAAAGGTTAGCTTCCCATAAACCATGCATCCTATCTCATTATGGCATAGGATTAGGCTGATAAAATGTTACCTACTTTACATCATTAAATGTGCCCTGTTGGATATATTATTTCTCTAATATTCATAGCTCAAAGGCATCGTCAAACTGAAGAAAGGAATGGATTTCAGCTGACTGACTCAGTTTCCACACATTCCATTAAGGCATGATTTGTTTAATCATGATTTATTGAATAAACTACATTCAATAACATTGCTAAACCATCAAACATGGATTGTAAACAATGTATGATTAAGCTGTGCGACTAAACCAAGGCTTCCAAACTTTATGTACAATAAGATATATTTCAAGCCTGAATCACAGAAAGTGAGGATTGAGAAGTATCTTGGAGATTGTGCAGTCCAACCCTGTACCTTGTGCAGGAAGCCATTTTTGCAGAATGCCCAACAAATAGTCATCCAGCCTCTGCTTAAACACATCCAGCAAAGGACAGACCACCACTTTCCAAGGCAATCTATTCCATTATTAAAGTGGACTTTAAGAAATGTTTCACCATGTCCAACTAAAATATAGTTCCTTGTAATTTAAACTTCCTTTCTGGAACAACGCTGAATAATTCTGGTTCAGGATCTACTATACTTGAAAGTCATTTGGATTTGTGAAAGCAGTTGTCCTACCTTCTGACTGTCTTCTCCCCACCCCCCAATTAAATATAATCAATAGTTCCAACTATTCCTCAGAAGACTTTCCTTCCAAGGCCCTTGTCATCTTGGTTACTTTCATATGAAGATGCTTTAATTTGTCAATCTGTTTCCTAAAGTTTTCCCAGGAGTTTGAACACAATACTGTAGTCTGACCAATGCAGAATAGAGAAGGGCAATAACTTCTCTTCATCCTCAGACTATAATTTGGTTGATGCAGCCTGGGATTGCAGTTGCTTCATTACAGTCATGTCACACCATAGGCTTATGTGTGGCATATGATCTATAAAAACACCCAGGTCTTTTTTGCCTGCAATGCTGCTCAATATGGTTTCCTTATCCCTACCTCACTCTATCCTATATTGATATTCATACCTTTATTTTTCTTACCCAATATAGGACTTTGTACTTATCACTGTTGAAATTCATGGGAAATTCAGAAATTCATGCTCTAGCTTGTCAATATGCTCCTAAATTTTGATTGTGTTCTCTAAATAGTTTGCTATTTTTTTTTTGTTTATAACAGCTGCAGATGTACTAATTGTATAAAACTGTACCTGCAAATCTAATAATTGAACACTTTCCCCAATCAACAAAGTCATGCATACTACTGATGTGACACTTCTTTCCATCTGGGTACAGAGCCATTGACTAAATTCATCCATTCGTTGAATAAAATTCACTGTAAAATTGATCAGCCAGTTCTAATCCATCTAATAACAGCATCATCTACTTTGTATCTCGTGCCTGTCATCCAGTGGTCATCTGGATTTTTGCAACTGAGCAGATTGTCTTCAGGGTAGGACAAAGTGGGTTTGCCTGATTTGACATAATGTGCTGTATAAACCAGGCCACTCTTGGTTGTTCAGCAATCCATTCTTAAAACAAACTGTTATTTTGAGACACAACTTTGGTCTTACAGGTGAGAAAGCAGGCAGGCAGGAAAGGAGGAAAGGGAAGGGAAGGGAAGGGAAGGGAAGGGAAGGGAAGGAAGGAAGGAAGGAAGGAAGGAAGGAAGGAAGGAAGGAAGGAAGGAAGGAAGGAAGGAAAAATGTATTCAAACGATTATCTACCTAATAATATACTTCCTTGACTTATTAGGGGCTGCAAAAATATAGGCTTAATAGCAACTAAGTTGCTTAATAGCAACTAAGACAAACCAAAAACCTCTTATGTTTGTTATCTTCTAATGATCTTCTACATTTCTGCAGCCAAATTGATAGTCCTATGGACTATATGCAAGTCTTTCAGAAAAGGCTGATTCTCCAGATACACAGATACGGTGTGTAGTCCTTAAAGCAGCCTAATTGCAATTCAATGTATCATGCATTTAACATTAAGAATAAGATTAACATTTTAACACAGATTAAAACTGTGTTAGAATACAAAAAGAAATTGAGACAAGAAAAGGAAGTCACTGTCAGAATGTGGTTTAGCAGAATGTTTTGACAGGAGTTGCTAATAAACACTTTTTGTTTACTGTTCTGCTCATGAATCACAGCTAATTCTTTCACAGTGGTGTTCCTGGGGCTAGGTGTGTCATAAGGAGAGACTGAATAAACCATCCATTTTCGATGACCTCAGTGCTCCGTGTTGCCAGGTGAGAGAGAGAGAGAGAGAGAGCCTTCTCTTTGCCTTTTCCTCTAATCTCCCTCCCACAAAGTTCACTGAGGCTCCTTAATGCTTCGTTTGCTTCTGAAATTTGACTCCCAAAGTCCCAGAGGTTGACTAGATAAGGAAGGAGTTCTGCAATAAATCTGCTTCCTGAATTCCTCAGGTAGACAGTACAGTGTGTTGAAGCCTGGCTGTGCAGGTTTTGTAGGGGCCAGTTCAAATAGCTCAATGTTGAACTTTTTAAATATTTGAGCTGGTTCTTATGCAGTTAGCTTTGAGTCTCAAAAGCAAGCTGTTAGGCAGGAATTCAGAAAATACGGTACTCTTTTTCTTCAGCCAGAAAAATATTCTCTTGCTTAATCTCTGCATGTCAAGCAATATGACATTGGGGTGGGGTGGGGGGCTGCTGGGGGTTCACAGGGGTTTGGGAGAACCTCTAGCTAAGATTCTGTGCAGTTCGGAGAACCCCCAAATCCCACTCCTGGCTGGCCTCGCTCACCCCACCCCTCCCAGGAGTCCCCATGCAGCCCATTTTGGATGCAGGTAAGTGCAGGGCACGCACAGAGGCTCAGGGAGGGTGAAAAACGAGCCTACCAGAGGTTCAGAAAGACTGGAAACAGGCCCATTTCCAGGCTCCAGAGAGCCTCTGGAGCCTGGGGAGGCCATTTTCACCCTCCCAGAGGCTCAAGGAAAGCCTCTGGAGCCCGAAGAGGGCAACCCTCCCCCCACCCCGCTGTGGCTAGGCCATGCCCACCATGGCCATGCCCTCCCAGCAACTGGGCAAAGAACCCCTTGCTAAAATTTTTGAAGCCTACCCCTGGGGGGTAAAATATATGAGATTCCTAAAAGCAATAGATATCCAACAGAAATCCATATTCTTTTTCAGGATTGTGATAATCAGGAGCCAGGGGCTATGGAAAAAAAAAGTGAAATGCAAGGAGGCTGGAATTCTTTAATGAAGTAGAGGAGAATGACTGAAGTTAGGGAAATTTCAACAATGCTTTAAAAATGAATATTATATAATAAAGCGATAAAATATAAAATTGGTGGAGATCTGTGGCTGGAGATTTTAGAAGTTAAAAGTAACCAAGGAATTGCAATCAGTATCTAGGAGAATGGCAGATTCATTCTTTTCTTGTGTATTGTATCTCTGATCTCAAAGTTGGTTCTGGTTTGAAGGCATCTGAAGACATTTACACAGCATGAGGGCTTCCACTTCTGAATCTCTCCAAAGCATTTTGAAAACAATGCAGGATTGCCAATCTCTCACCATTGAGAATAAGAAGCAGAAATAATTAACTCAAGCTGCTCCACACAACATTTTGCATACTGGAACATGTGTGTCTGATTGAAAGAGATGGTCCTTTACATATCTGCTTATTTAGATTGGGCAACCGGGGAGAAATAAGAAATTCTGAAATTATCATTCTATTTACAGTGTCTACCAAAGCAGGGAAGCTCAGGAACTGGAAGAGAAAGCTAGGACTTCCCTACCATGGAAAAAAACACATATTCACAAGCTTCTCAGACAACCCTAGGTCCTACCAGAAAATGCTTTAGAATGGAAGTGCCACATGGACCAAGATTAAGTGTGGAACTATTAAATTTTCCTTCTTAACTTCTTCTCAGAACTTTATGATGGTTGGGATATATCCTGTTGGTATCTCATGACAGACTTCTTGTATCAATACACTCAATATGTACACTATTTCCTTCTATGTGCAACATAGACAATGTTCTCTAGTAAAGAAATAGGTATCCAGTTTCCTCCAGCTTTTTTTTTTTAACTGTAACTCTCATATTATTTGCCATGACAATTGAGTTGATGGGAGTTCTAATTCAAGAGCTGGGAAGTTTATCCCAAGTTACCTGTCCTTGAGATAAAGTGATG
Organism: Pantherophis guttatus; assembly: GCF_059756535.1. Classification (NCBI taxonomy): domain Eukaryota; kingdom Metazoa; phylum Chordata; class Lepidosauria; order Squamata; family Colubridae; genus Pantherophis; species Pantherophis guttatus. The sequence continues at coordinate 268,896,450 of NC_142063.1, read as the reverse complement.
GGAGTGGTATAGGGAGAACATCAAATTGAGAAAGCTACTCTAAGAGCTTTAGAGAAACTGGACCAGTTTCAGAGAGGAGTATGCCAAAAGTTGTATACTGAAAGTCAGTGTTTCACTAACACTGCCCTTACTTGCACCAGGCCTAAATTTAGCAAGCATATGGTATTGCATAACAAATAGGGTGTCTTTAAGGTAGGTGTGTTTTTTGATTCCTGTGTCTCCTTTAGTATTCTGTGATCAGAGGGTAGTAAACTCATAATGAAAAATAAATGTGGAACTCCCATAGATGTAATACATCATACATACGTATCTAAGCATTATTTTCTATGATACAAAAATTTGATGACAAACTGAGTGAGAGTCAGCTTTAAAAAAAAGTCAGGCAATAATTTTGTTAACATCATATTTCCTATACCTTTTTAGTTCACTTCTATTTAATTATTTATGCCGAGTGTCAGAAAACCCCTCGACACAAGATCCACACAGGCGGTTCCAGAGGAAGCTGACAATTTAATTGTTTCATTAGAAATATTAGCTACAGATCTGCCAAACTCTTTGTATGCATAGGAGGGACATTTCTAATTTATTTATTTAGCAAGTTTACATAGCTGCCCAACTCAAACATAAGTAAATCCTTGTTCCCTCTTGCTGGTAATTTCCAAATAGTTTTTTTTAATGTCATTTTTGAAATAATTTTCTTAATTTCAGATAAATTTTGGAGTCTTGATTGAAGTTGACCTGATCTATCAAGACCATTTAAAGGCAGCTTGTGTTGGCTTAAGATATTATTACACTATTGTGCTTGTCACCATTTCTGCACAGATATGAAGTTATGCTACTCTGCTTCTAATTCAATTCTCTTCCCAATTCCATGAATTGTATAACGAATTGTATGGAGGTTTAGCATAGCATGTGCATTTACCATGTGATCTAACCAACTCATGCAAGAATACCTGGCTAGTGAATAACAGTATGTTTGACCCACCTAAGAATTCAAGATTTGACCTAAGATTTTTTTATAAGCATTGTTACAGTGCTTTTAATTGCATAACTTAATTCAGTTCTTCTCCAAAGCAATTACTCAGTACAAAGCACTCTCTGTATTTTTAAAATGAGGTGAAATATTTCTCTAATTGCTCATACTTGTAGAATGCATTGACTTTTAAATCTGGACTCAGGAAGTTTGCAGTTTGCTTGCATAATAGGAAGAGGTAAATGCTAAGTTTCAGTGTGAAATGGTTAGCAGAGGACAAACATACACAGGCAGCAGACAGAAATCTAAAACATTAGCAACTTATTTTGTTCTAAACTTTTTTTCCCTGAGCTTCATAAATGTCATTCACAGTATTTTAAAAAGTTTGTGTCTGAGCAAATAATTTACGCTTCACATAGATACGAGAGCAAATGGGATATTGTTAACAGCTTCCTCATTTATGCAATCTACAGTTTTCCCACTCTTTTTCAATACAAATTAATATCCATCCCCACACTTGTCACTCCCAGCAAGCTTTGATTATTCTAAATTGGAAACTATCTGCCTGTCAGAATAAGAGTTGGAAGGGTCCTTGGAGGTCCTGCTCAAGCAGGAAACCCTATACCATTTGAGACAAATGGCTGTTCAATCTCTTCTTAAAAGCCTCCAGTGATGGAGCACCCACAACTTCTGGAGGCAAGTCATTCTACTGATTAATTGTTCTAACTGTTAGGAAATTTCTCCTTAGTTCTAGGTTGGTTCGCTCCTTGATTAGTTTCCATCCATTGCTTCTTATTCTGCCTTGAGGTGCTTTGTAGAAAGGTTGACCCTCTCTTTTTGTAGCAGCTCTTGAACTGCTTCAAGAACATCTCTTCAAGACTGCTATAAATCAGGAAAATAGCTAAGTCATCATCAGTATGGAAAGTCAGTGGTGAGAGTTAAATGAGATTGCAGGTATGGCCTGGCTCCAACCTATAGCAGGTCTTTATGGGTCTTCACAGATATAATACCTAACACCTCTAACACCTTGATTGATTATAAAGAATCTAAAATGAAAAATGATAAGGTTGGTTTGGCCTTGAGGGTTGTTGAAGCTCAATACATATGGAATTCCTAAGGTTAGGAAAGTTCTCTTTTACATACAGGTTCATCTTTGCCATTTCAATAAAAAGCAAGCATTTTCTAATACTGAAATTCATAAAGCTATTTTTCATAATCTTTCCTTCTTTTCCAGCAATGCAGACTCGCAGTAGCAGTGAGATAGACAGCATAGAAAATGAATGAATGAATGAGTAAATAAATAAATAAATGTTTCCAGTATTAAGATAATGTTAGTTTACTAGGCAGTCTCCCTAATATGCAGTGATAAATCTTTTAAAACACTCAGGAATACTATGCCATTGTCACCTTTTTCCCACTGATTTGCATAAGAACTTAGGCATCTGATTAGTGTTGCTTCTGCTTAAATATTCAATCAAGTTGGAATGGTTAGCCATCCAAAATTGCTCCCTATTTTATAAACACATAAATAACACCTCCTCTCCCCAAAGGGCTTTTGGTTTACAAAAATAATAATTATGTCACAAGGAAACTCCTCTGCCTTTGTATAATTAACTAACTGAAAATAAACCTCCAGTTTTACTTAGACATCAACCACTTGTTGTTTGCCTGCAATATATTTATATGTTTCAAAGGAATCCCCTTTTCTTCCTAGAAATTCAAAGCAAAGCATGCAATTTATTTCTCATATGATTTTCCATAGCAGCTCATGGGAATGGCAAGTGTCCAAAGATTATCCAGTAAAATCTGTGGCTAACTGAAGAGATATGAGTTCAAATCATCAATATTGCATATTAAACATGAATAATAAAATTTAATGTGCCTATCTTGAATTCTTTAAAAAACATTAATATATTTCTTGATTATTCAAAATACTTATATCCAATCATTCCAAAATATTTACACTGCTTGGAGCAGTTACAAAAATCAAAAGAAACAATTCAAAACTGAAAACAGAATTAGCAAATAAAATTACATAGAGCCAGTGCAGAAATCACCATCTACCTGAGGATAAAATCTACCTCAAAACAGTCAAAATCTTTGAAGACAAAATTTACCTCAAACAGTCCAACAACGATAGAAGCTAACAAGTAAATGGACATTTTTTTGTATCAAAGAAGTCTACTATGCCAGCATGGCCATTAAATCTTTTAATCTCATTCATACCTTCACTACATATTGGATATATATCCCTATCATATCCTAGGAAGTAAGTAGCTGCTACTTGTGGTGTCCCCTTAAGTTACATCTGGAGAACATTTGGTCTGGAGACTCATCTGGCCCACAAAGCTGGTCTACCTAGCCAAACCTATTCCCCAAACCCATAAGATATATCTACAAGCATGACTGAGTCTTTGGGACATGATATATTCTCTAAGAGCTGTTCTGGATAATGAGATGGGTGATATATAAATTTAATAAATAAACAAAAGGAGAAGTTGAGATTGCAAGATGTTATGCTCCAAACAGAAGAACATCTACTTTCATCTCAGCTGTGCTACACCATCAGTAGAAGATACGGTACAGCAGAAGACAACTGAGACCAGAAGGTGCAGGCATCCCAGCAGAATGTCAGGAAGCATAGCTCTTTCACCCAAAGCATGGCTGCTCCATTCAGAAAAGAAAGAGGTCAGCTTTGCTCCAGCTTGAGGGCAGCAGTCTGGTTATGAGTAAGGTTTCCTTCATGCAGGGGAAGGCAGGGAACTGTCATTCACTTCTGCCTTCTACAAGAAAAATGCAAGTGTCAGGGGTAGGACTTCCTCTTCCTAAATTCCAAACCCCTGACTATCTAACCTGATAGAGGAAATGAAGGACTGAATCCAGTCCTCAAATCATAGTCAGTTCCCTATTCTGGCTTAAGTACTTTGGACTTAAGCCATTTATGGCTTTCAAAGTAATCACCAACCTTTGTGCTCAGAAACTTTAGTTCTCATTGCCACTGTTCATAGTTAAATATCCCAAGAGAACTTCTCCACTAAACTCTTAGGCTGGTCCAACTTTTTTAAAAATAGGCTTCTGTAGGGAGCTCTATAGCAGGGATGTCAAACTCAAGGCCTGCGGGCCAACGGGATGCTTAGATCTGGTCCGCGGGGCCACCCTAGAAACAGCAAAGGACTGGTGCTTGGGAGGGCCACATGAAGCCCTCCCTGGCTTCGTTTTCAGCCGTGACGGCCTCCTGCCACCCTCTACCAGTGAAAACGTAGCTCGGGGGCACTGCGCGCAGGCCCCCTGAGCTCCATTTTTACTGGCAGAGGGTGGCAGGAGGCCGTAACAGCTGAAAACTGAGCTCAGGGGCCTGTTTTCGCTGGCAGATCACTCAGGCCACCACAGACCCCCCTGACATGAGTGACGTCAAGCTGGCCATGCCCTCCCTGGCCACGCCCACCCCGGCCCCTAGGGTCAAACACAACCCTGATGAGGCCCTCAATGAAATTGAGTTTCACACCCCTTTTATAGGAAGCCCTGCAGTAATAGACTCTACCATGTTACTCAGGAATGTGTCTTCCTGGCCCATGTCATCTTGCTTATGAAGTTATTTAGACTGGTCTCAGGCTGACAAGATGGGATAGTGATGTTATCATTGTGCAGCACTTAATAAATTGTACATGTTCTAAACATAAATAAACAATTATGATCACATTTCCTCACAGAAAACATATGTATATTCCACATGAATAACACTGCATGACATCGATTGAAAAGGCTATAAGAAAATACTGGTTTACCCAAACATTACACCATGTTTACACCCACTTGCACATATACCTGCATCATATATTCCAATATTCAGTACAAGAAGCAATGTGTATCTGGATACAAGGTGCTAGATCAGGGGTGTCAAACTGGCAGCCCAATGGCCGGATGCGTCACCCGCAGGCCACACCCATCCCAGGTCCATGAAGAGAAAAAACATTGCTAAACATCATGTGGCGGCAATGTGACGCCACAAGTTTGACACCCGTGTGCTAGATTATATGCTCAGTCAAGTGCAGTTCAGTTGAAATCTTCCCTTCTGCTTTCCAAAAAAAGTTTTCCAGATTTTTCCTATTTGATGACCATTGGCCTTTCAAGCCGAGAATGGCAATCTCAAAATCTAAATTTTGACACTTAGATTTTATTAATTTCAATAATAGGTTAAAATAATTTTGTTAATCTTTGCCCATTAAGTCCCTACCAAATCACATTGCAATTAATTCTAAGATTTAACTGTGTGTGAATAAATAGCATATACATGGAAGGCAATCTGATGGAAATTATATGCTATAAATGTTAAGGCTTATTTCACACAAGCCAGGGAGGTACCTTCCTTTCCTCCATCTTTGCTTCCCAGCTATAGAGATAAAGTCTCTATGGCTGAAATGATGAAGTGCAATAATGATTTCAACTACCGTATTTTTCTAACAAAATATACAATTTCTTTTAGCAAATTTCATAAGCAAGTAAGCTTATGCATCTAGTGACTTGTAAATTACATAAACAAGTCACCAGATGTGTTGAGCGCACTTTAAAAGCCATGGAGATGCACATGCTTCATTGGTCATTAGACGTTTCTCTCCCTGACCATGTCAGCAATGACACAGTTTGGAAGGAAATGGACATCACACCAATATCAGAAAATTCAGGAGAAATGCCTATAGTGGTACAACCATGTTCCATGAGCACCACGCCATCACCTTCTACTTTAATACAGATGGCAAGTGCACAAATGGAAGGCCGAAGCAAAGTTGGCAAAATATAATACATGTGAACATGAAAATGTCCAGTTGGATCAGGATGCTGCATTTGGTCATCCTAGATGATGCTTGTTGATCCAAAAAGCAGACCCTACACCTGAGGAAAAATGTTAGGATGGTGATGAAAGAAGCAAATAAAGTTTCAGTTTGAGATTCATAATGTGGACATTTACTCACATGTATGCATGCACACACAAACATCACCTTCTTGCTATTTTGAGTCCCATACATACATACATACATACATACATACATACATTCATACATATACACATTCATAGAGGTTTCTGGATTCCTGTAGTGGAAAAATAGAATCCACATATGGAGTCTCTAGAAGAAGACAGGAATCTTTATTTCTTTTTTAAAAAACTTAAAGGAAAAAATATTTTTATAATTTTTATTTTAATTATGAATCAGGGTGCATTTTCAAGAGCTCTTTCTTATTCAAACCTACAATTATATGTAGACAATATTTCTTCACCACACTGAACTATGAATTGCTCCAAGTTAGCTTTGGCACCATTTTCTCTTCAATAATACTGTACTTAAGTGCAAATGCAAACCAAATTAGGGAATATAGTATCACTGGCCCAAACACTGCTTTGAAAAATTAATCCATTAGAATCAATTATCTCTAGCCAGCAAAGACAGAAACAGAGGCTGGGACTCTGTCTGCACAAACTACTTAGCCTTCAGCTCATCATTGCAATATTTCATGTTAGATGCATGCTTTTTGCTACCTAAACTGTGAAAATACAACTTTATATAAACCAAATTGAAGGAATTTATATCCCAGCTACAAATTTATGAGGCAAATACTTAAAGCATATATCAAAAGTTAAAAGAATTGTTTCATAGATTGAAAAAAAATAAAGATATAAAAATCTAAACACTGTTCTAAAAAAAATAATAAAATGGGAAGTATCCACAATAAAAAGGCCATTAAATGGACTGAGTGGAAAGCATATTCTTTTACACTTGCTCAGATTTTTCATTGCTAATGTGTTAGTAATTATAGCACATACCAAAGAATCCAATGTTATTATTGTTCCTGTATGGAATAGTATTTTTTTCCTTTGCTTTCACTATAGTCTTTAAAATCATATAGTGTTCATAGTTATCTATGACCAATATACTGATGCATCCTTTACAGCTGTCAAGATGTTCTACTATTGCATCTCAGCTATCATTCTGACCAGGCTTAGAGCTATTTTCTATATAATGGCAACAGTGATGGCATATTTGTTACTTTGAACATATCCCCCTCCACATATAAAGTACACATGTGTGGGGGGTGCAGATGTGGGTGGGTGGGTTTGCACCTAACCGAAGTAGAAATATGTGCTGAATGTTTTTTCTGCCAGGTCTCCATGAGTTGAATTTCACCTCATCCCATCTCCAATATGAGCGAGACAGTTTTAAGGTACCCAAAGCCATCCCCGTGCTAAAGTGTCCTACCCCATTAAGGTAGCAGCTTCTAATGGCAGCCAAAAGTTGTGTAAACTCTGTCATGCATTACCACCTTCTACATCAAGGGTGTCAAGCTCACATTGTCACTTAGTGACTATTTGACAAACGCCCTGAAAAAAATGACTTATGACTGGTTTTCACACTTACAGCCATTGCAACTTTAATTGCAGCATCCATGGTCACATGCTCAAAATTCAGACACTTGACAAAGTCATAAAATGGGACAAAACTCACTTAATAACTGTCTTGTTTAGTAATGGAAATTTTGGGCTGAATTGTGGTCATAAGTCAAAGAATATCTGTAAATCAGGATAGTACATTTGACACTGGCTCAGAAAAGGTGAAATAACGGCGGAGTAGGCATTGGCAAAAGAGATTTCAAAGTTCATTCCAGTATAGTGTTTTGCTGACTCAAAAGTGGGTCAATTACAATTTAATTGTGACCCATTGTAACCTCCCATGTACTTGCGTTACTCTTTTCTGCATTTTTCCTATTCTAGTATCCTGCACACTGACTTTTTATTGGTAACAGGAACCACTTATTTGAAAGCAGCCTCCATTTGAGGTTAAAATTTCAGTTATGAGAGTTTAAACTGAACTGAGCAAATTTAATTTTAAATATCTTGTGGCTTGACATCTGCATTCATTATTCGTAATAACACCGGCACAATGGAGTTACTATGCCTGCCAAGGTGCTGTGCATGGAAGAATGAGTCTTAAAGATTTCATGGGGCACTGGAAACCTTGTGTAGAAAAGTTGAAAGGCATGGAATGTACAATAAAAAGAACACTGTAGTGAATGTCTAGAAAGGTAAGTAACAGGAGTTTTGTGGCTGCTTGAAAACGATCAGATTGTGCTTTTGTGGGCAGGAATGGGCAAAATGGACAGAATATAGATAAAGATCTAGCATAGATCTTTAAGTGATTTATAATATATCAGCAGCGGTTTGTGATTCCCAATGAGAATCACCAAGCCACTAAAAGAATTTTATAAATTAAGTAGCTAAAATATTTGGAGGAAACTAATAATGTAAAAGATCTGATGAGCTTGGATTTGAAACTGATCATAAAAATATGGGCTATGTATACATATAACCTTCCTGAGTCATTGAGAGTCATGTGGCATCCAAGCTTAAATTATTATGGTTGGTCTCACAGTCATCCAGATGTCATCCAGACTGGATTTGGCATTTTTGTCCCTCTATAAAGCCATTCCCATGAATTTGGGATACGAAGATGTTGTTTGGTGGTGTTAAAGGTATCATCACAAGATGTAAGTTGTTCCAAGTAAAGCTGCCTTTTGCAATTGACCAATGGTGATTTTTGTCAATGCCAATGGTGTTCAAGGGATTGGATCCAAGAGGCCTACCGTATTTTCCGGTATATAAGATGACTGGGCGTATAAGACGACCCCCGACTTTTCCTGTTAAAATATAGGGTTTGGGCTATACTCACCATATAAGACTACCCCTCTTCCAACACACACCAACTAAAAATTTAAAAACATCAACTGGCTCACCCACAATGTAAAAGCAGCTGTGCTAGACCCAAAATGGCCCCTGCAACAAGCAGGAACCTCACACAGCCACAAAAAGCCCAAAAAACCAACTTTCACACTTTACACACACAAAATTCCACATACAGCTTTGTGAGATTTGTGTGTTTGTGTAGTTAGAGTGAAACACTACAGAAACACACTAAATCTCAGAAAGCTGCACAAATATTATTTTATGTTTATTTTTATATGAAAACTAAATTTAAAACTTCCTAAACTTTAAATGGCTAGGTCTAAAAAAGAACAACTAAAAAAACCCCAATTAACTATTTTTTTTAAAGCTCCCAAAGGGGAAAAAAACTTACCCAATAGAACAGGGGTCTCCAACCTTGGCAACTTTAAGACTTGTAGACTTCAACTTCCAGAATTCCTCAGCCAGCTTTGTTTTGCTGGCTGAGGAATTCTGGGAGTTGAAGTCCACAACTCCTGTCTGCTTGATTGCAGGCAGGGAGTGGCTTGCTGATGGAATGGATTCAGGCAAGCGAAGCAAGGCAAGCGTTGCGATTAGCAGCTAAGGTAAGCAAGCTGGAGGGGGAAAACTTTTTTCCTTCTCCATGGCTCTGGCGATCCCAGCAGAGTTGCCTGATTAGCAGGCAACTCAGCTGGGATCGTCAGAGCTTGCAGAGCCACGTAAAAGGAAAAAAGTTTTTTCCTTTTACATGGCTCTGGCATCCCAGCTGAGTTGCCTGATTAGCAGGCAAAGCTGGGATCGTCAGAGCTTGGATTGCCAGAGCCATTTAAGGCTCGTCAGAGTCTTTTGGGCTGGTCTGCCTGGTTACAGGAGAACGACACCCGGCGTATAAGACGACCCCCGACTTTTGAGAAGATTTTCATGTGTTAAAAAGTCGTCTTATACGCCGGAAAATACGGTATTACTATTTGAACTATCTTTACTTTCTTTTGCCAAAGTTGTTCTACTTCAATTTGCAGGTCTTTATATTTTGTGATTTTCTCCAGTTCTTTCTCTTATTTTCTGCTGTCTCCATATTCCAGTTATTAATGTGGTCCTGCAATGTTCACCAACTCAACAGAGTGGACTTAGTCACAATCCTGGCCCCCTTCTAGAACACATTATCACAATCAAAATGATGGCATCCACAGAGAGCAGCGAGTAGCATCATTTATCAATATAAGGAGCGATAATTTCCTCCATTCTTTGTCACTTTGCACATCCAAACAGACTAGGTGCGCTTGCCAAATGTCAGAGTTCTATTAAGAAAAAACAAAGTAGATTCACCAGGCTATTCACTACTAAACTGGAATCTATGAAACCTTATGCCACAATAAATGTTATTAGATTTAAATGAGTTACATATTGTCTCTGAATCATAAATATTGATTCATGGAAGTACTTAAATCCCTACTTGGACATGGATTATTTTATCAGAAAATCCAGGCACTCCATCTTCTTTTGATCTCTAGTCCTAATTGAACATTACAAGCTGATTCTGAACTGCAGTTCCTCTCATTCCATTTATGAAACAAACCAGCAAAGCCATCACAACCAGGATTTTCCTGTCCCTTTCAGCCAACTATCAGTGAAGTGGAATGGGGAAGCTGGAAGGTTCCCCCCGCCCTCAGGAAATTTATCTTACATATGTCTATATATGAAAAATAATGGTTAAATCATTATGAAATTATCTCTGTATTTTGTTCAGTTCCCAGAATAAGTAATCCTTGATTTCCCCATATGTGAAAAGCTGAAAAAAAGAGGTCATGAATGTAAACACTAATCTTTAGTAACATATATACCAAAGATATGAAACTGCATTCATGATTGGACAGGCCAAAGAATCCTCATAATGCCTAGATCAGGGTTTTTCAATCTTGACAACTTCCACATTGTTGGCTGGGGAATTCTGGGATTTGAAGTCCACTCATCTTAAAATTGTCAAGGTTGAAATACACTAGCCTAGGTCAATGCAAATTGTACAAGCTCACACCAAAAACACTATAAAGCCAAGCTCTGTGTATGCCAGAATTCCATCCCCAAATAAGGAGAGAAATTTTGATTTGTAACTATTTTTAGCATCTGTATGTTGTCCTACAAAACTGTTTTCTGAACAACCCGTATTTTAGAAAAAAACCATGGGGGGGGTGTATCAGCCCCAATCTCTCTCTCTTTCTCTCTGATCCCTTAAATCTAACCTTTCCTCCATCTGCTGTTTTCAGGATTTCTTTTTGGCATGGCTGAAAGAGGTCTTACCATTTGTTTTTCCAAATTTTTCAACACTTATTGGCTTCCTGAAAGTACCGTATTTTATGCCCTGTCCCAAAAATATCCTTTCTTACAGCCTGAGACCATGGATACAATTAAAAGCTACAAAAGCATGAACTGTAGGGATAGGCAAAATTCTCAGGTAGATCAATAAATCTTCTTCTTAGATATTTTTAAAAGAATTAAATGAGAAGTCAGCTTGCTATTCAATAAGGCCCAAGCATCTAGCATTGATTGCATGTCTCTGGCCCACCATACAAGCATTTTAAAATAAAAATAGTGAGTCACTGCAGCTCAGTGCTTTGTTTGCCAGGATGAACACATGCCTGCCCTACTCCCCCAAATAAAAAGGCAAAATGAGGCAGTAATAAACATCCTATAACATTAGAAAACATAAGAGGAGAATTGCAGCATTCTGCATAAAATGGATATTTCATGATTGGCGTATCACAACTGTTGTTCCAATGTATAAGCATGTCCATGAGAGCCATTTGGTGAAGACACCGATGTAACAAATGTACTCATTGGCTAATGAGTTGTCTACTTCTGTCCTGCAATATAAACATGTGCAGTTCAGATATGTGCCACGATATATGTAGACATCTGTGCTGCCTATAACACTGTTGGAAGAAATATCCTTCTGGGTTCAGCTCCAAGTGGGGAAAAAGACACTGGAAACATGGAAACTGCTTGGAAAGATGGTTTACTGGCGGACAGGATCACATGGTTTGAGTTCCTGAACAGAAAAGGGGCAAGATACAGTGAGTCCCTGGGTTTTATGCTCTCTCTGGCTTTGAACTTCCTGGGCCCCCAAAAGAGTATCCTGATTGGTTGTCAGACTCCCAGGGGGTGGGGGTCTTAGCTAGCCTTGCTGTCTGATATAATCTTCCCAGGTGCCATGTGGTGAGTTTTTGTCCTAGATGGGTCCTATTGTGTTGCAGATGATGGTCCTTTGACTGTGGCCCATTAACAAAGGGGGGGGAGGCAGGAAGGTGGGACCTGCTTTGTCTTTAAAACATGCTTCTCCATTTCTCATACATAATATTCTGCCTTTTTAATATTTCCTAAAATATCTCATTCTTCTAGGAAAGGGGTGGGTGCTAACTTCCTACAACACAACATACTTTAAGTTAGAACTGGAATTATAAATTTGCTTCAAAGAGTTTGCTGCTCATTCCCTTCTGAGGAACTTTGATTTATGTAGCAAAACAACAATTGGGGGTTATACATATATAGTATCAAAGAACTTTTCAATTATTTGTCCCTTTCTTCTGTTAGGACACTAGATAAAGCAAAGAAAAAGAGAGTATACATTAATGAATAATCTGTGTCAAAGTATCCAACCAGCCCAAGTAGTAAAGCATTTTCAGAAGATCAGTAACATTGTGTTAGGCCATGGGTTGCTTACTCTGTCATTGTTTCTTCTGCACTAATTATTTATACATCAAACATAAATAAGATGTCCACTTCAACACACCAATATTATGACACCATCTGCTTTTAAAAGATTCTTCCAAAATTTTGGTAAGCTCTCTCTCTCTCCTTCCTGATTTTATCTGGAGTGAAGAGACTACATTGTCCCCAGAATTAAAGCACCACAAAGCTATTGTATTCTGTTACTGTTTGGGGTAGGAATAGAACCAAGGAATAGAACTGTTTTGGGACAAATAGAGCCCCGAGTGAGCTTTCCCATAGCTGACAGCAATAGCAAGATTAAACTGCTGATGTCAAAAAGTTAAGCAATACTAGACAAGGTGAATATTTCTAGACCAGGAAGAAATCTTACAGGTGTAATTAGATAAGGAATAAAGGTACCAGCAAATTAGTTTCATAGTGTTTAAACAAACACACATACACACACACACACACACACAAACATTGGACCATCAAAGAGTTCAGGTCAAGATTTTATCTTGGTCCCCGAGTCAAAGTAATATGAGTATCTTCAATGAATTCCAGATAGGGTTCAGGTTATTGTTTTAATAAAATTGCTGCCCATGTCTATATCATTATATTGTATATTGTGATGCTGTGCAAATGCCTATGGCTACACTACACATTCATAAGGGCTAGGCAGAAAGAGAAATGATACTTTTTCTCCCACCTTTTGCTTCCCTGGGGTTGTGGCTTGGACTTCCTTTTTTACTGCCACCTGCTTCTCTTAGGTGATCCGTTTTCTGCTTCAGGAAGTTTGGAGACTTCTATAGCCTTCACTTGTTTGGTCCTGTTTCATTAAATTCTTTCCTCAATGAACAGGATCAATGGACTAACATGGACACCCTCACTGGGGTGGCAATGATAATAATGGTTTGAGTCAGAGGTGTCCAACCTTGGCTACTTTTAAGACCTGCGGACTTGAACTCTCAGAAATGCTGGCTGGGGAATTCTGGGAGTTGAAATCCACAAGTCCTAAAGTGACCAAGGCTGGACACCCCTGGTTTAGGTTTATCTATCTAATCTTAATGAATTTCTTTCCAAGACTATTATTACTTCAAGCCGGTTTGTGTCCTGGTTTCCCTAAGAACCTTTCCACTACTTCACCATCACTGTTGCACCTTCCTTCAACAAGGTACAAGCAGCGAAGTAACTTTTCAGGCTGCGTCGGGACAGAAGCGCCCGGCAATTGTGCGTGAGGGTGGAGGGCCGAAACGGACCAGACGCGCCTTCTTTCTTTCTTTCCTTAACAAGAATCTGAAAATAATTGTCCGGGCGCTTTGCAAATCACAGGACTCTGCCAGGCTTAACACACCCGCTGCGGGCATGTTAAATCTTTCTCCTCCGGTCCTCCTTTCTTCGGGTTGACAACCAGCTGGGAGGTCGCTGCAAGCTTTCGCGCGTTGCAGGCTGCAGCACGTTGGGCTTGAGGGGCTTCGGCGGCAAAGCGAGCGATCGGCTGCGCTCGCCCTCTCGACGCCGTCAGCCATATTGACGCGGCCAGCCGGGGAGGGCCCGGGAAAGGCACGCCCAGAGAAAGAGCCAAAGCAGCTGGAGCAACCGCGCCGCAGCAAAAACCGCTCCACCCGCTTGAAGAGAGAGGACGCGCCGGCGAGGTAAGGCCGCCGAGAGAACCTTCTCTCCGCAGGTTGCCTTGCGTTGGCGGGAAAGGAAAGCAGGTTCACCACCCACCCCCGCCCCCCGAAGGATCCGAAACGGTTTCGGGAAGCTCTCGCGTCCGAGGCGGGAAAGGAGGAAGAAGCGCCGGGGGTGGGTGGGTGGTGGGGGACTGACTAACAAGGCTTTGGCCACAGGTGCCGCGGCGGGGGATTCCCACGCTGCGCTTCTCTCTCACAGGGAATTTGGCCTTTTTTTTTTTTTTTCCGGAGCAGGATTTGCGCCTTCTCTTTTTCCCCCTCAGCCTCCTTCGGAGTTTGGGACAAACTTCGCGCTCGGCTTCCCGGAGGTTTGCGGAAAGTAGAAGTCTCTCGCTCCCTCCCTCCGCGTCCCACGGAGTTCAAGGAAACTTCTACTCCAGGAAGCGTGCGAAAGATCGCCGCTTCCTGGAATCTGGTTTTTTTCCACTACGGTTTTTTCCCCCACCCCTTTCCCTCGCGCGAAAAGCCCCTCTTGATTTAGGAAGACCCAGCCACCCTTCGGCGTGGGTGGCGTTGCGCTCCTCTTCGGGTCCGCTTTTTAAGAGCGCGTTTACGGACGTTGAACAGGCGAGCGTTTCGTCTGGTTACTCGAAACGGAAGAACTGAGCTACTGAAAAGAATCGAGCTCCCCTTTTCGCGCGCGCAAGGAAGGAGGGCGAAAAATAGAAATGCTGAACTTCCCTGTACGTGAACGTGAAGGTGGCGCTACCAGTACAAAAGGAGGCCATTTGTGTCCTTGGGGGAGGGGGGGCGGGCGGGGGGCGTTAAACGAAGGGGTCTTCCCCACCCCCCAAACATTGAGTCGCTGAAAAAGACTGCGGGTTACATCGGACCTACATCATCAGAAAATGTCTCCTTCCCCTGTTTACAGTAGTCTTGAAGGGCACCAGGGAACAATTACCGATGCCCCCCCCCCAGGGTTAAGATCGACCCCTCCGTGTGTTTTAGTCCTATGTGGACTGGGCGCCTGCAGCTGGCTTATTGCGGAATAGTCCTAATCAGATTGCAGCCATTGTCTTCTAAAAGGAGCCGACTTTGAGAAATACGAGCTATCAACTGGTGGCCTGAGAGGCTTAGCACAAGTTTTCCTTCCGAGGGGTTTCGTTGATTCTCTTGTTGCTGGGATACTGGCTTTAGATACCATCCCCGAGACAGTCTCTCTTTCTTTCTCTCCCTCTCCCTCCCTCCCTCTCTCTCTCTCTCTCAAGAATCTTGAAGCTGCTCTTATGGGTGTGGCTGGCAAAATGACCTTCTCTACTTACAATTGGACTCTTTTTTCCCCCCCCCTCTACTGGGTGAGGCTGCTGGTTCTGTTTCTTTGTAAAGTGGTAGTGTTACTAAGTAATTATTGGTCATGAGTGAATCATTTTTGCTTACTTAACCTGCCTAAAGCTCCTTAACTATGTCATGTGTCTGAGTTGGTCTTCCTTGTAACCCATTCTACCAGATCTCCTGGAAGCAAAGAGGATATCCATAAACTGCTGTATGAATATTTGGTCTTGGATCGACAGGAAAACCTCAGGAACCAAAAATGCCGAAACCGGTAAATAAAAACAAAGAGCTTTACTCTTGTTTTATGATATTTGTTCCATTAAAGTTCCCTTTAGTATGAGTTATAGAAATTATCGTTTAATTTCTTACATGCACTTACATGTAAGATGTTCTTTGGGGGCCTTCTGAGTCTAAAAATGCAAAGAAATTTATAATCTTTGATCAAAATTTAATCAAATTACACTATTAATTGTGGGTTTTTATCTTCTGATTCGGAATCTAGTCCATTTTAATTGGAGTAAACCTCCTTAACGTTATAAAACAACCCTGAATTGACAGGTATAAAATTGTCATTCATAGAAAAAACTGCAGTTTTTTTCCTGGCAAGAAATCTAGGGAGAGAGAGAAAGATTTGGATGTCATATTGTAGATATGAGACTAAATAGATTTATATAAAAAGTGGTTGCATTTGTATAGTTTATATATAAATGCAACCACTTTTTATATAAATCTGACACATTTTGTGCTTGTATATTGTCTGGCTAGATTTTGATGGTCCTAAGTAAAACTAACCACACTAATGTTGTATGAGATCTAAATTTCTCTTGTGTTGTTATTAATGTGGAAAGAATTGATTGAGGCTCTAACAAGTGACATGGAGGTAAAAAAAGGTACAGTTTCGGGTTCTTAAGGATTTTGACAATAATAAATAGCAGTTCCTACACAGGCTGGCTGCAGTGCTTTGATACAGTAAAAGGGAGTGGCAGGCTTTTGGCTTTCTTATTGATCTTTTCCCTCAACTTCCAATTCCTTAAGTATCACTGTTAGCACCATTTTGCAGACTGCACTTGAAGAATATGTTCCTTATTTCTCCACTTAATTTTCTTCATGCTATTACTTGACCAATGTGCATTTTTAATATTTTAGTTTATTAGAGCATGAATATTACCACCTATGGTTGTCTTATTGTCATGTATGGGCTGCTTATTGCAATTATAATAAAATATATTGTTGTCCTAGACTTGCATTGGCTTCCTGTTGTCTGTTGAAATGTAAAGATAAACAAGGACACCATACCATATAATTATCCTGAATTCTGCATAGCTTTTATGCATGCTCAAGTCTTGCTGGTAGATTGTGCTCCTTTAATTCATCATATGAATGTACATTTCTTAACAAAATTAAAGTTGGATCCTTTAAAAAAAAAGTTGATGTGAAGGAAGTCCACTGTTTCCAGATAAGAAATTGAGAAATTCTGTAAGACATTTCATGTGTTTTATCAGTTTCCTCTGTGATTCTTCTCTCTATATTGGAATGCTTTTTCCTTTGTCTTTGGTGGGGTTGATGATGTTATATTGTTTATTCTTTGGACCCAAGATTGCAGATATTGATTATGCAAGAATGGATTCCTCTGAAAATATCTGGACCTTGCTTTCTCTCTCCAACACCCTGTTGCAGTAATTTACACTAATTGTATCTGGCATGCTCCTTCCTAAGTATCGGTGGCATTAGCTATTGTTCTTTATTGATTGACAGGAGAGAAAAGCCTTTGTGCCTTTGACCATGTTTTTCTCTGTTTATTTGGGCAGTGGGGAATATTGGCGGGGGGAGTCCCACCTTTTCCCCAGAATTAAATTTAAAGACTTATCCAGAGCTCCCTAGATGACATCAAGTAATTCAGTATACCTTTATGAAGGCTTCCACTATTCAAGTGTTTCTTTTCAGTCCAGTAATATGTACTGGAACACCTCTTCTTGTATGAAATGTCATTTGATTATTTATTTATTTATTTTAAGAAATTGTCTCATTTAGTATGATTTGCTGAATAGCTGCACTTAGAATTCTAGTGTCAAGCATTTACCTGCATTTACTCTAGTGCTGACATCTAGCTTAGTCAAAAAACTTAAAGCAATTAATAACTGTGATTTTTTTAATTTAAAAATTGTATCCAACTGCTTTTACGGACAAAAAGGAGAAAGTAATATGTGCAAAATAGTCTGTTCCATGTCTAGTACACTATAAGCCATTTCTTGTCCTGAAAGATTAACTTCCGGAAGATTGCCAGACTAACCCAGGAATGGCTGGATTGTCATAGTCCAGAACAAATATGGAACATTCTGTAAATTCCTCAGAGGTTTGATCTCCAGAGCAGAATGTTTTGAACGGTCAAACTCTACAGGTAGTCCTCAATTTATTATTGTAATGGAGCCTGCCCATCACAGTCATAAGTCATATGAGTCTTAAAATGAGTTGGTCACATAACCAACCCAATTTTATGACCTTTTTGTAAGGGCCATTACATTAAGAGCAATTGTAAAGTGGTCACTGCGGTCATTAAGAATGCCACAAAAAGAATGGAAGTGCCAATTTTCAGAGAAACTATTGTAAAATGTGATCATGTGACTGCAGGACACTGCAAATGACAGTAAGTGTGGCTGTGATGCCAAGACCCATAAGTACCACTGGGGAAACAGCCATTGAATTTTAAATCCAGGTCATAAATAGCCCAAGTTAGATCCCGCGTAACTTCAAATGGTCGCAAGTCAAAGACAACCTGTAAAAAACCTTGGAAGGCAGGTTCTTCACATTTCTCATCCTGTAGTTCAAGTTGTAAACTTTTTTTTATATACACACAGATTAACAGGAGTGATTGCTGTAGTTCCCCCTATGACCTTGGACTGTGCATTTGCACTGAATGACTGCTATTCTGAATTACTTTTCCACAAGTCACATGGAAGCCAAGAATGTGCTTCTCCAGCAAAACTGGTATCTAAAAAGCTGTTTAATAATGAACTTGGAATTCTGAAAGATGGCAGAGTTCATTAGTTTCACTAAAGTAGGTTTCTTCCAAGAAGATATTGCAGTATTTGTCTGTGTGGTTAAGGCTAAAGGAGCTGTTATTGCGCAAACATATCTTGCTGTGCAATGGATTGCCAGAAAGTTTTATTAACTTTCCACAGAATGCATATTCATTTTTTGCAATGACAGGGTCAAGGCCTAGAGCCAGGGGTCCATAGTTACTGTTATTCTAGTCAGCTGGTTTAGAGAGATGCTTGAATATCGTAGTGCTCAAACTGCAGTTCTCATTATCCTATCCTGGGATTATTGTAACCTTTGCTTTCTGTGACATATCTACAGAATGCTCTCTTCTTCCTAGGCTCCAGTTTTCTATGGACACGTTAAATGTAATGGGAAGTTTAAAAAGCAAAGAAAAAAAATATTAGACCATAGGAGAACTAGAGTTCCAATGTTACAAGATTTATTCCTGAATATTAGTTGCTTTTTAAGAATGTGAAACATTTACTTCTGACAAGCACGGTAGTTATGTAACTCTAAAAACCTATTAGGCTATATTTGTGTTAGCAAACAAAAAGGCCAGCACAATTCATGGAGGGGAAAGGACCTGACTGATACCTTAAAAATCATGGGCCACAAAGGAACACCTGGTGCATTGATCAGCTGTTCAATGGCCCAGTCAATGAAGCCTGGAGGCACTGCAGGTGCTCAGCAGCTTGTCTTTGGGGGCAGAGATGGCAGCAGATTCTTCTGGCAGCAACAATGTTTAGTGGAGGGACTTTTTAAAAAACACCAGTGAGCCACAGAAGGCTGCTAGGAAGGCCATATTATGTGCAGACCTGTAATACAGTATACTAAATAGACTTGGTAATGTTAAGAAAATCAGACCCACTCCAAAGCTTTGGAAGACTGGAAAAGTTGAGGTAAAAGAGTCTGATGCTTAGCGGCATTTTGCTAGTGCAATTTCTACTTTTTTTAAAGGAAATTTGCAGGCATGAAATGGATGCAAAGATGCAGCTCTTTGACCTAAAAGATAAAATAGCTAATTAATAGGGTGAAGGTATAATGGTTCTATGTGTTCTTTACAGCTCATAACATATCTGCTATAGGGTTTTTTGTAGGTACAGCATAGATCCACAGGTTCAGTAAGCTGGACCTATGGAGCAATGGTGGGTTTCAAAATTTTTTACTACCTGTTCTGTGGGCGTGGCTTGGTGGGCGTGGCTTGGTGGCGTGGCTTGGTGGGCGTGGCAGGGGAAGGATACTGTAAAATCTCCATTCCCACCCCACTCCAGTGGAAGGTTACTGCAAAATCTCCATCCCTATCCCATTCCAGGAGAAGGTTACTGCAAAATCCCCATTTCCTCCCAATCAGCTGGGACTTGGGAGGCAGAGAATAGATGGAGGCGGGGCCAGTCAGAATTTTTACTACCGGTTCTCCGAATTACTCAAAATTTCCACTACTGGTTCTCCAGAACTGGTCAGAACCTGCTGAAACCTACCTCTGCTATGCAGATTGTAATAATTAAAGCTATGACTTGAGAAAAAGGAAGATAAATATGCTTTCACCAGTGCTGCTTTTTGTGTTTCCACAAAAGAAGGAAATTTTATAGGTAGTTAGCAAGTTAGCACCTTAACTTTGAGAGACAAAAAAAAATTAGGGTGCCAAGTTTTTTTGTATTTTATTTTTTAGAAAGCCTGAGGATTCCATTTGTCTTTTCTTCCTTCCTTGTATTTATTAATTAGCAGTTAGAGAGTTAATGTGATACTGAGCAAACCATGGTTTTAAAAGACCACACAACACAGGAAGCCAACCAACATACCCAAGTTATGACAAGTTATGACCCAAGATATTATCCTTAAGATCATTAGTATTGAAATGATACAGTTCTGTAATGCTGCGGTCTTCTTTGCTGCAATGATTAGGAGTATTATATAGAGTTCTGATTGTTAAATCTTTATGAGCATTGTGCATCTGGATAAAAGTTACAAAGAAAAATCAAATTTATCAAGCAATTGAAGCAAGTCCTCTCTAGGTAAAATTGGAACTCATGATGTTGACCTAGTTTAGGAATGAAATGCTGCAGGAAGAGAAAATAACTTGAGAATACCAAGAACTCAACACTGAGCTACATATATTCTTCATAATGGGAAAAATTTAACACATATGGATTTTATTTGGGGGGGGGAGTGATAAGGGTCATAAGATAAAGCTCTTTAAAATTATTCATGTTGTGGATAAAGCGGTTAGAGAGGTTTGTTTTCTCAAAATGCTACATGTGGAATCTACTTAAGGTTTTTCATAAGGCTGAATGATTGACAAACAGAAGTACTTAAGACAACATATAGGTAACATATGTTAAAATATGGTAAAATATGAACATATTTTTTTATAAATCTTCAGTTGATCATTGTGAGAAATCATTGTAAGAAATAAATTATTGGATTAGATAGATCTTTGCTTTGATCCAGAGTATAGTTTTTGTTTTCTTCTGTGTAGGTGAACTTTCATGGCCCGCCAATAAATTTATAGAAAGGTTTATAATTGGTGCATTTTTCTTATTATTTATTGAAGTATAGTAAGTAGAGGTTATTTTCCTAGCCGGAAACGTGAACTGGGAGTAATTTATTTTGATGTCTTTTATAGTAATAATTCAAATTAATGTTGAATTCAGTATATTTATTAGCACTTTCTCAAGTGTAGTTGCTGTACCTTTAAATATACTCTTGCTGTTTTCTGCTGCCATTCTATATTTCCACTGCTCCTTCACCTCTCGATCCTGAATAGTCTGCACTGATAAAAAGAAACTGCCCTCCTCTACAATCAGAGGCTTTCTACACTTCTCAATTAAGCAGCATAAAGCAATACAGTGAATTTGCTAATCAGGCTCTGTGATAGGGTTCTGTTTCAATATGACCTCCTGGACTTTATGTCTAAGTTACACAAGAATGTTCTGTGGGCTGAGGAAAAAGTTCCTTCATCTAATCAACAAAAGCTGCTTACAGTATGTTCTTAACCGTGCCCGAGTTAGATTTGTCACCTGACATTTAGAAAAAGTTTTTTTCCAGTCTTTCTTTTCCCCCTTTCTGCTGCTAATTAATGCTAGGAAGCCGAAATGCTGACGTATTCTGAAATGTATTGTAAAAGGAGACAAGAGGCACTGATTTTTATATTATGAATGTGAGGATAGTCTAAAATTTGTAAGCATGGCTGAGTACCTTAGTGCTGTCCAGGCTCATTTTTCTACCTAACTAGTAATTACTAAGCAGTTTTTTGACAGGATAATTAGAAAAGGAAAAGAACCATCATAGGGGATTACCCTGTTTTAAACATATTAGTCACCTTCTAGTTTCAGTAGGGAGAAGATGGGGATCATTTATCTTTTTCCTCAAGTTCTGTGGTTCCTATCCAGTACTTAGCTAGATGACCTAGGATTAGAAGTGCTATTGCATGCGAACCTGACCATTATAAATTGCCCTAAACACCTTGCAGTTTGTTTAGATTGCCCTAAAGAATACGGATAGAGACGTAGTGGCTCAGTGGCTAAGACGCTGAGCTTGTTGATCGAAAGGTCACCAGTTCAGTGGTTCGAATCCCTAGTGCCGCGTAATGGGGTGAGCTCCTGTTACTTGTCCCAGCTTCTGCCAACCTAGCAGTTTGAAAGCACATAAAAAATGGAAGTAGAAAAATAGGGACCACTTTTGCTCGGAAGGTAAGAGCGTTCCATGCACCTTTGGCGTTTAGTCATGCCAGCCACATGACCACAGAGACGTCTTCGGACAGCGCTGGCTCTTCGGCTTTGAAATGGAGATGAGCACCATCCCCTAGAGTCGGGAACGACTAGAACATATGTGCAAGGGGAACCTTTACTTTTTTAAAGAATACGGGTATCTTAGATTAACATGGCAAGGTGTCTGAAACAGACACCTGTTTTTCTTAAGAGAGAAAACCTTTGGAATATAAAGTGCCCACTGATCTATTTTTGTAAGTTGAAGAGTGGCTTACATATGGCAGCAGGCCTCAACTCACTGCAAAATAAACATTGATTCTTGAGCTTATTTTTTTCCTGAATTGTTCTGAAAGCCGTCCTATGATACTATGAGCCTATGAGCAGTGATGACGCAGTGGTTAGAATTCAGTATTGCAGGCTGACTCTGCTGACTGCTAGAAGTTTGATCCTGAGCGGCTCAAGGTTGATTCAGCCTTCAATTCTTCCGAAGTCGGTAAAATGAGGACCCAGATTGTTGGGGACAATAGGCTGACTGTAAACCAATTAGAGAGGGTTGTAAAACACTGTGAGCGGTATATAAGTCTAAGTGCTATTGCTATTATGTAGCTATATTAAATCATAGGCTGAAGGATAAGATTATTAATGCATCCTTGTGCTAGTCATTAATGATTGGATATATTCAATACTTATTGAATAGCTTTAAATTTGGTCTTAAGCCTATTCTAAAGCATAAAGCTAGAAAAAAAGTCAGATTTAAAAGTAATTAATTGGTGACAAAAAATGAAACCTATGTATGATCATTACATGGTTTTCCTATTTTTTCAAACTATTCTTTTATTATCTTGTCTTTCTTCTAGGAACAGAAAGTAGAATATTATACAGAGAAGTAGAATGGCAGAAGTTTCCACCAAGCTTCTGTAACATCAAATTTGCATTCTTTATGAATTATGCAAATTAGGGGATGTGTGTGATCTCTTGTTTTGCAGAAATTATTTTGCTAGTTATGCTTCACAGTCCATTTGTTTACTTAAAATTTTTGAGTTTCAATTGATATCGGGAATACATGTAAGAGAAAGCAGCTTTACTTAAAGAATATGAAAACTGAGTTTTTGAGTCGAGAAACACAAAATAATGATATTCAAAATAATACAAGTATTTTCTACATTTCTATGGAATTGTGGCTTGCATTCAATTCTATTTATATCCTTAGATGTTGGGCGATAATTGAATTGTAGATAAAAGAGAAACAGGAAAGGGATTTTTTTTTCATAAGAATGTAGAAAAAGCATCTATTTTCTCTTGCTTTGTTTTTGGGACTTGAGCTGGAGCGTGATTACATTGTTATAGATTAGCCATGTGTATCTTTATGTGCATGTAAGTTACTATTGCTTTGAAATAAACAGCAAGTTGGAATGGAAAGCTTATTAATCAATCCTGTTGCAATGGTAGCTGCCCAACTTAACTTGTAGTGTGTTATTAATTCAGAAAATCTAAATAGAACTAAGGGCTGAACTACAGAAAATTCATAGAATTATTAATAGTAACAATTATTTCATTAGATTAAATGGTAATCTAATTAATTCCAGTTTAAATTAACATATTAAGAGCAAATTTTTAAAATTCTCATACCACTAGCAAAATCCAGATTTCATTCTCGATCAGGCCTTCTAGCATTTGACACATCATATTAATTGGTTCTTGAATGAGACATATTTAAAAATATCAACATATTTCTTAAAACATATTTTTGGCATGCATAAATCATAACATTAGCCTCAAACCTATCCTGATATACCTTCCCCCTGAGTATTAAAATTGCATTGTTAGGATAGGTAGAAGAAAATCACCAGACTTACCGGGGAAGGGACGGGAAGGGACGGGACAGGAAATTTCTCTCAATTGATATTCATGCAGGTGAATATAATTCTAAGCACTTTCTAAAGCAGGATGTCAAACTCGCGGCCCACAAGCTGGATGCATCACATGCTGGCCACGCCCACACCCAGTTAACGAAGGGGAAAAAAGTTAGGATAGATCATGTGACGATGCGAGTTTGACATACTTGTTCTAAACGAACAATACAATAGTTATTTGGGCTGGTTATTGGGCTAGTAAGCAAAACCTGATGTTAACATCTTTATATTATTTGTGTTCCATTACATTTTATATTTTAGGATATATCAGAGCATTAGCAAAATCTTAGGAGAATATATCCAGTGGAAAGATTAGGAAAAACTGAACAGTTGGTTGTAGTACCAAAAAGAAATATAGGTGATCTGGAACATGTAAATTGTGTTTGAAAATGATGCTACATTATTGTCTCAAATATTCCATTTCTAGCAAACCTGATTTAAAACAAAATTTTCATTAGTATACTTAACCCTATCTTCTCAACATGCAACCCTGTCCCTCCAGATCTCCTCCTTTTTAATCAATATTTAATCTTCTACCTGTATTTAGGTTTCTTGCTGGGCTAATAAATCAGTTGGTTTACTTTGGATTTAGCACGTGGACCTTGTGGCTTATATACCATTATATATATGTGTGTATTATGTGTGTATGTGTATATGTGTGTGTATGTGTATATGTATACACATACACACACATTGTGTCACTGTATGTATACACACACACACATACACAATATATGTGTGTGTGCGTAAGCCAAATTGCTATGGCTTGTTTAGTACAATATGTCAAGATTAATACTATTTGCAGTATGTCAGTGTAGGAAGTTAGCACCCACCCCTTTCCTGGAAGAGTGAAATATTTTAAGAAATATGAAAAAGGCAGAATATTATATTTCCCTGAATGAGAAATGGAGAAGCATATTTTACAGACAAAGCAGCTCCCCCCTTCCTGCCCCCCACCCTTTGTCAATGGGCCACTAAGGCCTGGGCTAGTCTATTCTACATAACAAAGATCTGCCTCCTTCAGGCAGAGCCATAGTAGGAATTGCCATAGATCCAACAAAGATAGGATCAGCCCTCTACACAATAGCAGCAGAAACTCACCACATGTGACCTGGGAAGCACATGTGACCATCAGACAGCAAGGCTAGCTAAGACCCCAACCCCCTGGGAGTCTGACAACCAATCAGGATACTCTTTTGGGGCCCCAAGAAATGCAGAGCCAGAGAGAGCATAAAAACCCAAGGATTTACTGTATCTGCCCCTTTTCTGTTCAGGAACTCAAGCCATATGATCCTGTCCACCATTAAACCATCTTTCCAAGCAGCCTCCATGTTTCCAGTGTCTGTTTCCCCACTTGGAGCAGAACCTAGAAGGATGTTTCTTCCAACATCAGTTCACAAGTAAACTGGGCTTCACTGTGACCTAGCCATCTTTTCACGAAAAAGGTTCCATTTTATGAATTCAGATCAGAGAAGGGACATTTGGGATAAAATGTGATATTTTAAACATGATCTTTAACTTGTATAATAACACAAATTATGTTTCTGGAAACAAGAGTACTCATAAAAAGACAGTTTGTTGGGTTTTGTTGTGTGTGACACCCAACAAATGAACTGCTTTATTTCCAGTATTTAGTAGATAGAGATTGCTTCTTTTCTTGCTGCAAAGCTGCAAAGACAAGTAAGTAAGCTTTTGGAACTTAGAACTATTAAGGCTGAGCAACTGTTTTGTACCATCATCATTAAAAAAAACCAAACTTAAGTACCGATTTGCATACAGCTGTTAAAACAATGCAATCTGCTTGGGAAGACATTCGCTCAACTGCTGCTTTTTCTCTTTGTCCTTTTCCGTCTCTGCAACAGTAGAAACATGAATCACTTGTCATACTAATTGGACAGTGATAACCCAATCAGTGTAAATATATGCAGCATAATTCAACCTCAATTGTTTTAATTGCTTATATTCTGTGATGAGTCCTGCAACCTGCTTCGCCCAAGTTTAGCCCTACTTTGTGAATCAAGGCCCAATAACTAAAAGAGACTCCCATCCTCTTTCCAAAACTGTACAGCATACACCCAAACTTTGTCCCAAAGAATTGGAGGATTAACTAATGAAGAGAATATATTCTTGCATAAGGATGTTATGTTGGATGTCGCTCATTATCTGAAACAGTGCAGTGTCAACAACAATTTTAAAAAGTGGAAGACTCTTAAGAACTCCTCTATCCTATCGTTTTCAAAATGGCACAAATGCTACAGCTGCCACTTAGTATAAGTAAGTGGAATGAATTGAGGCATATAAAGACTTTGCTGAAAGGAAATAGAAAGCTTGATAGCAGCTTTCAGAAAAAAAGTGAGCCGCTTCTTTTAGATGCAAACCCAATAGGAAATTTAAAGATAGAGAAATAAAAATACATTTTTAATTGCATTATGGAAATTATTATGTAATATTTTAAATATATCCTTAAGCCAATCTTCCACAACCTGTTGCCTCGCCTTACAGATATTTTGGTCCAGTTCTTATAGTTAACAGGTTTTTGTTTTTGTTTATTGTGCTAGCATTTCAGACTGTTTGCTTTTTCAAAAGATTAAAGTAATATACCTTGAAACTAGACAGTATGTAGCATTTTCGCTTCTAGATTTTACTTATGATAATTTAATTGCAATGTATAAGAAATGTAAAAGGTTTAAACAGTTTTGGTTGCCCAAGGCTGAATAAGATCAGGGTTTTTAAGCTATAAAGATCAAAGTTCAAAATGTAGTTTGTGACTTTACACTCGTATCACTTGTTTTCTTCTGACAACAGAACACAGCATACAAGTAACACTTCTGCAGTTAAAAAATTAGAAATAATAAAATAGACTCAAGCAGCGAGGTTATTTTTTTATAATTCCTTTTAAAATTTTGTATTACTTAATATGATTAAATGTATAAAATCATGAGATTGGGAATAGATCACAAGAAGTAGAGTAATTGTGCATAAAATATAGAAAGGTGGAATTCTCAGTGAAAATAAAGAGAACATTCTTGTCAAGTATAAAATTTGCACAGAATGTTTACGTAGCTACTTAACTCCAATGTTCAGATGACCTGTTAGAGTCCACATAGTTTAGGCCAGTGATGGCTAAGCTTTTTCTCATGTACCGAAAATGCGCATGCTGGCACCCATAATGCAATGTACTGCCCGCGCATGCACACATGACCCCCCCTAACTCCCCCCGCCCCCCGTGAATGTGCGTGTGACCCCCCCCCGCCCCCCATTTTTGGCCTAGCAGGCCTCTGCAGCCCCCTGGACCCAAAAACAGGCCATGGAGGGCACACCGCACCCCCTGTGCATGCGTGCATGACCCCCGCACATGTGTGTGCAATCCCCCTGCGCATGCGTGTGCATCTTGCGCATGCGCACTGTCCGCCCTGTGTATCCCAAAAATCAGCTGGCCGGCAGGAGGCCTGTGCACGCATGCAGAGTGGAGCTAAACTGGGCGACGGCTCGCATGCCCGCAGAGAGGGCTCTGTGTGCTAGCTGTGGCATGCA
Organism: Pantherophis guttatus; assembly: GCF_059756535.1. NCBI lineage: Eukaryota > Metazoa > Chordata > Lepidosauria > Squamata > Colubridae > Pantherophis > Pantherophis guttatus. The sequence continues at coordinate 268,868,884 of NC_142063.1, read as the reverse complement.
TGCCATAGGTTCGCCATCACAGGTCTAGGCCATTTTATCCCTTTTTTTCTACAATTCTCCATATTCTTGGAATTTAAAGCACTGTTGACATGAAATGGCTTTACAGCCATTATATTATCTGCAGTAAGATTTGATAGTAGAGAACAATCTGTTCCCCATAATCCTGTGCAATCCCTGAAAGTCTTATGTGCAATTACCAGATCTCTAAAATTGTGTAATGTTTAATGTAATAGAAGTGGATATATGTTATAAAAACTTGAGTAGGAAGTAATTCTTTTTTGTTGCATATAACAGGAAAGATTTTTGTAGGTAACAGCATCTAAGCTACTTGACTTATCCCCTCAAAATTGATAGGGTTATATAGACCAGGAGGGGGTAATTAAGATATAAGCTAAACTGAGAATTGCATAATAACTCAGAAGTGGCCATTGCAAATACCCTTCTGTTTACTGCTTTGCATGGTGCTAGTACTAAAGTTTTTGATTTGTTAACCTTTTAAGTTTCAAACAGCAAGGTGCTATTTTGTGCCTCCCAGGTTTTTGTTAATAGCTGCCTGCATACATGTGAGTTTCATTCAGAGCATCCAGGAAGAAGGCAATAATAATAAAGTAGTCTTTGACTTACCAGTCACTTAACAAATGTTAAAAGTTACAATGGATTTCAAAAAAGTTAGTTATAATCCATTCTTGAAGTTATCATTGCTGTACCACCCCAGCAGTCACAGTCACATGATCTCACTTCAGATGTTTGGCAGCCAGCTCCCATTTATGACTTTTTTTTGCCATTGTCTATTGGTAAACTGAATTCAGACTTATGACCATGTGGTTCACTTAACAATGTGGTGACTCGCTTAATAGACATTGTAAAAACAATTGTAAAATTGAAGTCACATGGTGACTAAATTTATGACTACAACAATGTACAGCCAAAGTCCCAGGATCAATGTGGTCATAAATCAAGGACTTCTGTACAGAATTCTCATACTTGTTCTGTGTACTAGTGCAGGGATCTCCAACCTCTGGGCCGTTTGTCCACTAGTGGGCCATGAGCTGTTTGCAACCAGGCCGCAGAAATGGTGGATGAGCGAATGCCCATCCCCACTTCCCACGAGCAAATGGAGCTGCGTGCACCCTTGCCAGCCACTTGTGCGGAACTGTTCCCTCTCCCTCCTCTCACCCGTCTACCAAGCTGGAAAGATTGGGGAACTCTGTACTAGTGTAAAAGTATTTCATTGATAAGTATAATTTAATTGTACATGGCCAACAACACTAATTGTTGTTCTATATTTCCAATGCTATGTTCTCTACCATATTGATAGCCATGAAAATTTTCTTTCTGTGACCTTTAATACAGTCTTCATCAACCTAGTGCCCTTAAGATGTGTTGGTGAGCATTAATCATCTAGCCAACAGGGAGTTGTAGTCCAGTAGTATTTTGGGGTATTTGAGAAGGCCACTCATATATTCATTATGCACACCCTACCATATTTGAATTTATAGAAGAGCAGACCTCAATCTTCTGAAATTAAAGAATGGGGGGAAAAATGGATGTGCCCAAAATAACATTTTCACATTATCCATATATCAGATGAAAAGATAAAGATGTGGCTGTCCTGATATAAATCTATTGATCTTTTACTAGCACCAAAAATTTAAGTACCTAAATGGTATAGTTGGTAATGTTTGAAAGAAATGTTGAAAATTGCAAACTAATAAGTTAATCTTAATGTGCAGTGGAATCCATGGAATTTAATGTGCTTTGTCATAAACAGCCAACTGATAACTAGTAATAATAGAACAAAAAATGGCCAGTACAAATTGCCAGTCATTTGTTTTGCAGAATGGGATTGTGTAATTGTCTTCATGGCAAACATTCTTCCTTGATTACATAATGATATGTTCAGTAAAAGTTAAGTTACTGTTGGCTTCTGAATAGGTAAGAAACCTGGTATCAGTCTTTCAATGTTTGGACTAGTTGTCTTACCATATGTGATATTCAGTATTAAATAGTATTCAGCATTCGAAAAAGAGGTCATTTCATACATTTTGAACCTAGAATGATCAGTTTTAATATTTTGCTAATGCATTGATTTTAGCCAGAATCATGTGCTAGAGCAGGGGTGTCAAACTCAAGGCCCAGGGGCCGGATCCAGCTCACGAGGTGCTTAGATCTGGCCCGCCCTGGAAACAGCAAAGGATTGGCCCATGGTGTTTCTGGCAGCAAAAACGGACTCCTGAGCTCTGTTATTGGCTGCAGTGGCCTCCTGCAACTCTCCCAAGCTCTGTTTTCACTGGCAGAGGGTTGCAGCAGGTCGTTGCAGCCAAAAATGGAGCTTGGGAGCCCGTTTTCGCTGGCAGAGCGCTTGGGCCACCACAGGTGCCCCCGACACGAGTGATGTCGACCTGGCCATGCCCACCCCAGCTACTCCCACCTGGCCCTCCGACATCAAACATAACCCTGATGCAGTCCTCAATGAAATTGAGTTTGACACCCCTGTACTAGAGATAAATGGATGTATGAAACAAACATTATAGCTCAGATTTTCAAATTAATATACTTTCCTGTAACTATCTATAAACTGGGAAATTATTGGGCCTATTTTTTTTCTTATGCATTATTTTAATCTTTTCTTCTAGGTCAATGTTCGAGTTACCACAATGGATGCAGAACTGGAGTTTGCCATCCAGCCTAATACTACAGGGAAGCAGCTGTTTGACCAGGTTAGTGTAAGCATGCATGGATTTTTTTTAAAAAAATTGCAAGTGAGAATTTGATTTCTGATAAAACATAAACCTGGAAACCATGGATACTACAGAATAGTATTCCTCTCCTTTTTATCTCTTCAATCCACTGACCATCTCTACCTATTCTTAAGCCCAAGAAAATAAAACTACCACCTATATATACTGCTATCAGCTGCAGATTCAGTAAATGTGGTAGTTAACATTTCCCTTGCCATTCTATTTAACGTTAAGCTAGGTTTTTGACCTTTCATTATTGTATTTTCATAATACAATACTATCAGCTAACAAAAGTTCTGCTGTGTCCTTTAATATATTTCTTATAGATTAAAAGACAATGTACATCCGTATCTTATTCTCCTTCCTATTCTGAAGCATTTCATTTTCCCAGACTCATTTCTTATAGCAATTTCTTATTCATTGTAAAAGTTCCTCCGAACAAATAACACAGATATGTTATGACATGTCTGTTAGCCTGAATATAACTAATATTCTGTCACCATTTGCAAATCAAAGGCCTTGTTGTACTGAAGAGAACAAATTTAAACTTAATAACTTTTGTTCTCCTTATTACTTATCTTACATTAGCTATCTGATCACGTATCCGTCTGCCTTTTTGGAAACTTGTCTGTTTATTCCGCATAAAACTCATCATTCTTCATAGGATATTAAGCAAAATGTTGTTTTATTTAAAAAAAAAAGTACCATGGTTTTTGTTTTTTGTTTTGCTTCTGTTTCATCTCTTCTTCATTAGTAGCTTTACCGTAGCTGTATATTTTCCCGTGATTTTTCCAAACCTCAAGTTGTACCTTATTTTTTCTTTTATTCACTATTTATTGATATTTTTGACTGAAATAGAAGGATCTAGGGAACCATATGCAGTCCACCGGTTGCCTGTATTATCCAGCTATAAAATATTCTATTAGCTTCTCCCCACACACACACACCATTGGGGTGGGATGGCATGTTTATTGGATGTTTAGTAAGTCTGAAAATATTGAGTTAAAGTTCTGAGGAACAAATCCTAATGCACTTCATTAGAATTCTAATTAGAATGACATAACATTAAATAGTCAAGACTGATTATTGGTGATGTTACCTTAATAAACTTTCAAGTCTTTAACAGCAATTTGCAAGATGTTCAGTCTAGACTACTATTATGTTCTCTGTTGAACAATTCTGCTGCTGTATCCTCCCACTTTTCAGTTTCAGGAAAGGCAATTTGTCTAATGGCAATAAGGCCAAGCGCTTATTTCAGGGTTCAAAAAAATATAAGACAGGGTCTTATTTTGGGGGAAACACGGTGTGTGTGTGTGTGTGTGTGTGTGTGTGTGTGTGTGTGTGTGTATAAAAGCACTAACATGGACATGTATTGCAGGCACAGCATTTTTTTTTTTTGCTTTTTTTCCTGCTTTTCCTGACTAACACCTGCTACAGATTCTTTTACAACAGGTTTTCCTTGCTAGTGTAATAACTATAAAACTTGCTTTGTTTCCCCTATTTGAAATTCAGCAGGGTTTTTTGGGGGTGGGGGTGTTTAATTACTATTTTTATTATCCTGAGCTACCTACTTTTTCTCAATGTTTTAATTCTGGTGCATATATTTTCCAGCTCAAGTAAATAACAATCAGAGAAATCATACACCTTGAGCATACCTATCTCTGAAATGTGTCTTTTAAGGAAGCAGTTCTCAACATTTTTTTTTCATTAATTTTTACAATCTTCATTTGGGAATTCAAGCTTCTATATGTCTTATGTCTTACTGCCATGAGGAAATATGCCCAGTAACTTTTTTATTTTTACCTTGCTTATATCATTTTCCATTTCCTACATGAAATGAAACCAAGTAATGCACTTTATCATGTATGATAGCTTCATGGTCATAGAGTTGTTTTATGATGATTACTGCTAATTAGAAGTTGGAAGAGACTTTATCTTAAATTAAATGCAGTAACCAGAGGGAAATTACAGCTACTGGATTATTGTTTGGCTGGAGGCAAGTTAGTCAAGCTATCTATCAATAGCCTACAATTTGTTCAAATTGGTGAACAGGTCAGAAAAAATAAATAAGTTAAAAGCAATTGTCGCGAACTGTAAGTAATCAGAACATTTGTCAATGCAATTAAATATTCATTTGATACAAAAATAAATTGATAATGCTAAAGTAAAACTTCAACAGTAAGATAAACAGCATATAAATGTAATGATAAATAAATAAATAAATAAATAAATAAATGTATTATTTTGAACCTGATTTTCTGCTTTAGCCATTGATTTCTCAAGGTAGGATGATCCCCTGAAGGCTTTCATATCAGTATACAAAATCTCTCTTTCTAATATCCCTACTACCATTGTTCTTCAGATTCTACAAATATGAATCATTCTTCTATTGCACAAAAATTTCCTTTCTATTTTGGCTGCTTACAGGAAAACTGCATTCCTCTGGCTTCTAGCTGCTCCACTCTTCTTCCCTTTTCTCTGAATCATGCTTACGATCCACATTGAGACACTCTAGCCGAGAGCTCTGCATTTCTCATCTCTCTACAGGGGCTTATCCTTATTGCTTGCCAAGTTTATTACCGGTATAAGTGAGCCCCATTTCTGGAAGGTGAGGACAGTGTCACCCACATATACCCAATCACAAATTCTCCACTTAGAGAACTGTATTTTCTTACTTCTTTTTTTTTTTTTGAATTTTTTTTTTTTACTTTACTTTACTTTTATTTGATTTATATACCGCCCTACTCCCGAAGGACTCAGGGTGGCGAACAGCCAACAATAAAATACATACATACAAAATTTAAAAAGCAGAAATAAAATCGAATTAAATAGTTTGGCCCAGACAGATTAAAACTCCAATCAATTTAAAACAAATTTAAACTTTGAATATTTAAAAATACTAAAAAATATTAAAAATTGTTTAAAAAGAGGGAGAAAATTAGACCAGGCCCGCCTGGTGAAATAAAAAGGTCTTTAGAGCGCGGCGAAAGGTGCATATTTAATTATGGTGCATTAGTCTTCATTGATTTATAAAAGATGCAATATTGAAACATCATTGCCATGTTTTATTAAGGTGTTGTCATTATTCAAAACTACAGTATGGGTCCAAACTGAATTTTCCTTGGACAACACTCTGAGCTTAATGTTAAATAAATAGTAGTACTATTATAAATGATCTTATTTCAAGCAGAATTACATTTTAGTTACTTTTAACATTTTGAATAGTATTCTAAATAATTGTTTTATATTTTAATCTATCAGCATGAACAGTATGTCAGTCTTCTTTTTTTTCTCAACCGAGTTTAGAAAGTTAAGCGTGGATGCAATACTTTTTGTCATTTGCTTGATATGACAAAACTTTAATGGTTTAATATTGCCTGTATGAATTGTCTTAGGAAGTGTTACAGCTTTAAACCCACTGCTTCAACCTTTCCTAATTCCTTTCAGGTGGTGAAGACTATAGGTTTGCGGGAAGTATGGTACTTTGGTCTTCAATGTATGGATAATAAAGGTTTCCCAACCTGGCTGAAGCTTGAGAAAAAGGTAATGAAATGAGCTCATTTTGATAGCAATAGCACTTAGACTTATATACCTCTTCATAGTGCTTTACAGCTCTTTCTAAATGGTTTACAGTGTCAGCATATTGCCCCCAACAATATGGGTCCTCGTTTTACTGACTTTGAAGAATGGAAGGCTGAGTCAGCCTTGAGCTGGTCAGAATCGAACTTCTGGCAGTCAGCAAAATTAGCCTGCAAAACTGCATTCTAACAACTGTGCCACCTCGGCTCTGAAATATTGTTGAAATATTGGCCAGCAAAAGCCAACAAGAATAGGATATTTGTCAATTCACTTACTCCTATCCCCTTTCTTTAGGATCCAGTGCTGTTAAAATAAAGCAATTTGTTGAGATGGTGTTTAGGTTGGGTATTGATAAGAAGAGATAATCACAGCTATTCATCTGTCATCTCACTTGAATAATAAGGGCATGTGCGCTTATAATTCAGAAAGAGTTACAGATGTCATTGTCCATGTGCTAGGACAATAATAGTCTGTGATGGACTGTAGGGCAAGAAGCCATTTACACCTTGAAGTACTCTTAGCAGACACAGCAGAACCATCTAAAGCAGATTTTCAGTACAACTAGCATTTGGTTTTGTAATTTCAGGTTTTTGATACCGTCTTGTATAGGAATTTCATTTTTTTAAATGTACAAATAAAGATTCTTGGCTGTCTGGTGGGGACCAGTGAGTTGGCAAACTGAGTGTGCACTCACAGTATATGCATACATACTGAGAATCTGAACACAGTTTAGTCTCAACATTCCTTTAATCTACTCATAATACGAGCATTGTGTTTATTTCAGTCATCTCAGTCTCTTGGTACATGTACATAAGTTTCTAAATACTTTTCAAGACTAGTCAATCTGCCTAGAGTGGTCTGTTCTTACAGATACAATGGAGACTAGTCAAGACATAGGACTTCATAGTCCACACTGATTTAAAGAATTACCTCACAAAATTATTTTTCCACTGACCTATTTGTAATCATTCATAGGAGGCATAAATAGTATTAATATCTGTTAAAGAAAAAAAGTGAAGATATAATCTGGTCCTGCACAACTTAATACTTGAATAGATTAAAACAGTATGATGGTATTTAAAAAAAAACATATGAAGTTTATGTTAGTTGTTCACAAGATTTTCCAGATTGTGCTCAGTTCATGCAAAATAGAAGTTTCCATCTCCCTCCCCTTAATTTTATAAAGCTATATATTTATAGATTTTGCAATCAATTCAGTTGAACTGACAATTGAAACAGCTATGTCAATTATCAACGTTAATTTAGTAGATGCTGTTTAAAATGGCTAATCCTATATGCTTAACACAGTTTATTTTGTGCATAGTAGGAGTGCTGATGCAGAAAAAGCAATTTAAAGGGACTATATAAATGTGTAAACTCAGGTTATGTTGTGATACCGAGATAAAGAAGTTCCAAGCAGTCAAGAACACATAATCTAAGCGAGATAATGTTTAAAATACTTAACACCATTTTATTTTTCATTATTGTAATCCAGATGTGTTATAATGATGGATAATTTTTCCCTAGTGGGCTCTTATTAAGCAAATAAACAAAGAACAAGCATACTCTGGTTGACACATGGAGGGAACAAATATTAGGAAGTGTCTCCAGCGTTCCTTACCACAAAGCCAGATGTGTAAACAGCAGCCTTTTTGATTTTTCGAAAAGACATTTCACTTCTGTTAAGTACTAAAGCAATTTCCAAGCTCAGAGAGCACCAAGGACCCTTTATGACCTTCCTAATAGTTACTGAGCAACATTATTGATCAAGTCATAAGAATCAGAAAGGCAACTGAAATGGTTGTTTTAACACTGGTATTTTGGGGGGAAGAATAGCTTTAACTACTTCAGTAGACGCAGTTGTTTTTACAGATTTAAAATAAGTTGATTCTTTGGAGTTGCAGACAACCATACAATTCAAAATATGTAATAACTTAATAATAAAATTTTATTATTGATTGGAATTGGGCAACACCTACATTGAATAAATAAATATCTTTGTTTTCAACAAGTTAGTATTTCATAATTTACCAATACTTATTATTGGTTTTCTTAATTTATCTCTACTTAGGTCTCTGCTCAAGAAATCAAGAAAGAAAACCCTCTCCAGTTCAAATTTCGGGCCAAGTTTTTTCCTGAGGATGTGTCTGTAGAGTTGATCCAGGATATCACGCAGAAGCTGTTCTTCTTGCAAGTGAAAGAAGGAATTCTTAGCGACGAAATCTATTGCCCACCTGAAACTGCTGTCCTTCTTGGATCTTACGCTGTGCAATCCAAATTTGGAGATTATAATAAAGAACTGCACAAGGCTGGATATCTCAGTTCTGAACGCCTGGTCCCCCAGCGGTAAGCACTTCTGTTGAAACCCTGAGGCCCAGCTCTCCCCAATTCTATTGAATGAACTTCCAGATAAGAATGTGGGATATGTAAAAGACACTAGAACAGCTTTTGCAACTGTTACAACTGATAGCCAGTGTAATAAGAAGAGAGTGACACAATAAAATAAAAAGTCAGATTTGTTTTTCAAAATGTTGATAAAGCCAAAATACCAGTAATAGAAAGGAACTACAATATGTTATAATTTTCATGAAATTTAGCACAATATAAGATTTTTAAAAATGTTTTAGAATATTAGGAATGTTCATTGCTTATGGGGTTCTAGTACTGCACATAATAGCAACTAAACATGGTAGTGAGGCTAACACTTAAGGTTTTGAATCAATCACTATCTCTCTTCTCAAACTACTTCAAAGGATGGTTGTTATAGGGAAAATTAAAGGAACTATGTGTACCACTTTGGGGTCCTGAAGTAAAATGTGATCTAAACCTAATGAAAATTGCAACAAACAAATGGGGAAATACTATCAACATAGAGTGTCAGTTGAATAGGTCTATTATTTCTCAATTCACTTCTGGTTTCAGTTAACAAACTAATAAATTGCTGCTACTTAACACTGCCTCAAGACATCAGTTTTTCCATGGAACATTTGAGTACAAAATTCATGGGCCCAGGGACCTTTGCAGACATCTGCACATCCTTAAAGAATAACTTTGTAGTAAAGCTAGAGTTTAATCATTAAAAGACTAGTGTTGGAACTTGATCAAGGTTCATCTTTTTTAAAAAAATCTCAAAAAAGTGACCTTTTTTTACTTTAAATGTTTTGTGCCATCTTTTCCATATACCCAACTTTGCAACACATAACATTTTTGTAAATAAAACAAATTGAACCTTAAATTTCATGGTATATCTTTATATTTTTAGAGTAATGGATCAACATAAACTATCTAGAGAACAATGGGAAGAAAGAATTCAAGTATGGCATGCTGAACATGGTGGAATGCTTAAGTGAGTTATATCATTGAATTTTTTTATTGACTTTTAAAAATTGGTCTTAATTATTTTCAAAATGTCCAATGTTTAACATTCTTATTCCAAACCCACATCTTATATGAGATATAAGCACTAGAGAAGATTTTTAAAGCACCACTTTCTTTGAAGTACCTTTTGTTCTGCACTCATATTAAATTACTATTGATATGAATAAGATATCCAGCATGTATATACTATATAGGCAAAGCCAAGATGATTGAGTAGAGTTAGTGAAATAATAGTGAACACACAAATGGGAGAAAAAGCATAAAAATTGACAAATGGTTAGTAAAGTGCTGATATTCCATAGGGAAGTGAGTTGATTCTTTTAGATCTATTACATCTAGCAGTCTGATTATTTTATTTTCCCAGCACCTCAAAGCTCTGCATCAGTCTTGAAAACAAGTCTTAACATTTCCCATTTCATATTAACCAGAGAAAATGCCATGCTGGAATATTTGAAGATTGCTCAGGATCTCGAAATGTATGGAATCAACTATTTTGAAATAAAAAATAAGAAAGGAACAGACCTTTGGTTGGGAGTAGACGCACTTGGGCTCAACATTTATGAAAAGGAAGACAAGTAAGTGGAGATATTTGTAATCCTTTGTAAGACTAAAGAGCTGCTCTTGTGCCAAAGAATTACCTCATCTGTGATGTGTACTTTTATAGAAATCATATCTGCTAAGGTCACCTTGCCTTTCAGAATATATGCTAAATAATATTGTGCTGGGGTGCATATGACTTCAATGTCACTTACCTTGCTTTATCTCTTTAACTGCATTGTTTTCTCCTTAAATTCATGTACAGGCATGTGGTTTCGGAAGGACAGACAGGGGCTACAGTGAAATAATCAGTGCATGGCTTGTCTTTATTATTATGTATCATACCTTAATGATAATTCTAAAAAAAAAATCAGAAGCCAAGTCCATTTTCAGCTGTCAAATTTTTCAACAAAAGCAAGAACAATCACCTGCATGATCTAGGCTTCAGATATGAGCCAAAGGATAATGTAGACAATCCATGATCCATTAGCACATTCTGCTTTCCATATATAATATAGGCTTGTGATGTTTGCCTCCCCTCACAAATTTCAGGAGAGCTCTGGTGAAACTACTTCCTCCACCGCTTCAGCTGACCTACAGAACTTCCTCCCATTTTGTTGGAGGGAGGAAGAACAAAGGGAGTGACAGACCACAAGGAAAACTGCATCCCCACACCCTATTCTGGCATGTTCCCAAGGGACCTCCCTCCAAGGAGAAAAATGGCTCACCCTTTGACCATCAACACACCCGTGCCAGCAGGCATCTGAGTCACTCATTCCTCCCTTACCGGCCACCACTGTTAAGAGATTTCAGATTTCAGCCTCAGTTCCTAAGCAATTGGGAATAGGGGCCAAAGGGAGATAGGGGAGTGAAGATAAAGTCCTCCCATTGTGCTGAATAACTTAAGGGTTTCTGGGAAGTGTACTCAAAAGGTATGCTGCTAAATTAGGCCACAACTCTGCCAAATTTTAATCCCTTGGGAATCATGGGTTCCAGTTGTTGGATGTATTCTGTAAATTAGCCTATGATGCATTGTGTCACTGAATTGAAGATTACAAAGTATCAAACAGATACATATATTATAGTCTTATAGTCTTAATAACCTGTTCTGTATTGCATGTGTTACATAGTCAGGGAAGAGTGCACATTTTACCTGTGGAGAGCCTCAGATTGAATTCCTGTCATCTTTAGTTAAGGCTAGGGGAATCTCTGTTTCGAGAGCTGTGGTTCATTAGAGTAACCAAGTCTGAGCAGAATGTATTCACAGTATCGCCACCGTGTAAGAAACCTTGCTTAATCATCCAGGATTCTCACTCAGCTTTCTCCCCAATGGAGAACTTTCATTATGCTCAATTGACAGTTTTTTATAATCGGTTATTCCATGCTAGGAGCCATTAGTGTGAAATGATTCTTAGCCAACAGGTTGGCTTTTATCTGGAAATAGCTCAGGTAAAATCAAGTTAAATCCTTGGAATACCAAATTGACAATCTTTGTTATTTTAAGCCATAGCTCTAGGGTTCCTTATTAAGGAAGAGATTTGAGGAAACAGCATAGTGATAATCTGGAAATGAGGCAGAAGTAATTGAATGATAACAATTGAATGTAAAAAGGAATGGTTCCTTTTCACATAATACTTGTTCAATACAGCAAGGATGTACAAGTTTTGAATTAACTTGAGCTTACCTTTGAAGCATAGTAAATTATTTATAAATAGTAACTTGGCTTTGTTTCCAAGACACATTTTAAGCCGTATAAACATTCAAACAGGAGAAATTGCCAGCAAACATTAAAAAAAGGCTACATGCTAGGTCTTTCTTGATGTTTTTAATCAAAATTATACCAAGATTACCGAATAAGGTTATTTTTTTTTCTAGCAACCCTATCACACCTAGAAAATAAGGAGTGTCGCTCTAAGGATTGCATGAGTGAAACTACTTCTAGATTCTTGAATGACAGGTCTCTTTGTGTAGCCACAGTCATTCAAACTGGTTTTACAAGCTATATAAAGCCTGCAGGAGGAAACATTTGCTTCTGAAGGAAAATCTGGGGAGGGGGATGTGCACAGACAATTAAACATTGGCACATCTAATGATATGGAAGTTAACTTGTTGCTTCCCCCACCTTTATTTTTTTTAATACATACATAGAATGCATAGAAATTGCTGGAGGATGGAATATGATAAGGCATACCTTATGATACTGAGTTTAGCATATAATACTGAGTTTAGCATATAAATAACAGCACTTCTATTTTTTTATTATTTTATTTTTATTTTTATTATAATACTATGACAAATACAAAACACACAACATACACACACTCTCTCTCTCTTTTTACAGCTATTTCGTGCTGGTCATCTTCTAATATTTACATTCTCCCCCATTTCCTTTATACTATTCCATTTTCTTCTTGTCCCTTTCTGTTTTAATCAATATGATTGTTAAAAAACAGCACTTCTATTTTTCATTATGAAAACTACCTTTGCATTCCAACACGTAATTACCGCATCGATATCTTTAAAACAGGCTGTATATGTTGAGAAGCATTAACACACAATGCTCCAGTTATAATATTCTGTGTGAGTTATATACTTGTGTGTATCTTTGTATGAGGAGGATTATCTTTGCTCAGATTTTAAGTTCTTACGTAAGCCCTGCTCTAACATGGATCTCTACCAGATAAAATTTACCTACATATTGTAAAGGAGATTTAAATGGATGAAACTTATGTGGAAGAGTCTTTTGTCTCTGTGAGGATGGCAATGTTCCACTTTAAAAATCGTGATGTAAAGATGAATACAGGTGTTAGAACTATAAGCGTACAAAGAGAGAAACTTTGAATTATTTCTCCCCAATCCCTGGTATTTGATGCTATGGAGAAGGGTATAAGCAGTCATGCAGCTTGTGTACTCAGAAATGCTATTTACTATTAATTGGTGCTAATGCTATTAACACCAAGTACCAAATTGTGTTTGGCAAAACACATATTGTCATGATGCCTCTTTGATCGCAAATCCAGGGTGGATTTGATTTAAATCAAATCGATTTAAATCATGATTTTTAAGAGCATCTCTGTCATCTCTCTCCTGCAGCAGCTCCTCCTCTGACCCGCTGTTGACTCACTGACAGTCCCAATATTGCAGAATATATAGCTTCATGCTACATAACTAAGCTCCATTTCATGCTGAATAAACTAAATTATTAATGTATCTTAAATAGAAAACTATCTTTAGATAGATTTTTACTCCAGAAGCATTTTATTAAAATAAATTTGATAAAAATGAAAAAAATTCCGATTTAAATTTTAAAAATCTGATTTAAAAAAAAATCATTGATTTTTATCCACTCTGCATTAAACCAAGTAATCTGTCTTTTTTTTGCTTGGTATCCATCTGGTAAAAGCCATGTTCTGATGTTTGTGAAGGTTGAAGTAACTTTTGTTAGGTGCCAGCTGTTCAACTTATTGCAGAAATCTATAACCAGATTTCTATAATCCGTGACTTATGTCCATTTGTTTTTAATGACAGTTTGAAGTTACAGTGCTCTTGGAAAATGTGACATGCCCATCCTCAAAAGTTACTACCATTACAACAACTCCCACAGTCACGTGATCGCAATTCAAGCACTTGACAACCAGCTCACATTTACAATGATTCAGTGTCTTGTGGTCACATGATCACAATTTCAACCTTCTCTGCCAGCTTCTGACAAGCAAAGTCAATCGGAGAAGCCAGATTTCTTTAATAACTGCATGATTCACTTAATGACTATGTGATTTGCTTAACAACCATAGTAAAAATATTGTAAATTTAAGTCTGACTTGCTTAGTGACCAAAATTCCAGTAGTTGTGGTTGTAAACCAAGGACTACCTGTAATTAAGCCAGATTTCCTGGACTGTGTTGTGGATTGTTTCCTTACCTGTATCTGCTTTGTTGTTTTCAGGTTAACCCCTAAAATTGGCTTCCCTTGGAGTGAAATTCGAAACATATCTTTCAATGATAAGAAGTTTGTTATAAAACCGATTGACAAGAAATCACCAGTGAGTATAACTGATAATAAGAGTTGCTCCTAATGAAAGAGAATAGTGGTTATTTATTTATTTTGTAAGGCCCCACCTGTTAATTTCCATAAATCTTAGAATGAAATTGCATGCTCATTCAGTAATTGAATTATAGTGGAAACACTGGTTTCTATAAAATAAATTTGGTTAATGGCTGAAATTGCTTCAACAAAATGCGGAATGCTCCCTTCTCTTCATCATGTCCATATCAGTATGTTAGACTGTTTGTTGAATCATTTTACTGTATTTATTGAATATTAATATTACAGTCATTACTTTCTTTCTCTTATATTCCACAAAATTGCAGTCTTAAAATTGCAGTCTTAAAAATGATAACTTGTAAAAAAAAAATTATCATAGAAATATTTCCTTATTCAGTAACAGCTTCTATCGTTGCATTGTAGAATTTAATTTTCCAGGTAAATTTGAAATAATCTTTCTGTAAATCTTTTTAAGAGGTTGGCATATTGAAAAAGATGTCTTGTTTTGCTTTCTTTTAAATGGGTGAATGGGTCTCACCAGAAGCTGCTTCAGTTTCAGAAACAACTTCCTCTCTTTTAAATATTTGATTAGTAGAAATTCTTTGCAGGTAAAGACAAAATTTAGTCATGTAGCTATTAACCATATTGAAATTTTGTATTCCAAATATTCACTGGAGCCCTGAATAACTTCATTGTGTTCTTTTTCTTAATGTGAGCCTCATTTTCTCCTTTTGGTATTTCATAATTTCCCTTCTGTCTTTGTTCCATCCTGCAAATGTACTTGCTCTCATACTTTGCTATTAAGAACCTAGGGACAGAAGTTTTGAATTTGGATGATTTCCATACCATTACTAACCCAGGCACAAAGCACAATGAATATCACAAAAGAGGCTGTTAGAGAAGTATTGTTGTAGCAGTTATTAAATTGGTTGGGCTCAGAAATTATTAATGTATTTTTAGTGCTGAAATTAGCAATCATCGGTCAGTTGCCGGAAAAGATCTAATCCCTATATGATTAAGCAGGTTAATTTGTTACTGCTTGGATTTTCCATTAGAAAGAACTAAGGGGCAAGTGAAAAGTTTTAACACAAAAACTATAAAGTAGGGCGCTGCAAGTCTGAAGGTGCATGGGTGTCTTTTTAACCTTTTCATCTCTTCTTGCCAGGACTTTATATTTTATGCTCCTCGCCTAAGAATCAACAAGAGAATCCTGCAGCTGTGCATGGGAAATCATGAGCTGTATATGCGCCGTAGGAAACCTGATACCATTGAGGTCCAGCAAATGAAAGCCCAGGCCCGTGAAGAGAAGCACCAGAAAGAGCTAGAAAGGTGTGTGCAGGAGCATGGGAACTACAATATGGTATAACTCAATTGGGCCCCCTACATTAAGTGTGATCATTCTGCAGTACATATGTTGATAGCCTTACCATACCATAGCATACATGGCAATTACAGGGTTACCAGAAATTAAACCTAGAGTGAGTATAGATTGGTAAGAGGTTGAGTTGCTTGAGACCTTCACATCTTCTTTGCTTCCTTCATGGTTCCTTAATAGAAAAGTTTAGGTCACCAATCATGAGTGATTAGAAATGCGATAAGGGGATATAATTAGAAAAAATTGGGATTCTGCTGAAATGGATAGACTAACTTTAAAAATTAAAGATAAAGAAGACTCAGAATATTATTGGACATGGAATAAATTTTATGAATGGATAGACACAAGAGGTAGAAATGAGAGAAAGTAAGAGTATGAATGTTAATAATTGTTAGTATGGAAAATAAAGATGTATAAATCTATAACTATAGTAAGGGATAAAAATTTAAATAAATAATGTAAGAAGAAATTTAGTTTAAGTTTTTTGGTTATACTATTATAATTACTGGTATTATATTATTATCGTTATTAGTTTGTGTGTTAAGATTTACTATTAATTTTTCTTTGATTTTGCACTATTTGTAAATGATATCTTGACAAGGCACTGTTTTTCAAAAAAAGAAATGCAATCATTATATAATAAGTACTACTCTTGATTTAAACAAATGTTCAGATACTTTCATGTTGTTCTGTCGTGGATATTATGAAAAAAATCAGAAAAGTGTGCTAAATGTTTCTAGCAGGTAAAAAATAAGTTGTAGTCTGTTCCAGTTCTAAAAAATAATTTAATTTTATATCTAAAGAGAGATGTTGGAAAATGAGAAGAAGAAAAGAGAGACAATTGAGAAGGAAAAAGAGCAGATGTTGAGAGAGAAAGAAGAGCTGATGATAAGGCTGCAGGAGTATGAAGTGAAGACACAGAAAGCAGAAAAAGGTAGTACTACCATTGTGTTGCCGAAACCGATACCCATCTTTCTATGTTCCCACTTCTGATCCGAGAAGCAGTATTTTTAACAAGCAATAGCAACATAAAATGTCATGGTAGTACCATGGATTGGGTTTCCTAATTAATAGAAATACCCAGACAGGTAAACGTGTCCTTCTGAGAGGAGAATAGTCTCACCCTAATGACCCCCCCCCCAGGACCTTGCTCTGAGGGAGAATCCCTCAGAGTGGGGAGCAGGAGAAGGGTTCATTTTGCCTGCAGTAACAGGGAATCATGATGTGCTGTTGCCATCTGGATCTGATGTTTGGCAGCAATGCTGCATAGTTCTAAAGTATCAGCCTCCTATGTTAATAATTTGGTTGATCAAAAAATTAATCATTGAAGTAATGTTTGTGTGGTGTCAAGGGCATTGAAAACAGAAGTAATCAGCACAGATTATCTTGGCAGATACTTGGTTTGGAGTGAGTTGGTCTAATACCGTGATGGCGAACCTATGGCACGCGTGCCACAGATGGCACAAAGAGCCCGCTCTCTGGGCATGCCAGCTGTCACCCCAGCCCAGCTCCACCATGCATACGCGCACATCTCCTGCCGGCCAGCTGGTCTTCGGGTCTCTGCCATGCATGCACGGGGGAGGGGCCTTCCCCGTTCTCCACAGTTTCTCACCCCCCCAGCGCGCCCTACCTTTCTCCTTCATTTCTGCCACCCGTGCCTTCCCCGATCTCTACAGTTTCCACCCTCCACAGGTGCCTTTCTGTGGCAGAAATGCAGGAGAAAGCTAGCCCACGCTGGGGGGAGAAACTGAGGAGATCGGGGAAGGCAAGGGCAGCAGAAATGCAGGAGAACCAACCTGGAAGCCAAAATGGGGGTGGGGGACACATGCATGAGGAACGTGTGCTCAGGTTGTATGCGCCGGGGGGCGCTCACATTGCATTTTCGGGATTGGGGCATGCTTGCGTGCCCCATACTCTTTGGGTACTCGGCACCAAAAAGGTTAACCATCACTGGTCTAATAGATACAGGTAGAAATAATCACACTATGATTATAAAACCCAAATGGATGACATCTGCCTTTAATATATAACTTGCTCACAACATGGACACATCCATGTTGGTTTCTTGGCCACAAAGCAAAGGTGATTTTCCTCTGCTTTCTTCTAAGATGTCCCAAAGGTACTTTTTTTTAAAGCCAACTGGGCTTTCTAGGGTTTTTTTTCTTTAAAAATGTTTTGCTTCTCCTCTAAGAATTTGGTTGAAGCTCAGTTCATGAAAAAAAAAACCCTTTGGGACAAACATGAACTGGATGATTGAGAATAGACATTTCTTCTAAGATGTTTTCCAGTCTTCCACTTAGTCAACAGCCTGGGGACTTCCTGCAAGTTGGCCAGTGCTGTCATCTCTGGTGACTAAAGCTGTAACTATTTATCTTCAAAGAATATCTTACACATAAAATGAGCACCAGCATTCCAAAAGCATAAATGTATGGAAGTCAGAAGTTGCACGTCATACTTAGCCATAAAATGATAAGGTGAAGGAACTGCTCTACCTCTCTGCAAATACTAAGGTAATCCTTGACTTACGACCACAGTTGAGTCCAAAATTCATGTTGCTTAGAGAGACGTTTGTTAAGTGAGTTTTGCCCCATTTTACAACCGTTCTTGCTACAGTTGTTAAGTGAATCCCTGAAGTAGTTAAGTTAGTAATATGGTTGTTAAGTGAATCTGGTTTCTCCATTATCTTTGCTTGTCAGAAGGTTGCAAAAGCTGACCCCATAACACTGCAACAGTCATAAATGTGAGTCAATTGTCAAGCATCCAAATATAAATCTGCTGCAATGGTCATAAGTGTAAAAAAATGGTCATAAGTCACTTTTTTCAGTGCTATTGTAACTTCGGTCACTAAGCGAACTGTTGTAAATCAAGGACTACCTGTACTACCTTCTCTCACAAGCAGCCAGACTGGTGCAATTTCTAAAGAGTAGTATTTTTTTTTAAAAAAATCAACATTTAAAATATATGTAGCTGATTTTTTTTTTCCTTTTTGCCAGAGCTCTCAGACCAGATAGAAAAAGCCAGGCAGCTGGAGGACGAAAGAACAAGGGCCCAGGTGGAAGCAGAGCGTCTGGAGACTGAGCGCTTGATGGCTCTGAGAGCTAAGGAAGAGCTGGAGAGGCAGGCGGTTGACCAGATAAAGAGTCAGGAACAGCTGGTATGGATCGGCGGCATTTCAGAAGGAAACTAGGAAAATTGATATTTTGTTTGTTTGTTTGTTTGTTTTTCAAGCATATATAAGATAACAGATAACAGTATAAACATAATTTGAATACATGAAAAGAGTAAGAGTAAAAAGGGACATTAGGACAGGGACAGTATACACGCTGGTGCACTTATGCATGCCCCTTACAGACCTCTTAGGAATGGGGTGAGGTCAACAGTAGACAGTCTAAAGTTAAAGTTATGGGGGTTTGGGGAAGAAACCACAGTCAGGTAGTGCATTCCAGGCATTGACCACTCTGTTGCTGAAGTCTATTTTCTGCATTCGAATTTGGAGCGGTTTACCTTGAGTTTGTATCTATTCTTTGCTTGTGTATTGAATATGAATCTTAGCAAAGTAGTTGGGCTAAGCTCCTCAAGCATCATCAGTGGTTATAGCTTTTTAAATCTTGCCTTTGGTTCTCAAAGCCTTCACGGCAACCTGTAGTGTATTTTCAAAGTAATTCTAAAACATGTAAAGATGATAACGATACCTAAAACGGATACAGTACAGAAAATGGACAACATAAGCCAAATATTTCCTGGATCAATGACAAAATAAAATTTAAGGACACATCACTTTTTACAGAACAGGGATTTCTACAATCTAGTGCTGCTAAAGAGAAAGTGGTTGAGCTGCATTTCGAAATAAATTAAACCCCTGCAGGGATCAATGATACCTTATAGAAAGAAATTATATTTTCCTATCACTCGTGCCGTCCTGAAATGTTGCATTACGGCTCTCAGACTTTCCAGCCGTTATGGGTAAAATCTGGCTCAGGATACTGATAGTTGCAGATCCATCATACCTGGAAGGTACCAGATTGGAAACCGCTTGCTCAAGTTATATTGGCTATAAACTAGTTTTTAATGTTCTAACTTACAGCCAGAAATAAAGTAGCCATTGTTGATACTGCAAGAATAGACAAATGGGTTTCTTATAGCTGGCACTGGCAAATTTTATTTGGGCGATATTTAATAAAACTTGTGAACGTTCTCTTAAGGCCAACTTAATAAAGTTGGATGTTAGTTGTCTAGCCTTAGCATAACTAAAGTTTGCCTGCCTATGTTTTACTTTTTTGTAGCTGCTACCGTGTCATTTTCTGATCCAAGAACAGACTCTGAATGTCCCACCCAATCCAAGCCTGGAGGCTCTAGGAATAGGGAGCAGTTCTCTTGCTGATCCAAAGTACTTCTATCTCATGTAATTTCTTTTTTCCCTCTCAAAAAAGGCTACAGAACTTGCAGAATACACAGCCAAGATTGCTCTTCTGGAAGAGGCAAGAAAGCGCAAAGAATCTGAGGTTGAAGAATGGCAGCACAGGGTAAGCTAATGTGTTCCACTCTGTTTTACTTGCAGGATTTTATCAACTTTAGGTCTTCCCTGGATCGTGATTACAACATGGTTCATTGGAAATATAGATTGTACTGTCTATTGTCCTATAGAATTTACTACACTATAAGATGAGCCACACTGCATCAGAACTGATATTCCATATTTGCTTTCCACAACGGCTAACAGAATGCTTCCAGAAAGCTTATAAAGAGTGCATGAATTGAGTGCTAAAGTGTAGGTCTGCTATTTAAAAAAAACAAACAAGTATTTTTTATTCAAACTAGAAGTATTTCTATAACCAGAAAGGTCCAAGTCAAATTCAGAACCATCCTGCTTTGACTTTTCTAACTTTCCCTTTGCAAGCTGCATGATAGTTCTGTTTGATAGGGGCATAACGTGGAATGGAATCCACGTAAGGAATCCATGTACAATTTTACAAATTGTCTGAATTCCATTCTACCATTGCAAGATAATCTGTTTTTCTGAAATTCAAATATATAACTATTTTGGCCAAGAAAATTGGCAAAATTTTCATATGCAATTCTCAGTTCTCCATTAGTTCTTCAATACATTTCTAATTCCTGACAGTCTAAAAAAATCTTACATGCTTGAACCATTATCTCAACTGAGCAAACATAACTAATCAAAAGACGTATTGTTGATCAGTAAATTTCCATTAAATACTTGACTGTGTGACTTCTATATTTTTATATATTTTCTGGACCTTGCTTTCTTTACTGAGGCCCTTTCAAAATAATTTTGTTTAATAATTATAAGGACCTATCATGTAATGTAACATATTTACATTGTTTTCTCTCAGACATCGATAATAATAAGACCTCATCCTATCAGTATCAGTACAATCCAAAACATTCATTTATCACTGTTAAATTAAAACAAAAACCTCTAGACATCTCAAAAAATATTATTTCCTTTCCAGGTTCATTAGAAATGGATTGCAATTGATAGTTTTACAACATTAGTAACCATCATTGACGCAGTCTGTATAATGGTTTGCTTAAAATAGCTTTCAGAGATTTATGATCAGGCTGTACTGAAACTTCTTCTCCATAAAAGAAAGCAATTTAAAAATCCTGACTCTACATGCATATAGAACTCCTCACTGAAGCTATACTGCAGCTAAACCAGATACGCTGCCATCCTCTGACACGGTTTTGTCACATTATAATAGTTGAATGCAGATTCAATCATTATTAACACTTAAAATTTATTAACTGCTTCTTGTACTGATACCCACTGAAATCCCATGTCCTGTAACAACAATTGACTTATGGAATTGTCACAGTAGTCATTCTTGGAAAAAAATTGGCCATACTGAAAAAATGCTGTTCACTTATTTTCTTCTTGGTAGTTTAACAATGGGTTCAATCTTTGTTTTTGTCAGGTTTCTTGCCACTAGAAGTTAGCAGATGTCTTAAGTACTTTACCTCAGTCCAAATCAATACAAGATTTAAATCAGTAATTGCTTTTAACTCTGAACAATTTTATACAGGCTATAAACCTAGTATTTATCCCCCTTATGAATTTTAAACATTACAGTTTTACATTAATAACTAAACAAACAGCACATTCAACTTCTAAACCTTCCATGTAATCAGTCCATTACAAAGCTCTGAGGAAAGTTCTTCTTCCTCATATAACATACAGTACATAATGTTTTAGTTTTAACTTTTTTTGTTCTTAGTTCTTCACTTTTTATAAAAAATTCAGCCACCCACATTTTCTGCATTCTTTTCCAACCATTGCCCAGGCGCCTTTGAGAAACTCTGTATCTCAGACATGGGTGTTTCCAATCTTTGGTCTTTGGCATTACAATTGATGACAGGCTTTCTCATTACTTCTCAAAATAACCAATTCCTTATCAGTACACCCAAGGTCTTTTAAGTGAGTTACAGCCTACTCCTTAGCTCTACAAACATCAACAGCATGTTCCAGTGTTAAATCATCTGTCCCTAGCAGTCTGACTCTTACTCTTTCAAGTCTTATTCCACGTAGTCACGTAGTCACGTAACTGTCCAAACTCACAAGACTGCACTAAAAGTTTTAATTCTGTTACGTAAGCCTCTGTTTCATTGTAAGAAATGTATTTTGTAATGTTCCTTTTGTAATGTCCTTGTTTGATACATAGCAAGTTTCAAATTTCTCAACACCTGCAAGAGCTGCTTATTAAATTTCTCTTCAAATTAGAATGTATTAAATATGTCTGTTGTCTCCTCCCCAGCAACAAGCTGAAACAAGACTGCTTGTAATTTCTTATTATTTGTATTGACCCTACTTGCCACAATAAAGCTCAGACCTTTGTTTCCATCTCCAAAATTCTAACAAAACCTAAACCTAGAGACTGTTGATTATACCTACACCACACTCAAAGCTTCTCAGTTGACTTCTAACTCTACATTATGTTTACACAACAGACATAAATAATAAGAAAGGCAAATTCAGGACACAGCTAGGCTTTATTGATAACTTGCAGGCTACATCAGCGATAGAGAGCATTCATGCAGAGATGACTCTTTTTATCCACTAATATTCTTCTTACATTACAACATATAACTATACCAATTTGTGTTTTCCAAATATTATATTCAAAAGCATATTTGAGAGTCAGGAACATAGTCATTGGGAAAAGGGAATGGAGGCATGGTTGAAAATTAAATTATTAATTGAGATATTATTAAATTATCATAAATCTGTATATTTTAAGATTATTTTGGGAACACATAAAATGTCATATCAGATATCACCTATTTTCTAAATAACATTATCTCTGGAAACATATTCTTGGTTTCCCTTTTCTAGGCTAAAGAAGCCCAAGATGATCTGGTGAAAACAAAGGAAGAATTACACCTGGTAATGACTGCTCCACCTCCTCCACCTCCACCTGTATATGAACCAGTGAACTATCATGTCCATGATAATCTTCAAGATGAAGGAACCGAGTCCTCTGGCTACAGTGCAGAATTCTCAAGTGAAGGCATATTGAACGATCGTAATGAAGAAAAGCGAATTACTGAAGCCGAAAAGAATGAGCGTGTCCAAAGACAGCTGAAGGTAGGATTTACCGCACAATCTGTTAGCATTTATTCTCATTCTGAGTACCATTTTTTTTTTAATTTATATGCCGCCCTTCTCCGGAGACTCAGGGCGGCTTACAATGCGTTAAGCAATAGCCTTCATTCTTTTGTATATTTTATACAAAGTCAGCTTATTGCCCCCACAAACTGGGTCCTCATTTCACCTACCTTAGAAAGGATGGAAGGCTGAGTCAACCTTGAGCCTTGGAGAGATTCGAACCAGCAGAAATTGCAGGCAGCTGTGTTAATAACAGGGTGCACTAAACCACTGTACTATCAAGGCTCTTTTTGTAATTTCCCCAAGAAGGGAGAAAGATGGTAATTGAAATTTATCTTTTTTTCAAAGTCTTAAGAAAGGTTTCACATTTTATGGAGAAAGAAGATAATGATGTAGGACATAATCTAAAAATCTTTGCCACCATGTATCTTATAGTGGAAGGTAGAAATGGGTTGGCAAATTTAAATGATTCAGATCTTGTATCTTTTTCTAACGCTAACCATTATAGGCTCTTAGATGTGACTATGCTTATGGCCATAGAATGATATGTACAAAACTCACCCTCAGATAGCATTTGCAGAATTTCATATTAGTTTTTGTGTTTTCCTCATAATGTCAGTTTCATAAATTTATTATTTGTGCAAGTGTGTAATACTGTTGTTTAAATGTTGCAGACGCTGACTGATGAACTAGCTCAGGCCAGAGATGAAGAGATGAAGACTCCGAATGACCTAATCCACACAGAGAACATGCGACAAGGCCGAGACAAATACAAGACACTGAGACAGATACGACAAGGGAACACCAAGCAGAGAATTGATGAATTTGAAGCTATGTAAATGTAGTTTCAATGAAGACTCTGGGAAATGCAGATTTTGAATGTTGACGTTTCTTCGTGAAAGGTCACTTGCAAAGTCATAGCAGTAAATAAAGAAATAAACTCCCACACTGTCAGGTGTCAGCTGAATTTAATAGAAGCAGCCGCCAGGATTTAAGTATAAGGAGAATGGTCACAGAGATGTAGTAAAATCCTATTAATATTGTGTCAAAAAACTAATGTCAAAGGGTGTCTCGGAATCACTTTTTTTCTACATGTTAAAAGAGTTTTGCAGCTTTAATAGAGGGCTTTTTACTACCACAAGTATATCCAGATTTGTTTGGGGTGAGGGAAAATGTTGTGCCATGTTTCTTGTTCTTAAACACTCATTGTATTTGAAGATTATGATGTTCTTACGTCTCAAGTCAGTCCTCCATCTCACTTCCTCTTATTGCTGTAAAAATGTCACAAAAGAACTCTAAAAACCTTTCATCTTGACTCGGACAGGTTCCCGGTAATCATTCAAAGGGAGTACATGATAGGCACACTTGGATGCCTCTCTTATATCACAGATAGAGGGAAATTGTCGGTGTTCAATATTATTCAAGTGTTGAACTGCAGCTTAACCAATCAGCTGTAGTATCATATTTATATAATATATATATATATATAGATACGTATATACATATGCGTGTTAAAGATATAAATAGCATATAATTCTAGTTTGAAAAGGTTTTTTTGCTTTGTATATTTTGTTATTTCTTGACTTGTTAAACGAATGATATTTGGGGGGAAAAAATCTAATCTCTTGGGTGAGGCACGATCTAGAAACCATTTGTAAAGATGATTTTTTTACTTGAAAGAAAATTGTAATGCATGCCTGTGATTCAATACAAATAATTTCACTATTCCTATTTTTTTCTAACAAATTTTCTAATTTTTAAAAAATGGTACCGTTTCAGACTCCTGCCATGAAGGGACTTTTATCAGCTTTTTAAAATGTCTCTGTTGAAGAGAGTTGCTATAGATTTGCCTCAGTATCCCCTTGCTAACCTCCATTTGACCACCATCACCTCCTAGCCCGCCCCTGCCTCCAATCCCATTTTAGGCTTTGGAAATCATCAGTGTCAAGAGTACCGTATGTTGCTAGTCCTGCTTTACATACAACTTTCTATGCTGCTTTGTATTTTGAAGTTTATACCTCTGGAATCCTGATATAGTGTGGTGGGATGATTTGTTGAATGCAATCGGCCCATAAATAAAAATCTGCAAGGCAACATTTTTTTTTCTCTTAAATTTCTCCATTTCTTATTTCTGAAAAACTATGAAGCAAACCATTTGTTCAAGCAACATGGAATATTAATAATAAAAGAAAAAGGTAAAATAATTATGGAAGAAATTATGACACTGAAGGTAAATTTTTAATAAAGTTCAGTATGTAAACTAGTAACACAGAACAGCAAAATGTTTGCCTTGGACGCAAGATAGAAATTAATAACTATAAGCTTTAACCAGTATGGTAAGGTTTCTAAATAGTATGACCCATGTTTAGCCTTAATCATAGTTAGCAACTGAACCAGCTGATTACTGAATAGTACTAATGTTAACAATAGGCATGGCAGCTGCCATCGCCTCTATTGCCAACATCAGATAGCCAGCAATCTGCACGATACTACTACTGAGGAAGGGTGGGTTTTTTGTTTTTATTTTTGCTTTCCTGTTTTCTGTAAAGAACAAAATCTGCAATAACCTGATCAGAGCCACCACACCCAGGAGTCTGAAAGGCTTATTGTTTGTTTCCCAGGAAAGATGCTCCTACCTGTGGGTGATGAAAAAATCAAAGTGGAATGAAAGAACTGGTGGCTTCTGCATTCAATGTTATTTTCTTGGAAGTCCAAGATTGTTTAACTTTAGGCTAGCCTGGGTTTGGAAAACATTAGACTGAAGCCGAGCTAAACCTGTAACAGGCCATAATTACATCTTATGAGTAAAGCATGTCTCCTTAGCCAGGGTCTAACCCATTGCTTAGATTCTCCACTTGAACTTCACATGATTTGTGGTCCTGTAAACGTACATCTTTGTTTCATCTCAGTTCTAGGTAAGTTTGCATTGTCTGTAGCCTTGTGAATACCAAGAATAATTACTTGATAATGAGAAAAGGGGTGGGTGGGTGTTGCCCCAACCTTTTTTGAGCTTCATTTGTTCACCAGGACAGCTGCATTCACATTTGTTCAAAAGCATTCTGCACTCCTGTTTTATCAGGACCTTGAAGATGTGTACAACCCAACGTGGTATTTTGTAATTGCCAAATTACCCATATTATTAATTCATTCCATTTTATTAAAATGATGTTTGTAATTTAGCTAAATGGGAAAGTAGCATACTGTAAAAATTAGTAGCATCTTTATTCATTTCCCAGATGATATTGGGTTCAATATAGTTCCCAAACATATTCTTAGTAAAAAAAAAAAAAATTGTAGATGGCTACAGATTCCCAGATATTTTTGCAGACAGTAGTGTTAAAAACATTTAATACTTCTTGTAAAAGATCTTTCAGAGTTACTATAGGATACCCTGAGTATATTTGGTATTAGTCAGTTTTCCTTTTAATTTTTCCTATCCTGAAATTAGAATATATGTAATACTTGCCTAAATAACTTAGCACTTCATAAAAAGACTGAAGAATGCTGCTTTTCTATGTAAAGGAATATAGGCATATGGAAAGGACAAGAGATAGACACAACTGTCAGTTGAGTAAATAAGCTGTTCAAGGATTCCTCCTGAGCTGCATTTTTATAAACAAAATAGTATATAACTTCCCCATAAAACTGCAGTAGTCATGGCCATGAGAAAAAAAAATAAAAATCAATACAGAAAATATTTTTATTAGGGCCAATAGAAGTTTCATAAAATAATTACAAGTTTCAAAGTTCATTTTTATATAATTTTATACAAAGTTTTAAAAAGGAAGATAAAAAAACTAACGCAAACAAAAGGAATTGGAAAGAAAAGTCTAATAAAGGGGGGAAAATAGAAGGCTTCTGATCTTTACAGCAAGTTATAAGTAAAATTATAAATTTAACTTTTAAGTTTACAAATGACTTCTCTTTCTATAATCTATTCTGTTGAATTATAAAACCATAAATCAAAAACCATTTTTCTGTTTTATGCAAAAAGTTCATAAAGGGGTCAGTAAATCATTAAGAAACATTGTCTTTTCTCTGACCAGAAAATATACATTGATATCTATTAATCTTTAAAATTCTCTGATACTGTATACCAGTGGTGGGTTGCCCCCGGTTCGCACCGGTTCTATAAAACCAGTAGTAAAACCGGCGGGAGGCTCCGCCCACTGACTCTGACGTCATCAAAAAGCTTCTATGTTTTGAACTCTCTGACATCTTTCCTCCCTGTAAAGGGTTAATTTGTTTTGTAAAGATTGTAAAACGTTCATCCTCAAAACAGGCATAATAAGAACCTGATAATCCATCTGGCCGGGTTTGCCTGGTTTAATCTTTTTTTATAGTTTCAGAAACTTTCTCTATTTTTATAGATCCATTATCTGCTTCTGTTCCTCTATAATCCTTGGTAATTTTTGTTTTTTTAGATACTCATTATTTTCTCCAGAGAGATGACACTTTCTTTAAACATGTTGGAATATTGATAAAATACTTTTTATATAACCATGCTTTCCATTAATACAGTATCTCCTTGAAGCAATTTGCCTTCAGTTCTTAAAGACTTTCAGATGGGATTAATTTACAACTAAAGAGAGAATTTTCTATGTGGCAGGATAAGACAATTCCATTTGGTGAATCAACATTTTCACTTTTGGATTACAATATTACAATGGCACCTATTTAAAAACTGCAGAGGGGATGAAAGGATCACCAGGGAGAGGAATTACACCAGAATTACTTCAGAAAATGTTTCAGAAATTAGGCTATAGGATAGCTGAATCCCTTGATAATAAATTGAGAGCAAAGACAAAAAAGGAGATGAAATGAAGTTGTAAGCTGTGTAAAATAATCTTCTGGGGATGTAAAAACTAATGACAAAGTGGTGATTCTGGAAACTAAGACAAAATTTAAAGGAAAGAGAATTGGAAAGACAATAAATAATTTGGCTCTATTGCAATTCAGAGGAATGAGATGTAGAGCAATCCCAGAAGATTCTGGTGAAGGTATTTGAGAAAAGGTTATTAAAGCTATATCATTTTTTTTTACTGGAATAATGGGGATACAGAGGCTCAAATATGGTTATAAGTAGAGGACTACCTGTACTGTTTCATAAAGGATTTACAGAGGGACTAGTAGGTTTCTCTTAGGAAATTGGTGTTTGGTGGAGGATTGGGATGGAGTGATCTCCACACAACTGGATAGAACTTTTGAGAAAAATATTAAATCAGACAGGTTTCAGAGTTCGTAAGAATTCTACACAGACACAATTCGTTAGAAACCAAACAAGATGAGGAAAGGAAAAATATTGGCCGATTCCTGAGCCACCTTTATCCCAGTTTTCATTCTTAGATGGATTATTCATTATTTCCTCTTTGTTTAATATCAAATAAAACCTACACAACTATTTTACAGTTGAACTGGATGTGGAGTAATTATTTGGTTCAGCTATACAACCTTATGCATTGGGTTGGCATTTAACTGTATATGAGTCATTTGGCAGTAAGGAAAGAATTGATTGCCACAGAAAGAGACTAACAGGATACAAATCAAGCTGAGAATTATTCCATTTACCATTGTTAGTGTCATATCTGCTTACTTTGGTCCTTGGGTTGTTTATTAAACAGAAGGCTATTAGAAAGAAGGCTATTACAATAAGGAGCAATAAAGTAATTTCAGCATGCAACAACTAGATCAGTAATTAACATGGATGGGTTTCAAAGATCATAAATTTAAAATGTGAGCATGAAAAATCAGAAAAAGGTCTTTAAAAAATCAAAATGGAAAAGGCAGTAGTAAAACAGAATAGAGCATGAGAAAGAAATATTTATTCTTTATATCTGTGATAGAAGATGTGTCAGTTGAAAAGTTCTCACTGAAGAAACTATTCCATTAAGAGATTGTATTAGCTAATAGCTAACATTACAGGAGTGTCTAATTCTTTGAAACATTGTGGGATGACTCTGGACTACATCATTTCGGATTGAAGGTGGAAGCTTACATCACTGAATATGTGTATGTGTGTGTTTTGTTTTTAATGTAATACATCAGGGGTGTCCAACTTGCGGTGTCAAGTCGCCACATGATGTATTGTGACTTTTTCCCCCCTTCACTAAACTGGGCCAGCGTGTGATGCATCTGACCCACGGGCCGCAAGTTTGACACCCCTGTAATACATTCAATCAGATGGTCATTCTCTTTGGAGTTTTTGGTGCTCTCTGAATCTGGTCGTTTGATTGCAGAAATTTCATTATCCACACTCCCTAGCACTGATGATGTTACCTAGAATGGTAATGAAACATCTGCAAGCAAACAACCAAACTCAGTGAACACAAAAAACTCCACAGTTCAATCCTGAGCTACATATATTCTCTTCTAGAATAGAGTAGAGTAGAGTAGAGTAGAGTAGAGTAGAGTAGAGTAGAGTAGAGTAGAGTAGAGTAGAGTAGAATAGAATAGAATAGAATAGAATAGAATAGAATAGAATAGAATAGAATAGAATAGAATTTTTTATTGGCCAAGTGTGATTGGACACACAAGGATTTGTCTTTTGCATATGCTCTCTGTACATAAAAGATACATTCATTAAGAATCATAAGGTACAACACTTAATGATTGTCATAGGGTACAAATAAGCAATCAGAAAACTATCAATATAAATCGTAAAGATACAAGCAACAAAATTACAGTCATATTGGAGTCATTCTATTGTATGAACTCTTAACCTCAGAAACAAGGAACAATGAGCATGTTTCCTGATGTTCCATGTGAAAGCTTTGTCACCACCTGAAATATTCTACAAAGTGTGTAATTTTGGGGGGGCATAACATAAACAGGCTGAGGACTAGTAGCAAAATTAGCATATATTGTGTTTTGTATTTTATGCTTAAAACTGTTACACAAGAAAGGTGATGTTAGTAATTTAGTTTGTAGATTTTACAGGTGAGGTAGATGTCAAGAGAATAATATTCAAGAAGAGTAGTTGAGAGTTTTGCTTTTAATGAGATGTAGGATATAAAATTGTAAAAATAAATAATAATAAATGCCACTAGCCCCTTCTGATGAACCATTCATATAACTGGCTGACATACATATAAGCTTACTTCTAGTAAACACATAAAATAAGAATACAGGAGCCAGCACCATCTTTTATTTATATATGTACAAAATTAGACAAGTGGTTTGACTTTCATACAGATCAAGCTGGAAATCTTCATTTGTTATATTTTGAGAATGAAACTGGCTTGGGGAATATCTTGCTACTGATATCAAAATAATTGTTATGTTGTTGTGCTTTTTCCACGCAATCAGGAAATGCAGTTTTCTCCATCTACCACCATTACCATTTTACTCATTTTCATACTTAGTTCTTAGTTGAACTGTGACAATAGGTCAGTTGGTCTGAATTGTAATTCTTAACAGACCAAGAAGCAGAAACTGAAAGTACTTCATGAAAATTCACTGAAATCATTGATGTTATTCCACTACCCATTTGAACATCAGATATTCACTAGCATAGTGGGTAACCCACTATACTAAGAAGTACTGGGTAGCTAGAATAATGATCTTCTCAAAAAAAAAAAAGAAAAGAAAAGAAAGAAAGAAAAAGAATTGACCTTGAATCAAATCTAAGGCCAGGAATTTACTACATCCATTCAAATGCCGATGACTTTATTTCATTAGATCTTTTTTTCCAGATATTTTCAAAATAGAAATCCAGAAGTATTGCATGAAAGTCATAGTTACCTCCAATTGTTTATCCTCCAATATTAGGTTTAGGTTAGGTTTAGGTTTATTTGATTTGTATACCGCCCTACTCCCGAAGGACTCAGGGCGGTGAACAGCCAACAATAAAATACATAAATACAAAAAATTTAAAAACCAGATAAAATCAAATTAAATCATTTTGGCCCAGACAGATTAAAACACCCCAATAATTTAAAAACAGATTAAAATTTACATATTTAAAAAGGGAAGAAATTAGGCCAAGCCCGCCTGATGGAATAAAAAGGTCTTCACAGCACGGCGGAAGGAGCGCAGATCCGGGATCCTCCGTATCTCCGGGGGGAGCTCATTCCAGATGGTAGGTGCCCCCACAGAGAAGGCTCTCCCCCTAGGGGCCGCCAGTCGACACTGTTTGGCTGACGGCACCCGGAGGAGTCCCTCTCTATGAGAGCGTACTGGCCGGTGGGAGGCTATTGGTGGTAGTAGGCGGTCCCGTAAATAACCAGGTCCTAAGCCATGGAGCGCTTTAAAGGTGGTAACCAAAACCTTGAAGCGCACCCGGAAGACCACCGGGAGCCAGTGCAGCTCGCGCAGGAGAGGTGTTACATGGGAGCGCCATGTCGCTCCCATTACTACCCGCGCGGCCGCACTCTGCGCCAATATTATGTCCATTAAACTCTGGACTAGTTTTTAATTATGTTCTCTAATGCAAGCTGATGGCTATCATTATACCTTGAATGTATTCAGTCCAGATTTTAAAGCAGATGCAATGGCTGTCTACAAATATTTAAAATAGTACAGTATATATCATATGACATTTTTTCTTTGCTCCAGGGACAGAAGAGAAACCAATGGGTTCAAAGGTATGTGAAAGGGAACTTTGATTAAACATTTAAAGAATGATGAAGCAGAATGCACTGAAAACTTCTGGTTTTTCTTCATTTGATATATTAAGCGGAATATATATTTATTTAAATAGTTTATAAAGCCATACAGTTCATAATAATAATTCTGGTCAGCATAAAAAGATTAAAACACAACAATAAAATATAACCCATGATATTCTGGTTAAAATGACAACCCCAAAACATAAAGGCCTATCATCAACAGTGCTCACCTAACTACCTGATCCAAATGCCAGGGGGAATAACAGGGATCTGCTGACCTAGATAAATCCTTAAAAAAAAAAAAAGCAGGGACAAACCTGGTTAATGCTTTGGATGGGACATTTGTGGAAGAGTCAGGAAATTCTATGGTCACAGGGCATATTTGTACTATGTGCAAACGTAAACTACTTGGATGTGTTTATGAAATTTCCAGGAGTCAAGCTCAGCAATTTTACCTAGCTGGCACAGGGAAGGGATTACATGATCTCTGGAGTGCATTCTAATTGCACTCTATGATTCTAGTATGAAAATACTTTACACCTACTTCATTGCAAGAAATGAACTGCTTACGGCACATTTTTTCTTAAAATCTGAAGAAACAGGAAACATGTATAAATACAGTAAACATAAATAAATCGAATGCAGTCATGTCATTTTGGCTTTCAATTGGTACCAGTTGAATGACTGAGTAGAGTAGTTTTCAAAATCCCAGGAATCAAAATCTATCACCACTTCTCCAAGGAATACAGGATGTCTGAAAATTCCAGTGTGCCAGACAGATATCTGAAGCTGTCGGGTTTGCAGTTGGGAATATTCAATATTGTACTACAAAGATAAATGGTGTTACTGATTGGTGTGAGATTAACAAATGCCATTTATACAGGTGCAGCATCATTATATAGCACTTTCACAGACTCCTGCAATAAATGACCACTATCTAAATTAGGGTTAAGGATGTTATGCCACAATTGATTGGGAGGTGGTCTAATAATCCTTTAATCCTCAACCAAGTTACATCTAATGTCCTTCTTTCTTGAAGAGTGAGGCTGCCCAATCCCAATCAAAGTTGATCCAGAAATGTAATGCTTTTTATTGAACCTCATACATATCAACAATTAGAAGAGCAACTATTTACTCAAATTGTAAAATAATTATGAAACCATTCCAAATGTTGCATATTCTATCATTTAGTAAACCACCTTCTCTTTTAGAGAGTGTAGACACTGGAGTATCACAAGATTTCTTCTTCAGCTCCAAAATGCTTAGACACGTTTACCTGTAAAGTGTGACTCAGTAAAATCTTTCTTACAAGTGTTACTCAGTGGGTATAAAGAGAGCATGATAGCATCTTTTAAACGAACAAACATTTCTCCCTAAAAAGGGTAAACTCCCATCTGTATATAAGAATCAATATCCAAGATTCTTGCAAGCCTATACTCAGAAATCCTATTAAATGCAACAAGTCATGTTCCTAAGTACATAATAGGCCATTGGTGTAAATGCTTAGATATTTCTTCCTTAAGAATTTTTCCCAGCTGGGCAGTTTTCTCTACTATCAAGCCACAAATATGAGCAAGATCAGCACAGTGGTGACAATTATTCCCACTCTTTGCATTCAGAGTACTAATCTCTGGACATCAACTACTATCATCCTATGTGAAATGCTGCGAAAATCCTACACAATAGCAAACAGATCTCAAAAGGCATACATAGGCTTCAAAAATCCAAATACTCCTCTAGAGGGGAGCCCAGAAATTTCCCTTTACTGTTATCTTTTGTTTGTTAGGATTTCACTGCAGATCTAATAATCCTAATACAGTAATACCTGTTTTTTAATCTACACAGTAATTTTATAGAACTGTTTTGAATTATCCCTTTTATTCTGATTGGAGCTGTTTTTATAAACTCATAGGAAGAACTTTCGCTCATAAATTTAAAAAAAGTATGTTGTGCTCTTCCTTGACTCTTCACAATATGACCAAGAATTGCTTAGAATACCTTTAATATTTCTTGGAACGTTGGATTCAGTGTATTCTTTTTGACAGAAGTCTTCCGTTTATTCTGAGGAGATTTATCAGGCAGCAAGTAAGTCTTGACATATCTTTCAATCAAAGATAGAGACAACAATTAACACTTGTGAAAAGAAATCCGGGAGGAAATAAAGGCATAAATAAAGGGAGCGTGGTTAATTAATGCCTCTGGTGATCAATTGCATGAAGTTTCTTTCTTAGTTTCATAAATGCAGTGTTGATTTTTTTTGTACTTGAAGAGTAAGGAAGGACTTCATAGGCTGCTTTGTAAAGTGTGGATGTTGGCCATGTTTTTTAAAAGAATAACTCAAGTCCCAGACACTAATATATCAGGTATATTTTAAGAACATTTTATTATCTGACCCATCCCCATACATATTTATACATATTTTGATATTTTAGGATTCAAGTTGCATGAGATCCTTTTTCTTAAATGAATACAAATTAAATTCAGTATACTTGTGAACTGAAATTGCCAAGTAATGTCTAGTATACGTTGATCACTGTGATGGAATTCTTCGTTATATCCACTTTTTAAGAGTGAATTAAGTTCAACAATGATAACAGATTGCTTTTTGTAACAAGGCTGTTTTCTTATTCATTTTTAAATTCTGTTTTGGTCTTTCTTAATTTTTTCCTGATGACTCATAATTAGTCAGTCTAGAATCTGTGTTCTTCAATCTAATCAATCCATCCATCAATTCTGAGAAACAAACTTAGTAATTACTTCATGAATTTGAAGAGCATTAAATCAACAAAACAGATACCATAGTTATCTTTAGGGTTTAGACAACACACACAAATTTTAGACATCATGAAACCGCCCTAGAGCTATCTGGGTTTGAACTTGTAGCTATGTTTTATATTATGTGACAGGCTGGATGCACTAAAGCGCCTTCCCTTAATATTATCATCTAGCAACATTTGACCCAGGGAGCACACTTTTTCCATTGTTGCCCCTGGCCTGTGGAACATTCATTCCCCAGAAATCTGGCAGGCCTCCATTCTTTTAACCTTCTTGGGAGGCCTTGAAGAGCTGGGTCTTCCTGCAAACATTGGGGAACAATGAGATTGCAGCCCAGCAAGGCAGAATGCTGATGGTTAAAAAGTGGTGCCCTGGGAATGCTTTAATGTTTTAGTGCTTTGTGAGCTGCACAGAGTTGTGATTTATAATATGGGGACCTATATATCTCTTTGAAATATATACCATACTTTTCAGAGTATAAGACTCACTCCCCCCCCAAAAGTGGGTGAAAATTGTGCGTCTTATACACCGAATGTTGCCAAAGCCCCACCCACCCGCTGGCCCCCATCCTTCGATCGTTTTCAGCCACCACGTGTCATGTTTTCGGCCACTGCACCCTCCATTTTAGACCTGTTCCAGGCTGCGGGGATCGCCACAGCACATTGCCACCAATCGCTGCCTCCATGCGTCACGTTTTCGGCCTCCGTGCATTGCATTTTTGGCCAGTTCCAGGCGCCAAGGATCGGCAGTGGCGGCAATGCCCACTGCCTGGAACTGGCCAAAAATGCAATGCACGGAGGCCAAAATCAGGGCATGCAGATGCCGAAAACCCGATGCACGGAGGCCGAAAACACGATGCGTGGAGGCGGCAATCGGCGGTGATGTGCTCTGGCGATCCCGGCAGCCTGGAATGGGTCTAAAACAGAGTGTGCAAAGGCCAAAAACATTGATGCACGGAGGCCAAAAATGCGACATGTGGAGGCAGCGATGGGCTGTGGCGATCCCCGCAGCCTGGAACAGCTGATTGGCAGTATTCCGGGAGGCCAATCCAACCTCCAATCAGCTGCTTGTGCTGAATCAGGCTGCGATAACATGCTGAAGCTGACCAGGCTGTTTGCTGTTTGCTGCAAGGACACTAGCCAGATGGATGCCGATCGATGCTGGTAGGCAGGGGCAGCATTTTTTTTGTTTTCCTCCCGAAAAACTATTGTGCGTCTTATACGCCGGAGTGTCTTATACTACGAAAAATACAGTATGTAGTAAAGTATATTTTATTATACTTTTGCTACTAAGTTTGTAAATATGTGCTTCCAAATAGTGTTGACTCCTTTAGTGATTGCCTGGACAAATCCCTGCAGTTTTCTTGGCAAAATTTCAGAAGCAGTTTGTCCTTGCCTGCTTCCTGGAGCTGAGAGAGATTGACTGGCCCAAAGTCACCCAACTGGCTTTGTGCCTAAAGGCAGGACTATGGTCATGGTCATGGTCATGGTCTCCTGGTTTCTAGCTTTATGGTTTAACCACTACTTCAAATTGGCTCTTGCTACTATGAATGAAGTATTGTTATGACTCCTGACTCAACCCCTGTGAATGAAAAATTGGTCCTCTGATCTTACGCAACACTCACATTTGCTACAGCTCAAAATCCATGGGCTGAAAATAAGGAAGCATGATGGAGAATTAGCCTACTCAATGTATAACAAAGGTGGGAGGGAAACAAGCTTATCAGTGTGTTCTTTCTAAAGCAAGGAAAACAAAACACCTGTCAGTTGCGAAGGGCATCAAAGAAGTAACACATTTAGCCATTTTTTTCAACATCACTAATGCAGCTGTCAAGTGGCCGGGATATCCGGAGATTCAAGCAGTTCAAATGAGTAGAAAGATTATTCTCTACAAGAATTTGGCCAACTAACAGTTAAGGGAAATGTGTGGGAGATAAGAGAGCCATTCAAGTTGGGCTGAATTTAGAAGGGCAGGGATTTGTGATTTATGACACATTTGACCCCTCCCTCAGGCTCAATCTGGTCATCTCCTACATCTGCTTCCTTATGGGCTGTTCTTCATGATCATGTTAAAGTGCATTTCATCTATCCTTGAGTTTGCAGAAATATTTGTCGGCATGATTAGTATTGTTCCATGAATTAAACCAAGCTTTCATTTGTCTTAGCAATAAATGCCCTGAGTGGTCCAGTCGTTAAAGCTTTATTGCAGAACAATTTAATGGCAGAGATTTTCCCGGGGGGGGACGGGGGGGGTTTCACACCCATCCAAAATCATCACACTCCTAAAAGTGTGGCAAAGCCAGTTTGGAGGAATGTGGTTGGTGCTTGGAAGAGAGGCGTCAGCCACCTTTCCAGTTGGTTGCATGAGTGATAGGTCTCCAGTTCAGAGAGACTTGGAGTATTTTTTAGGTGTGGGTCAACTGGGCTTCTGGAAAGACTAAGGGAAAAGAGGGGGGAAAGAAATGGGGTTTGTTGTTTTGTGAAAAATCATCACCTTTACTATTTGCAGATCAGAGGGCTTGGAAATGCTTTTAACAAGAAGCCCAAGTCCTATATTAGTTTACAAACTTGATTTAGAGGAGAATAAAAGCCAAGTGGAAGAAAGCAAAGCAAGCCTATTACTAATCTTATTAATGATTTTGTTTTTTAGGTTGAAAAATGCTATACCATCCACGTACTCACAGATGTATGTGTAGATGTTTGTTTCTAATGGTGGTGATATCAAAATAATGAAATGAGCATTGTGGCATCACATACCTCATAAGAGACAAAGTTTGCATCATGATATACATTTCATCACATAGCTTTCCTCTCCTCTCTCTGGGGATGCATCTTCACAAATAATACTGCTTTAGAATTAAAATACATCTTAGATTTTTAAAAAAGTAAATCAAAAGAAACTTACGGATTGCATTTCTTTTTTTCTTCCTTTCCGTAGGCCAAATTCTTGCAGGCACTGATGCATACTTCCAAAATGCCAAATTTGAAATTGTATCTAATGGCAAATTCTATTTCACCACAGACATCAGCTTTTGTAAAGTCAACAGCCCCACTGCAGACGCTGGTAATGCTGCATAAACTACCCTGTATAAAGGCAGTGAATTAAGACAATACAAAAGGGGGTCAAGTACATTAAACCTTTTGAGGTTTAATTTAGGATCCTAAAGTCTAGACTGACTAGATGGCATAAAGGGTTAGAACAAGGTTTCTCAATCTTGGCAACTTCCAGATGTGTGGATGTCGATGTGTAGAATTTCCCAGCCAGCATAGTGGCTGGTGAATTCTAGGATTTGATGTTCATACATCTTATGATGGCTGGGAAATTCTGTGGGTTGAAGACCACACATCTTAAAGTAACCAAGTTGTGATGGAATGTACACTTGCAGGAACAGTGGGGTAGGCTTTTGGCAACACAGAGCTTTCCCAGAAAGAGGTCCAGACGAAGAGACTATGCAGTCCCGAGATGGAGGATGAGATTAGGGGTTAGGGATAGAGATGAGGAAGAGGTTAGGGGTAGCCTCACCCTAAAATTGTTCAAGATAGACGGTATCTAGTAGGTCAGAAAGACATAGCTTTCATTTGGCAAGATTCTGTCAATTATGTATAAGTAAATAAAGGATTGGATTCAGTTGGATCTCACTGTCTGGGCTTGGGCCTAATATCAAGGTTGAAAAACACTGAGTTAGAAGGGGATTTTTTGCATCTCTTTACTGCCATTTATTACTTGTCCAATCCAAATTAGAATAAAGCTTAATATCTGAAGAAGAAAGATAAGATTTCCCACACAACTCATCTGAAGTGGTATTCTGCTCTGCTATCCAAAAATTTTTAAAGGCCCATTATAAAGAAATAAATAAATATTTAACTTTATATCATTATTTCTTTCTCTGAAACAGATGTTTTCTGAAGTTGTACATATTCTTGAGAATTATTTGGTATTTCTTTGTGAAGATAGTTAATATTGCCAAGCATTAAAAACCTATATTTTCTGTGCATAGTAATAGAAACAGGACAAACAGGATCACTACTTACACGTTTTTTATCTCCACAAATTAAGCCATCATTTGTAACTGTGGAGCATATGACTTCTTCACTTGATGCTTTTATGCAAGCAATTCTACTGTCATCTTGTTCTCCATTGATACTTGAAGATTTCTTTGTTTAAAAAAAAAGGAGGGACAATAATATAAATGCTACTTGTCTTCATAAAATCAACACATGGGGGCTTCTGAGATGCTGAATGATGCAGTCAGTGTTTAAATTGGAATGATTCAATAATGTGAGCCCGTTGGTAATTATAACAATGCACAGCAAAGTGAAGAGTTTAAAAAGGAGGCCAGCTACTCCATTCACTGCCATACTTGGCAATGG
Source organism: Pantherophis guttatus (assembly GCF_059756535.1). Taxonomy (NCBI): domain Eukaryota; kingdom Metazoa; phylum Chordata; class Lepidosauria; order Squamata; family Colubridae; genus Pantherophis; species Pantherophis guttatus. Next base: position 268,829,853 of record NC_142063.1, on the reverse strand, counting down.
ATTGCAAGTGAATCCATGGAGGTTAATGGAGACATTGTAGATATGGAAACTCCATGTGAATGTTTCCCCTTCCCATCTATAATAGGGGAGGAGAATAAATAAACTATGGTTTCCAAAGTATACACTAATGTGATTACAGCTATTATATACTGTAAACCTCCATACTTTGCATAATTTATTCAGTTCACAGAACTTGTTGCGTTTTCTCATCAAATCTGATCATGATTCAAGTACAGAATACCCAACATTCCATTAATATATTGCATAGTTAATATCGTTCAACAGTACCGTACCCTCGTTGAAATATCAATAGCTGTATCGGATAGGCTTCTCCTATCCTTCACTGGATCGTTATCTGGCCCATAATTTGCTGTGAGAAGGTATTTCTCATTGGCCACATCATTCTGTGATTTTGAGATTTCTAGAGGGGAAAAAAGTCAGAGAATTAAAAAAGTCAATTCGGTATGTTCATAATTGTAAGTCTAAAATTTATAATTGTTATAATATTTGCAAGGCTGAGCTGGCAGCATTTGAAGTATATTCTTGTTTGCATTTTATGAAACTAAAACAGACCTGTTAAATATATCAATTATATAATACTATAGCTTAGATTAGAGAGCAGGTTTGGTGTAGTGGTTAAGGCATCAGGGTAGAAGCTGGAGACTGGGAATTCTAGTCCCACCTTAGCCACAAAGCTAGCTGAGTGACCTTGGATCAGTCATCTTTCCAAATGATCTTGGATCAAGAGATAAAGCTCTTATAACAGAAAAATGGATATATTTGAACAAACTTTTTTTTTGCCCATGGAAAAGTCTCTCATGGAATCTCAGTTCTTGTAGAAGCTTAGTGCTTCATAGAAGACATATTGAAAAACCCTGCTTTAGAGGTATCCCAGGGTTAATGGGATTATACTTTAATTTGGAAAGCAGGCCCACAACACAGTCTACAATATCCATATAATAATTTTTTAAAAAAACCACATCCAGTCAGCTCCTCCTAGGAAGTACAGCCTATAAATAGGTCTAAATTAGAGTAACAGTTTCAGTAGGTATCTAGCCCAGAAGTACAGGATCAATTTTTATTCTATTACATCCTGTCTTGAAACATAAGTCTACTGTTATCACAATATCTATAGCACAGTTTCAAGGGAGTAGTATGAATTCAAAGGAATGCCTCTCCTAGTCAGTTTATTTATACAGTATACAGTGTATACTGTAGAACTGCAGTTTACATTGGCACAGAATGGAGACTGAGTTACAAATGGAGAGACTGAGAGCAAGAATATAACAAACACTTCATAGTTTGCTGTTTATTTTCTCTTGTGTGGCTCCACATCTGACTTAACAATAAACTTGATGATAAGGGGGGGAAAAATCCTCGTTCCAATTATTTCTCAAATAACCATAGGTGCAAATTATATGTGATTTTTTTATTGCATAAATTGTCTCAAGATTATCAATGCCATGGAGATAAGATTTGCCCCCACTTTGACACTATTTTGCAAGGCCTGGGTTTTGCCAACGGGTCTGGGGATGCCAGGATGGAGCCCATCAAATGATTCATTTGATTGCTGTCGCCAGGATGTGAGGATGGGGTTGTTGGTTTTTGTTGTTGTTTTTATTGGGTTTGTATTGTGGTAAGCCACCCGGAGTCACTGAGAGTGAGTTGAGCAGCCATATAAATTTTCAATCAATCAATGTTGCAACACTGGAAAATCTAAGAATATATTGACCATTTTGATTAATATTGTCACAAAGGGCAGAAATTAAGAGTGACTTTAATTTGTATCAGCTTGATAAGAGTATGCAGAACTCTTTCAAATGATGTAAGAATAATTCTTCAAAAACATCTCATATTTTTGGAGCATGGTAAATAATACAGTCCCACAAGCTGTAACTACAATCAGAAGTGGCATAACTAAGAAATCTCATTAACCTCACTAGAACTTACTAATACACGTTGTTAATGAATGATGAAACACTTTAATCCAGTGTCATGGCAGAGATGGTTTCAGCAGGTTCTGACCAGCTCTGGAGAACTGTTAGCAGAAATTTTTAGTAGTTCAGAGAACCGGTAAATACACCTCTGACTGGCCCCGCCCCCATCTATTCTCTGCCTCCCGAGTCCCAGCTGATCGGGAGGAAATGGGGATTTTGCAGTAATCTTCCCCTGGAGTGGGGAGGGAATGGAGATTTTACAGTATCTTTCCACTGGAGTGGGGAGGGAATGGAGATTTTACAGTATTCTTCCCCTGCCATGCCCACCAAGCCATGCCACGCCCACCAAGCCATGCCACGCCCACCAAGCCACACTCACAGAAGCGGTAGTAAAAAAATTTGAAACCCACCACTGTGTCATGGCCACCTTAGATTCTGCCTCAGAAGGGAATTGTCAGATGAGAAGTTATTATTTTGAAGAATGGCACTGGGGATGAGAAGCCTTATCGTAAACTACAATACTTGAAGTTCCAATCCAGGTTCTAAGATTCAGTCAGATGCACCTTTGATACTGGTTGGGAATCTCTTTCTTTAACTCCCCAAAAGCCAAAAAGATAAATAGTAAAATACAGTACTATTCTTCTAGCTACCAAATGACCAGACCTATCCTTTTAATACAACATCTTATTTCAGAATAGTAAAGACCCTTACTTTTGATATGTGTGGTAAAAGTCAGAAAAAGGTTTTCCATAGACTTGTGGAAACCTGGATTAAATTCCTGAAAGACAAAGAGACAAGAAGAAATAAATAGAATGGAGCTACCTTCTCAAGGTTTCCTGGATTATATAACCTCTTTGAAACTGTCAAGGAAGCACAGGTCCAAGCTTGCAAACAGAGCTATAATTCCTGTGTCAAAGCATTTAAGAGATGATACATGTTTATATTTGTTACTATTATATTTTTAGCCTACCTTTTAAATATTTTGGCCAACTCAAGGTGACAAATTTATTTAATACTCCTTCCTCCTCCTATTTTTCATACAATATTCCTGTGAGGTAAATTGGTTTGAAAGACAGCAAATGGCCCAAAGTCACCCAGCCAGCTTTTATGCCAAAAAGCAAATGCTGTCTGGTCCTTTGCAATTTAAAAGAACACAGTGTTTACCATAGTAATTTTATAAATCAACCAACATCCCAGTCTGGATTGCAAAAAAACAAATAACCACTACATTTTTGTCACTTTGCTGCCATCTAATGATCATCTGGATTTTTGCAACTCAGATCTGGTAACTGATTATTATAATTATTTTATATTTCATTTTTGAAAATACTTAAATAGGAAATATGATTCAATGTAAGAGTTCTAAAGCAATAAATTCTATCACAGTACATACCATCGGCTTTCTAGTTTTCTTTACTTCAATCACATTCTTACGTTCCTTGAAAAAATTAATCACTATTCTCTTCATTAAAATTTTTAAACCCATTTTAACTCAAATGAAATATTTAGCCACTTTCAAAATGAGACACTTATTTTTATTTGGCATGCAAGGCTTAAAACAGGAATCAAAACTCCCCAATTACAACAAAAGGCAAAATTTACCCAACACAAATAATAAGTAATCAATCATGATAATTGGCGTGACTCAAGGTTAGCTCATGGGAATTTCAAATATTGCTCCTTGCGTTATATTCAGAAAACAAAAACTGGTTGCAGAGTATGTACTGTTAACTAATCTTGGGAAATTGAAGAGAAGTAATGCAGACTAAATAACTTTGCCATCCTCATTTAACTAAATTAAATTTATCACGAAGATGAGACAGATGAATAAATCATGAATATTTCTATTTTGTAATAGGAAAGACTATACTGTAATATCCCTGAGTGTTGCAGAGGAAGCTCAGACTAAACAAAAGGCAACCAAAATTAATTCCTTTCCAAATTAAGGAAGAAATTGCTACAGAAAATGACTATAGCATGGTTATTGTTCCAGACAAGAAGAAATGTAAACAAATGTCTACAGTATTGAAATGAAATGAAGGGCGAGCCGAACATCGAATAGGAACTCACTAGTGGACAAGAAAATAGTTTCTATATTACAGCTGTATTCAATGTTCAATGTAGCATTTCAGGTGTATTCCAAGTGATAGTGGACCTCTATCTGCTACTGCAGCCTCCTTCTCAGATACATTCACTTTCTTCACCTGATCATGGTTAACATTGGAAGTATGGCAGAAAAATGAACAGCATGAAGAGAGAGGACACTCCTATCTATTTTTGTTCTTTAAATCTAGTCTCTTCCCTATTTCATACTTAATAGTTAATAAATGGATGATTATACAAATCAGTGGTGGATTGCTCCCGGTTCGGTCCGGTTCTATAGAACTGGTAGTAAAACTGGAGGGAGGCTCCGCCCACCCACCATGACATCATCATGGGTGATCTTCGCATGCGCAGAAGCCCGGTCCTGTTGCGAACCAGTAGTAAAGGTAAGTAGAACCCACCCCTGATAAAATTAATAGGTATGTCTACTACTTTAGGCTGGAAAAAAAATTAAACGTGCATAGAAATCCGTTTCTGGAGACTACCAGACAAAAAGACATATAAGATAAAAGAAAACACATTAAGTATAAAATCAATGATAGCTGAAAGCTTTCCGAGTAAAACAGAAATGCAGAGTGATACATTACCAATGCACTTGTTCTATTGATGGAGTCAGCAAAAGGTGGAGGAGTTGGAGGAATCACCGATACCTTGCTAAGAGTTTTAAGGAAAAAAGATCATAAACAAAGCAATTGGCAAATATATCTGCTACATTTCCAGAATTGTCTCCTTCACATTTCATTATTTATCCCCAATTTTAGAATTCAGGAATTTCCAACGTATTCCACCCAATATTCCATCCCCATGGTCACATGATCAAAATTTGGACCCTTGGCAACTGGTTCACGTTTACGATAGTTGCAGTGTTCATGTGATCCCCTTTTATGACCTTCAGACAAGCAAAGTTAATGAGGAAGCCAGATTCACCTAACAACCATGTTACTAACTTAACAACTGCAGTGATTCACTTAACAATTGTGGCAAGAAAGGTTATAAAATGAGATAAAACTCATTTAACAACTGCCTTGCTTAACAATGGAATTTTGGGGCTTCGTTATGGTCATAAATTGAAGACTACCTATACAAAATACACTGCTTTCTCTTCATTGTGCATGTATGATATTTTGTATTATTAACATTAACAACTAACTTCAGAAACCAAGTATCAAGCTATTAAATACATTAAAATCTCCATCTGAAACTTAAAAGACTGCAAAGGATTGTGAAGATTTTCTTAGGAAGAACTAAGAAAATGAAATAAAGGTAAAATTTAGGAGATAAATCTTCTCAGCCTACAGTAACTTCCTAGTTCAAACAAAGAGCAAGAACTACTTCTTGATATGAGAAATAAGCTAAGATTGACCTAAGATTTATAGGAACCTGGAACCTCACTTTGGAATAAGTTCATCTGTCCATCAGTCCAAATGTTTATCTACTCATGGGTGGATCAACATTTCTTCTCACAGCTTCCCATAATGTGACTATACTTGAGTACAACATAACTTGATCATTCAGAATTAAGACCCATAAGAAATGCTTAAAATTCTGCCCTGTGTAAACCTAGACTCACGATAAGTAATATATATAGCCTACAAAGAATATTTAAAGATTCGGGGGTGGGGTGGGGGAGGTGTTTGTCACTTAGATCATATCTGTGATTGAAACATGGAATTAGAATGTCTATGGAGATTCTCAGTCATCCAGGTCATGGTTGTCCCAAAAGTGCTTTTTCAAGAGGCAACTGGACTTTCTGGGGGGTTTTTTTGAAGACGTTTTGTTTCTCATCCAAGAAGCTTCTTCAGCTCAGAGCCTCTTGAAAAACCACCTTTGGGACATGGAATTAGGACATTTGTCACTTAGATCATGTCTGTGATTGAAACATTAGGACAATGTATGAAATGCCACAGAAATCTCATTTTAAACGTGCTTGTTTTATGTGTGTAAAATATGACATTACATTTAAATGGTAACATTTGCATTTCAATTCATATTAAAATGACTCTTAAATAACTGTAGGAAAGGATATCAGGATTGAAACTAAATATTTGATTGAATAGTTTGCTGACTCCCCAATTTCCCTTCAACATTCAAGAGGTAATACTATTTGTGGTCTGTCAGTTGCATTCCTGTTAGCCTTGGTATTTATTTTTAAGCTTTTTAACCTTTAACTTTTTCAGTGGAACCGAAACAAAACTTTACAACTTAATCCCTTTTACCAACTTTGTAAGAACAGTTTACAGTATCAGGGTCAAGGGCCACAGTGTTAAAGAGACGTCCCTTTACCCTTCCCCTACCACCAATGTTCTTGGGGTTGTGGGTTGTGGCTATAGTTAAAGCCATAATTACAGAGCCACACTGAGGTACTTGGCTAGACTGCAACACTGAGATAAAAGGTAGTGTTTTTGATGGCTTGAAAGGTAACACAAGGAAAACAAACAATTTCCCCAGGTAAATATTTGGACATGGAGATTTCATGAATCACTTTGCCAAAGACGACTTTCTTTCTTTCTAAAGTTGGACTTACAAATTCCAAGAATTGCAAGTCTTATATATCTGAATGAGGCCAAGTTGTGAAATGCTGCTATGGCTGAAGTTGCACAAGTTCTGTATCTAAAAAGAGTCCATGGCAACAAAATGTGTACTCTATCAACACTCGCTACCAGTAAAAGCTTAAACAGGCTTCTTGCACGGGATAATACGCACTTAGTACTGCATCAAACGTCTGTAGGACACGTCAACCTTCTTGTCCTTACCTTAATTTCTGATAAGATTTCAAGAGTTTTGCACCAGCAGTTTCATATCTACCTATCAAGAAAGAAAAGAACCCAAGGTCACTGATAGCAATAAACTTGTACTTGCATGCCAATTTTTTAAAAAAATCAGATGTATCAACCATTTTTATTACTTGACATTGCCAATATGAAAATGTGTGTGATTCCTGTTTTTGTTCAATCCTGTGTTATAATGGACTATGGAGACCTCAACTCCATAGTGACTGCCGTGGCCAGGGGGGATTTCTATCAGGTTCGCCTGGTCCACCAGTTACGTCCCTTTCTGGATCGGGACTCCCTACGCACGGTCACTCATGCCCTCGTCACTTCCCGCCTGGACTATTGTAATGGTCTCTACATGGGGCTCCCCCTGAAGAGCACTCGGAGGCTCCAACTGGTCCAGAATGTGGCCGCGCAGGTGGTTATGGGAACGTCATGGCGTTCCCATGTAACACCTCTCCTGCGCGAGCTGCACTGGCTTCCGGTGGTCCTTCGGGTGCGATTCAAGGTATTGGTTACCACCTTTAGAGCGCTCCGTGGCTTAGGACCCGGATATTTACAAGACCGCCTGCTGCTACCAATAGCCTCCCACCGGCCAACTTGCTCCCACAGAGAGGGGCTCCTCTGGGTGCCGTCGGCCAAGCAATGTCGGCTGGCGACCCCCAAGGGGAGAACCTTCTCCATGGGGGCTCCTGCCCTTTGGAACGAATTGCTCCCCGAGATGCGGAGGATTCCCGACTTGCGCACCTTCCGCTGGGCCCTCAAGATGCTCTTATTTCAACAAGCTGGGCTGGCCTAATTTTTTAAATTTTATTCTTCTTAAATTATTTAAATTGAGTTGTTTATTTTAATTATGGGCCAAACTATTTAATATTTTTAGACTGTTTTTAAATTTTATATTTGTGGGTTTTATGCTGGCTGTACACCGCCCTGAGTCCCTTCGGGAGAAGGGCGGTATATTAATTAATTAATTAATTAATTAATTAAATAAATAAATAAATAATAAACTACATTAAAAAAATTAAAAAGAAGTAAATATCAAAAATGCAAGACCACAAAATGAAAAGAAGCAACTTTCCTATGTAACACCATTTAAATGTCGTACAACTTTTCAGTACAAATAGTCCTGGAAAAATCTCACTGATTATAAAACTACAGAGAGGCAGTCAAGTAAAACACAATCAACCCATGTGATTCAATCCATCACATGTTGAAAATGATGAATGGTGTGCAGCAATAAAAGCATTGATTATTAACAATTACATTTGGAATGTGTTCTTATATCTGTCCACAAAGAAAATCATTCTGTCTCAGGTAAATCATTAACAATATAGAAAATAATTTTTTGGCATAATCAACTAAGCGGACAATAAAAATTATTTTCTCACACTGGCTAATCACTTGATCTTTCATATCAAGTGTGCCAATAAAACAGGGAAGTGTGTGTATGCTATTCAGAAGTCTTCTGGCAGTAGCCTTGCTACTCCAGATTCATTAATCTATTATATACAGAGAGAGCTTCTATATAAATCAACCTAAACTGTAATACCACAGCTAGGGTCATAAAACACAGCAACTGGACATTGAAGAGTGAAGGGAGAAAAAACTCAAGTTTTGGTGTTCCTAAGAAAAATAGCTACTGGCAGAAAAGATCCCACCAGAACCGAAAGCTTTAATCAGTTTGATCAGTAGTTAAATCACCAGAAATGGCTTCTTCAAATTTACTTCACAAACTAAACAGCCGCCAAATTCAGAGTCTTAGCTTTAAATAATGAAATGATCCTATTCACACACCTACAAAGTTGAGGAAAAGATTTTTGTGAAAGGAAGTAGAATCAGCATTTCAAAGGCTAAATGCAGGAGCTTTTTAAAAATACTTAGATTAATTGTTAACCAAGCCAGACTGCAAATAAAGGATGATGTTGATGATTTCTTCTCTTCTGAAAAACACTGCCCTGATAATTTAGGGTCAAGTCAAGCTTTATCCCAAAGCCTAAGAATTGTCCAAATATCACCATAATATATGTGTGTGTGGTTCTTGTTTTTTTGTAAAGGAGGTCAAATAAGTTCAACTTTATCAGCTGTTTTTACAATTCAATTGTTATAGTTCCTAATGTTGCAATAATTATGAGGAAAAATGTTGCTGGTTTAGTCCATAGTCTCTGTAATTCAATTGTTCAGTCCAAATATTAAACACTCCTTTCCAGTTCCTTTTAAGCTACTCTAGTGTCATTTAATACTGTCACATTTATAAGTAAACATTATAGAGCTTTTCTTCAACTATTGTGGTGGCCAGCATTTTATGCTCTAGATTTCTGTTCATCTCAATTTGAAAAGCCGATAGAATGTTTAAGTAGGCATTGTAAAGCATTATCTGCATCAAACCTGCTCTTCTTCTACCATGACTACTGCAATGCTCTCTACATGGGGCTCCCCCTGGGGTGCACCCGGAGGCTCCAGCTGGTCCAGAATGCGGCCGCGCGGGGGATTTTGGGGGCGACGAGGCGCTCCCACGTGACACCTCTCCTGCGCGAGCTGCACTGGCTTCCGGTGGTCTTCCGGGTGCGCTTCAAGGTGTTGGTGACCACCTTTAAAGCGCTCCATGGCTCAGGGCCGGGGTACTTACGAGACCGCCTTCTGCCACCAATAGCCTCCCACCGGCCAGTACGCTCCCACAGAGTGGGCCTCCTCAGGGTGCCGTCCGCCAGACAATGTCGGCTGGCGACCCCCAGGGGGAGAGCCTTCTCTGTGGCGGCGCCCGCCCTCTGGAACAACCTCCCCCCAGAGCTACGTACAATAACAGACCTCCGGATTTTTCGTCGGGCCCTGAAAACCCATTTATTCCAACTAGCTGGGCTGGCTTGAGTCAAATTTTAAATGGATTTTAAATTGGAATGTTTTAATCACGGCCAAAATTATTTAATTATTTTAAACAGTTTTTAGACTTTGTATGTTTGTATGTATGTCTTGTTTTTACCTTGGCTGTTCACCGCCCTGAGTCCTATATTGGAGAAGGGCGGTATAGAAATTTAAACAAATAAACAAATAAATAAATAAATGATAATGATAATATCATCATAGTTCTGATGAGATACTGTACTTAAGAAGGAATAAAGAATATTTTATTTGTATTATTTATTTATATAGTTTATTAAATTAAGAAGAGGTTCTTGTTGTGACAGAGTGATAGAGAACATGGCCAACTAGTATGAAGATGTTAGATTAAATGCCAGATAACTGATCATTTGAAAAGTTGGAATAGTCGATAATTGATTTAATGAAGCAATAATTTGGCATTCATAAAATAATTTCATAATTTCATTTTGGACTTTGGAAGTCAAGAGGTTGTCATCAGAAGCAAAGAGCAATGGGCCATTTTCAATCATTTGATTTTGGATTTTGGAATGTTCCTGACTGGGCCATGAATACCTAGAGCTTCTATCCATTTGTTGAATGGGTCCTTTTATTAAAGCTTTTTCTTTTTACTTCTGCTTTTATCAAATTTCCATGTTGCTGGTGGGGTTAGCATTAGTTGCTGGACTGAATTTATTTTCTTATATTTGTCATGATTAGTCATGTTGCATACTGTATGTCAGTTGAAACGCAGCCTGGAAACAGGGGCGAAATGCTCCCGGTTCGGACCGGATTGCTCGATCAGGTAACGATGGTGGCGGGTGGTTCGGAGAACCGGTAGCAAAAATCCCTGCCCCCGCCCCCCATGCCCAGCTGAGCCGCACAATCATCAGAGGCTTTTTTCTTTTTACTTTTAAAAGCATTTTTTCTACCACCTCTTCAGCAGAAGAGGTTGTAGAAAAAATGCTTTTAAAAGCCTCTGACGATCCCAGCTGAGTTGCCTGATCGTCAAAGGCTTTTAAAAGCATTTTTTTCTGCAACCTCTTAAGGTTGTAGAAAAAATGCTTTTAAAAGTAAAAAAAAAAAAAGTTGGCCACGTCCACCCAGTCACATTACCCCCACCACCACCAAGCCACGCCCACAGAACCGGTAGTAACAAATTTTACATTTCACCACTGCCTGGAAATCTCTTCTAAAAAGATCATTTTGCTTATTTATTTATGCCTGTCAGATAGGTAACTTGTTTTTCAAATAATGTTTTTGAACTATGTGAGAAATACCACCCTAATGCCACAAAGCATTACAACAGATAAAAATGCATTTGTGTTGAAGTTTTAAAATTAATTTATTATTAAGCAGTAAATGAAAGTGTAGATGATTAGTTTTCTATGAAAACATGGAACTGATCTATTGTCCTATTTTCTGCAGTTCCTTATTCTTAACACTGTGCCAGGTATATCAGGAATTTATTGGCCTTCTATAGTTATAAATACTATAAATTGAACCCAAGGGCAATTAACAGATAATAATTATTGGTATTATGATTAATACTTACCAGTCCGTTAAATTATTTTTGGCTTCAAGAGAGTTATAATTAAGGTTTAATTCTTTATACACCTGCAGCCAACCATATTGAAGTCAGTTGATTTCAATGGGGCATAAGCACAATCATGGCTGGTAGGTTAATTCTGGACCATCTTTTACATTTATTCAGCTTCTTGTTATTGTTCCAAAGTTTAGGTATTTTTTTATCAAGAGATATTATTTCCCATTCATTTTTCTTCATTTTTCAAGACTGAGAAATCAATTTGGGTCTATAAGACTATTTGAGTTTGTTTGAATTCTAATTCTGAGTAATATCCAAGATGAGTAGAATCCAATATTTACAACTGAATTTTCCTTTCCTGTCCATCACACCCCATTGTGCTTCCATCCTAATCTACTGCAGGACATCCCCATACCTGCAAAGCAGATTTTGAAAGCGCAAATGTAAGGAAGAAAACTTCTTTGTTCATTCTGCTAATATGACATTGCTATATCTGGATCGTAAAGATGCAAACAGATGAACACAAAAGAAAGAGTTATTTATTGGTTCTGTATTTCATGTATACTGTAGATAGGGTAGTTCTATGCTAAGGAAAGTCCTTTCTCTAACAGGACAAGTTAATATTACACTGCATTTTGGAACTGGATTAGTAAGAACTCTTAGTAATTTAGCATGTTTTTTCCTAAATTTTACCATATTAATGATTATATTACGTTCAACTGCATTTAAAACTGAATAATTTCTTTGGCATTATTATAAAGTACCAAAAGAGGGCACTGTTTGAATTCATAAAATAACACCTCATTTGTAAATTCAATAATCAACAATTTGCACTGAAAACTGCTAGAAGTCCAATATTTTTCTAGGAAAACAAGGAATTATATGAGTCACCTTGCATATTTAGATAGTTATTAAAGTCAACATCCTTGTTCTTATCAAAGAAGAAATCATTGTTCTTGATTACCAAATTTCTCAATTCAAAAATTCAGTTTTCTCCATTTTAAGACGTCAATTCTAGGAAATGTTATCCTCCCCAAATTGATTCCATTTTAAGTTTATAGAATTTGATACTGCATAATTTCTAGTCAGCTGACCCGGGAGTGTCCTGTACATCTTGAGGTGGGAAAAAGATTGATATAAAGAAATCTATCAACTAGACCAATGTTCTAGAAGACAACTTTTGACATGTAAATAACTAGATTTTCCTGTGGTTTTCCCCATTACATCCCACCCCAACCCAAAGTCTAGCAAGAGCTGTTGAAGAGATTGGAAGAAGCAAACCTGATGCATTCAAGAATCATCAAGGTGGGACAATGACATCAAGAGCGTGACATTATGTCAAAATGGGAAGAGACGGTACCATTACAAATAAAAATAATACTGATTTCTTTGAGGTGGGGGGGGTTACTTTAAGTATATACATAGATTTAGATTTGTTTTTATCTTATTCGTATAAACACTGTTTAACATATACATTTGAAATGTAATTAAAATTCACTTATAGATTTTCTATTATTTTTTAAAAAAATAATTGCAATATTACTTTACTTTCATAATTTCTTTTTCTTTTTTTTTAAATAATCTTTATTTACATTTCAGTTGAAAAGAAAAGACAACACAACATAAAGTGACACACAAAAAACAATACAATAATAAACATATGTACTTCCATATAGTACCTTAATGAACAAATATTCGGTACTATAACTCTAAATTATATTCCGGAAAAGACAGAACAGCTTATATACCTTAATACATCAATTAGGTCTATCCGACCTCACTTATCCTATATAATATAAATTTCTCATTAAATACTATTCCTCATCTAATGTGGGTTATAGTTTCCTCTTTTCTAACCATTTATAGAATTTGTCCCAAGCTAAACCTACTTGTGTTTGCTCTCTATCCTGTAATTTTTTAGTTAGCATATCTGCTTCCGCACATTCTAAATTTTTTTTTATAATAGCCTCCTCTGTTGGGATATTTTGATTTTTCCAGAGTTGAGCATACGTCAGTCTCGCCGCTGTAATGATATGTAGTGCCAAATACCATAAATCCCTTTTTATATTTTCCGGCTTAGCACTGAGCAGGCATGTCTCTGGTCGCCAATCGATTTTTAACATTAAGATCTCATTGAGCCATTCTTTTATTTTCCCCCAAAATATCACTGCTTTCGGACACATCCACCACTGGTGGTAATAGGTGCCATGTTCCCATCCGCATTTCCAACAATCCGCCGACTGCCCAGAGAACATTTTAGCTAGTCTATCAGGAGGCAGGTGCCACCTGTATATCATTTTATAGATATTTTCTTTATAGGCCGTGGATACTACTAATTTCATATTATCCCACCAAATCTCTTGCCATTTATCTAAGTGTATTGGATACCCAAAATTTTTCCCCCAAGCGATCATGGAATCTTTGACTATTTCCTCACCTATCTCTATTTTCATGAGCAATTTATAAGTTTTTGAAATATGATTTCTTCTTTTCCTTGCCCCATCTTATGTTTAAATTGCATTCTCTTTCTTCTCTTTGCTATCATTTAAAAAAACATACACTAAAAATATAGGCAACAACCCTCCATCACCTTCTGGGTCTCAACAGCAGCAATGCTTTTGAATAAATTCCACTTTTTTGCAACTAGAACAAAACTCAATTTGGCCTCTATCTTCCAGTGTTTTTGCAAGAGAAATGCTCTGAATTAATTGGGTAGATGGGGAAAAGATTAGAAAGCCAACTAAGCACTGACACTTGGTATAGGCAGCTTTGGCAAGAGTGTATATAGAAATTTCCACCTAAGAAAATTCTCATGATAGCTTTTTTTTTTAAAGGAAGGTGTATGATGGCCCATGAGGAAAAGAAACCCACATCCGTATTTAAGCAGAACATGGGCCAACCACACTGGCTAAGATATTGTGCAAGCAGGGGCAGGTTCCAAATCCCGTCGCTACTGGCTCGCTCATGCACGGGCGCACTTGCACGGCACTTCTGCGCATGCACAGAAGCATCCGGGTGGGTGGGCGGAGCCTCCCGCCATCGCTGCTATCAGTTCGCCTGATCCGCTGCAAACCGGTAGCAACCCACCATTGGTGCAAGCCTTCACGTTCTCCACAACTCTTTGTCAGACAAAAGCAAGAAAATTTAAAGTGTAGAGCACAACCGCAATTTGAATCATAAAGCCTGCTGTTTAAAGTCATGTTCCTACTTCTGAAAACACAAAGGATATATATCCCTATCTGTCTTCTATCATGGACAAAGCACATAAGCATCTAGCCTGACAAAGAGCAAAATTAAAGAAGATGTTAAAAACAATACAGAGGAAAGGCAGACGGTAAAGTTACGTGGTGCGCTAAGTTAAAAAAAGATCAATTCATTGTAACATTACTGTAGGAGATGACAAGGCTGAGCCTGAGGCCAGGGTCAAACGCATCATCAATTTGGAGTCTCTATGCCTCCATAAAAGATCTAAGTCCAGCCCCCCTTTAAGTCCCTTAACTCTTACCTGGCATCAATTTGCCTGGACCATTGGTAGATTAGATTCTTGTGTATATGTAGCATGAATTAAACTTGTAGTACTTTTGAACTCTATTTTGGTTCCTGATTTCTTGCATCTGACACTATTTAGGAACTGGAGAGATTTGAACTCTCAGCACGTTTTTTTTTAAAAAAAAAAGACCCCCTGGTATGAAGGCTCTATTTTTCTACCCATGAACCAACAAGGTTATCATTACAAATGAAAGCAAATATCCATATCCCAGGATAATGTTGCAGGATCTAATCTGGGTGGGTCACTGGGACCGGAGGTTTAATCTTCCAAGTTTTTAGACTTGTGCTGGAGCCCATCCTCGGAGAACTTTTCTCTACCAGAATATGTGCTTTGGGCTATTATATATTTATTGGTGCCTGGTTGCGTATAGCTTTTTAGTTTTTGATTGGGGTGTTGATGACTGGCTATTAATTATGACTTAATAGCCAGCCATCAATATCCCAATCAACAACTAAAAAACTACACACAACCAGGCACCACATAAATAGTATGCATAAAATAGCCCAAAGCACACATTCTGGAGAGAGAGAAATTCCCTGAGGATGGGCTCCAGCATGAATGTCTGAAAGCTCAGAAGACTAAACCTCTGGTCCTGGTGACTGATCCAGATTGGATCCTGCATGGTTATCATTGTTGTTCTGTGTCTGGGAAAATACTGTGCCCTACTGCCCAGGGTAGAATTTGCCACCAGAGAAAGGTCCACCCTGATAAGGAAATCCCTCAGCAAATGTCTTGCACTAGATCAGGGGTGTCAAACTTGCAGGCCAGATGCGTCACGTGCTGGCCCCATCCCCACCCGGTTTAATGAAGGGGGGGGAAGTCCCAATATGCCATGTGATGACACCGTGATGACGCAAGTTTGACACCCCTGCACTAGATGAAAGCAGTGTGAGAATAACTCTACAAGAATGTGCTTTCTATGAAGGAGGCCATCATTACTTCCTTGGCACATCACTGAGGCAATCATTACTTCCTTGGCACATCACTGAGTCACCTTTTGCTTTTTCTACTGCAGAAAGTCAATGGGAAATTGACCTCCTGGTATAATAGAGCAGCAAATAAACAAGTTCCTTCATTTTAACAACACATCATTTCTTTGTTTTATTTCTGCCCCACCATCTTTCTAAGAGGTACAGATGGCACATATTCTAACCTCACCGCAGCAACTCATGAGCTAGATTTGCCTGGAAGAGGGTGACTGGCCAAAAGGCATTCAGGGAGACTTGTGACTGAACACAGATTCTAATCTGGGTCTCCCCAATCCAGTGACAGCACCTTCACCAGTAGACAATGCTGGCTTTCTTCAGTTTATCGCTACTTTCACTTCTGTTGCTTCTCTGTTACAAAAACAGTGAATATTTCCATATTTCCATAAGGAATGGTTTTGATTTTCATTAAATGTTTCTTCTGAGTTCATTCTAACACTCCCATTACTGAATTATAGCTTCTCATTTAAAAATAAGTTATTAATATCATTCCTATCTTACTCAGGTAATTTTCCCCCTATGTCCAAAGCTCTCTGTGACACAGTTTTAAGAAGCACTGCTTACTGATCTTATAAAAATGAACTCCAACCTCCCAATGACTTCCCCGAATCTGTCATAATATCATATTGTTGTTGTAGTTCTAATATTTCTATCTATATGCAGAAATTTGCTGGAAATAATGGTGATGCGATTAATGGACATAAAGAGGCCATATCTTAATGCAAAGAAGGACAACCAAGTGCCTACCTGTAATTGTACTAAAATCATTGAATTCAGCACAAAAAATGAACTAACCTAACCAGTTGAGTGTTATTATCTATGACAAATGCATATATTTATGCATATAAGGCAGGGTGAATTTAAATAATTCAATACAATTGCTACTATTATAGCTCAATGACTATAGCCCTATGATAGCCCTATGACTATTATTAAGTGTTGTACCTTATGATTCTTGAAGAATGTATCTTTTCTTTTATGTACACTGAGACCATATTGTTGTGGCCCGTCAGCGGCCTGTGCTGCTAGTAGCTGATTCCGACAGCGAGGAGGCTGGTGTGGTGCTGCGCCAGCAGCCTGTGCAGCTGGCACTCGAGTCAGACAATGAGGAGGCTGGAGAAGATGTGGTGCCAGAGGCGGGGATTCAGCCAGGGCCTTCAGAACCTCCAGAAGCTCCCTTAAATTAAGAGGACGAAGAGGAGGAGCCTCTTCTCGATGCACGGGCACGCAGAGCTGCCAAAAGGTAGGAGTGGCTCCTCAGGAGGAAGTCTCCTCGAGAGTAAGGCTTGGGGCTAACTGGCCACTCCCTTAGCCTTTTTAAGGAGGAACGCCAACTGAAGCAATTTGCAGGGAACAACTTCGTTCACATACCTTCGTGTCTTGTCTTGCTTATCTTATCAGCTTCCTGCAAATTGCTCTGGGCATTCTGCCAACCACAGTAAGCTTTCAGTATTATTCTTTGAATTCTTGGCGGCTGTTAATGCAGTTAATTAACAGCCATTGTTGTAAAAAACTGGTTTATTTAGTAAACTAAGGTTTGAACGGACTTTGTGTATGCTGCGTTCTTTGGGGTCCGTAGTTGGGGCAGAACACATATGCACCAAGACAAATTCCTTGTGTGTCCAATCACACTTGGCCAATGAAGAATTCTATTCTATTCTATTCTATTCTATTCTATTCTATTCTATTCTATTCTATTCTATTCTATTCTATTCTCAATAAAATTGCATTTTGAAATCTCAACACTTATAAATTTGCATTCTTGAAGACTGTTTCTGCTAAGATAAAGCATGAATTAGAAGGAGAAACTTATCAAACTTATCAACTTATCTGGCATATGACTTAATGCTTCTGTTTTTATTAGTACCTTCAGTTGGGAATTTCTTTGCTCGCTCCTCAAAGAACCATTCACCTGTTTTTACTTTAATAGCCCTGCAAAAAATAAAAATAAAAATAAGTGCTTATTTGAATTTTAGACATGCCTTTTTTAAGGAGCAATAAATGGACTAGCTATAAAAAGTCAAATCAATTCCATCATGGTGATCAAGAGCCGTGGAACATCAACTCTTTTATAATCAGAGTTATGTATTCTGTGATTTTGCACTAGCATACCAAACCCCTTTCTTTTCAAATCCTACGCTAATTCATAATGAGACCACCTATTGCTGCAGTTTATTTTTGAAACTCCATTCAGACACCGTATTCGGCTACAAGCTCTACAACTATTTTATTAATAAAAAAAACAAAATTAGTTTTTCCTGAAAGTCAGCTCATACATATACCCATTTCAACCCTTTTTTCTTCCCTCCTCAGGAACTATTTTTTCCAATTCTTCTTCTGAAACCGTAGACTTATTGTTTCTCAAGCCCTTCTGCCATTTTCAGCAGCTGGCTGTTCGGAAACTCCTATAAATCTGATTCCCAAGATAGGGGTTCCCATTGTTAAATATATACAGGTGGCACTCAACTTATGACCACAGTTGAGCCCAAAATTTATGTTGCTAAGTGAGAAATTTGTTAAGTGAGTTTTGCCCCCTTTTAAGACTTTTCTTGCCACATTTGTTAAGTGAATCACTACAGTCCTTAAATTAGTAACATGGCTAAGTGAATCTGGTTTCTCTGTTGACTTTGTCAGGTCGCAAAAGGGGAGCACATGACCCTGGGACACTACAACCGTCATAAGAGCCGAGGTGGCGCAGAGGTTAGGGTGCAGTACTGCAGCTACTTCAGCTGACTGCTAATTCAGCAGATCAGCGGATCAAATCCCACCAGCTCAAGGTTGACTCAGCCTTCCATCCTTCCGAGGTGGGTAAAATGAGGACCCAGATTGTTAGGGGCAATATGCTATTTAGTATACTGTCTTTGGTGCAAGCCGCCCAGAGTCCTCGGAGAGTGGGCGGCATAGAAATATGAATAATAAAATAATAATAATAATAATAATAATAATAATAATAATAATAATAATAATAATAATAATAAAAATAAAAATAAAAATAAAAATAAAAAAATGTGAGTCAGTTGTCAAGCATCCAAATGTAAATCACTTGACCATGGGGATGCTGCAATGGTCCTAAGTGTGAGAAATGGTCATAAATCAGCTTTTCAGTTCCATTGTAACTTCAAACGGTCACTAAATGAACTGTTGTAAGTCAAGGACTTCCTGTACTTAGTTTGATGTGTTTTCATATCAGAAAACTACTAAAGAATAACCAGCAATTCGAGTATTAAACTAAGGTGGATTCTTACTCAGAAGCATAGCAGGCAGTGCATTTCCACAGAAAGGCATTTATAGTAATGCGACATTGAGAGCATATATGATGGCTGCATCCTTTGCACACTGCTCCTCTATCAATCAGGATTCCAAACGACTTCTGACAACGGGCACATGACCGTTTCTGAGATCCATAGTTGGCATTTTTTGTTCCTTTACGCCAAAGTTGCTGCAGTTGGATTTTCAGTTTGCTGTAGTTGGCCAGAAAGAAATAAGAATATTCACATATTTGCTAGATGGGACATGTACCAACACTACAAATTCTAAATATTATTAAGCTTTACCTGTAAAATGTGATACTCTGAGTTCCATGGAAAGGAACTCTTTTACTAAACCTCCAATGTCAAAGGTCAAATACCCTGGGAAATTACCCCCAGAATATTTAATGGCCCATTCTTGAACAAAGTTTTGGAGAAGATGATAGCATCCTAATTCCAAGCAATTTTGGATTATTCTGAGGAGTTGGATATATTTTAATTTGATACTTATATGCTCAGGGCATAAGAACCAGGAAGGATGTCAACCTACAAATTCTCATGAAAAATGGAATATTGTGCTGCATGGCTTGAATGATCTGAATGACTTGATATTAAGCAGATTCCAATTTGTCCTGACTAGTAATCTGGCAATCTGACCCTGTACCTAGATTATTTCTATATTTTTCAATGGCTTTCACATATGGGGCACTGCAAAATTCTATTCTATTTTATAACCCCTCTTACATCCCTAAATAAAGTAGATAGGGCAAAGGATCTGGAGATTTGGGTTCCAAAGGATCTCAAAAAGGGCATTCCTAATGTAGAACCCTAAACCTACCAGAATGGTTAGGGCCAAACAGCTCTAGCAGTTTTGTCAGTTTAAGGGCAAAACTCTACAGTATCTAACACTTCGAAGTACTCAAGATCTCTATTTGTTTTGTTTAGTTGCTAAATCGTGACTGACTCTTCACAATCCCATGTATCATGGCATGCTAGGCTTCCTGTCTTCCACTGCTTCCCAAAGTTTGCTCAAATTCATGTTAATTGCATCAATGACACTATCTAACAATGTCACCCCTTAAAACTACTAAACTCTCCTTCTAAACTTGGCCCTGATCACCCCTCCCATTTTTGCAACATGATCCTAATGTAAAGGCTAGGTACCATTCTTGAGCAAGTCAAGAATGCACACCTCTGAGCCTCATCAATGCAGAGACAAGTTCTAGCTTGCATTTTCATCTATTGATCATAGATAAACCATGAAACATTCTCTAAAAAGTAATGAGGGCGTTCTCGGTGAGCGCGCCGACCCTCTGGAATGCCTTACCTACCGAGCTCCAAACGGCTCCTGACCTCCGCTCCTTCCGCAAGGATCTAAAGATGTGGCTTTTTAAACAACTCATCTGATCTGCAGGGTGTTTCTGGTTGGTTTTAATATGGGTTTTAAATTGTGGGATTTTAATTATGCTAAATTAATTATATTTTTTTATTGTTCTTCGGTTTTTAACCTTTTGTGAGCCACCCTGAGTCCTTTGGGAGAAGGGTGGCATATAAATTTAACCAAATAAATAAATAAATAAATAAAAAGTGTTTTGAGGAGGGAGAATTAATTACGGTAAAGCTTTAATTGGTGGGAAAGCTGATAAATCTGAATGAACCCATTTACTCTGTTGTAAATGGGTTCATCTGAAAGATCAGTTAGGAGTTTTCCATAATTTGGGGCTGATATTTTTTTATTTTTTTATTTTATTGTCGAGTATGTATTAGATAATATATATAAGTATAAGCATGAATTGAATGCATAAAATGAATATAATTAAAGGGAACATTAGGCTCCCTTTAATTGTATTCATTTTATGCATTAGGACAGGGATGGTTGGCACACTGGTGCTCTTATGCACGTCCCTTACAGATCTCTTAGGAATGGGGTGAGGTCAACAGTAGCCAGTCTAAGGTTAAAATTTTGGGGGCTTGGAGATGAAACCACAGAGTCAGGTAGTGCATTTCAGGCATTGTAATAAATTGTAAAAAATTGTAGTAAACCAAACCAACCATGAAGAACTTTCTGCAAGCACATAAAATTGCACAAGCATTAAGATCTATCTTACTACTAGTATGAATTATACAACATCATTATTGGTATCCTATTATTTGTTCAACTTTGCCTTTAAGAATATGCTTGTCCAGTACAGTATCAATCCATCCTTATTTAAGGAGGCTTATGAATTTAATGAATTTTAAGAGTGACTGGTTTTGAATATAGAATTCTGTTTTCATGTTTAAAGATTGATGGCTAATTATTATAGTTGCTTTGCTGAATGTGTGCTTTCTTAATATTTAAATTTCTGATACTGTAAACTGTTTTGGAATATTATCTTGAAAATCAGCATGGAAGCATCAAAAGCCTTATTTTTTTTCCCAAAATTCTTAATTGCCAAGCTGACTCCACTGACAATGAATGATGGCACTTCCACACAGCCACCAGTTTCACTCCCTAAGCCACAAAAATACTTTGAGCTTGGTCTGCGAATATCTCTGCTTCTGCCTGTTTGAAATGTTGAGAAGCCACACAAACTACTGTCCCACTTCAAACTGCTGCAGAGCCTGTAATCAACAATCCACATAAAAGGGGAAGAAAAAGAACCAGTTATCTAGAGAGTGGCAGATGGACTGCTTCTGACTTTAGAGAAGAGGAAATTGACAAAACCAGAAACCAGTTTTACTCTGATGGTTTTATCTGAGTTACTTAAAACTTCTTAAGTCATCAGCTAGCATTTTCATGATATAAGAGTTGGAAACAAGTGGAATTCAGTCCTCAACTCAGGATAGTAATGGAGCCAGCAATGATAGTCATAAGTTATGACTGACATAAAATAAGTTGGG
Organism: Pantherophis guttatus; assembly: GCF_059756535.1. Lineage (NCBI taxonomy): Eukaryota > Metazoa > Chordata > Lepidosauria > Squamata > Colubridae > Pantherophis > Pantherophis guttatus. Next base: position 268,807,976 of record NC_142063.1, on the reverse strand, counting down.
CACTTGACTGACCTGTTTTTACTATTTTTTCTGCAGCAGTTGCTAAACACATCACCATGTTCGTTAAATTAATCCATGAAACCACTTAGGTTTCTTCCTACAAATTATTTCATTTAAAATTTCAACACTAGAGGGTGTTTTTGTGCTATCGTACCACAGAAGCATTCAGAATAACTCAAAAGCTTGGACAATAAACATACATTTTTGCGTGCCATTTTGTTTGGTCCTCAAAAGATACTGTGTTATATATATATTTTGAACAATAGATTAGCTTACACAGCTCAGAAAACAACAGCAGCCTGCATTCCCAAATAAGAACACACCTACCTTACTCTTTGTTCCTCCAGTTTTCTCAACATCTCATCACGGCAAAGGACATTTAGAACAATGTTTTGCTCCAGTTCCTTAAGTAAGTTAAGGTTAAATTCTTGAGACATCTTCTCTTCTGACGTTCATAAAACAGAGAATCCAGTGTCATCCAGCAGGCAAAGGAGTTATGAAAACTTACATCCTTTATTCATTAGTGAAGCATTTGCAATGCATTCTTTTTAAAAACGGTAAAAATAGGTATGTATTTCAGACAAGCCTTTGTTTTCAGAAACTCATTATCTGTTTAATACATCTGCTCTTCTTATTAACAGTTGTCTGCTTCCTCCCATGAAGAAATGAACTTCAGGCTCCCAATCTACTGGAAGTAATATTAAATTGATAAAAGAAATAAATTAGTAATTCTGGTAGAAAATTGGTACGGGTATATTTTTGTTAACTGTCTCCTGGTTCTTTTGACTATAACTTTGTTGGTTCATAAGTGTAGTATGAAATGTGGTTTATCATTGCTCAGTTTTACTCTGCTTATACACCTTTGTGCACTTTGTTATATGTAGCTTTCAAAAAAAAGTATTTAATAGCCAATTAGAATAAGCAAAGTAATAAAAGGAAAAGGGCTATTTCCTAGTTTCATTTGTTTTGGGTGAGTGTGTGTGTGTGTGTGTGTGTGTGTGTGTGAGAGAGAGAGAGAGAGAGAGAGAGAGAGAGAGAGAGAGAATTATGCTTTGCCTATGTCTCTCGAGGCACATGAAATGGCTTTGCATAAAACAATGCAATTCTGACCACACCCCTCTCATACAAATCAAGAGGATGTCCTTTTGTTATTTCCAGCAACGTGTACTCATATTGCACCCATGTATATTGACTCATGAATTGGTGTACAATAGGAAAACCACAACTATCCTCGTCAAGTAAAAACGAGGGAGAATTTCAATGATGTAACTTGAAGAAAGAAATAACAACAGAGATCAATAGAGAGAGAACTATCTGAAAAATCACCATTCATCTGTAGTTTTGCAAATATGAGGAATGTACCTCCAAGCAACCATGTTTTCCAGGAGGCATAAGAATTTGCGAGCTGGAGATTATCTCTCTTTATGCAAAATGCACAATGTGTTTCAGATCAAAGGAAGAAGTTAGCTCTATCTTCATGCCACTTGATATGAAAAGTTAGCTTTATAATTTCATTGATTGCCTAGAAGACCAAAGAAGTCAAACTGATACTTCTTTATGTGTGAAAAGCTTGTCTAAATTATTTCCTATCAATAAAATCATCACCAAATTTAAGCAGATATCGTAGCATTCACACCTTCATCAGACATAAGCAGGTGCAGAATCTCATTGTTAACAATAACAGAAGTGCCTGTCTCTGAATCTTTAGGAACTGAACTGGAATTACAAATGATTTACTGTAGAATAAACACATTGGCATGAATGAGATTATTCAGAATTAAGGCATGATTGATGTTAGAAAGTTAAGTGTACCGTGAAGAGGAAATGAGGAAAGAACAGAAGTTGTGTAATGCATCATTTCATATTATGATTCTCCCTGTTTGGAAGTCAGGAACTCAACTTTTCACTTACAAACATTTTATCTGAATATCCAAATACATTCTATAATTTTGTTATAGAAAAAATCAAGTACATTTTCATTAGTAGTGGAAATGGTTTAAGGATCACTGACTTTTTTTTTTGCCAAATCAATTATCTAGCATTCTACATGTATCTCTCAAAATAATATTAACACGTTTCTTATTCTTGTGAATATAAAAAGGCAGAATTTATTCAAGTTTATATTCTATTGGCAGAATGTGATTCAGTTATTGGATAATTGTCAGCTCTTATACTACCTGTAGCTTTTGTTCATGAATGGCAAGAAGCTGACCAAATCTCTAAAATCCCTTTTGTTTGTTTATTCTTTTGTTTGTTTTACAAATGAGCTTAGCCATGTCTCTTATTAAATACACAGGTGCTAATCACATTTTGTCACATTATTTTAACTAAACGTAAACTGAAATTAAATCAAATCAGATTTCATTTTTGTGCCGGCCTCACCCAATTCTTTATTACCAGCTCTCCCATTCTTTAAACAGATCCTCAAGCATCTTTAACTGGGTCCTAATGTGAATGTACTTGCTTGCTACCCATTCATAATACTATAGGCTGCCGGTCATACCTTCACTGGTGAGACACAGAGGAAAATAATTCTGTGTCACATACAGAAAGAGTCAGACACCTCAGCCTCTCTTTGGTGACAGAACTCAGTTTGGCTGAGGAATTCTGGGAGTTGAAGTCCATGAGGCTTAATGTGGCCAAGTGTTGTGGCCCGTACGCGGCCTGTGCAGCTAGTAGCCAATTCAGACAGCGAGGAGGCTGGTGTGGTGCTGCGCCAGCAGTCTCTGGAGTTGGTACTCGAGTCGGACAATGAGGAGGCTGGAGAAGATGTGGTGCCAGAGGTGGGGATTCAGCCAGGGCCTTCAGAACCTCCAGAAGCTCCCTTAAGTGAAGAGGGCGAAGAGGAGGAGCCTCTTCTTGATGCACGGGCGCGCAGAGCTGCCAAAAGGTAGGAGTGGCTCCTCAGGAGGAGATCTCCTCGAGAGTAAGGCTTGGGGCTAATTGGCCACTCCCTTAGCCTATTTAAGGAGGAACGCCGGCTGAAGCAATTTGCAGGGAACAACTTTGTTCACATACCTTCATGTCTTGTCTTGCTTATCTTATCAGCTTCCTGCAAATTGCTTCTGGGCATTCTGCCAACCACAGTAAGCTTTCAGTTATTATTCTTTGAATTTTTGGCGGCTGTTAATGCAATTAATTAACAGCCGTTGTTATAAAAGACTGGTTTATTTAGTAAACTAAGGTTTGAATGGACTTTGGTGAGCAGAAAGTATATTTCCTTTGAGGGCATTTTTTTTTCTTCTGAATATATTAATAGCTCTCCTAATATTATTAACAATATTTATGTTAGCTTTTGAATATTAAATCATTAGACCTGAGATTGGTGGCATGGTGGTTAAGGCACCAGGCTAAAAACCAGGAGACTGTAAATTCTAGTCTGCCTTACCCCCAAATCCAACTGGGTGACTTCAGATAAGTCACTTGTCCAGAATGGTATAAGGTCTCCTGCTTGGTACTTTCAGCCCTATTCAATGTACTTTCACTCAGCCTGAAGAAAGAGGCAACAGCTCACTACTTCTGAAAAAGCTTGCCAAGAAAACTGCAGGGAGTCACCAGGAGGCAACACTGACACGAAAGCACTAAACAAACAAACAAAAACCCTTACTCTTAGAAAATAAAAACAGATCAGACAAAAATTCCATGAAACTACTTTTTCCTATTAATAAATAGTGACTTACCTGTTCCTTCCAAACCAGAAAGAGTGCCTCGCTTTATTGAATAAGAGCTTGTTACCACCTTCTCTGTTTTGCTGAACCAGAATTAACATGGAGTTTTCTCTGTGTGCTTCACCTGATTGTTGTTCAGCCATCTGCACTGGAAGTCACCATTAGTAACACAATTTACTCTCAGAGAGGCTCAACACGTTTTGGAAGAAGCCATTCACTCAGAGAAAAAAAAAACAGCTGTTCTCATTAAAATGGGTCTGAAACGTCTAAGTCATTGAACAGGAAGAGTAATAGCAGTTGAATGTAATACTGACAGCGTTTCCTCCTTCTTCCTCTCTAATATTAGATGTGTGCAATACTGCAAACCTCAAGTTTCCGCAAAGCTTCAGAATAAGAAACATACAATTATAGTCAATATGCCATTTACAAGAAACGATTGGGGAGGTGGTTCTTGACAACTTGGGCAATTAGGCAATATTGCAGTATTTGTTAATGTGGAGGTGAAATTACTGTGAATGTGCATGTTAGCATATATTTAATGGACAGAAGGATTTTATCTTTGTTATAGGGCCAAAAACAAATTCAGTACTCAAGAACGAGCAGCATCTTAGCTGCAGTCTCTAGATCTTCATATAATTACCTATATGTCTGTTTAAGAATCTTGTCCATATTTAAAGAGAATATTTTGGAATAAGTTAGCTTTGCAGTATTTCTCTTATTAGATAAATGATCCATCTGGAGTAGCATTCTGTTTCTCATAATGACCAATTCCCATTGAATCTGGAGATTAAAAGAGCCACCATGATTGTAGGTCCATTTTGTTGATATGAAGAATCACAGCTTTCCCAGAAAATAAACTTTTGGTTCTTTATTCTCATATTTCCAGTCATATATTTTTCATCTTTGCTGATGAAAGTGATTCATATAGCAAAAGTGTTCTATATGTTCCTGGCAGCCATATGGAAAAAAAGTTGCCATTGCTTTCTGGGTTATTTTTTCAACTTCCCAGTCTAAACTATAACCTTAGGATTTACCAGTCTAGACTATAACCTTAGGATATTCTTTCATCCTATTATCAATCAGGCCTGGCCTTTATCATCTCTTTGGGATCAGTTTTTTGGAACCAGTCAAGATCTACTTGTGCCTAGGAATTCTGTAGGGAATATCCCAGCATTGGGGATTCTTTGAAGGAGATGGTGCCAGAACCAATAATGGCAGAACAAGTCTCTTCAGAAATGATTTTATTGTAATAGATTTCAGAATAAGGTTTTTCCTGTAAAACAGTAAGTTCTGTTTTCATCACTTCTATTTGTTTATTACATGATAATCTATCCATGTATTATGGTGCTATGGAATGGAATGGAATGGAATGGAATGGAATGGAATGGAATGGAATGGAATGGTATAGAATAGAATAGAATAGAATAGAATAGAATAGAATAGAATAGAATAGAATAGAATAGAATAGAATAGAATAGAATAGAATAGAATACTTTATCTGGCCAAGTGTGATTAAACACACAAATTTGTCTCTGATGCATAGCTCTCAATGTACATGCAAAGCAATAGAATAATACTAATCATAATAGTGATACCAATAAGAGGGGGGGTAGTAGAAGAGATGAGAATAAATAATGATGATGATGATGATGATGTAATAATACAGCAACACAACAAGGATAGACAGGATTACATGAGGATTAGATATTCAGCAGAGTAATGGCATGAGGAAAACTATCCCTATGTCTAGTTGTTGGGCATGCAATGCCTATAGTAGCGTCTCGAGGGGAAGGGTTCAAGCAATTTATGTCCAGGATGTGAGGGGTCAGTAGTTATTTTCTCATTCCTCCTTCTGACCCATGCAATATACAGATCTTCTATGGAAGGCAGGTTGGTTGCAATTGTTTTTTCTGCAGTCCTAACTATCCGCTGGAGTCTCTACCTTTCCTGTTTAGTTGCTATGCTAAACCAGACAGTTACAGAAGTACAAATGACTGACTCAATTCCTCTGTAAAACTGTATCAATAGCTCCTGGGGCAGGCTGAACTTTCTAAATCGACTCAAGAATATTCTTTGTTGTCCTTTTTAAATAATGATTCTCATGTAAGGTGTCCATTTCAAATCCTGGGAGTTTATAGAATACAAAAACTTGAAAGATTCCACTGCTGATACTGTGCTGTCAAATATAGTAAGAGGTGGTAGAATACTAAAATCCACTGTCATCACAATATACTCACTATTCTTTCCCATGACATGTACCTACTTAAACTCTTTCTGCATTTAGCTCTGCCTAGACTACTGCTCTTCCACTCTAGACCTTTCCATGTACTCATAGGGATGGAGATCAAATATATTCCAGTAGAGGGGAGAAATATGTGGTCTTCTTCCTTGCATCTTGAAGACTGTAGCAGCTGCCGGAGATTCAGCTCTCTTGACCCTAGATGACTGTGACTTCCAGAGGCCTCTTCCTTGCCATTGCTTCACCTTGCCAGGAAGCATTTCATCCTTTTCCACACTCCGCTTCTAAGCCACAAGGTTCCAGATGCTATTATGGCCTCTTCCAGCAGCCCTTTGCCAGGGGTTACCATCATGAAGGCTCTTGTTACTGATTATCTGGGGGAAGGATTGTCCAATCCTCAGTTTCCTTGACCTCTCATCTACCATACATACATGTACCAGTTGCTGTTCTCTCGGTGTGATTTTCAGTTCTCAGCAAGACTCTTTTCTCCTCCCCCCACCCCTCGTTTAGTACTGCTCAGAGATTTTGTCAGGCTGAAGAAAACCCTTCACATGCATACCACACACAATGTTCAGTTCTATTGCTGACTCCTCTTTCTGAGCGGTGATGCAGTGGTTAGAGTGCAGTACTGCAGGCTACTTCTGCTGATCACTAGCTGCCAGCAGTTTGGCAGATCGAATCTCACCAGGCTCAAGGTTGATTCAGCCTTCCATCCTTCCAAGGTCGGTAAAATGAGGACACAGATTGTTGGGAGAAATATGCTCATTCTGTAAACCACTTAGGGAAGGTTGTAAAGCACTATGAAGCGGTATATAAGTCTAAGTGCTATTGTTTTTGCTGTTGTCTTTTCTTAAAAGATTTATTTTGGTCTGTCTGTTTGCCTTCCTTCAACTGAGCTTTGACATTTCACTGCTCTTAGTTTTGCTGAAAGAAACTTTGCCTCTGTTATTTGATAAAGTGAAGGCACAGTTTAACCTACTTAATGGTCTTGTTATTTCTGCCAAATAAATCACTTTCACAGTAGGGACTTTTTAAGATCTGTTGTGCTCTTCAATTTGCTGAACTCTGAGTAATTTTATAACACTTAGTGGCAGATACAAAGCTGTCTAGAAATGGAGCAAGGAGCAAAGAATGGTGCTGCATTCACCAGCCATCAGTGTCTCTATACAGAAAGCAAACTGATAAGATCGCAGAAGTGAAGAGGAGGAACATCTAATCTGATGCTTCTAAAAACTAGATTAATTTCAACAATCACAAAACTAAAAGTACAGAACAGAATAACAGAGTTGGGAGGGACCTTGGAGGTCTTCTTGTCCAACCCCCTGTTCAAGCAGGAGATCCTATGTCTTTCAGATAAGTAGTTGTCCAAGCTCTCCTTAAAAACCTCCAGTGATGGAGTACCCACAACTTCTGAAGGAAAGTCGTTACACTGATTAATCGTTCTGTCAGGATCTCCTTGTAGAGCAGCTCTTCCCAGCCTAGTGCTCCACAGATGTGGACTCTGTGTGTGTGCGTTTATGTGCCTTTGAGTCATTGTTGACTCCCGACAACTACCTGAACAAGTCCCTAAAGTGTTCTTGTCAAGATTTTGCAGAGGTGGCTTTCCTTTGCCTCCTCCCTAGGGCTGAAAGAGAGTGACTGGCTCAAAGTTACCCAGTTGCTTCATGCCAAAGGACTTACTAGAACTCAGTCTCCCAATTTCTAGCCTGATGCTTTAGCAACTACATCAATCTGGCTCTTCTCAGTTGTGGACTACGGTGTTTTTAACATCTGTAACAATACACCTCATTATCATTGACGATGGGAGTTATAAGTCAATATATGCCTGGAGGACACAAAACTGGCATAACTGGCTCGATCTGGAACAGATACAAGTTTCAAGCAGCTTATACACTGATAATTCCATAAATGGGGCTGATTGTTTTTGACATCACTAAAGGAACAGTATTATTATGGATACCCAACACATGGCAGTTTCCTATTTGGACAGTCATCTAAAAATAAATATAGAAGATCCTTGACCTAGAATCAACTCCATGTGGATAGAGGCAAACAGTATTGTTTTCTTGCTTTCTTCCTAGATGTTCATGCACGTGAGAGAAACTTTATCTCCTCATCTCTTCCGCAGCCCTGGGATCTCCTGTTGGGTTTTGTTTTGTTTTTTCCCACTTACCTATGTAGGAAGTTAGCACCCACTCCTTTCTTGGAAGAGTGAAATATTTTGGGAAATATGAAAAAGGCAGAATATTATATTTCCCCTGGGATAAGCATGTTTTGAAGCAGCTCCCATCTTCCTGCCCCCACCCTTTGTCAATGGGCCATTAAGGCTTGGGCCAGTCTATTCTACATAACAAAGATCTACCTCCTTCAGACAGAGCCATAGTAGGAATTGTAGGAATCCAACAAAGATAGGATTAGCCCTCTACACAATAGCAGCAGAAACACACATGTGACCTGGGAAGCATGTGACCTGGGAAGCACATGTGACCATCAGCCAGCAAGGCTACCTAAGACCCCCACCCCCTGGGATTCTGACAACCAATCAGGATACTCTTTCGGGGCCCCAGGAAATGCAAAGCCAGAGAGAGCATAAAAACCCAAGGATTTACTGTATCTGCCCCTTTTCTGTTCAGGAACTCAAGCCATGTGATCCTGTCCACCATTAAACCATCTTTCCAAGCAGCCTCCAGTGTCTTTTTCCCCACTTGGAGCAGAACCTAGAAGGAGATTTCTTCCAACACCTATCAACCTGGTCTGCTTCTATTTACCTTTCTCAAGATCATTTCTTTATCATTAGGCACCAGCGTGCCTACCGCCCCGGTCCTAATATTCCTTTTTTACTTACTCTTTTCATGTATTCAAATTATGTTTATACTTTTACCTGTTATCTTATATATGCTTGACAAATAAACTTATGATTATGATTTCAGACGGCAGATTGCTGCCCTCTGTTGTGAGCGTTAGCCTTAAGGAGTGCACCAAAATGCAAGCGGTGAAAAATTATGCCCCACGTCTCTTAAACCCCGGTTTTTGTCCACGAAAGCGTCGGATTTCCTTCGCCCCTTCTCGCGACTGTGGCACATGGGTGTTTTTCAAACTTGGCAAATTCAAGACGGGGTTGGATTAAAACTGAAACCCCATCTTTAAGAGGCCAAGTTTGAAAAACACTGCTGCGCGCGCACCCGCCGCCCTCCCACCTTTGGCAAGGCGAGGACTGAATATCAACTAAGCCTTCATCATCTCCTACTATCCGGCGGTTGCGAGCGACGCCTGCAACGTCTCACGTGAGAGGACACGTCACACTCAGAAAGGGGAAGCGGTGAAAAGCGAGAGAGCCCCGCGAGCAGAAAGCAGTAGCCCAGCAAACCCCGCCCCACTCACAGTCCCCCCCTCCCCCGTCGGGCATGCCTGTCTGCCTCGGGTGATTGGCTGAAGGCGTCGACCGCAGTGCGCAACCGCAGAAGGAAGACGAGAAAGAGGAGGAGGGAGTTCGTCGCGTAGCGGCAACGAACGCGAGGGGTTGGAGCCGGAGCTGAGTCAGAAGGAGGACGATGGATGAGCTCCAGTCTGCCGAGGAGGTAAACGCGAGCAAAAGGACCGTCGTCCCGGGACGTAGCTTGGTCGCAGGCCTGGCTGTAGCGGACCTTCGGGGAAAGAGAGGTTCCGGGTAGCCTCTCCGGTCGAGACACGCCCCTTCCCCATTGTTGCTCTTCTTCCCCACGCACCCACTTACTCCTGGGCTTCTCTCGCCTTCCCAAAGGCGGCGGAGAATGTCGTTCATTCGCGCCCCAGCGGCCTTCCATGGCCGCGCTGCTCTTTCCCAGATTAACGCGGGGGCGATGGGGTTATACATATTGAAATGGTATATAATAGGGGTTCCTGCCTAAGCAAGGGGGTTGGACTTGAAGACCTCTAAGGTCCCTTCCAACTCTAATCTCTCTCTGTGTGTGTGTGTACATATATATATATATACACACACACACACACACACACACACACACACACACACACACTGCGCGGCTACCATCAAATGAGAGCGCTGCTTTTGGCTCACGTTAAGAATTCAGAGTTTTTTTTAAAAAAAAAATAAAAATAAAATAAAAGCAGTCCTCCCTCCCAATGAGTTAGGCCATATATCTCTGTTGGGCATGCAGGGAACCCGTTAGGTTGCAGCCATGGTGCCTGCAGAAAATTATTGTTAGCTGGATGAGAAAATAGCCCTTTTTCTGCGATTAATGTCTGCGCTTATTATGCATTATTTTAAAATTTTATTTATACGACTTATATGGCCGCCTATCTCATAAAATGATTCTAGCCAGCATAGAACAATCCATAAAATCATGACTAAAACCAAGAATATTTTCCCCCACCCTATGACAGATCAAACATCCTCTCACTCAACCCTCATCCTAGCTCAACGATTTTTTATTTATTTTTATTTGATTTATATGCCGTCCTTCTCCGGAGACTCAGGGCGGCTTACAAGGCGTTAAGCAATAGCCTTCATACTTTTGTATATTTTTATACAAAGTCAGCTTATTGCCCCCACAAACCGGGTCCTCATTTTACCTATCTTAGAAAGGATGGAAGGCTGAGTCAACCTTGAGCCTGGTGAGAATTGAACTCACAGTAATTGCAGGCTACTGCAATTGGGGGGGGGAAGAATGGGGACCTCTGAAGGACCATTGTCATGTTGACTATTGTATTGCCATATCTGTCATTTATATACTTAAGGAAACATGGAGCATCTTGCTCCTTGCTTCTTTGTGAGAGGCTAGGAAAGTGATACAGCCTGTTAGGTCAAAATAAGCTGTAAGCGCTCAGATCAATGATCTTATGTCAATTGAATGAGTGAAGTATTTGTTGCAGTTGACATTGTTTTCAGTTTTGCATAATGTAATTTAAATATTTCTGCTTTTTTAAAAAAAAAAAAAAGACTGCATTTATTGTGGATGAAGTAAGCAACATTATAAAAGAGGTAAGTCCTCATACATTAATATGATCTTGCATCATTGTTACATCTCCTGTATTCCTCAGCCAAGTTGTTTTTAGGAAGGTGGTTCTGCCAGTTAACACTTTATTAATAGTTTATATTTTCATTGTACCAAACAACTGTTTGCATGACACTGTATCTCCCTTCAAAAGAAGAATTTATCACTTCTACAGCTTGAGTAACAAATATTGCACCAAATTTTAAATACAAACTTGCTTATTAATGGAAGTAAAACCTTGCATAATCATAGGAATATTTCTTAGTAAACATGACAAAAATAGTGGGCTTGCTTTACCAGTAATTTGGCTCATAGATTTTGAAGAAACTGCAACTTCCAGATAATCTCTAAAGGCTGGTCAGCATGTTGCAGCATTCCAGCCAAATCATAATCAGGATATGGGTTGTTATTACCAGGGCATCTTACTCTGGGTAGGGCTGAAACCCACATACTACTTGGAATTGGACAGACCCTGATTATGGTTTCCACTTCTTTTAAAGCAGGAATTATAAGCCTGGAGGAACCCACCACCGCCAGTCACAGACAACCTCCTTTAGAAGAAATATGATCCTGGCCAAAGTTCATTTGTGAATACAGTTGTTCAATCAGCTCTGAATCCATCTAATGGTAGCAAAGTCCAGCTTATATTTTGCCACATTCTATAGAATCCCATAAATTTCAGTACAATTTTTGCTATTTCATTTGAGATATTTCAAAGAAATTGTAACTTAGCTCCATAATAGTCCTAACTTTCAAGTAATGCTGTAGGGTTCCTAAATAAAAACATTAGGAACTAAACCAAAGTAAGTAAGCTTCATTCATAACAATATTTAGAGCATGTGGAAAATGTTTGTGCAAATGGAGATGGACTCCTGTTTTAACTGCATCAAGCTCCCTTTTTACAGAGCACCGTTATCTTCAGGAGTGGGTTTTCCAAAAGGAGCTGCATACAATGAGATAGAAACTGGAAATCCCTTGAGTATTCCTTCTAATGACATTTTAGGTGGACTTTAAAGCTATTTCCTTCTCCTTTGGAGGAGAGGGCTAGGCAGCAATAGCCCAGAATAAGTAGAAAAGGGAAACACTGAACATCAGAGCTATGTTCCATTTCTGAACACCAGCTTTTCTGAATTATTTTTGATGTTTCCATAATGTTGGTTAACACAGAAAAATAACTTCATGGACACCTGCCTAGGTGTTTCTGAATCCCAGCCAATATGTATCTTTTGATGTCCTAAGAGAACTGCATTCATAAAAAATACTACTATTGCTTGAAATGGTTAAGCATATCCAACTCAGAGCTTTGTCTCATGTAATTAGATCTGGCCTCTAACAATTTGTAACCTATTAAATCTAGATAAATAGTGGTGGGAATGAATTGATTTCCATGCTTGTGGCTCACTCGGGCAGAAGAGACTATTTTGCTCTATTAAATCCCAACTTCAGCAACAAATTGTTAGCAACTTGTAACTATAGAATCTTTTTTTCCATGTGTGTCTCCTGGATGAGACATGATTCAGATTTCTCAGATAATGACAAATCTTTTTCTTGTATGTGGAGCTTTGATTCCATGTCATAAATTGTAATACATACTCAGGCAAAAAGTTTGACAAACTCTTTAGCCATGACTCTCAATTCCATAGCCAGTTCTTCAGTGACTTCAAGTTATTGCTGTCCACGTACATCCTTTTCCTCCATACCCATTTCAGTTCAATATTTTGTAATAAAATTCTTACTGTCCTTTTGGATAGTTTAGTCTAAATCCTTATTGATGGAATGTAAAAATTATACCTTCCGGTTTATGCCATTGGAATGGAACCATTTTCTGTTTCAAAGCTGTCTTTACTATAGAATCTGTGTAGTTCATTTTAGCGCAGATTATAGTTTGGTTAATAGTTGTCAAGGTACCAGTGACTTATTTGTTAATCTCTTGTTATAGCAACTGCCCTAACAATTCAGAGGAAGCTTAGAACATGCCCTGTTATGCTAAGCATTACAATACAGAAAGCACAAGACATCCTTTTTAAAATTAAGTTATAGTTAATAATTTGCTAAATCTATAAAAATAATCTCTGAGACAAACTCATTTCTGTGAATTCCAAGGCTTATCAAATGTAAATGTTCCTCAGTAATAGTTTGTTAATTTTAAAAATCCTTCAGGAGGAAAAATACCCCTAATAACTAAGGCTTGATAATATGCAATGAATGACTGTCAAAGACTACACACGCTAAATATATAAACATAATCTCTATGTAAGCATGCCCTGATTACACCCATTTTATTTTAAGAGGGGATTAATTGTGGCTGGTCTGCATTAAGACTAGAATAGAAAGGTTTAATTTCATTCGAAGAGAATAAGAATAATCCCACTTGGGTTATGCTGTTTTTCCTCTCCCACTGCTAAGAATCTTATTGGCTGCAAAACAAAAATACCATAACACTAGTTAAAATGAAAGATGGCAAGAATGACAGATTGGATGGATGGACGGAAGGAAGGAAGGGCTGTCCCTCTTCAACAACAGATTGGGGGCCATCAGGATCTTGGGAGAATCTCATTACAGTGGGCAGGCACTGCTATAGATCGGGCATGCTTCCAGGGTCCTTATAGATGATGACATTCAAATTGACCAGCCAAATATTTGGGAGACAGCAATAATTCAAATAATCAGGCCCTATGCCATATAGGCACTGCAATAACCAGACAAATGGAATTGTTATTAGTGGAAGCCAATTTAGGGGAGGCAAGACGGTGGAATGGGATATAACTCATTGCATACTAAAACAAGAATCTCTTGCATAAACTTCCTAATTGATGGGGATGTAAGCATCAATATGTTGAATTGCAAGATAGTTTCAAAATGGCGATTCCTTGCTTGTATAGTTGCATGTGTATCTTCTGACAAAACTGGGCTGTATTGTGTTATGTTTAGCCATATTTGATAAATGCACTCAAATGAACCAGTTCCTTTTTTATAGTTAGCAAGTGACATAGGTAGGAGTAATGCTTCTAACTGGTTTAGTGAATGTGGGGAAATTCCACATCAGGAGTTTCAGATGATGGAAGGGTTAAAGGAAAGTTTGTTTGACTTGTCCCTCCAATAGCAGGCAAAGAGCAACTGAATCTCAGGGAATTCTGGGGACCAAACTCTGTGGGACCAATTGAGAGGTGAGTTTCCCCTCTCGAGTCAGCTTTGAAAAAGAAAAGAAGAGCCACCTATTTGGTTTTGTACAGCATTGCTTACGTCCAAATAAGCATGATGGCAGCTAATCCACTATTTTTGCCTGCTCCTTTAAATTATATTGCAGTTATCTTCTTTGCTCTTGAAGTTTTAATGGCAGTGCTGTTAAGGTAGCAGTTATCTATGGGTTTCTCCCCACCCCCAGTGCCATGGATATGGAGAATTCATCCCCACAATAAAAGTTCAAGCTTGTATAAATATTTCTTTTTGTCAAAAATGAATTAATGGGGAAGAAAATGTTTGCATGCCAATTCTAATTTCTGAGGCTGATGTGTGAATTTTAAGATAGAACTATGGGAATTTAGTGATCTAAATTTAATCTTTTTCTACCTGTAGGCCATAGAAGGAACAATAGGTGGCAATGCATATCTGCATAGCAAGGTGAACCAATGGACTACAACTGTTGTGGAGCAGATTTTAAGTCAGTTGACAAAGCTGGGTAAACCATTCAAATATGTTGGTAAGTTAATTATGTATTTTTCAGACATTTTAATTTTTTCAGAAAAATAAAGCTTGAAATTGTAAAGGTGGGGAGATTCTGATAGTAATTAGTCTTAACACTTTGATCATACCTCATGTACTCTATATCCTTTGCAAATCAGATATAATTGTGTTGCATGGACAAATACTTTTTTTCTAACAGTATTTTGTCTCTATAATTTCTAGTGACCTGTGTGATTATGCAAAAAAATGGTGCTGGACTTCACACTGCAAACTCTTGCTTCTGGGACAATGCCGCTGATGGTATAAAACTCTTTCAAAATTGGTGTTGCTGAACTTTTTTTTACAGGAAAAAAATGTATAATTCTGGAAGCTCTTTTGGGTAAAATAATTTTATTGCAGTCACCTGATCATGATTCATGGCTGCGATGACTTCCTTACTGGGTGTGCTTCCAGTTTAAATAACAATAGAGTTTGTGTATAAGTACTACTCAAGCTTTACCACAGACTTAAATGTCTGGATTACAGTACAGATGCACTAATCTATATCTTGTGTTTATGTGACTAACTGGTTGCTTGTTTTTGCTTTTGTAGGAGCTTGCACTGTAAGATGGGAGAACAAGACTATGTACTGTATTGTCAGTGCCTTTGGACTTGCAATATAATTGCCTTGAAATTCTTCAGATCTTATCATTGCTTTAAGTCCACTAAAACTGAATTCGGTGAATAACTAAGAACTCCCCATTCTTTCTGAGGAAAAATAGGAGAGAAATTTCAGTACTGTTATGTAAGCATGATCACATCCAAACTCTGTCTTAACACTTTAAGGACTTTTTCTCAAGGTGCTAAAACCTGAAATTTGCTGCACTTCTATAGCTTTACTCCACCTGTGTGGGTAAGACTGATTTTCACTCTAGATTTGTTTGTTTATTAAATTATTGAAGCTCTGAATGTGTGTATGTTCATTTCTAAAACTTAAAAACAATTAGAAATGATAATACGATTGCAGTGGTGGCTGACCTTTGCTAGATTTGAAAGTAAGCAGATTGAGGCCAGGATAGTATTTGGGGTCCCCAATAGAAATCCCATCTTTTTTTAAAAAAAAAATGCTATTGGTATGTTCGTGTGATCACCAGGAACAGAGTTTGATTTGAAGGTATCTGCCCTAACTTTTAATAGTCCGGTATTTAACATACTGAAGTTTTGAAAGAGTATCATTATTCCTTCATCTCATTAGCTTCCTAGGTATTTTGTTTTGGCTGGCATTCCCCTGTAAAGCATGGGCAAAATCAAAGAAAGGCTAATTGACATTAATGCAGAAGTTCAGTATAAAATTTTATTATGAATAAATTGAATTTCATGATTTTTATTTTGCACTATTTCTAGTATTTGCTAAAAAAAAAACCTTTACATTACATTGAATGTTACTTTTATGCTGTGGGAAAATTCTGTTTCATATTCCAAACCTCACCATAATTACAAACAGCAGATTCCCTGAAGCCCGGAGATTACACATTACAATAAACCATGCATATCTCTTCTTCAAGCAAAATTAAATTTACAAATGTACTCATTAACATAGCCATTTTGAAAAAGCATTAGCCACATTTTGATATAAAATTTTCTATATTTGCCTTGTTACACAGCTGTTTAAAAATATTGAAATCTGTTGAATAGTGCTGAAAGGAATTTTCCATATATATATTGGCACAAGTGGAGCATAAGACAACAAACACAACAAAAGAGCCATAAAGCTAATGTGCAATGATTGCACAATCTCATGTATTTTTCCTCCTCAGGTTTTGTATCAAATATGACCCTAAAGCTTAATAGCATGTACTTCTGAATAAACATGCACAAAATTGGAATTAAAATCACCATTAAAAGAATTGGTTTTCTTTCAACATACACCTAACCTAATTCCCAAGCATGTTATACTTAATGGTAACTGTTATTTTGTTCTTGGTGGTACTGAAAAAGCCTCAACTTTTCAAATATTTCTATGAAAATGTGGTTAACCTCATTAACAAAAGCTAAACTTGATTGGCTTCATGGCAGTGTAATATGACATTATCTCCCTGTCCTACACAATCTGCTGCTTTCCTAGTTTAATCAGGCTATTCTATCCAATCATTGATTTCCTAAAAGAGCAGCTGCTTTCACTAAAGGAAACACGGCATTGTCAGAGGACATTTTAAAACAAAATATTCAGGCTTGGGAGGGAGTAAAATTCCTGCTGCTAACATCAAAATTATTGGAGTCCACCTAAAAATTGGTTAAGGGATAGTATCTTGTACCCATAATACTTGTCAGCCATTTTATAATGAGAACCACCTTACACACACACACACACAAACAAAGAACATGAGAGCTGTAAGTGAAAATAGTATTTAAAACCCTTTTCTTTTACTAATAGCTCCCTAGCTTCATACTGGGAAAATATATTGGTATCCAAGTGAATGTTCTTAACTGAAAGAGTGCTCTCTCAGTATTCCCTTAACTAAAAGCATGAAACAGATCCTGTCTCATTACACCATTGTATACTGTACATGCAAAAGTATTCTGTGATTAATAATGTGCCTGAAAAATAGTCTCAATTTCCAATAAGGAGTGAGATACAAAAAGAGCAATAGCACTCATCTTTATTGGATTTTCCCAGTTAGATGTCATTTTGTATGTATTTGGAAGTTTCCTTTTGAGTTTTCCAAAACGGAAAAATACCACATTACATATGAAAAAGGCAATACTACACTTGTTCCTTACAAAAGTGATCACCATTGGACTTGCCTCTTTTCAAACATGAACAAAAGGAGAGGGGAAGAGATGCCTAATTCATCCCATGCAATAGCACTAGCACTTAGATTTATATACCACTTCACAGTGCTTTATAACCCACTCTAAGCAGTTTACAGAGTCAGTGTATTACCCCCAACAATCTGGGTCCTCATTTTACCAACAGCAAGGCTGTTGAGCCGGTAAGATTCGAACTGCCAAACCTCTGGGCAGCTGGCAGCAGAAGTAGCCTGCAGTATTGCATTCTAACCACTGCGCCACCATGGCTCTTAAATACTAAATTATTTAAAGAAACTACCCTGTTTCCCCCAAAATAAGACATCCCCTGATAATAAGCCCAATTGGGCTTTTGAGCGCATGGCAATAAGGCCAAGCGCTTATTTCAGGGTTCAAAAAAATATAAGACAGGGTCTTATGGTGTGTTTCAGGAATACACAGTAATCTAGAGGCAAATTCATCAGAAAACTAACTCATAAATTTACAGTTTACAAAATTATATAAAATAAATGGTGTATAGGTAGTCCTTGACTTATGACCCCAATTGGGACCAGACATTCTGTCACTAAAGAGGTGGTCATTAAGTGAGTTGTGCTCAATTTTGCCACCTTTGTTTTTGCTGCAGTCGTTAAGGGAATTGCTGGCTGTTAAGTGAACCATGCAGTTGTTAAGTGAATCCAGCTTCCCCAGTTGGCTTTGCTTGTTGCAAACTGGCTGGGAAGATTGCAAATTGTGATCACTGCAACAGTTGCAAGTGCACAGACTAGTCGTAACTTTGTAGTGCCATTGTAATTTTGAATAGTCATTAAATGAATGATATTAAATCAAAAACTACCTGTAACACAATTTTTTAAAAAATATTTTTTATTCTTTTATATCAATACCTTGGACACCTAGAACGCACACTGCTCAACATAGAAAGGAAATGTATGATATAAAACACAATACTAATCATTGTTTAAATGGGAGAGATTTAAGAAAGTGCTTGATTTTCTTGCTGACAATGCCTCCTTAAAGTAATAAATCCAGGATAAATTCTAGTTGTATACTAAAAATATCAAAAGGTCAGACAAACATTTTGTAAATAGGAAAAAGGATCAAAACGTTTTGAAAATAGCATTATGTTTGCTAGACATTTTCAGTTGGTTGAACTGGTGCAGGCAACTTCAGTGATATTCAGTTTACAGCTAACACTACCAGGTCAAAAACGAAAGCCACCTGAAATTCCCAAGGTCAAATGAATTTAGGGAGCATTGAATTGAATACACAATTCTACAGAAACAAATGAATTCAGGATAAAATAACTTGTGAACCATATAAAATAAACCTTGGACACCTTAGTATTGAATCTAATGCCATTTGTCAGCAAGACATCGCTGGAAGTCTACTTTTCCTGTCACCAATTTCAAATGTGCTCAGAGAGATTAAGGAAACTTCCAAGATTTTTCTTTTATCCTTTTGCACAAATTGAATGCAAACCTTAGAAAAGCAACTTGAAATTACATAAAACAATATATACTTTTTTAAAAATCAACAACTTTTCATGAGTCAGCAATACAAAAAATTAGAGGAAGGTATTCAGTCTTATCATTTTATACACTATAAGCTTGGCACACTTAAAATATTACCATAAAGAAAAACTAGACTTTTCACATATACCAAAACATGATTTACAGTAAGTAATACACAGTACAGAACTGAGCTGATCATATAATTATACATATGGAATATTTGACCTGCAATCCGTACGTCATCCTTTTTAAGTATCTGTGTTTGAGTAATTTAGAAAAATTAGTTTATCATTATATTAATAGCTTTGGAATATTTCAGTTTTTATTACATACTTGGGTATGTCTGGGATCCAGTCCCTGCATGCCTATTAAGCATCTTTACTATAATTTCTTGCATGCATTGAAGAACCATCAGATTTGCATGTGATGGAGCCGAGAATACGAACTCCCCTCAGCATAAAGGGAAGTGCTTTCTAATCGAGGCCTTGGAATTAAATAATTAGGCTGCTTCTGAAGCTTGAACTTAGAACAAGACCTAAAGCAAGAAATGACTATCAAAACTCAAGGGTGAACACTGGGAATGCATTTAATTTTACCTGTAATTTAAACAGGGCTTTAATTCTTATATATCATTCAAGTTTTACTTCACAGGTTATAAGAGCTTCTTGTCTTTAAGAAGGTTACTGAAGTAATTGAGGAGGAGGAAAATGTACTATGAAAGCACGGAAAATAGAGATCCATAATGTTAATTCAATGAAATTAATTCACAGAATTAGATTTAAGAGTAAAAGGTATTTTTAGTGCACTGTTAACTGGTAACCTCATTCCAGTTATCACACTGAAATGCAGTAGTTTATTTTTCTAGCAAGGAGTAGAAAGTTGCAGAAGAGGTTATTTTATTTATGTTTGAAGATAAGATTTTAAAAAGCCTGAGAAATACCGTTCAAGATAGCTGCAATTAAAATCAAGAAATCACATCATGATACGCAGACACTTGCTGTTTGCTGCAGAGCTCTTCGTTCCTATTCTATGTACAATAGGAACAATTAATTCCACATTATAGCCCACGCATAAAGCAGCCATGAAGCAAAAGCCAGTCTGAGTGTCACATGACCATATTTTACTCATATAATTCTTCCAGAATTTTGTTATCTGAATGCTTCTTGTGCAAATCTGAAAGTTCTAACTGCCAATGAAGTGTTCATCCAATAAAAATGAATCAACCACCATTTTGGATCCTACCAGATTATAAAATGAGCGAGTCCTTATTTCAGTAGCCATCATATTTAACATTTACTGTGTATTTCTAAACTACGGTACTTAATAATGTACTTAATAATGTTCAATTTATTAAAATATTCAGAATGCTTTTCTGATGGAAGAGTATGTGATATATGTTCCCTTAAAAAAAACCTAGCATTAGCAGAAGGCTTCGCTTTTAATTCAAAATTGCCATGCATTTAAATGTTAGCATTATTTTAAGATAAATCAGCTTACAAATAATTCCTTCTCAATTTGTCCTGCCTTCTAAACCAACACAGCTACACTGGTATCTCAGAAAGAATGAGCTGCTGTGGTAATAAATTGTCCACAGTAAAAAACAATAGGAAGAAATTTCAGTTTTATGAATTCAAGACCCCAGTTATGTATTGAATTATTGGGAGATCTGGAGTATGTCATTACTGCATGCCTGTGGTAATACTCTGCTCTTTTCTTCAGAGCCAAGAAGACCAGCTCAATTTCCACCTAACTTTGGAATCTAGAGAAGTTGGGAGATGGTGTATTGTCCTGATGCTACAATAAATTACTTTGGCATTTTTAAAATGCAGAGTATTGCTGCCATTTAAATAGTAATGAAGCGCAGTCATAAATAGTAATGAAGCATAGTAATCAAAACAGTAAACCACAACCTAATCAAGGAACAGTAAACCACAGCCTAATCAAGGAAGAAAAAAACACTCCCACCAACACTGACAGGGCAAGCCACCATATATAAACAGAACAAATCCTACTCCCTTTTAGCACTAAACATGTTATCTAATTGGGTAATGAAATGTTTACAAAGAAACAACCAAACTCAGAGAGCACCAAAGACTCCACAGTTCAACCCTGAGCTGCAAATATTCTCTTATATTAGTAATGAAGCAATTAGGAAATCCACTATTCAGTTGTTAATCCATAATAAAATAAGACCTCCAAACTGTATTGATTTAATAATCTAATTCCAAAGCTTTCTTTTCCGTGAATGCATCCTGTTGCTACTGAGTTTTACGAGGGGGGTTTCTTTAAATGTTACTAAACATTCATTTCTCATTCCCATCCATTTTAGTTTTGTAAACAGAAAATGACTGGAATAAAGGACATACTTCCACCAAAAGCAAGGTTCACTTGACTATAGGAAAGATAACATTACTCTTGTTCCATATTCTTGGCTGCTTCTGTGCAAATTTAATCACTGTCCGATTCTTCTTTGAACTTGGCTCTGATAGCCTGACCGTTCTGAAGTGGCATTTCTTCGTAGTCACTCCTGTCCAAACATATTTAAGAAATGATACTTTACACATAAGCAACAGAAATATTATAATTCCATACAATTTAAATTCTGGAATATATTAGCTTTATTATTTTCAATCTGAGCTCTTTCCAGGTAAGTATGCAAACTACTGTATATTCCTTTATTTGTTTTCAGCCTGTTTGGAACCCCCCCTTTTTTGGGGGGGGTGCTTTTAAAAGTTATTGTTTTAGAAGCAGGGTATAATCAGTGTAATTTAATTTTAATTGTATTTGTTTAAAGCAACATTTATTTCAAATTTTGCAGCAGTCAAAATTCATTAAAACATAGAGATTCCCGGAGAGTAATAAAAATCCTGAAAAAAATGAGCCCCAGACAATTCAAACAGGGCTGATACGTTCCACAGCTACTTATGCTGCACTTGCCTGAAAATGAATAGCTTGTAAAACTAATTTCACAGACATCAAACTCAGAACAAGGAAAAAAAATCAGGCCAATCATCATCATCCAAAAAGAATCAAGGTTAAGATTGGGAAAAGACTAACTAGGATCAGTCATAACATTCTGAAAAGGTCCACACTTTGGGAAATGCTAATAACTTTCTTTCAAGCCAATCTAACAGACTATGTTCACTATTTTTTATTTTACAATATTTACAAGCTACATTTACAGATCTAAACAAGAAAATCGCTTTTCTCCCTTACACAGATCTTTCTAATAATTCAACTGACTTAGTAGCTGCCTGGTGAACTTCTTAGATTTGCAATCTTTTTATAAAAGTTTTATTCTTTTTTGGGGGGGAAACTTACACTCACAACAATAGTTTCACAATTGATGCTTCAATGACTACCTTTGCCACATATTCATTCCAGAAGTACTTCCTTATCATTTATTTTTATTACAAAAACAACTTCTGGGACAAGTTCTTTTTAAAGTAGAAAATGGAGAGGTCTGGCAAAAAAAATATATGAAGATATGTTTTATAGAACACTATGGAAACAAAGGGATTGGTGACATTATTGGAAGTCTTACTTACCCATAGATAACATCGTCATCTGAATCGTTCAACATGGAAAAGGCAGGGTTGTCTTTCAACTGAGATTCTGAAAGATGTTTTGAAGAATATGGTCAATAAATACATCTCTCTTCCCCAAATATCAGTCATGTAATTAAAAGACTTTTAATTCAGGTCTTTTCTTGTCACTCTTCGGTGCCACTTTAATGAACATTAAATCCTCCTCTCTTTGCTTCAGTGTTTTATTTATTGTTATAGATCAGAAGTGGGCAACCATTAGGTGTTAAGGGCACTTTGCCTTTGTTGATTGCTGTAGAGAGGGGAGGGACGCACTACACATGTGGTTGGGACTGAGATTTTAGGGGTAGTTTCAAATTTTGCTCTGTTACCCAAGAATAATGGAATACCCAAGAATTTTAAAGGCTCATTCTTCCCTCACATTCCCCATTTCAAAATGCCTGGAAACTATGCCAAGCTCAGATTATCTAACAAATTTAGTTCAGAACGTTATAATAAAAAATACTTGATATATCATCTGAATGCCCACAAAGAATATTATTTTACTACATAGTACACCATTTGGTACTAAACTTCATAGTTTATTCATAGATCAGTTAAACAAAACTAAAACAGAATTTTGCCAAAAGAAACAACAGAAATTAACTTACCATACAGGGCATTTTTTGATGGTGAATACACAAAGGCTAATGTGTATAGGTAGAAATTTAATAGTCCATAGAAGGATAAGAATTCTGCAGGTGATAACTGTCAAGGATATCATTACATATGAAACAATTCAACATGTCATCAAGATCTAAAGAGAACCATTCAAAAAGCCGAATGAGCCCCACTTTTTAATTCTCACCCAACAGTGATTTATACATTAAAACACCAAATAAAAAGCCAGCCTCATTAAATCATTTGCACACATCTGTTTCCTATGATCCTTTACAGCAGGGGTCCCCAACCCTTGGTCTGTGGATTGGCATAGGTCCACAGCATGCCAGAAACTGGTCCGCACAAACAAGTGAAGTCCCATCTATGGGATGCAGGCAGTACACGAAATCACGCCCCCTCCAGTCTGCGGGAAAACCTCTCTCCACAGAATCTATCCCTGGTACCCAAAAGGTTGGGGGACCGCTGCTTTACAGAAGTTTGCCAACATTCTACCAGCATTTAAATCTACATTTGTTTGGGATGCCTTAGTCTTTTGAATTATGACTGCCATACCATTTGATCGAAACTTTGAGCAGGATGTCACAGTGAAAGGATATAATTATGATAATGGGTTGAAAGCTCAGCCACAAAATTGTCCTGAAGAACCTGTGCTCCAAAACGCAAATAAAATATAGCGATGCTGCAAGAAGAAAGGAAAATAAATCAAAGTTCATTCTACATTTTAAAATCCTTTTTAATTCCAAGAGCAATTAAATAAAAATCAGTATTTAAAATTAACATTAGGAAACTATTTCCCAAATAAATCACAGAAAGCTGCAAATGGGCCAATTATAAACATATGTCTCCAAGATTAATACAAGCGCCCAAGTAAAGTGGGAATAAGTTATATAAGACATACACATAGTTGAGGGGAACTATGGAGAGGAAAAAGGTTGTGTTTAATCTTGTGGCATTTCTTACAAAACACCTCCTAAAATATGTTAATGGTTGACAGCAGTGGTGTAAAGTTTACACAGCAAGAATGTCAATTGTTTTAATTCTGTTCATTGAGTTTCCTCATTTTTATTTATTTATTTATTTATTTATTTATTTATTTATTTATTTATTTATTTATTATTTAAATTTCTATACCGTCCTTCTCCAAAATAGGACTCAGGGCGGTGAACAGCCAGAGTAAAAAACAATACATACAAAATTTAAAAGCAATTTAAAATAATTAAATATTATTGGCCGTAAATTAAAACAACCCAATTTAAGATCAATTTAAAATTAACTCAAGCCAGCCCAGCTAGTTGAAATAAATGGGTTTGCAGGGCCCGACGAAAAATCCGGAGGTCTGTTATTGTACGTATCTCTGGGGGGAGGTTGTTCCAGAGGGTGGGCGCCGCCACAGAGAAGGCTCTCCCCCTGGGAGTCGTCAGCTGACATTGTCTGGCGGACGGCACCCTGAGGAGGCCCACTCTGTGCGAGTGTACTGGCCGGTAGGAGGCTATTGGTGGCAGAAGGCGGTCTCGTATTTTACCATCAGCACCACCACTTAAAAAGAAAATATTACCAAAGCGCTCTATCTAATGCAATGGTACTTTGGTACTCATTGTTAATTGATTCCAGGAGACGCGATGAGTACCAAAAATGATGAGTACCAAATTTTTCCCATACGGAATAATGTAGTGAGTCACAAGGCAGCCGATAGCTTGTGTGTTGAGTACCAAGCAAATGATAAATACCAGGACAAAATGTTTGCTTCAAAGTGCATTGAGTACCAAATTCAATGAGTTTCAAAGCAGTTGAGTACCAAGGTACCACTGTATCTGCTTACAAGGGAGGTTGATCCAATGATCCAGTGCATTTAATATCTTGCACAATATCTTTCATATTTCACATAGAATACTAAAAAGGTAAAGGTTCCCCTCGCACATATGTACTAGTCGTTCCCGACTTTAGGGGGCGGTGCTCATCTCCGTTTCAAAGCTGAAGAGCCAGCGCTGTCCGAAGACATCTCTGTGGTCATGTGGCTGGCATGACTAAATGAAAAAGGTGCAAGAAACGCTGTTACCTTCCCACCAAAGTGGTTCCTATTTTTCTACTTGCATTTTTTACGTGCTTTCGAACTGCTACGTTGGCAGAAGCTGGGACAAGTGATGGGCATTCACCCCATTATGCGGCACTAGGGATTCGAACTGCTGAACTGCCGACCTTTCGATTGATAAGCTCAGTGTCTTAGCCACTGAGCCACTGAGTCCCTTATAATAGAATATTATAATATTATAATAGAATATTAGGAATGCACAAAAAGTACAGGTCTAGTAAATGTCAGAAATTGCGTTTGTCTTCCAGACTAAGTTGACCCAGCCATTCCAGAGCAGGAAGGGGGGTGTAAGGAGGGGTTGGGTCATTTTACAGACATATATCTTCCAAAAGAGGAAGTAATTTGTGTTTTAAACATAGTCCATCCCTCAAAAGGAGCATTTTGCACACTTTTAGATATAACTGAATAATATCTTCAAGTGAATAATATCTCACCTAATAATAAGTACTATCAATGTCAGCGCAGTCAAGAATTTCAACCTGAGATCTGAGAAAAGAAGAGCAAAGAGTTATTTGAAAAATAACACAAGTATCTTTCTAGAAGAACAACACATCATCGGAAATCACAGGGAAAGAATAGAGCTTACCAACGTAGGGCATATTCCGAAGCTCTGAGCACGCCCGGATTATTAGAAATAAAAGGTACAAAATATATACTGTTGCCACCACAAGGAAGAAGATTTTCATCCCCTGTTACAAAAACAAATTTAAAAACCATTTGAACATTATTTTGATAGCATTTCACTTTCTTTCTCCCACATCCATGCACTATACCAGGAGCTGACAACTGTCTCAGGCATTTACCACTATCCTTATTTTTACGTGATTGAAAATTCAGGAAATCGCCAAAGTTTGCAAGATTACAATAATCCCACCCCAAGGACTTCAGTGAAGTCTTGACCATTTTAAATTTTATTTTCAGTTATTGGGAATGACACTACATCAAGAACCTCCAAATTGTACACAGAGACCATCATCTTTACAAGTCTTAGTAGAAGAGAATATAATACTGTTTGTTTGTTTTTAAACCCAATACCAAGGCCATGTTAGCTAGCACTCATGGAATTGGTAGTCCAACCTATCTGGAAGGTATCAAATTAGGATCTTTGAGTGGGAAGCACAGCATGTTGGCTTTGATATGGAAAAGCCTTAAAATGGAGAAAAGAAGCAAAAAAATAGCAGCTTCTTTTGTAAAGTTGAGCAATTCTCTGGAGTATGTGCAAAATTCTTAAAAATTCATAGATAGCAGAACTTCTTTTCATGGGTGTTACTTATAGATTATTTTTTTAAAAAAACCTAATGACAATAAATAAAGAGAAAAAGAGAAAGATATATTTGAAATATCAGAAACTTACTGGGATAAATAAAAAGGAAAAATCTTAAGAATAAATCTTAAATTTAGGATCCAAATAAATGAAATGTAATTTGCTATCTTCAAAGCAAATTGCACTGCCAGAGAAGTAAACCAATTTTTAAAAAATCTTTTTTGCAGTAGTAGCTTTGAAAACAAGCAAAGTTTAAGCTCTGGTACAATTCTCCCTAATATATACAAGTAATTTTAGATGTGGATTAAGCAAATTTTTTTAGTTAAATAGACAGGTAAAAACAGCTCTATTTTCAAAACCTGAGAGTTCATTCATCATTTCCTATGCAAATCCAAACCTGCTTTATGCTAACATACCTGAAAGTTGCTTGTGTCAATCTCATATTGGTATGTTGGATCACGTAATTCATTGACCCTAAAAAAACAAAACATACTATGATCATGAATCTAAACATTTATCTGTAACAATCTAAATTAAAGGATTGAGTTTGATATAGTTGGCTTTTTATTTTTCCAGAACTTTTAATATATTTTCTAAGATCTCTTTCTGGCCTTTTTAAAATTAACATTTTAGCTCCCTTTTTCATTTTATTAAAATATTAATATCCATTCCAATATTATTGTTTCTATTCTGAATTTTGTAAATTGTTTTGAATTAATGATAATGTAATAATTAGTGTCTAACAAACACAAAGAAGTAAATTACTTACGTCTGCCATATGCCTAGTGTAACAGAAGCCAGCCACAGGAGACCAACAATAAGGAATTTGGGAAAATAAAAGGTCATGCATTTCCTTTCTCCCTAAAAAAAATGGAAAAGAGAAAGAAAGGGCGACAACCATATTAGATTTGCTTTACAAATATCAGTTAAAACTCTGTAAAAATATTTTTTATTTAAAAGGGAGCAAGATTCCTATTGCTTCTACCCTGTTTCCCCCAAAATAAGACATCCCCTGATAATAAGCCCAATCAGGCTTTTGAGCGCATGGCAATAAGGTCAAGTGCTTATTTCAGGATGTAGGGAATTGAAATACATGACATCGGGCAGAATGCAGCAAACTGCTTCCGTTTCTGGTGTCATTGTATCTTCTTCTTGTATGATCTCATTCTTGCTCTGGTCTGTGTTATCTGACCTTCTTCAGAGAAGGTGAACAGGGAGGAGGATTGTCTAATTAGAACCCTGTTGCTGTCCTACCTTTTATCTGCCTGTGTAAAACTGTATAAAAAATAAAGCTCTCTGCGAGAGCGAGAGAGAGACATCTTTGATCAGAGCAAAAGCCTGGACTTCTGTTTTACAACACAGGGTTCAAAAAAATATAAGACAGGATCTTAATTTCAGGGAAACATGGTATGTTGATGTTAAATGCAAGGAGGAGATATATCTCAAAAATAAAATTCTCTATTAATAGCAGAAGACGATGTCAATCTGAAGTTTAATTATTCTTTAAGCAACAGCTGTCAAATCTGTGTCAGTTTCTTTGCAGAAATACAACTGCCAATGTTTCCAAAATCTTACAGATCTCACTTATGGCTGCAGATGTTTCTTTGAAGAGGAGAGAGATTCTGTGAATTGTTGCATAATTTTTTGGAGAAGTGAAGCAACGAACCATTCCAACGCTTATTTCATTTTAATGTGGTTTTTTTTAAAAAATTCAGGATTGTAAAACATGTTATTTCCTTCAAAAGGACCTCCAAAGTGGTGATCAGTGTAACAAGTCAACTCCTTGACTATGGAACTTCATATTCTTATAGAAACTTTGTTCAATCAAAATGTTATCATTTATGACACACAGTTTTCAGTGTGAGCCAAATAATTAACCAAATAATTAACTGCAGAATTAACTTGACCAGAAGGGCAGAACCAAAACAACAGAGTTACTCAGCCAAGATTTTCAAGCCCTTCCTTCACTAAAGGAAGGCACATCATTTGTTCCCCTATGAATAATGGAAATTCTTTGGGCTGCTGGCCACATAGAGTGAAATCCAAAATTATGTAAGTGGATTTCTTCTTGAACAAAAGAAGCTTTCATCTTCCTCCTCTTCTTCTTCCATTGCCTATCCCATAATTCAGTGATGGCTAACCTTTTCCGGACCAAGTGCCCAAAGCGCGCACACGCACGAATGCATGTACATGCGCCCAGACCCCCAAAATGCACCACCCACACGTGTGCATGACCCCCACGCATGCACAGAGCTGTGTGCCCCGTCCCCACACATATGCCCTACCCCTGCTTGCGCCCCCCCTGTAAATGCACCCCCCATGCACCCCCGCACATGCCTGTGCACCCCGTGAGCCCCACCCCCGCCCATGCGCAACAGAAACCCGAAGACCAGCTGGTCAGCGGGAGGCATGCACACATGCACGGCGGAGCTGAGCTGGGGCGACGGCTCACATGCCCACAGAGAGGGGACTGCGTGCCACCTGTGGCACGCGTGCCATAGGTTCACCATCATGGCCATAATTTTTCGTTACACTTATTCTGAAGGCTGCCCCAGTACTCCAAAGGCAGTACACATGATGCTAGGGATAGAATTCTGTTCAGAAGTAATGTTCATTCCATTGGCAAAATACCAGCATTCAACACCTGTTCAGTTGCTAAATGAAGCAAGCAAGTTTCACTGAAAAGATTTAATGAGAGGATGGGATTTGGGATTAGGGGGACCCTTGTTCAGCCATGAAGCTCAGTAGATATTTCTAGACCAACTGCCATCTTTTAGCCTAGATAATTTTGTAGAGTTTGTAGAAGAGATAAAAATTATACTTTTTATGTGTTAACAAAATGGGCATTATCATGGAGCATAAACTACAATGAAATATTATTTACTCCTATCATAACAAATGTGTTAGATGAAAGACCCAACTTTTCCAGCAATCTTCACTTACGTTGTTCAAGAATAAGTATGATCCTTTTTAAAGGCAACCAAGTTGATTGCTTATTACCACAATCTACAGCAGCAAATTTTATTGCTCAATTTCACAACATGTAATTCAGTAATTCCTTTATCTCTTTCCTACCATTTTACAGGAGGAAGAACTATCCACTTTATCCATTCCACTTCCCTAATCCCATCCTTCTTTTTTGTATTAATTGTAAAAAGCTCCAATTACTTTCATTTCTCTAGCCATTGCATCATTTTGAAATGCAGTGTCCAGAACTTTATTCTGTCCTCACCTGTACTCTGATCCCGTGGTAGACGCAAAGCCAGAACAGCAGCAATGCACACAAGAACAAAGACTGAAAGAGGTCATCTAGCATTCCAGGAAACCAGCTGTTGATTAGGAATGAGAGAGGGAAAAACGGGTCTGTAACAGAATGGGAGAGGGAGAGAGTCAGAAGGCATCACTGCTACCACTCACAAGCATATTCTGTCTTTTCTACGGCAGACAAGACCTAGATGTTGTTAAGCTACATTAACTCAAGCCAGCCTTGCCAATACTGGTATATTGGCTGTGCAGGTAATACACCATATAATACAGGTGTGCTGGAAAATGTAGATCAGCACATCTGAACCAGGGGTGGGTTCTACTTATCTTTACTACCAGTTCGCAATGGGATCACACATGCACGATCACTTTGCTCGTGCACGCGCCTTCTGCACGTGCACAGATCGCTTCTGATGTCAGGGTAGAGTGGGTGGAGCCTCCTGCCAGTTTTACTACCGGTTCTATAGAACCGGCCCGAACCGGGGGCAACCCACCACTGATCTGAACCCTGTGCAATCCCAATAGTTTAAGAAAACAACGTAAAGCATGTGCCAGGTATTTTCTATATGGTATTTCTAACATACTTTATTACAGATTTAAAATGTATTCTAAAAGGCAATTTACTGAGAAAACATTTGCTAAACTTTGGGCTGGATTTGAAAAGAAATTGACTTTCTCTCCCATCCCAGCTTATTATGGCAGAATTCAACTGAAGATGGCCAGGAATTGGAATTGAGCAGGAATTTTCAAAAACTGGACAAAGGCACTGCGTAACAACTGAAACCCCCCCCCCACACACATATATACATACATATCCTTCTAGACACATTAATTGCTCTAGTGGGCACCAAGCAGGGAAACAAATAATGGAAAATAAGTCTATCAAGGAGGACCAATTTTGAATTAAGACAGGTTAATACATCAGGCTGGAAATTGGGTGAGTTCTGGTCCTGCCTTAGGTACAAAGACAGCTGAGTGACCTTGGGCCAGTTACTTTTTCTCAGGCCTAGAAAGGAGGCAATGGCAAACCATTTTCAAAAAACCTTGCCAAGAAAACTGCAGGGCCTAGTCCACACAATCATCAGGAGTCAACTGTAACTCAAAGGCAGAGACAGAAATAAAAGTCTAACAAAGGAATGTAAGATAATTAGATTGTCATCTCTGTTTCCAGTGTTACAGTATATGTAAGGCTACTGCCTGATGGATCATTGCTATTGATTCCTTTTTCAGAAATGATCATGCACCAGAGGCCATGCTTGTGATTGCAGAAGGACTGGAAACTTCCTAATGGCTACCTTGAACTCTATAACTCTTCCTTAAGCAAGACATCAATGTCCATTCAAATTGGTATGTTATGTGTTACTTCTGCTCATTTGCAGAAAAATATTGTGCAGTGCAGAACAATACTGAAAATGAAAAATAACAAGGCAGCCACACGGATAACAACTGCAACTCTGATGAGCCAATTTTTCTTAATTGTTTTTCTAAGAAGCCATGTTTTCAAAACTTTTTCAAAACTGTAATGGGAAGGCACCCCAGAAAGTGGGGGGGGAGGGGGCATCACCAACATGAGCACAGGTTCTCTGAACATTATATTTTAGAAGAAATGGGTTTTGCCAAGCCCTCCATCTTTCAACACTTCTTTTTCATTAGAGTAAGCTGCTGGCCTATTTCACTAATCAGCTTTTTTTCTACTGAGTGATAGTAGAGGTTAACTTGATTCCATATATTAAAGCTTTTTGGCTACTTCAAACACTCTTAATTAGTATTAAATAGAGGGAACAACCAAGCGAAACATTTTTTTTCAATCAAATCTGAAAACGCCATCAGATTATGCTAATCAGCCAAGCCTAATGTTTCCACGTGCTTTTAGTTGGAATTTTAATTTTCATCAATCTCTCACATGTGAAAGTAGGATAACCCCCAAATCCCATCATATCAGGATATAATTGAATAAATACCATTATAAAGTAATAGCAGGGGGAGGAGGATTGACATCCATTTCTGCTCTATCCCCCAATCTCGCATGGAGAACTTGCGCAGGGAGTGAGCAAAGAGACACTGCAAAGGAAGGAAAAAGAAACATGTAACAATTATGCGGTATCTGTTCAGCATAAGAGAAGGGGTGGAAATATGGAAGCTTCCAAGCTTGGAATACTGCATCCCGTTTTGGTCACCACGATGTAAAAAAGATGTTGAGACTCTAGAGTGCAGAGAAGAGCAACAAAGATGATTAGGGGACTGGAGGCTAAAACAAATAAAGAATGATTGCAGGAATTGAGTATGTCTAGTTTAATGAAAAGAAGGACTATGGGTGACATGATAGCAATCTTTCAATATCTCAGAGGTTGCCAGAAAGAAGAGGGAGTCAAACTATTCTCCAAAGCACCTGAGGGCAGGACAAGAAGCAATGGATGGAAGCTAATCAAGGAGAGAAGCAACCTAGAACTAAAAAGAAATTTTCTAACAGTTAGAACAATTAATCAGTGGAACAACTTGCCTCCTGAAGTTGTGAATTCTCCAACACTGGAAGTTTTAAAGAAACATTTGGACCACCATTTGTCTGAAATGGTATAAGGTTTCCTGCCTGAGCCGGGGGTTGGACTAGAAGACCTCCAAGGTTCCTTCCAACTCTGTTATTCTATTCTATTCTAACATGTGTGATTTGAGAGTATGTGCAGTATGAGTGATTTATACACCCAAAACTGAATCCCTGATTATAGAGCATGACCAACCATAAAATCCTATCTTAACTCAGGCTACATCTTGCTTAAAGATAATGGGAGAGACCAATAATCGAGAGATTCAGCTAACCTGGCCAATAAGGAGGGATATTTGTAATATTCAGCGATGTTTGAAAGTCACATACATAACCATAAAACAGCCACTAAGTTGAAACTCAGCTTAAGTGTATGTGCTGTATCATGTACAAAGAAGACACACACATAATGTTACAGATTTCTTCTATTACTTTCTTTTCTTCACTTATTGTATCTACTACATATTGTCTCATCTTCAACTCTGATCATTTTTCTTGTCTCTCTCACTTGATAAATAAATATTTTGCCACAAGATTGTTTAACAAAAACCTTCCAGCATCAAGCAATTCTAATTCTAATCTTCTGGTTCAAGGAGAATGAATAGCAAAGCAAAATTAGAGAATTAAACCAACAGCAGGTGTAATTAAACAGATACTGATTTGTCTAAGACAGGCAAACATACCAAAATATATTATTAAAACTAAACAGAAAGCTGATACTCACTGTGACTATGAAAGTAAGAACTACAAAGACAAATCGGAACCAGATTTCCACTTGGGAGAAGGCTGGGTTATAAGTTTTCCACTGAAAAAAAGATGTCAGAATGTCAACCAAAGTTTTGTGAATAAAAATAATACCAATGATACTTTGCATATTCAATGTTCTTTTCCCACTGAGGGACCTTCAAATACACATAGATGTGTATGTTTATTATGGCAATTGATCAGAATACAACAATTAATAGTAGATGAAATAACAAAAGTGTTGGTGAATAGTTTATTGATGTGATCAAAGTATACCTAATAACAAGGTTTGGCCACATTTATAGAATGTCTGGTCTGGTAACAGCTGTGCATAGAATAAATTGGAGTTGCCTGGTTATTTTATTAATTGGTAAGTGATAAAAATGGGTCTTTGCATCCTTATAAAATGTACAATATTGCATGGTTTATGGCAGGGGTCTCCAAACTTGGCAACTCTAAGAATTGTAGGCTTCAACTCCCAAAACTGTGCCCCTTTCCACCTGAGCTCATGTGGAATTTGTTCCTATCTTCCCTCAAGAACTGCCATAGGGAGTACATTAAAACATGCTACGGTTAGTGCTCTCTGGAATTTAGGCATGGTTATGTGGTGTATGTGTCTTACTGAACTGAAAAACAAGCCTGACAGCTCAGGAAAAAATTATTGGATTGGGCAGATTGATCCAGTTGGGCTTCCAGATCTCAGGCATGTTCCTGAGTCATCATTAAAAATGCTTCTCTAGAAAGACCACAATATTGTTGGTTAATTCTCCCTTCAGTCAGAGATAATCCACTAGGCTGAACCAATAGGGTGGAGCTTTCTTCACATAGAAAGATGTCAATCCACACATTACAATGCAAACATTATTTCGAGGACCTCTGAATCATGTGGACAGGATCAATTTCCCTTCACTTGTCTACCATTCTTTAGATACAGTGGATTACAAATCTCTGGCAAATCAATTGCTTGCTCCTGAACAACAGCCAAAATCTGAAGTCCCATCAACATCTGGGGACCAACCACCATTTATTAATTCTTCTAATCCTATTTCAAACTCAGCTTCTGAAATACAGCTCACAAAATTAAAACATGAACAGATAATAATATTGAATGGGCTCCAACAGGAATTAGATTCTTAGAGGCTCTTTTTCCCCATTTCTGCCAAATTCTGAAATGTGCCTGGAAAAAATAAATGTTTTTTTTTCTTCCCTGAAGGTATTACCATTGGATTTCTTTCCTTCCCATGATTTGCTTGCTCTTCTTTATAGAGTCCATTCATTGCCAGGCAAATGTATCATTATTTAGGCAAGGCTAATCTATCTGATTACCCAATTTTCTTTACTGATCAAGGTGTTTTCATTATGTTTTATTGCAAGAAACAAAATCTATCGTATTTTGGAAAAGAAAAGGATGAGGAAATAATTTTCTCCCTCCCTCTTTGCAGCCTCCAACTCTACTCCCTATGCTCTCTATAGTGTTTCGATTTACTTTTTTAGTAATTACACTTAGCACAAGATTTTTTTTCAGATCAGCACCTTACAGTTTGTCTTTTATGTCAAGTCATATGCCTGTAAGTCATATCAGGTTCAGAATCAAGTCAACTGTAATCATGTTTAGTATGTCATTTACTTCATTTCAGTGTTTTAAAGGGGGTTTCTGCCACTCCTTAAAAATAACATCAAACAGATATTTGCAATTCTCTGCTTGCTAGCTTATTCAGAAAGATTTTATAATTACTGTCAACTGCTTCAGGGTTTTCTGTAGAAAAACAACACAAAGAAACTTCCACATAAACCTGAATCTATATTTCCTGATTTTTACTATTTACTATCACTTTTACTATTTATACTATATATATATTTATACTTACTGTGAAGTTATAACTCTTGAGGTGGTAGATCTCAGGAAACTTATCAAAGGTAACAACGATATTGTAACGAGTGAAATTCAAATAACCAAGATGAACCACAATAATTTCATCACAATCCTGTGAATTGGCAGATGAAAATTGGTTAGTAGACCAATAATAGCCTTAACTTCATTTTGATTTGGAAATGAGTGAATAATTCTAAAACACATATGGTTTAGATACAGCCTCTTATTTTTTTAAATGTTACTGACAAAGAACTCATCCATATGAAATAATATTGTCTTTCTTTACTAATAATACTTTTTAGATTTTCTACCAAACATATTGCCATCACTCCTCCTAGAAAGGTAGAAAGGCAACTTGTTGAACCTGTGATTAACCATATTAATCAATTATTAAATTGTGGGTTTATCTAACAGGTATATGGTTGCACATTTACCTTTTTAGCATTTTTAAGAAAAAAAATAAGAAGTTTTAGTGTGCCTACCTTAGCACAGTTGAATATCCTTGTCCGGTTGTGAGTTTCTCTGTTATAGTACCGTACACTTCCATTCTTTAGTACACCACGTATTGTAACTGACATAATAAAGCTAATTTTCAAGCTATCCAATTTGTTATCTGAAACATTAAATCAAATACTTGTGATTGAACCTTTTTTTGGAACCATGGACTGCGCCCCCCCCGCCCTCCCCAAATTCAGTTGCATGGAGAGATGCTCTAAAGCAAAGGTATCAAACTTGATCGCATCACATGCCGGATTGCGACATATTGTGATGTTTTTTGCCTTTGAGGAGCTGGAATGGGCATCGCCTGAGTGGCTGTATGCAGCTTGCAGGCCGCCAGTTTGACGGGCCTGCTCTAAAAGAGCCTAGGAGAGGCCATGACAAAAACTATTTTTTTGTTTTGTTTTAATCAAATATAGGTAATAAGACTATTTCCAAGTATATAAATACTTTCTCCCTTCTACATTAAAAGATTCAATTCATTAACAACTTCAAGAATTGTTCTGAAAACCATTTCCTAGGGCAGTGGCCCCCAGGGACCATTTCCGTGAAGAAAGATTTTTCTGTGGTCCAGGGTGGAGGTCATGGCCAGCAGTAATGTGCTGCCTGCATCCTGCAGATGGCACTTCACTTGTTTGTGTGGACCGTTTCTGGTATGCCATGGACTAGTGCCAGTCCATGGACCAGGGATTGGGGACCCCTGCCCTAGGGTTTTGAAGCCGCAAGTCACCCAGGGTCTCAGATTGTGTTCCCCTCCTATAAGAGGGATAGTGTAACATAGAGGAAAAGAATAAATCAGGAAGGATGGAAATACATCAAGAAACATTTAGCCTGGCTTAGTGGCTCAGTGGCTAAGATGCTGAGCTTGTCGATCAGAAAGGTCAGCAGTTTGGTGGTTCGAATCCCTAATATAGGTCTCCTGCATGAGTAGGGGGTTGGGCTAGATGACCTCCAAGATCCCTTCCAACTCTGTTACTGTTAAGTACAGAATCAGTCAAGTCAGCAAGAGGCTTTTGAAACTGGTTCACTTTGAAATATGCTTCCAAATTGGCGCCACATTTTTCAGGCATTACCGTGTTTCCCAGAAAATAAGACCCTGTCTTATATTTTTTTGAACCCTGAAATAAGTGCTTGGCCTTATTGCCATGCGCTCAAAAGCCCGATTGGGTTTATTATCAGGGGATGTCTTATTTTGGGGGAAACAGAGTACTAACCTTCTTCTATGACTTATGATAGCTTTCTTCAAATAGATGTCCCCCAGACATGTTGGATGACACCTGTAATATTCAACCAGCACCAGGAGAGCAAATGGCTGGGTTAGGCTGATATTTGCTCGATATTTCTGGAGGCAAGATTCAGCTAGTTCACAATCTTTAGACCAACAAAAGTACTCATTAATTCTAGTTCTTTTATTACTGGATCTTTTATATTTCATACATCTGCAAATTTGTCTTACATATGTGAAATATGTCACATAATCTGTTATCTGGAGAAATTTACCTTGCTTATTTTTTTAAAGAAGGAAAAATCTTACAAGCTAAGGCAGATTAGAAACCTAATCTGTTGTGACAAAACAAAAGTGATGCATGAGAAAAGAATTTATGGTGACAAGGCCGCAATGTATCAGTATCTTGTCATCTTTTCATCTCCTGAGAGTATTATTCATTTTGTAATCTATATACCTATTCTCCTAATCTCTTAATGGAGAGGGAGTTTGAAAATATTTTAAAATGTTGCTTCTTTCCATGAGTCAGTCTAAGAACAGGTGTCTTCCTTTAGCAAAATATCCAGTTTTCTTTACAGAACTTTAATACATGGCCTCCTTAACACTAAGTTAATCTTCAGGTAACTACTATTACTCATTTATTTGCCCTCATTCCATCCTTTTTAAAAGTATACAATGACATGAGCATTTATTAGACTCTTTTTAAAAAAAAAAAGTTGTTTGATTGTATGCTGTCCAGAGTCACTTTTGTGAGATGGATAACTATATAAATTTGATAACAACTAAAAATATACAATGATATGCACTCTAGCATGTGCATGGTACACACAGCAAATGCTGGCAGTTACATGCAACTGATGTAGCTAAAGGAAATGTAATTTTGCAATAGGGTCTGTCTTCAGCAGAAATTTCCTCCAATGAAAAATGTATTTTCCTAGTTAACCCAAAGTACAGAAGTAACATAATCCATCTTTTCTTGGCAACCTGATTTCAGTGTTTTTCCGACATATGTTCCCCAGCTACAATAACAATGGTACATAAATTGCCTAGTTATATCTTGATATTAGTAAAAGAGTAATGTGTTGCAATCCACTCCTTGCTTACTAACTCCCCATTTCTATTGGCTTCTTTTTATGTAAAGTGGTAGAGACAGGGTTATCAAATACCTAAGATACTGTGATATAAAACCAGTGTATCAGATATGTCTCTGTTTTCTCCATGCTAAACCAAAATGGGACACAAACACTATATATCAGGCCTGTGCAATCCGTGGCTCATGGGCCACATGTGGTCCTGGACAGCGAATAATGCAGCCTTACAAAATCATAAACTTTTAAATTGTATGATTTATAAATATTAACCTTATTATATATAGTGTGTGGCCCAAGACAATTCCTCTTCATTCAATGCAGCCCTAGTAAGCCAAAAGGTTGGATATCCATGCTATATACCATTAACAAGTATATATGTAATTAAAATAATGCAGCACAACAGCAATCTACAACTAAACTAAAAAATATCCTTACCAGAAGGTTGATCCAAGTGCACAGTACAGGTAAGCCATAGTTGCTGATTATAAGTAGATACTGGTGGCGAACTTAAGGGAAACGACTTTGTCTACAACAAAATGGAAGTCAAAGGTGCAATCATGAAATCTTCCCACTAAAAATCATTCTAATGGAAGTATAAGCTAGTCCACTTTTTAGCAGTATCTGTTAAGCATTAATAGTACAAATGTTACCTGATTCAGGTTCATTGAAAATGTTTTCAGAAATACAAGGACATGTATTAAAAATGCACCTCCATCAATTAAAAGCACTATCCAAATGTAATTTGTTAAAAGAAAAAGTGTCATTCACGCAATTCATGGAGCACAGTGGTCCATGCGTGGTTAGGATGCTGGGTTGGAGGTTAGCCAGCCCGTGTTCAAGATCCGAGTGGGGCTGTAGGGCAGGGTTGAGCTCAGGGGTGGGATTCAACCGGTTCAGACTAGTTTGGGCAAACCGGTTATTATGATTTTGCGCAGTTCAGAGAAACTGGTAAAATCAACCACTGGCTAGACCCACCCACCCTGCCTCGCCCTGCCCCACCCTGCCTTATATATTATCTTTCCTTCGCCATGCGGTCCAGCTAATCTCCGTGCCTCGCCTGCTCTGCTCACCATAGGTAAGCATGCCGCCCACTCGCCTTTTGTCTTGGGTTGGGGCCTGTGGTCACACCATTCCCCAGCTCTGGACTTGCCCCAGAGCCTCCAGTGGCTCACTGCCCGCCTCAGCCAGGTTGGGGAAAGCGTAATTCCCCGGTTACGGCCTTGCTTCAGGTCTCCACCCACTTACCGCACACTCAGCCAGGTCATGGAATGAGCCATTCCCTGATTCCAGCCTTGCCCCGGGACTTTGCCTGCCTGCCGCTGCCTCCCTCTGGCCTCAAACTACTGAACGGTTCTTCTTAGCTGGCTGCAGCAGAGATCTTGCAGCTGTCCCTTGCCGAGGCTTGGTCGCTCGCAGAGACACTCCAAGTGGTCTCCAGGTCAGCAGCTGCTTCTCTCCACTGCTGCTCTTGCTGGGAGAGAGAGCGTCACTTGTGCAATTTAGCAGCTGTGAGCCGCCGCTTTCCTCTAAGTCCCACCTGGAAAGTGCGCAGCACAGAGAAGCAGTAGCCATGTTGAATGCTGTTTCTCTGTGCCACAGCACTTTCCAAATGGGACTTAAAGGAAAGCAGCTCACAGCTGCTAAATTGCACAAGAGGCACTCTCTCTCCCAGCAAGAGCAGCAGCGGAGAGAAGCAGCCGCTGCCCCAGAGAGCAGAGTTGGAGCACAGCAGGCCACGAAAGGCTGCTCGGTCGACCCTCGCCATGTGGTGGAAGCCACGCATACGCAGAAGTCGTGCATACACACATGCGCACGCACTCACATTTTCGGCGAAACGGTTGTGAAATGGGTTGAACCCCACCACTGATTGAGCTCCCTTCCTTTGCTCCAGCTCCTGCCAGGGACATGAAAGGATCCCCCTACTGGATGTTCCCCAGGCAATGGTGATGTCACTGGCTAATCCTTTCAACCCGTAATCCCACAGCGCTTCTCATACACATGTTAAGAGTTTCATTGTTTTGTCCTTAGCCATAAAACATATTCTGGTCCCTAAGAAATCTTAAAAATCTGCATTTCATTAAGACAAAGGGGTTCATGATTTACGGTAGTCCTTGGCTTATGACTATGAGACCAGAATTTCCATGGCTAAGCAAGGCAGTTGAGTCACACCTAATTTTACAACCTTTTTTGCCATGGTTGTGAAGCCAATCACTGGAGTTGAGCGAGCCATGCAGTCATTAAGTGAATCCAGCTTCCCCCATTGACTTTGCTTGTCAGAAGCCAGCTGGGAAGATCTCCAATGGCAATTGCATGACCCCGGGACACCGCAACTGTCATAAATATATGCCAGTTGCCAAGCAACCAAATTTTGATCACATGGTCATGAGGATGCTGTGACCATCGTTAAGTGCAAGGAATGGTTGTCACTTTTTTCAGTGCTGTTATAACTTTCAGTGGTCACTAAATGAATGGTTGTAAGTGGAGAACTATCTGTATTTGGTATGGAAGTAGAAACAAGGTAACTGGTGTTACCTTGAATTACAGCCCGGGTGTCAGTAGGAAGAGACTTGACCTTTGCTACTGAACCACTGAATGGTTGCGCAAGCTGTAGTCTCAAGATAAGCCCAATGCCATAGTTAATATTATTCTGAATCTAAGAAATTGTTGGAATGATAGTAGATTTTTATCTACTGTTATTTGTATACCGGTTAAAAATTGCCTATAAAGTCAGAATACATCAAACCCAAAAACAAAGACAACAAGCCTTACCTTTGAACCATTATTTATCGGAGGTATTTCTGATATGCATTCTATGACTCTGGGACCTGAATGAGACATAAAGGCACACAACGTAATCTTGGAATGTAATCTATGAACGTAATCTATGAACGGCTGTGGAACTCTGGGAGTCCATACCACTGAAAGCTGATGACGCTCAGAAATATTTCTGTAAAACTATCAAATGTTTGGGTTTAAAAAACAAAACAAAAACAACTTCAAATGTTTTTTGAAATACATCGTTCAGATAAGACTACGGAAGGTATTGTGTAAAATTGCAGGACAATTGAATCTACTTCCTGTGAAAGCAAGACAGATTTTCCAGCTCCTGAAAAACCTGCCTGCCTCGCCAAAGGAGAGAATTTTGCATCACCCTTTAAAAGCAAACAGTGCGTATCAGACACTCAGGCTGGCTAATTGTGTAAGAGGAAAGCATCTGAATCAGCATCTACTTCCCCAGGATAACAAAGGTCAGGGCAGGTTCACCCTTCCAACGTGACACCAAAGTGCACATACGTGGCCCTGGAGGTCAACTGTACTGAAGGAGTTTTGTCAGCAAACTGCAGATGAACCCTGCATGCTTTATATGTGTTTAGAAATCAGGTGTGAGTAGCCAGTATTTAAATACAGGTAGTCCTTGACTTACGGCCACAACTGAGCCCAAAATTTCTGTT
This sequence comes from Pantherophis guttatus, assembly GCF_059756535.1. Classification (NCBI taxonomy): domain Eukaryota; kingdom Metazoa; phylum Chordata; class Lepidosauria; order Squamata; family Colubridae; genus Pantherophis; species Pantherophis guttatus. The sequence goes on along the minus strand of NC_142063.1, from coordinate 268,766,852 downwards.
GTTAAACGAGACATTTGTTAAGTGAGCTTTAGCCCAAAGATGCTTTTTTTCAAGAGGCAACTGGACTTTCTGGTTTTTCTTTGAAGACATTTCGCTTTTCATCCAAGAAGCTTCTTCAGGACTTTGCTTTCAGAAAACAACTGAGACGGTCGCAAATGGCACAACCCCCCGAGGCTGCAACGGTTGTAAATACATGCTAGTTGCCAAGTGCCTGATTTTGATCACGTGACCTGGGGATACCGCAACTGTTGTCAGAATGAGGATTGGTCACAAGTCACTTTTTTCAGTGCTGTCGTAACTTTAAATGGTCACTAAATGAATGATCGTATGGAGTGCAAATTCAAGACGGGGGAGCACATTTGAGGGTCACGGGCAGTAGTCAGTTCCACTTATCTTCGCTACCGGTTTGGAACTGCGAGTGTGCATTTGGTGCTTCTGCGCATGAGAACCTTCTGCACATGCGCAGAGCGTCCGTGATGACACCTGGGTGGGTGGGCGGCACCCCCCGCCACCGCCACTACCAGTTTGCCCAAACCGGGGCAAACCAGTAGAAACCCACCACTGGTCACAGGTGACTTTGTTTCTTAAAGGTCACCAACTATCACTACTCTTAAAACATTAGCATCTTTCAGTACAGGTAGTCCTTGACTTACAACTATTCATTTAGCAACTGTTCAAGGTTACAATGGCACTGAAAAAAGTCACTGACTGATGACTGTTTTTCACTTACAACCATTGCAGTATCCCCATGGTCACATGATCAGAATTTGGACACTTGACAATTGGCTCATATTTATGATGGTTGCAGTGTCCCAGGGTCATGTGATCCCCTTTTGTGAACCTCTGACAAGCAAAATTAAAAGGAAAGCCAGATCTGCTTAAGAACCATGTCACTAACCTAAGAACTGCAGTGATTCACTTAACAACTGTGGCAAAAAAAGGTGTAAAAAAGTGTCTTGCTTAGCAATGGAAATTTTGGGCTCAATCATGGTCGCAAGTCAAGGACAATCTGTGATGCCTAAAGTTCGTTTCTCCTTTTTGTATCAAGATACAAATAGGGAATATCTTCAGTGGTTTCACTGTTATAGTAACATAATCACAAATGTAGCCAAGGAACAGAATCAAAAGCAAGGGAAAAAAAATCTGGAAGAAAAGGTGAAAATCTTACCTGCAATGCCTATTAAGACTGTCAAGCCAAAACAAATGAAGAATACTACAAAGACCAAAACAAAATGGCGCTTGGACAGAGTATACAATCGCATTGGAGCCAGTCTGCAAACAAGGAGAGAAAAATTAAGTTACAGGTAAACATCCAGCAGCAACTTTATGTTATCGGGAGTGGGAGTGCCTTTTTCTTCCAGATAACCAATTCCAAAATTAAACGAAAGAATTTCTGTCTAATGTACTTGGCCATTAATTCATGTTTTTGAACAGGTTTTTTTGGACATCACTTTGGAAGGGTTTGTATTAAACACTAACATATTCTTATCAAATGTATAAGTCAACCTTCGGAAATGTATGCATACTTTATTCCTGATTTACATAAAGCAGGCTATGTCTTAATGGTAAGTGCTACATTTGATCCAATTTGTGACCTTATCGTTGTCCCTGTGCATAATCAGAAAATGATACCCAGATGTTCTTGAAGGAATCAGAAAGAAACAGTAGAAACACACAAACACTTCTATTTCTATATTCCCTTTATAATGTGCTGATGTTTACATGAAGAGAAATTTAGAAGAAATGTTGAATGTTCCTAGATCTCTTCACTTATTATGCCTTCAGGTGCTTCAGTAAAAAGCAAAAAGACTCGGCTTTCATTATAATGGTTAGTTCTTGCATGATAGTGTAACGTAGCCAACTGTTAGAACACATATCTAATCTTGCCTATCCCCAGCATTAACATGGCTTTGGGATCAAGAAGTTAACAATGTTTCATTCTGCATACAAATACAATGCAAAAAAGGAAATCAACATTCGGTATGTCTCAATCCACACTTTTTAAAAGCATCCACAATTTTAATAAAGACATAAACACAGCTGCTCACAGAATAAGTCCCTTCCTCCTAGGTCAGCAACAGAGAGGAAGAGATCTTTCCTGGGGCCTTGTTTCTAAAATTAAAGTTGACACACCTCATAACTCCCAGTGAAATTACATCTCTTGACTTGGCAGCTCTTATCCCAATTATAAATCAACAAATTACAGGCAGTTTTACATAAGACAAGCTATTGCTTTCTGATTATTTTATCATATAAATTCTGTTTTTTCAGTGACAGATTAAGCTATGGCTCCGTTCAAATCCTATATGGAAGTCGAAAACAAGCCTGCTTTTCCATCAGCTAAATCAACTTTTTTTCAACCCGGTGCTCTCCAAAGACATACTATATAGATCAGCATTTTTTTTTCAACGTCAGTCGCTTTCAGATGAGTGGACTTCAATTCCCAGAACTCCCCAACCAGCATGAGGGATTCTGGGAGTTGAAGTCCACACATCTTAAAAGTTGCTGAGGTTGAGAAAACACTGCTCCAGCATCGATTAGGGGAGCCCAATAATCTGGACAGTATCACAAGGAGGGAAGATTGGACCGGAGCTACCAAACTGCTCTTAACGACCCTTGGGCTGAGCCTTAATTTCCTCCTCAATGTTGGAACCGGCCACGGAATCCGGCTGGTATGTTGCAACGTAACCGGAGCACATCAGGCTGGGAAAGGTTTTACGAAGTCTGGCCTGAATTACGCACAGTAGGATGGGAGCAAAGTTGCAAAGCGAGAGCCACGCAGCCCCTCTTTCCTTCCCTCGAGTACATCCCACCCCCTCGGCGCTGCCCAGGGAAGCCCCCCCACCCCGTTGCCTTCTCAAGCGCAGCTCCTCCCCAACTTACAGCTCCATGTCCAGGCTGCACATGCGCACCAAGGCTCCTTCACTTTGCCAGCATCTCACCTGCAGCCGAGGAGCCGCTCCACTGCCACCTGGCCCGGTCGCCAGCTGCTCATCCCACTTCCGCGTGCGTCACCCGGCTGAGGGGGACAGGGCGAGAAGAGCCCCGCCCAGCCGCTCTTTGGGAGGAAGGGAGGGGGGGAGCAGCTACGCGCTGACAGGAAAGATTTCCACCGCTGCCCCAGCCGGCAATATGAAAACCTCTAGGGAGGGACGAGGGCGGGAAGAATGGCTGAGCCTCTAAAGAAGCTCAGGAAGCCTCGTTTCCCAGGCTTCTTTGCCTTTAAAAAAATAAAAATCTCCCTCAAGTTGGTACGAAATTCTAGCGGCTGATGTTCCTTCCGTTATTCTGTAGGAAGTTATTCTAAGTCTAAGTCTTCTTTGAAAATCACAGGCTTCACACACCAAACCCAAAACAAATGAGCCAGAATAAGAGCATAACAGAGTTGGGAGGGACTTTGGAGGTCTTCTAGTCCAACCCCCCCCCCTGCTCAAACAAGAGGCCCTACTACACCATTCTGGACTAATGGTTGTCCAGTCATTTCTTTAAAAAAAAAAAAAAAACTCCAGTTTTTTAAGCACCCACAATTTCTGGAGGCAAAGCATTCGTTCTACTGGTTAATTGTTCTCACTTGTAGGAAGTTAGCACCCACCCCTTTCCTAGTAGAATGAAATATTTTAGGAAATATTAAAAAGGCAGAATGTTACGTTTTCCTGTATGAGAAATGGAGAAGCAGGTTTTAAAGACAAAGCAGCTCCCACCTTCCTGCCTCCCCCCCCACCTTTTGTCAATGGTCCAGAGGCAGAAACTCAATCTTTGTCAATGGACCATCATCTGCAACACAATTGGACCCATCTAGCAACAGAAACTCACCACATGACATCTGGGAAGATTACATCAGCCAGCAAGGCTAGCTAAGACCCCCACCCCCTGAGAGTCTGACAACCAATCAGGATACTCTTTCTGGGCCCCAGGAAGTTCAAAGCCAGAGAGGGCATAAAACCCGGGGACTCGCAGCATCTCGGCCCCTTTTCTGTTCAGGCACTCAAACCATGTGATCCTGTCCACCACTGAACCATCTTTCCAAGCAGTCTCCATGTTTCCAGTGTCTTTTTCCCCACTTGGAGCTGAACCCAGGAGGATAGTTCTTCTAACACAGACAGGAAATTTCTCCTTAGTTCTTCTCTCCACATAATCATCGGGCACAAAGATAATTGATTGACTAATTTCATTGATTATATGCTATTAAGTAAGTGACGGCTCTTAACCAGATAGATTTTGTCCATGACACTGTACCCAACCTAGTTGTTCAGCACTTCAAATGGCACACCCATTTCTCCTGAGTCCATCCAAGTTGGTGCAGGTCATCCTTCTTTTGCCCCTTCCATCTTTCTCATCATTACAGTCTATTTCTCAAAAGAGTTGAATTTTTGTATGAAGTACCCAAAGAATGATAATCTGAGTGTGGACATTTGTATCTCTCTTTATTGATTTGTCCTCTGACCCACTTGCCTGCTGTCTTGACTATTTGTAGTATTCTCGGGGTTTTCCAACACCAAAGCTCCAAAGCATTGGTGCTTTTTCAAATTCCAATTTGTGCTTCACAGGGGAAATAATTCCCTGCATGTTTCTGATCTTTGTAGCTATAGATGCATCCCAGCATTTACTGATGTTGTCTCTAAGGTGTTAGAGTTTGATTGCTTCTATGTTTGTTTTGTTTTTTGTTTCTTTATGTTAATCTGTGACTGCAATAAAGATCATATTCATCTGAATAGCTTTTCCAAGGCCTTCTTGGCTATTCTATCGGTCTTTATCCCAGTCCACTATTCCATCTTGTTTGAAGGCTTCCACCATTGTTCCGCTGCCAAAGAAGTTCCCTAGCAATAACCTCAATAATTACAGACCAGTGGCATTCACTCCTATCATCATGAAGTGCTTTGAGAAATTGGTCTGTCAGCACATCACTTCTGGTCTTCAGCATACATTTGATAAACACCAGTTTGCATACAGAGCAAATACCCCGAAAATAAGAACCTGTCTTACATTTTTTTGAACCCTGAAATAAGCACTTGGCCTTATTGCCATGCGCTCAAAAGCCCGATTGGGCTTATTATCAGGGGATGTCTTATTTTGGGGGAAAGAGGATAGATCTACAGTGGATGCTACAGTCATCACTCTTCACACTACTCTGACCCATTTGGAACAGTGGGGGGCCTATGTAAGGATGCTTTTTGTAGATTTTACCTCTGCATTTAACACAATTCTTCCACATAGACTAGTGTCTAAACTTATGGAACTTGGGCTTTCTCCTTCAAACTGCCTTTGGATTATGGATTTCCTGTCTGGCCACTCTCAGAGGATCAGATTAGGTAATCATATCTCTTCAGCCCTTATTCTTAACACTGGTACACCACAGGGTTGCGTGTTGAGCAGGGGTGAAATGCTCCCTGTTCGGACCAGCTTGGGCGAGTAGGTAGCGATGGCGGCGGGCAGTTCGGAGAACCGGTAGCAAAAATCCCTGCCCCCGCCCCCCATGCCCAGCTGAGCCACGCGATCATCAGAGTCTTTTTTTTTTTAAATGCCTCTGACGAGCCAAGCTCTGACAATCCCAGCTGAGTTGTCTGCTGATCAGGCAACTCAGCTTGGATCGTCAAAGCCAAAAAAGTTTTTTTCTTTTAAATGGCTCTGACAATCCAAGCTCTGATGATCCCAGCTGAGTTGCCTGATCGACAGAGGGTTTTTAAAAAACCCTCTGACAATCAGACAACTCAGCTGGGATCGTCAGAGCCTTTAGAAAGCATTTTTTTACCTGGTTTTACATGTAAAAAATGGTTTTAAAAGTAAAAAAAAATTGGCCACGCCCACCCAGTCACATTAACCCCCCCCCCCACCAAGCCACGCCCACAGAACCAGTAGTAACAAATTTTAGATTTCACCACTGGTGTTGAGTCCCTTATTCTATACTCTTTATGTACATGACTGCATTCCCATTCATGCCAGTAATACTATTATTAAATTTGCAGATGATACAACAGTGGTAGGACTCATCTCCAGGGGGGATGAGTCTGCCTATTGAGATGAGGTGAATTGGTTGCTTTTGTGGTGTGGAGACAATAACTTGGTCCTTAACACCAATAAGACCAAGGAGCTTATAGTGGACTATAGAAGGAATAGATCAGACATCCAGCCCTTGCTTATCAATGGAGACCGAGTGGAGCAAGAGCCAGTGTTAAGTTTCTGGGTGTTATCATAAAAGGGGACCTGACCTGGGGCGCTCACATTGCAGCACTGATCAAAAGGGTCCAGCAGAGATTATACTACCTGAGACTTCTCAGGAAACAACAACTGAATGAAAAACTGCTGGTGACCTTCTACCGCTGCACCATTTTAACTTACTGCACCTGTGTATGCCAATTGCACAGTGGCAGATAGGACAGTGCTTCAGAGGTTAACATCATTGCCCAGAGGATTATTGGTTGCCCTCTTTATAGCTCCCGCTGCCTTAAGAAAGTTCAAAACATTCTTAAAGTTCCATCTCATCCTGGGCATCCTTTTTTTGAACTATTACCATCTGGCAGATGGTACAGGATAATAAAAACAAGGACAAATAGGCTGAAAAACAGCTTCTATCCCAGAGCAGTAACTATATTGAATTCTACTGTATAGTGCAATATTAATGCAATATCAGAGGTTTCAATTCAATTGTATAGAATGTGGATGTGGTTTTTTTATTTTCATTTTTTTATGTATAATGTACACTGAAGATGGCATTTAATTTCATTGTACGAGGTGCAATAAAAATAAAGTAAACTACAGTAATTAAACTAATTAAAGTGTTAATCTGCAGTATCTTTCCTGATTGCTGGTTCTTTTATTCTTAATACTGTACCTAATCATAAAAATCAGACATTATGGGCCATATCAGCATCTTTATTGTCAATTCTAGGGCTGTTTTCTTTTAATTTTGTCATTAGTTTGACCTTATTTAATCTGATTCAGTTTTTTGACTGTGCACCTTGATTTTTATCACAAGAGGTTCATTTGCATTTTTTCAACCATCAGAGCAGTATCACCACCATAGTGCATGTTACTTAAGTTTCCTTTCCTAAGTTTAAAATTATGTTTCTTCCAGTTTTGATTGTATGCCATCAAGTCATTGTTGTCTCCTTAAAACAATAGATTTTTTTCATACCTTCCACAATGCATTCATCACTTTGTCACTGATTATCCTCTTCTTCTCACTCCTTCCACCTTTCCAACATTACAGCCTTCTCCAGAGAAGTAGACCTCAATACTTATTCAACATTTTTTTTCTTTTTATAACCCTGTAGTCCCTTAATTCGAAGTAGAGTAGAGTAGGGGCGATTGGATGGAGCTGAACATTCTCTGGCCAGATGCCCTTCCTGATGCCTTTATTAAGCATATAATGTTGAATAAATTAGGGGATGGGTATACCCTTGTCTTTTGCCATCTGGAGCCCATCTCTATTGCCATGTTCTGTATGTAGCATGATTTTTGTCCTGTCTGAGATTTTTAAATTAAATATTTTGGGATTCTTATTTTCCTAAAGACTTTCCACACTTCAAATGGTCAACACAATCAAAGGTCTTTGTATAATCAAGAAAATCAACATTAATAACAATACCAATAGTGTTTAGGTTTATATACTGGTGCATAATGTTTTAACGGTACTCTCTGGGTGGTTTACCATGTAAGAATTATTTGCGTATTATCCCCAACAATCTGGGTCCTCATTTTACTGGCCTCAGAAGGATGGAAGGCTGAGTCGACCTTGAGCCCTGTCAGGATCGAACTCCGGACTGTGGATTGAATTTGCCTGCAGTACTGCACTTTAACCACTGTGCCATCAGGGCTCTTTAACATTAACTTTTAACATTAAACATTAGCTTCTTTTTGGTATTCTTTCTTTCCTTATTTATTTTATTTTATTATAAAATATATTGGCCAACCATTTTACCATAGGATAACTCTGGGTGGATTACAGTCATAAAAATATGTCTATACATGTAGAATTAAAACGTAAATAATTAAAATCAAACCTAAGGTCACATGGGGAGGGTGGCGGCAGAGTAGGGGGAGATGGAATCTGTTGTTATTTAGCATGCATGAGCTATAATATTTATTTCCTCAACATATTCAAAAACTAGCGTGGACATCTGGCATTGCCCTCTCTGTGTAGGACTCTAATCTGTATTAGATAATTCTAAACATTATTTTGCTGGCATGTAAAATTAAAGATATTCTGTTGTAACTTGTACTCTGCTAAATCTCATTTCTTCTTTGAAAGACTGTCCTCTTTCAATCTCATGTCACTGTTGGTTTATATGGATATGGCTTAAACTGTTGCACGTACTATCTGTTGGGTTTTGTAACCTATGATTTCTGTTTATCACAGTGTGTGAAACATGTCAGTGGAAGTTATTTAATAAACCATAATTAAGCCAAAGTTTAGTGCAATTGTAAACTTGTCCCCATGTCTCTAATGTGTGAAAACCTCCCACGTTTTCACTCCTGGTGACGTAATGGTAATGTAAATCAACTCTAAAGGAGGCTAAAACTACTGTTATTGAGATGGGCTATAATAACAGAGCCTTGCAATCCTGATTATATTGTATCTCCTCTCCTTCTTGTTCTTCAATGAATCTTGATAATATTAAGAAGTTTGAACTGCTTCTGAATATTATCAAATCTTAAAATATGGTTCAGGCTCTTTTGCCTAGGACATGGTTCTTGCATATTTCCCTCAATGTCATCTTCCTTACTCTCTGCAATAACTGCCTAAAATAATTGATTTTGAATAAGTCAAAAGAAAGTAAGTAGATTCTTTAGGGACTAGATGCCTTATCAGACTTCTATTCTCAAAAGGTAAGATATTGCATACTGTTGCATACTTAGTTGAAGGGAGGCTGAGGTGCCATTTCCTTTTTCATCTCAAGCACCACAAGCAGTAAAGTACTTGGGGTGCATTTAGATCCTTATAAAACATTACTATACTTTAGCCAACATTAATACTCAGCCAATACAGAAGTTTACTATATTAACATTCTCAAACATTGGGGGGGGTGTTTCTTAAAAATATTACACTGTGATCCTTTTTTAGGAAAAAAGATTGATCTATGGCACAGTTAAATCTATATAAATAAATATATTTATAAATAAATGTAAAATTAAATTTTATTATATGGTAATAGAAGCTAAATTTTATTTTAAGAGCTTATGATTAGCATAAAAATAACTATTGATTCACTTGTAGTTCCCACCAAGAGTATTGTTAATGCATTTGGTTAGTAAAGATTTTGGCCAGTGGTCGTGGAACTTTGTCTCCAGATCAAATACTCCTCCCCTGGATGTCAGTGAGAGAGCAAAAAGGAAGAGAGAACTTTTATCTCCATTATGACACCTTGGAAACTTTTGGATAAAGCTGGCTTCTGCAAGAGATACATTCTTAACTAAGACTGTGATTCTATATATATTAATTGAAACTGTTTACTGGGGCACACTGTATGATAGGTAGGTGGCCTGGGCAATTCTAGTTTTCTGTATCATTTTCTGTCACATAATTTCTATGCACCTATTGGGAAGTTAAACTCCAGCTTCAAGAATACACATTCCTTCAGAATAGTCAAGCACAGACAGAACTCTAATCTGAGGTTATCATCCAAACATTTAGATAAGGAACATATTTTTCAATCACCATCGGGGTTCAAGAAATCTAAGAAAGCCTTCCCTTTTTAGGGAATATTTTAAATCTTCAGTGAAAATAAATTAACTCAGCTGGGAGAAATCAGAGCTCTTTCCTGACAGCCATTTTGTAATGAAAGGGAATTGTTTTCATGATACTATAAGCCAAAGCGGCTTTTCTAAGATTGACATGAGGACCCTGTTGCAGGCGCCATCTCCCACTCCCCCCACCCTGACCAAGATGGGAAGGCTGCCCAGAATGAGAAAAGCTCCCTGAGCATATGATCTCGCCTAAATCGCCCATTGATGCTTGAGAAGCTAGCTGATGTCACGCTAGTCAGTTCCCCTGGACCTTGAATGGAAGAGCCTTTTCCCACAGGCCCAACTGCTCATGCACACAATCCTCTTAGGGAACATTAAAAAGCTCCTGCTCTCAGCCTGGCCTTTACTAAAAACTGGGATGGGATGTGTTGGGATGGGTGGGATGCGGGGAGTTAGTGGCCCACCTATCTGACGCCCCAAATTGAGGGAAGCTTCTTTTGCCTCCCTTCCAGGATGATTCAGGGATGCAGTTTGCCCAGCACCGTTCCCTCACCCTCTCCTCTTACCTGTAGTAACGATCATCCTTGTAAGGGGTGAGATCTTCTTTGATCTCCTTATAGGTCTCTTTGATCCTTTGGTAAATGTGCTTGAGCTCGCCGCAGAGCGGGTTTTCAAAAGCGGGATAATCGCCCTCCATTCCGCACCCTGATATTAGAAAGCTCTCCTGCTCCAGCCCCTTGACGTCGGTCCCTTCCTTCGCTCAGCCATGAAGCCCTCTTATTCCTGTGCCCCCCAAAGCTCTCCGGGCTGCCGATAGGGCCATCGAAGGCCACCGAGACGATCCGGGAAACTAGCGCTGGAATAAATCCGCCTCCCTCTGTACTTCTCCCTCTGCCTCGGTCGCTCCTTCTCACCGAGCAGAGCGCCGCCCCTGGCGCGGAAAGGAGTTTCGTATGAAAGCCGACGCTCGGTCTGCACTAGCTCCGGGAGCTGAGGGAAGAGGGACCTTTGAAAGGCAGACGAGTGGAAACAAGGCTGACAAAGGCCGCGATAACTGAACCGAGAAAAATATGCTAACCTTTCGCTCTTTCTTTCAAGCCTTGAAAGCCTTAGGAGTCCCGAACTGGGCCGAATTATGGGGGAGGGAAATCAGCACCAAGGATAGCGCCGAGGAATCCTGTCTCAAGGCGGACGCAACGGACCTTCCTGGGCGTTAAGAGTCAAGGGGAGGACACCCCTTGTTTGCCCTCCACCCCCCTCCCTTGAAACACAGCCACACGAGAATTAACCTCCCATCGCAGCCTTTTCAGTCGGTTGTGGATGGTTTCGTGTTTGTTCTTCAGTCCTTGCTTGTTTTACCCAAATAAATGTAGTTTGTGCTGCAACTGGGTTAGTGCCTTCTGCACTTTTCCAGAATTTAGCGGAAAAAGACTGCAACTCGGTTGCTGACTAGAATTGACAGGTTAAGTCAGAATGAGTTTAATATCATTTCCATTAATATCAGATGTGCAGTGGTTTTAACTATATACAAAATATATTTCTGGTGTCATTTAACTTACTTTTTACTTTTATTTAACACACCTTTTTCTCTTCCTTACATTTTATCATTCATCCATTCATACCACCTTGCCCACATGGTATAGTATTCTGAATTCTCCTCATTGTTTATTTCATGGGTTAGTTTGGTCATCCCTGCGCACTCCAGTATTTTCCTAGTTATAAGCTCTTCTGGTGGCTGGGTTTTCTCTTTCCAATATTGTGCATAGGCCAATCTGGCAGCTGTAATTATGTGTATCATTAAATGAATCCTTTCCTTTCCATATGGCTTCTTTACTATTCCTAGGAGAAATATTTCCGGTGTCAATTCAATATCTTCCCCAGTTATTTCTTGTAACCATCTCCTGATCTTACTCCAATATCCTTTCGCTTCAGGGCATGTCCACCACATATGAAAGAAGGTGCCTTGACCATGGCCACATTTCCAGCAGTTGGGGTGTATATTGGGATATATCTTTGCTAGCCTAGCCGGGGCTAAATACCATCTGTGGAGCATCTTATAATGATTTTCCTTGTATGTCGCGGCTCTGGTCAATTTAAGGTTCTTATTCCATGCCTCTTCCCATTCATTAAAATTTATGTCATGTCCAATATTTTTCTCCCATGCACTCATTTGATTCTTTGTTATATCCTCAGCCCTATCTTCATCTAATAAATAATTGTATAATTTAGCCAGGATCTTTTTGCCTGTTCCCATCAGGACTTTATCCAACCCATTAAGTCCTAATTCTAAGCCTCATTGTTCTTTATCTTTCTGATACCTGGATTTTATTTGTAGATAGGTCCACCAATCTAAAATTATTCCTTGCTCTCTCAAAGCATCATTTGATTTAAGATTTCCTCCTTCATCTAAAATGTCTTTATACCTACTCATTTTCTCCATTCCCCATCTATTGGGATAGATCAGGGCCTCCATCGTGGAGAGCCATCTTGGAACTTTTTTATAGTATCTCTGTCTAATCCCAGTCCATGTTTGTATCAATGATGGAGTTAAATTAAATTAATTATCTATGCAATTTTAAACTGGGCTCTTGGTAATTACCTGAGCTAACAATTTCCCTCTCCACCCCTATTCAACAATAATTTATAATCTTTCCGAGGGGCGTGCTGTACTCTTATTAGTAATCACCCACCTCCTGCTCATTGTCTTCCATCCTTCTGTTTCCTTTAACTCGCCAAACATAATTGGTTTTAGGTTTTTTGAGATCTTCTCATATCTCATATCCAAAATATAGAAGCTTTTTTGGCTGATTATTGCTTCAAGGAAGTGTGTGGGTGCACTTTTAAGTCAGTCTGTTAACTGCTTGGACAAGCCTCTGCAGTTTTCTTAGCAACATTTCTGAACTGGTTTCCTTCACTTTAAATCATCTTTTTCAAGGTGTTAGTTATCACCTTTAAAGCGCTCCATGGCTTAGGACCTGGGTACCTACGAGACCGTCTTTTGCCACCAATAGCCTCCCACCGACCAGTTCGTTCTCACAGGGAGGGACTACTCAGGGTACCGTCAGTCAAATTATGTCGACTGGCGACTCCCAGGGGGAGAGCCTTCTCTGTGGGGGCTCCAACCCTTTGGAATGAACTGCCCCCGGAGATACGGAATATCCCTGATCTCCGTGCTTTCCGCCGTGCCCTCAAGACCCTGATGTTCCAACAGGCGGGGCTAAACATACAAACATGTGAATGATTTTTTAAATGTTATCTAATTCTGGGTTTTATTTAATTGACCAAACTAAGTAATAATTTTAATTAGCAATTTTATGATGTTTGTGTGTCTATATTTTTCTTGACTGTACACCGCCTTGAGTCCTACGGGAGAAAGGCGGTATAGAAATATAATAAATAAATAAATAAATAATAAATCTTGCTTTTCCATTGTCCATCTTGAATTAGCTCATCTTCTGTGTTTCTCACCCCTTTAAAAAAAAAAAAAGACTTCCAGATCATATGACATGCTTCTACACCTGTATGTCTCTGTTCTTCTTTATAAGATCTTAAGGAAACTTTTATTCCATAAGGAATTAGTGTCATGGCTCAATTGTTTTCACATTCATTTGCATTACTTCCACTTGTACTTTTACAGTCTATAGACCAGACAGTATGTATGCATTTTATAAGAAGTTATTTGCTCTTCAGCTGCTCTTCCCCTGCAACTCTAAACAGTTCAAAGAATGTTTTATCTATAAATGCCATATTTTGACAAATGGCCAGTTGTCTCTGAACCTTACTGTCTATTGGGGAGAGTTCCTGAATATGGTTCTGTTGTTCTAGAAACCCATTTGTAAAGGAATCCAATATAATTTTTCAGTATGGTTATCTCCTAATGCCATTTCTTTTTAATAGATCACCTCTGATTACTTTTTAGTATCACTACCTTGGCTATATATTTTCCTGTAATTTATAATTTAAATCATTTATTTTCTTAAAATCATTTTTGGTTCTCATATTTTGATGTCGTATTCACTGGCATTTTAAAATGTATTTTCTTGACATTTGTTGCTTGACATGGGAAGTGAGTGTATATCCTGTGGGATCTTTCCATAACTCCGTGATTTCCTTTTGCATGTATACTGAATGTACTTTGTCCTTTGAGTGTTAATGCATTACAGATCAGATCTTGCTGGCGCATCTATTCTTTATTGATCTGAATTTCACCCATATATTGGATTCACTGTTTGTTCCACAATCTGCATCTTGCAGTGTTATATATGAGTGGACTGCACTTTTTCATCTTCATTTCCTATCACAAGTAGTCCTTGACTTACAACTGCCATAGAGCCCAAAATTTCCACTGCTAAACAAAACAGATGTTAAGTGAGTTTTGTCCAATTTTATGACTTTTCTTACCACAGTTGTTAAATGAATTGCTGCAATTGTTAAGTTAGTCACACGGTTGTCAAGTAAATCTGGCTTTCTCATTGACTTTGCTTATCAGAAGGTTGCAAAAGGAGATCACAGGGCCTCAGGAACACAGCAACCATCATAAACACTAGTTGCCAGGTGTCCAAATTTTGATCACATGACCATGGGGATGCTGCAACAGTCATAAGTGTGAAAAAAAGGTCATGTCTTTTTTTTTCTGTGTTGTCGTAATTTCAAATGGTCACTAAATGAATGGTTTGTCCAAGTCGAACCTGTACACAGTTGATTTTATCCCACTGTTGTGAATCTGGTGATGTACAGAAGTACAGCTCGCTTGTTTTAAGGTCATTGAATGCTGCGCAAATAACAGATTTTCATGCATATTGCCAGGCCTCTTAATTTCTAATGCAAAACGTCCAATCATTTTTATTATATGTGTTCCTAACTGTATTGATTATATTCCTATTAAATTTTGCACTGTAGCTTGTTTTAGAAATCTTTTGATCATACATTAATTAAAGGTGAAGTTACCATCGGTACTTTACAAGTCGTTCTCAACTTACGACCACAATTGAGCCCGAAATTTATGTTGCTGAGAAATTTGTTAAGTGAGCTTTGTCCCATTTTACGACTTTTCTCACCACATTTGTTAAGTTAATCACTGCAGTTAGTAAATTAGTAACACGGTTGTTAAGTGAATCTGATTTCCCCATTGATTTTGCTTGTCAAAGGTTGCAGGTGGTGATCACATCACCCCAGGACACTGCAACTGTCATAAATGTGAGTCAGTTGCATCCGAATCTAAATCATATGAATATGGGGATGCTGCAACAGTCATAAGTGTGAAAATGGTCATAAGTCACTTTTTTCAGTGCTGTTATAACTTCGGTTACTAAATGAATTGTTGTAAATCAAGGATTACCTGTAATCTATTTTATCTTTTTTATAATATTGCATAGTATTTATTTTTGTATTGCTTTAGTTGTTGTTTTTTCATAGATGTTCTTAACTGCCATCTTTTCAAAGCAAACTGCCAAGAGTCTTTGTTTGATTGCATTGGCACAGAAATGTTGGAGTTTAGTTATAACAAAACTTAGTTGGAAAGAAAATCTGCTATAAAAATTATTTTTTTCCTTGGAATGGTTTCCAGAAGCTTTACTTCTGACAAGTCCTGAAAGAAAGGGTTTATTATTACTTACCAAGTTCTTTGAAATTGTAGTATTCTTAAAAATGCTTGAATTATACAATAGTTTGCCTCTTTTGAACAATGCCCATTACAAATATATGTTTTGAAGAAATTGCGATATTATTTGAACATGTTGAAATTTGGAAACAAGGAATCTCTTTGTCCAATTTCATCACAAACACTTTCACTTCTCATATTTATTATTTGGGTTTTGCGATATTCATAGATTTAATTCAGGATTGGATTCTCTTCTGTGTCTTATTTTTGGTGAGAAAATCAAATAAAGTTTGCATTTATGTTAAGGCTTTTTATATCACAATAACAACATATAACAAGGTGATCTTTCACTGCTATTAATTTTTAAGAGTAGGTGTCAAGTTTCACTTCCTTGACATTAAACCTGATTTTAAAAGAAGGAATCTAGAGCTAATATTGGCTTAGGAGCTAAGAATGCAGGGTTACAACCCTCTGTAAGAGAAGGAAACTGGCTGTTATCCAAAATTAGATTATGACAAATTATCATTATAAAATTTCTAGGTTGAAATTTTGCAAGCGTGTCATCATGTCTGACCAATGGAGAGGTTAGAATGGGCCATGGAAGTCCATTAAGTCATTAGGAGTAACTAGCTAGTGTAAATATTCAGACTTTTCAGTCCAACTTAAAGCATTGGAAGATGAAGATAAGTTGCTCAATAAGAGGCAAAACCACATCAGAGATTCTCTAGCTTGCAAAAAATTTAATAAGCAACACCTGGACAATTCTTACAGTTTCAAATCATCAAGGATATTAGGGCCACCAACCCAATCTCAATCATGTAGACAGTCAAAAGTTGGAACAAATCACATTATTGAAGGGAAACCACTTAATGCTTTCTAGGTATCTTCTCCACAATCTATTACACAGAGCACATAACAGGAGAGGCAATTCAGGGCACGGTTCATAATTACAATGAAAATCAGATCTGAATGGAAGATTTTTCAAAAAATGAACCAATTATTTGAAAGGGCCATTTAAAAATATCATAGGTGCAGCAATCAGAGAAATGTATCGATTTCTCTACAGAACTGAGAGTGTCATGCAAGTTACGCATGTTTAGGAAACTTACATTATCTAAGCACATACTTTTGTAAAAACATGGAGAAAACTGAACCCCAAGATGAAGCAAAACAAAGAAAAAAAACCACAAAACCCGTTCCTCAAATAACAACACAAAAAGAAATAAAGCAGATAAATTCAAAAACATTTATCAAAATTAAAGGACCCGAATTATGCATTTTTATTAACAAATGCATTTTTCAATAAAGACCACAGTGCCTCAACCAAACTATATCCCCATGCAATTCTGTAATACAAAAGTTGTATCTACAGCGAACAGCAAGTTTTAAAAATTCTTCACCACAAAGAAGAGGGGAAGAACAAATCTGGGGAGAGGGTGGACACAAAGTGGAAAGAGAGAGAGGATAATTTGAAGATCCTCCTAACTCTTCAGTATATTTCAGTCAGGGGTTAGTTGCATATAATATATTCATTTAGAAAACCCAGACTGTATCTGTATTTAGACCTGAATCAGATTCTATTCCCTCTGTACTCCTGTATTATTTGGAAATAGTATGCAATAAAGGCCCACAATTGCAACATGGAAAGCTGTCACTAAAATTACCTATTTTAATGGTTCAGTTTTTCCAATTGTATTTTGAAACATTTGATTTGAAAAATTCTTGTTATACCGTTGAATTTCTAACTAGCTCTATTGCTATAACAAGCAGGGACCATCAGCTAAATGATTTCACTGGCTGCTTCTTAGTTTGAGTGCCCGCTGGATAGAAGTTTTGCTACAAGCAGGAAAGACAATTGTAGTAGTATATTGGTCCTAAAGAGCTAGAAGGAACAGAAGAGGTAACAACCATTTCTCTTGTCTATCATATTCATTTCTCTCATAGGAGTCACCTAATACAAAAACAGAGATCTAGGTGCCAATATATGGTGATGGATCATGGAGAAAGCTAGGGAGTTCCAGAAAAACATCTACTTCTGCTTCATTGACTATGCTAAAGCCTTTGATTGTGTGGATCACAATAAATTGTGGCAAGAGATGGGAGTTCCAGATCATTTTATTTGTCTCTTGAGAAACCTATATGTGGGTCAAGAAGCAACAGTGAGAACTGGACATGGAACCACTGATTGGTTCAAAATTGAGAAAGGAGTTCGGCAAGGTTGTATACTGTCGCCCTATCTATTTAACTTGTATGCAGACCACATCATGAGAAAGGCGGGGCTAGATTAATCACAAGTTGGAATTAAGATTGCCAGGAGAAATATCAACAACCTCAGATATGCAGATGATACCACTCTAATGGCAGAAAGTGAAGAGGAACAGAAGAGCCTCTTGATGCGGGTGAAGGAGGGGAGTGCAAAAGTTGTCTTGAAACTCAACATTAAGAAAACTAAGATCATGGCTCCCGGCCCTCTCAATTCCTGGCAAATAGATGGGGAGAAATGGAGGTAGTGACAGATTTTATTTTCCTGGGCTCCAAGATCACTGCACATGGGGACTACAGCCAAGAAATTAAGACGCTTGCTCCTGGGGACGAAAGCTATGGCAAAATTAAACAGCATACTAAAAAACAGAGACATCACTCTGCCAACAAAAGTGTGTATACTCAAGGTTATGGTTTTCCCAGTTGCAATGTATGGTTGTGAAAGTTGAACCATAAGGAAGGCTGAGCGTCAAAGAATTGAGGCCTTTGAACTATGGTGCTGGAGAAGACTCCTGAAAGTCACTTGGACTGCAAGGCAATCAACCCTGTCAGTCCTAGAGGAAATCAACCCTGACTGCTCTTTAAAAGACCAGATCCTGAAGATGAAACTGAAATACTTTGGCCACTTAATGAGAAGGAAGGACTCACTGGAGAAGAGCCTAATGCTGGGAATGATTGAGGGCAAAAGAAGGGGACGGCAGAGAATGAGGTGGCTGGATGGAGTCACTGAAGCAGTGTGAGCTTAAATGGTCTACGGGGGATGGTAGAGGACAGGAAGGCCTGGAGGAAAGTTGTTCAAGGGGCCGCAATGGATCGGACACGACTTCGCATCTAACAACAACAAATACAAAAACTGATTCTGATATTATTTTTCTTTCTTTAAATTTGTAGATGCATATGAGAGCTGGAGGGTTTTTTTTATGTGTGTAACCAAACACTGTGAACAGGACAGACAAAATACTCTGCTGATTCACTTGTCTATGATTACCTGCCATGCCATTACAAAATTATTGGCCAACAAAGGTCTGTATTTACATAAATAGTGGAAAAAAATCTTGATAGAGAAAATGAGCAATGGCCAACCATGCAGGCATGTTACATTGTATCTAAATCTCCCTAGGTAATTGGCAAAGGTGACCACTAATTGCATGCTTGATAATTATTTCACTGCTGGAATGATTCAATCAAGTTTAAAGGCATTTTCCTCAAACTCCCAAAGAATATCTTGTATATGCAGGTCTTGTTTATCAAAGAAGGAACAAGCAAGGGCAACACAGGTCTTAATGTATATTTTACCAGTGCAGGATATTACAAATATTTTCTCTGAAGGGGGCAGGATTTATTTATTTCATACTTCATTTATGTGTATCCATCCTTTCTTATTCAAAATCCACATATAGTACACCATAGGATTGTTATCTAGGTAAGGTTTAATTCAGCAATGCTTAGATTTATGAATGTTTGTGTCAAGTGCCTTCAAAATGTACTGAGCCAGATTGCTAGTCAATCTGATGAGAGGTTCCATTGTAACACTACCATAACTCATTACTGTAAACAAAATGACTCAAAATCACTAAATTTTGAGTAAAGTCTTGAATCCAGTGATGCATAGAACTACCAAAGTTGCTCAAAGAAACCTAAGAGATAAGCTTAGTGCTGAAGGATTTCCTCTACTATAGTATTTCCTTACCAGTACTCCATTTTAAGTTTAAGTTATTTGGTCTTTCCCAGTTTCACAAACACAACAAAAACAATTACACCAAAATATTTCTAATTTTTGTATATTTTCAAAGACTTCCCTTCCAATAAAATATTTGTGGTAAAACTCAAGATTCTATATTCTCATTGAAACGTATAAATACTATATAAAATATATGAAAAAGATATTTTTTCAGTTTTTTAACCCTGCCTTTAATATTTGTATAAATAACCCAAGATGGCAACCTACCTAATATTCCTTCCTTCTATTTTCCCCATAACAACTCTGTGAGGAGAGTTGGGCTGAGTGTGTGTGACTGGCCCAAAGTCACCCAGCCGGCTTTCATGCCTAATATAAGACTAGAACTCACACTCTCCTGGTTTCCAATCTGGTGCCTTATCCATTAGACAAAATAAAGTGGAGGAAATGATCACAGATTTTATTGTAATGTTACGTAGAGTTAGAAAGAAATTATGAGGCTTGTATCAGTCCAAAAAAAATAATTGAATGCCTTGTATAAACCTGTGTTCCCTTTCAGCTACTTTATATGTAGTATCAAACCATTGCTGTTAATAATTTACTTTGCAGTTGTTGTTTTCTTTCTTAAACATCAACTCATAGAACACTTAGTATTCCTGCATTTGCTTTTCTTCATTCATTTGGGATGGGAGTTGGGCGTTTCCAGAAATTACATTGGATCATAGTTAACATGTTCAGAACTCATTTAAAATAAATGAGTTAAACAAACAGTTAAAACAAAGTAGTCTGGTGAGCCCTTTTCTCATTCATTAAGTCCTAATAGTCTTATTTATCTATGGCATCACTTCAAGTAGCACTGTAAGTCTGACTAATTAGATTTGGTCCTTCCTACAAGCCCTAAAGCTAGTTCAAAATTACTGTGGGACATTAACAGGTGGCTACTTTAAGTTATGTAGTATCCAAGATCAGATTTAGAACACCTATCAGGTACTGTGAATGAATGTTAAATGCAATTTGTTGGTCATATCTTAGACATGTCTAAAGACTGGCATCCAAAATTGCACATTCCTAGAGGAAATAGGAAATGAAGCCAGCCTCGGAAAACCTAGCGCCAAACATTTAAGGAAGTTTTTAAGATTGGGATGTAACTAAAGATGTTGCAAACAATCAAAACTGCTGGAAATCATTTACTGGCCAATGGGCTCTGCACAGGACATGATGATGATGATGATGATGATGACTCAAAACGTCAAATGCTGGCACAAGTTCTGAACATGCCAATTCTTGTTTCTGGGTTTTGTATCTCTCTCTGTCTGTCTATCTATCTATCTTATCAATCCATCCATCCACCCATCCATTTTATTTCTAAACCATCCATCTCCCTCAGGGAAGGGCTCTGAGCAGTGCATTTGTTGTATTTTGTATGAAGCTATATGTTTCCATGATGAAAAGTACATGATACTACCAAATACCACAAGTCAAGATACTCAAGAGCCTTCAGAAATGGAGCAGCATATAAAATAATATATACATGATCAAGCTTTATATAAATAAAAACAATCATTTCCAATTAAAGGTTTCTTATAGGCCTAAAAATAACCCTCAATTTCACACTGTAAACCAAATATAATATAATTATATTTGTTTATTAAGCAACCAAGGAGTGCTGGAGGCAATATCCAAATGCATCAATGCTGAGGATGATTTCTTAGAGGGGAATGGCCAGTAATTAAAACAACAGGGTGTTCAAAATAGTCTCAGAATATAATGGCGGACTTTACTGCAAATGACAGTTGTTAAATCTTTCTCAGCAATTTCTTCAAGGGCAAAATCAGTCTTTCTCTACCTTGGCAACTTCAAGATGTGTGAACTTCAATTCCCAGAAATCTCCAGCCAGCATGCTTATTGGAGGATTCTTGAATTCCACATATCATAAAATTGCTTAGGTTGAGAATATTTAGACATGGAAAGCAATTTATGCTATTGGAGAATGGAAAATTGCAGCAGTTTGCTAAGGAGAGATGGTTGAGCAAAAGAAAACATTTTTTTTATTTTTTGGGTGGCACTTTCAAAGTGTGCAAATAGCCAAAGAAGAGGAGTCTGATTGTTTAGGACAATTAAAACAAAACAGTATGTAACACTTGATTTAGGCATAATACATCACATGTATGTGGATCAAAAATCTCTGGGAATCTCTTTCAATGTCACTGCATCTCTGCCCTGTCAAAACTTCTTTCTAGCTTATTTTTAATCTGTTCAAATCATCAAAAGGTACCCATCTCTCCTCTGGAATTAGAATCGAGTAAGGATCCAACAAATGAGAGTGGAGCAGGACAGCAAGATGAATTCTGCAGCTTTCCAACTCGTATTGTATCCTGTCTTTTATTCTTAACTGCTAGTCCTGCTACCTGATTGATAAGATTTGGATTCCAAAAGTGTTGGACACACCACAGGTTTCTGACTTACAGTCTGTCTAACCTCTATACTGTTTGTGAGGACTGACTTATTCTCCCCTCAAATAGGAGGGGGGGAAATCCAGCGTTCAGGAAACAAAATTGTTCTTGCACCAAAACTTGTTGCCAGGATTCCTATTAATAAAAATGTGTGCTTTGCAATTGGTGGTTATTCAAAGTTATGAATTTAGAAAGATGGACTTTCTACATTAGATATCATAAAAAGGTGTCTGGTGGATATAGCAAGAACTGCATTCTAAAATATTTTTTACATGACTCAGAAGCCTTATTAAAATTCTCTTGTCCAAGGACAACCATCATCTGATATACAGGCATCTAACAAAAATGTAGCTGTTAGAAGAGACACATAAACCCTCTTGATTGGTCAGAACCAAGGTTGCTGTTTCATTCATTTATTTCTTTTATCAGACTTACTTCTGAGCTTTGAACAACTTGAGACATAACACTGAGCAGGTGAAACCTTTGTTCTTCAATAAAGTTATCTCTTTGGATGTTTTGCTCAAAGAATGCAGCTACTCTTGGGTCCCGAAGAGCTGCTCCCCAGAATTAGAGACTCCCTTTCACCAGGGACCTGTACCAGAAAGAGGAAATGGGCAAATGTTCCCCTGGATCAAGAAGAAGGGACAGTCTGAGCCTAGATACCTTTGGTTCCAAGCCAAAAAAGCCAATTAACTTTGGACAGGAAATTCAAAACAAGAAAGGGTGGAGGGCAAAGCCTGTATCCTGCAGGAAAAGACAAGGTTAGGGATGCTTTGAATCCACTGTATGGGGACTAGGTAACTTTTTTGTTCTGCTTCTTTGTCTGATGAGTGGTTCCAATAAAGGAATATGCTTATTCTCCCCCTCCGCCCCCCCCCAATACCTTTCCCTCAAGGACGCTGCAAATACTATGATTGTCTAGGGCTGAAAAGTACAACATGGGGAGCTACCAATTTATACTTTTGTGTTCTGTGATCATCCCATGTGGTTGCATTAAATAGACAATGCAACATCCTGAGAAATGCCCCTTTAGTATAGAACTATTATTTTTGCAACTTTAAGCCTTTTCATTCTAAAATGGAAATAACAGTGGATGAAGCTGCAAAAGCTAGGGATAATGCAAGAAGCGAACGGCAATTTTCAGCTCCTCCAAATTTCCCACTCCCTACTTATTCCTTTGTTAATAGAATTTGTTTCTACTAAAATAATCAAAGAAGTCTACTTATGTACTTATGCTACAAGTGTGCAATTTAAAAATTTTCTAGTTGTGAGAAATATGGGACATAACATTTGGATTATTTATGACCAAATTGATTTCTGTATGCTTTTCCTTCTAGATAAAACTTCTGCATAAGGAAAATGTTGTTGTTTTCCTGAAATCTGCAACATTTCATGGAAGCTGTTTTGGTTTGCACACTCAAAGCCAAGAAAATAGGAATCTAATAAGTTCATAAAACAGACACACGTACTCTTAAAGCCATCTCTTTTGGAATATCTGTCATAGGTTTTGACACATTATAGACAATTTATCAAGGTGAAATAATATATCTCGCTATCCAAAGTTAAATAAAAATACTATTACATTCTCCCTCTGCTTTGACTTTCAAATAATTTATTGGGGTACTGTCACTCCAATTTATTGCCAAATGGTCATATTCAAATTGAAAAATAGAGAAAAGGGAAGTTTTCTCCACCTCTGGTTTTATTTTTCAACCAGCACAGATTCAGCTGGATATAAACCAGGAACCTTCTGATTTACAATTTAGCATCCATCCTTAGTGGAATTCATACGGCAAGAATAGCAAAAGAAAAGGAAATGTACTCCAATGTAATACACTAGCTTTTCTCTTATCCTGTTAGATATCAAGTTTTTCTCATAATAGTTCAAGAGTAATCACAATATTGTTTGGACTGTTAACTATCTCAGCTTGATTTTCTCCAGTGAAACCTTAAGACAATCCCTTTCTACGATCTGCTTATGTGCATCCATTTTTAAATCTTAGCCAAATAGAGCTATATCTAGCTACCCTTAGCTAATCTTAGCTAAATGTACCAACTCCAGTTCAAATGCTGAATCCTGATCTGATTTTGGTTTGCCAATCTGACCTGTTGCCTATAATTCACAAAAAGTGCTCCAGTTTTTGCCAATAGTCTTCTGGATTAGTACTACAATGTTGTGGAACTCCAATTGCTCAAAAGTTACATTTTTATTTATTTAATTTGTAAACATTGTTAAGTGAGGACCAGAAGATGTAGCTCTTACTTAAATGCCACACCAAGTCATATGTATCCTACATTCATACAAAAATCAATACAAATATTTCAAAACAACATGTATCTGCATGCCTCATTCCCTGGCCTCCCCCCTCCCGCCCCCTAGTTTTTACTGTCTGGTACAGACTCATAATCCAGATCACAGATCACAATGAAAAGGAAGAGAAAAAAAACCTCACTAGCTTCTTCAACACAGCATCTTTTGCAAACTACCCCCAAAGTAATAGCTTTTCTTTTGAAGAATATTTTAGAAATTAGATATGGATTTCCAACAAATCTCTATCATGCCTACAGAGCTCAGCTATCTGGGAAAAAACACATGTCTTCAAGTATAATATAGCCTTCTTGTTCTTTTTTTGCTGTTAGAATTGATGTAAATAATACCAACAAGTCCAAAGTGAGGGGCCATGATTTCTCGGTTTAGAAAGAACAGAACAGCGTGAAGAAAAAAGAGAGAGAGAGAGAGAGAGAAGGGAGGGAGGGATGGAGGGAGGGAGGGAAGAAGGAAGGAAGGAAGGAAGGAAGGAAGGAAGGAAGGAAGGAAGGAAGGAAAGAAGGAAGGAAGGGCAATCTTTAAAATCCCTCTATCATCTTACATTAGCTATTTTTTGCAGCAAACACAGAAGAACCATCACAAGTCAAAAGCCACATTTTCCCAGCATAATACCGAATAGATCTCATCCTTCCTTTGCTCCGAAAAAT
Source organism: Pantherophis guttatus (assembly GCF_059756535.1). Taxonomy (NCBI): domain Eukaryota; kingdom Metazoa; phylum Chordata; class Lepidosauria; order Squamata; family Colubridae; genus Pantherophis; species Pantherophis guttatus. Next base: position 268,742,200 of record NC_142063.1, on the reverse strand, counting down.
CAGCAAAATATTGATTCAAATAAATTTAACCCCAAACCAAAAGGGTCCCAACCCCATTCCCCCAAGTGTTTAAAGTTGATGCCCTCCTTTGGGCACTTGTAGACTTTTCCAGTTGCATTTCCACCTTTCCTCTCCGATTCCTTTGTGCAACTCTACTAGACCTCCACCCTGACATTTCCTGGGCTGGCCCTTACGAGAAAGCTCCATTGGGTGGGGTGGATTTTTATTTTTTTATTTTTTATTTTTGTAATCCTCCCTAGACTGTTTTTCTCTTTTCATTTCAGACGTTGAGTCACATTAGCCAAAGCTACTGCAAAGGCCTGCACCGCTGAAAATGGATATTGAAAGTCCAAGATATAGGCATTGCCATCAATCCGTCCAAATTGCATGACCTGAAGGATTGGGGGGAGGGGAGGAGGGGAAGAAGAATAAAATTAGTGGCTGAAGAGAAAGAGTAAATAATAAATCAGATTAATAGAAAGTGGGCCATTAAAGGAAGGAGAAGCTCACAATCTTTTGCCTTCTACCAAGAATTATATTTATCTTTATTTATTAGATTGTTGTTCTGCCTTACCTGCTTTATAAGTAACTTGAGGCAGCAAACATACCTAATGCTTCTTTTTTTTTTTTTGCTTTAATTTATATGCCGCCCTTCTCCGGAGACTCAGGGCGGCTTACAATGTGTTAAGCAATAACCTTCATACTTTTGTATATTTATACAAAGTCAGCTTATTGCCCCCACAATCTGGGTCCTCATTTTACCTACCTTTGAAAGGATGGAAGGCTGAGTCAACCTTGAGCCTGGTGAAATTTGAACTTGCAGTAATTGCAAGCAGCAGATGTTAATAACAGTGCTTTAGTCCACTGTACTACAGGCTCTTTTTTTCTTTCTTCTCCTCTTATTCCCCCCAACAACAACAACAACCCTATGAGGTGGATTGGGCTAAGAAAAATTGATTGGCTCAAATCATCCAGCTGGCTTGGAATGAAGTTCTACTAGCATTGCTAAGGTTTTCAAAGAGAATGGCAGCCATACTGAGCACTAGGCTCTTCAATGGATTCAAACAACTATTCTGGACTGAACCATGGCTTACTGATTATGTCAAAACTGAACTTGCACACACTGCTAAATCATAAAACAGTGTTCACCAATCTCCAGATTGTGGATTTCAGTTCCCAGAATTCCTGAGAATTCTGGGAGTTGAATTCTACAAATCTGGAAGTGGCAGGATTCCCATGCCACATTAGCCCAAAGTCAACCAAACCATATTAGTCATTTTATTTATACTCATTTGTTTTCATTTTAAATCTTGAAGCAATTTACAAGGGTTCTATTTCAGTCGAGTGTGGAACTCATTTTAAAAACCAAAGAGTATGATTTCTCTGTTTTTAGAAAACAAAGCACTGGCTTAATTTTGAAAACCACTTTGTGTCTGTGTTTAGGTACATTCTACTACTAAAGTACGTAATACAGCAGCTCTTATAAGTGAGGAAAACAACAGCCAGAATTTCATATTTCCTCTTAACACTTCTGTTCACACTGTTGTTGTTTTGTAGCAGAAATGTTTATATGCCAGACTGGTGTCAAGTCTTCATTATGTAAATTATGCAATTTGCATCAGTCACATCTTGTCTCCTGTTGATTTATAGGAAAGCTGTAAACAATTGGCTTTTTAAAGAGACTCCTGGAAGGAGATAAAGTGTAAATTGGGAGTCACCATTATGGGTTTTGATTGGTTGCTTGATATTGCTCAGTAATCATAGTTTCCTTTGTAATTGACTTGCTCCTATGAGAGTCTGTTTGTGTGTGTGAAGATGTTTTGTTATTTTAATCTACTTACTGGGGGGGAAAGGTTGTTCTTTGGAGGGGAGCAACAATAAAGTCTCAGTATCATCAATAAATATGATGTGAATGAAGCAAATTACATGATTCATGTCATTTGTGTTTATGATATCATGACGCAAGAGATTTCCTCCCAATGCTTATCATTTCAGTGTGGTATTACTCACAGACCATAAGAGTTTCTAGTAATTTGGCTTGGTAATTTTTATTATTGCAAATATCCAGGAAAAAAATAAGCAGTTATCTTACCTTCCACTCTCTTCCTGGAACAAAACAGATTTATTTTTACATAGTTTCAAGTCTTTCAGGATACCCAAAAGTTGCAGGTATCTCAAAGAGAACTGTAAAAGTGGGAAATTTGTGGTCTCCAATGATTGCTGAACTATAACTCTTAGTAGCCCTAGTTAGCAAGGCTAATCAGAAATATCAGAAGTTGAAGTACAGTTACATCTTAAAGGGCTAGAGGTTTCTTAGCCATGATCCACACTTTATTCCCATCAGTACTTAAAGTCACGTCTGGTACAAATCTCACTCTAGTATCAGCAGTACATCTACCATGTGTGTGTGTGTGTGTTTTTGTGTGTGTGCGTGTGTATCATTCTTTGCAAGGAAATAGGTGAACTGTTCAAGAGCAATCATATGAAGCTTCACTTGACATACATGTTAAACAAAAAAGGGTTTTCCATTTTCCCTTGGTTAGCTTACCTGTCTTCCTTCCAGCTCAATCTGGAAATTCTTTGCAGATTCTTGAGTCACCCTCCCTCCAAAGTCCAGCTGATAGACCTGGGTTGCCTCATTCCACAAAGGCTGTTTATTTGCCATCACGTACACAAAGCCCTGGTTTCCCAGCCGCCCATCTTCCTTCTCGTTTGCTTTCCGACATTTAAATTCATCCAGTTCGCTGGCTGTCCTCAAGTTCCTTTTCGTTTTCCACCCCTTTTTACTCCCTTGGCTCTGATTCATCAGTTCATCCCCGCTAATAAACAATTCGGGCTCACTTTCTGAGCTGTCCTGAAATTCATTCATCTTGTTCAGTTTTTTTGACTTCAGCTGATCTTTCTGACTCTTGAGTTTCTTCTTCTCCCTGCCCAGTCTTGGGCTGGCTATTAGGGAATTGAAGTCAGTCAATGTGGTCCTGGCCTCCTTTTTGACTTTTCCCTCTGTGATAGCCTGCATATTTCCTTCATCCGCCCGGCTATCCAGGCGCTTGCGATTCTTCTTCCCAAACTTGTCTGTCCTCTGAGAAATGGGACTTTCAGTCAAGGAGAGCACTTCTTGGAAGTTATCTGCTGTCTCTGCCATCACATCAGAGCCCACATGACCCGGAGGCTCTACTGGTGGTGGAGACATAACGGATTTGTCCACCACAAGAAGCGCCTTGGGTGGCAGAATGTTCTGGGTACTCTGGACAGAAGGTGGGCATGTGCTATAGGAATTCCATGGATGCAAGGCCATTGGTGGCAGCTGTAAACTTGAACAAGTACTATTTCCAGGATACATGGGAGGCAAAGGGCAGTAGGAGAGGTTTGAGGGATAGGCTGGCTGAAGAACAACAGATGGCTCCTGTTGTACAATTTGGGATGGGGCCAGAGCTTCTTTGGGAGAACAAGGGACCTGCATTCCTTGAAGAGGAGGAAGTGGAGGAGGAGGGATACTATAATTTCCCAAATATGGTGCTCCAACACCATAACTCATCTGGAAAGTGGCAGTGGGACTGGTTGGAGATTTGGGGGAAACAAAGGTTGCTCGGGATATATCCAAATGTTGAGCTTGGCCAATGACTAGAGGGTTGGATTTACCAGGGTTGGGCAAAGTACTATGAGCTGTCCTTTCTTGAGGAACCCATATCTCCTCGCTCACCATAGGTTCCCACTGATAGGGAGGTGGTCTTTTTACAGCAATGTTAGGTTCTGCCATGGCTACAGGGACGTGGCGTGCTGATTTCTCCACAGGGCAGTGTTGAGAAAGAGCCTCATCCTCCATGAAGGCAGAGTTTACGTAATCGGTCCGCTCCCGAGAATTGTCAAGTGGGTTCAGTAAATTGTAAGAGGATTGGGAGGCCAAAGGCGATGTACTGACTGAGTGTGCAATGACTGAATTGTGCTGAGAGCTGCTTCCTGTGGTTATATCAGGCCTCATAGTGCTGAGGCCTGATGTGCCGCTGCTTGCGTTGATATTATTGATGTTCCCATTTCCATTGTTCGTGTTGCTGATGCCATTGTTCGTGTTGCTGCTGCACTGGCTGCATGTGTACAGGGCAGTTGGCACTCGCTGCTGGTACTGGGCTCCCACAACATTGCTCTTCAGTTTCAGTGGGAACTGCAAAGTGGCCCTCTGGCTGTCCACCAACTGAGCCATTTTCAGGGCTGCCTCCCTACTATTTCTCCGCAGTGTAGCATGGATGATGCTATTGTCCAACCTCTGTGTGATGCCCCGGCCTTGAGCTAGCTGAGCTGCAATCTCTGGATAAGGGGGTGGATCCCCTGTTGGAATGGAATAACGCGGAACTGTGAGCCTGTTCAAGGTGGCACTAGTGCATGGCTGCTGAATCTTCTTCTCTGATGAAGTAATCCGTAAAGTGGCAGAACTGCCTGGCCCGGGCAGAGTGTACGTGTTCTGGGCACACACCATCCGGGTTCGAGGGCGGCACACCTCCTCGACATTCCCACTGCTGTCGAAGGTGGTGATTCTCTCATAGCCCAGAGGGGTCTGGTAATGGGCTGCTGAATATAGAGAGAAATCACCTTTTTTCAAACAGAGATCTACTGGAGGTTGTGGAGGTACTGGAGGAGGTGGTGGTGGTGGTGGAGCCGTAGTAGGAGCCGCAGGTATGGTTCCGGGGTATGGAGGAGGAGGGTTTATTTTGTTCAATTGAATTTCTTGGGCAGTGCTGAAGACAGCTGTGTCTCCTTCAGCCACCTGGGGGATGGGACGCAGAGCCTTAGCTTTTTGGAGGTGTTCGTGGTCTCTGTCCCCATCTCTGTGGTCCACAATTGCCATCTGGATGGCATTCTGGGGTGGCAAGGGTAACTGAGGAGGGACCTGGAGGATACGTCCCATTTCTACTCCTCCAAAGATCACTTGGCCTGGGCTAGAGTATCTGCTTGGGATTGGATAATGGACTGCATTATCAGCCACGTGGTCTGCTGTTGCCACAGCTGTTGTCTGATTTGCGAGGACATCCAGTTGCACATTCTGATTAGCTAGCAAAGACTGCACCAACCCTATGCTCTGAGTTGGTGACATTGCTTGTGCTGAACTGTGAATAGGAGCAATTGGGATGTTTACGGTGCAAGGTGGATTGTTCTCAGGAACTCCTGATGCTCCAGTCACTGTCATATAAACACATAGTATTACATTATGGCATTGAAGTGTTTATTTTCAATAGATATATTAGATTAATAGTGTCAGATTTAAAGTATAGTTTACAACAGGGGTGTCAACCTCGTGGCCCATGGGCCAGATGCGTCATGTGCTGGCCACGCCCACCCCAGTTTAGCAAAGGGGGAAAGTTGTGATACATCATGTGACAACAATGTGACGCCACGAGTTTGACACCCCTGGTTTACAGGATATCCTATCCTTGTCATCTCTATAATTCATTTTGTTAATCTCCCACTTAGCAAATACTTTGATTTACTCCACCTTTGAATTTGCATTGTTACTCAAACGAATGTACTGTATCTCTGTGGCATCGTCACGAGCAGCAAATCAAATAACTGTCAAATATGCTTTGCATTCTTCCTGAAAAGCATTTTTACTCCCAATTACAACAAATATCCTGGTCTAAAGGGAATCTTGATTGGCTAAAATTCTGCTAAACTTGGTGCTAACTAACTGGTTAAAAAAGATAATGGGAATTTGCCCCAAGGAGAAGGTTAGAATTGAATATAAATAAATCCTTATTAACGATCACCTACTGTTCTTTTATAGTGTGAATAAAGGATGAAGAATTTGACTAGAAATGAGTAGTTCCCAGGCTCCAATGAATCATTATGCCAATAAAACAATATACCTTCTCCCCAAAGTTATCAAAAGAATGGCTAACTATTTAACAACTCATAAACATAGGAACAAACTTCCTAGTATTCAAACCTTGGACTGCAGACATCCATAAAGGCTTTGATTTCTATGTGCTGCCGTGGAGTAATCTATGTGTTTAAGGCTTCCATTTGTCTAATAAAGAAACTAAATCATATTTGTGAGCCATCTGCCAAATAAGCCAACTCCTGAATAAATGCTTACGTGACTAAAGAGCCAAGATTTACAGACCAGGCTGGTATGAAACCAGACAATCTATTTAGGTAAAATTAGGCTCTTTGATGTAAATTTAACAAAGTAAGTAGTCATATAATAAATTTTAATTTATATTATTAGAGCCAAGCAATTATGAAAACACAGTAATAATATAACTTGAAGATTTTAAATGCACCTATCCACCACTTTAATCTCAACAATCTTTAAAGAATAGAGTTGTACTAGAAATGAATAAATGCTACTATTAAAGACACTTGAATATAATTTGAAGAAAAAACTCTGATTTTTTTCTTCCTAGTTTCAGTTACATGTTGATAAGGTCTTCAATAACCTGAAATGATGGGGTATCCAATTTACAGAGCATGTAAATATTTCTTTCTATAAAAGTGAGATCTCATCTGTCTTCCTAAAACCTGGGCATGAAAAAACAAGATGAGCACACAAATATCTAAAAGTTCCTGGCAATATTGTTGTTGCTTAATCTCTGGATAATTTGGCAGGAATAGTATTTAATCAAGGCATATTGATTTTATCATTAAGAAATGCTATTATCTTTTCCAGGTCTGAGTAATTGTGATTGCAAATCTTTGTATCATATTAAAACCTAGCCTCAGAAAATTTGCAAATTCGTAAATGATGTAATCCTAATGGTGATTATTAAATTCCCAGTTCCAAAAATGGCTGTTAAATTCCCAAAAGTCCTAATTAGCAATGGTTAGATCTCACTGGAATCCAGTTCATGCATAAATAATAACTGTCAATTAATCAACAGCATACCCACATAATACATAGATTAGTTATTATTTATGCTTTCTTGTTTACATGTGTAGACTGCCAAACTTTCTTCACCTTCTTGGGTTAATTCTTAATGTTGTTATTCAGAACATTGTAAGAACTAGAAGCTCGACCCAACTTATCTATCATATCTCCAGCTTTATATTCCTTATACCCTGTTTCCCCCAAAATAAGACATCCCCTGATAATAAGCCCAATCAGGATTTTGAGCGCATGGCAATAAGGCCAAGTGCTTATTTCAGGGTTCAAAAAAATATAAAACAGGGTCTTATTTTTGGGAAAACACGGTAGGATCTTGGCAAGACAAACTAGAAAGAATTGACAAAGTCTTGGACACTGCCAAGAATTCAAGTTCTGTCAAATTCCATAATTGATAGATGCCTTGTACAAGGCATCCAGCTCTTGAGGCTCTTCCAACTCGCAGCCTTCATCAGATCTCTCAGCTCAATAAGCAATATAAAGCAGGAGGTTGGTAGAGGGAGGAATTATCTGCGCTGGTGGGGATTCAGTAAAGGCTTCTTAGGATCTGTTAGGTCCCTGATGGAAGCACTAAAATAGATTATCAATTTTGGAGTTCATGGCCTTGTTACAAACTCCAAAGCAAGGAGTATGCTCACAGTGTCTCTTTATGATTGTCCTTATATATGCTTTAAATCAGGTTAATAGAATTGTGTATCCAGAGCTGTTTATTTCCAGCAGAACCACAGTTTGTGTACTCCATTAAAGGAACTAAATATTCAAGTTAAATCTCACCTGGTAAATCATCTTCATCTTCACTAAAAACATTGGGATTGAAAACAGGTAGGTTGATATAATCAGTGGAAATCTTCCGCACTTCTGGGAGATAAATGGTCATTTGCCTTGGCTGAAGATGCAACAAGCTGGTTTTATAGATAACTGCAGAAAGAATGACAAAAGAGGGAGGAAATAAAAACCAAAAATCCAAAGATGTAAACAAAAATTGGAAATTTCAGGCCATACTGAGAATGACTGAATTAACAATCACTACACTTCTGATTTGGGGATGAGGTCCTGTGAATAATTCAACAGGAACTAAAGTGTCACCCAGAAGCCTCTTAAGATTTTGAAGAATCATTTCAGATCATTTACAAGACTAGTCATCTCCCCAAATAACTACAGTAAAAATCTGTTCATAGTAACTTCATCACCTAATGTGTGATTATGGGAATTATCCCTTCCTGCCGATATATAGCAATTGGCATCAAACCAGAGACAAGACAGAACATGTCAAATCCCTGAGTAAATCTGAACAACATCATTATCAATTTTTAATGCAACCAGACACTTCTATTCTAAAATGTTTTTGTTGTCTGTTCCATTAGTTACACTTTTACCATTTCTAAAAAAAATTTGTGTGTTTTTTCTAAAAAGGAACTGGTATATACATATCTGGTTAGGAAGAAACTGAAATGAAAGTAAAGTTCAAAATTAAATTTTACCTGCACCGAGATTGGTTGGTAGGAACGCAGCCAAGCCTACTATTTTAAATTTGGTTCCCCAGATATTTGATGTGACCTGAGCAAGATAATTGTGCTGCAATGAAAAGACATAAGAAAAACAAGCTCATAAAAAATAATTTTAGAGCGTTTATAAACATTATTTTAATCAGGATCGAATCTGAGTCAGTCACTGGAATCAGAAATTTATTCTTCCAAGCTTTTGGACTTGTACTGGAGCCTATCTTCAGGGAACCTCTCTCTCTCCAAAATGTGTGCACAGCAAAGCTGGCTGTGGAATTCTTGGAGTTGAAGTCCACACATCTTCAATGTGCCAAGGTTGAGAAACACTGATCTAAATGGACGTTTCAGCTGCTGTGACCTAGTTCAAAACAAGGAATATTTTTGTGGGATGCAGTGTTCTTTATTGAAGATTATTGACTAATTTATCATATTGGGCCAGTCTGAGCTGAGTGATAGATATAATTTTGACTTCCAAGTCTAGGCTAGAGAAAGTGTGATTGGCCCAAAGTTATCCAACTAGCATCCATGTTTAAGAAAGGATAGAACTTCAGTCCAGAATCTTAAGCATTTTTGAAGAACATTTTAATTTATCGGCCACCCAACTCCAGTGGACTCTGGGCTAATATAATGCTGGTAAGTAGGCAAATAGATACCCTGTTTCCCTGAAAATAAGACTTCCCCTGATAATAAGCCCAATCGAGCTTTTGAGCGCATGTGCTAAAATAAGCCTCCCCCAAAAAATAAGCCCTCCCCAAAATATTTAAACACAGAGCTGGAAATTAGGTAAGACAGCAAGAGGAGCCCCATCTTGCTCCATGTACCCCAAAATAATAAGACCTCCCCGAAAATAAGGCCAAGCACTTATTTTGGGGTTCAAAAAAATATAAAACAGGGTCTTATTTCGGGGAAACACAGTAGATGGCCACGTGAGGTACCTGAGTGATGTCTTCCAAAGGAAATTCTCTACGAGTTAGGCTAGGTGATCCTATGGAGGGCTTCCTTATTGGCAATCTGGGAGATCTTGATATCTCCTGAGCAGCTCGTGATAACTTTGGAGATTTGCGAGCTTCTATATTAATTCTGCAAATAAAATTTCAAGTTATTTATACACAAATAGATACGCTCTGTCTCTTTACAACATAGTCTGCTGATCTATGGACTGCTAATATGATCAGCAAGGTTCAGGTGGTCCTGGACTTACAACAGTTCACTTAGTAACCATTCAAAGTTACATCGGCACTGAAAAATGTGACTTATGACCCTTTTTCACACTTGTGACCATTGTGGCATCTCCATGATCACACGATTTACATTCGGATGCTTGACAAGTGACTCACATTTATGACGGTTCTAGTGTCCTAGGGTCATGTGATCCCCTTTTGCAACCTTTTGACAAGCAAAGTCAATGGGGAAACCAGATTCACTTAACAACCGTGTTACTAATTTAACAACTGCAGTGATTCACTTAACAAATGTGGCAAGAAAAGTTGTAAAATGGAGCAAAACTCACTTAACAAATTTCTCACTTAGCAACAGATATTTTGGGCTCAATTGTGGTTGTAAGTTGAGGACTACCTCTACAAGGAACAGTTGTCTCTGGAAGCAAAGGAAGAGCAAAATGCCTCTTTTTTTCCTTTCCTTTCTCCCAGCAAAAGGATACATGCATAGATTCACATTTTCTACCAGCATGAGAGATTGAAAATCAGTGCATTTTCACTGCTTTCAACAGAAGAAAAACCCTAGTGAATGATAAATTGGGAAAAATGACGACACTTCCTGGTTCCTCTCAGACTGAAAAAGTGGCCATTCCTTGTGCTGCAGGAAGCAAAAATGCAATTATTTTGTTTTTCTGGTAAGAAAAGTTGTGCATGTGCTTCCGTACACATATGGATGCGTTCATGATAGAGTAAGAATTGCAGGGAGGTTACTTATAGACATCCTAAGGCAGGGGTCGGCAACCTTTAAACACTCAAAGAGCCACAAAGGTCCTAACTGGAACCCCCCATTCAATTCTGGAGCCGACTGGAAGTCCAGTTCCCCCACCATAGAATCTCTTCCTAGTGTGGCATCGTTTTTCCTCTACCTGTCCTAACCGAAAGCCCTATCAATTGGGAAGCCGACTGGCGACAGGGAGCCGTAGCAGCGGGATGAAAGGGCCACATGTGGCTTCAGAGCCACGGGTTACTGACCCCTGTCCTAAGGGATTAGCCAATCTGCACTATATGCTACTGACTTTAGGAGGAGTTTTTCATACGAAAAAAGTAGTTATAGTGTAACAGCATTTTTTCTTTCTTTCTGGGATAACATTCAGGTTCAAATCCAGGACAGTTTTATGCTTACATATCAAACACGAGCATCAGGTTTAATATTCTGTGAAAACTATTCTCAGGTCAACAGGGATTAGGAGAGGTTTAGAGCAGTGTTCTGCAACAGGAACTTTATGGCTGAAATACTGAATTTTCAAGAAGGATAATGCCCTAATTTGCCCTTTTCAAAATAACCGATCTGGAACCAGTCAAAGAACCACTCAGTTCAGCCCAATACACATCAACAAAACCATGAAGTTCAGTAAACAGAAAGGAGAAAATTCCTCACAGCAGAAAATTATTCAACTGTGGAATAGAAACTCTCTTGGCAATACTGATGAACTGGGCAATCGATCTGCCAAATTAAGAGCAAAGAAAGAGAAAGAAATGTGTCTGGAAAATAATAAAAAACTTGGAAGTACCTTGTCACATTTTATGTTTCATCAAACCTCTGAAATTGTTTAACATCAGAGAGAGAAAAATATTTGGTATTCACTTTATGCAAGGCTTGGCACTGATTTGACGAATGCTTGATAACAAACCTCAGAATCATGGCTACTTTACTCTGGTACTTAATCACAGAAAAGAATTCTAAGGTTCTTATCAAGCTTTATATGGAAAAAAAAACCCCTAGCATTTCTTAAATGGCCAGTTTCCTTTGTCCCAGGAATATTACTTTTTATTCGAATTTTATGGGACAACATCTTTGATTATGCATACACATGCTAATACATTTACAGATGGATATGTATGTGTATGCATGTGAATAATACATTCATATACATATACATAAAATTCATATACATATGGGAGAAAGAATACCTGGGAAGTTTGGGTGATTTACTAGCACGAGTGATTTTGGGAGATTTTTTCCCAGCCCAGTCATCACTCAGTTCAATATCACTGGAATCAGAGCAGTTGCAGCTATCAATCATGGTGGAAATCAAGCTGTTTCCATAGACTTCATCTATTATATAAAAGGAAAAAGAGGAAGATGGAAGCATTCACAAATCAGATCCCAATTATAGCTCAGTCATCTCTAGCTTATTCTATAAGTAGTAGCTGCTATATAACTGCAATATGGAATACTCTGAATTCAAACAAATAGTGTTCAGTTATCTGAATTGACAAGCATTTCTACAAAATTGAAACAAAAATGCTCTGAACAGTTTAAATATCCCCTTGCCCCTCCTGTCAAGTCATATAATATTATAAGAGACTACAATTTAAAAGAGAAATTGAATAGCTGATAAGAGAAATAAATAGCATGACTATTCTTAAGCAGGCGAACTAGTTTTGTGGATTAGCAGAGGAAAAAAATTATATGTCATTCTAATGATTTTTTTTCCATGAAGTTTAAGGCTGATGCTAGACAACAGCAGATTGACAGTAGAATTTCTGTGCATCTTAAAATGAGCTATTTCTAATACAATACATGATATTTGCATAAGAAATCCATGCACAACATGGCTCTCTCACAACAACTAGAACTGGAATCTAAGAACCGCCAACTCAAAACTCTGTACCTGCTTTTCCATCTGTCTTAGGATCCATGATGACAAACTCAGGCCTGAGTTTACTAATTCGACGACCTTTCAAGATAGGCACCAGACCACCCAAATATTCTAAATACAATGTATAGCAAGGACCTCCAACTTCTGGGTCATCTTCTGTCCGCTTCATTGTACAGTGAAGCCTTTCATTGCCAGATGTTGGGTAACTAACAAAATCTCGCATATTGTTAGGGTCTGGGATAGGAGGCTGGGTTAAATGTAGAATAAATAAAAAAGTCATACCAGTCATTCTCTCACCACCTTTCTATCATTCAAGAAGACCTGCTCAATGTCACTGCTGAATTTTGCACATACTTCAAACTAATATGATTAAGCCTTTGACCTTATTCAGTTGTAATGAAAGCTTTGTTGTATGCAAAACTGTAATAACCAACAGTGGTGTTAGATAAGTGGATAACTGCTTTTTAAAGCAGTTCCTGTAAAAGCCAAACACAAAGGTTTTATGATTCAGCTAGGAGATGAGCTACATTAATGGTTATGCAGGTTACTAAACTAAGCATTGCTTTGATTTCTTCTTATGAGACTTTGAATCTAGGCCAATGAATTAAGTGGAAATTGCTCTCAAATAAAGGCAGGGAAGAGAAGTGGCAATTTAACAGGAGGTCTTAGCCAGTGATATTATAATATCTCCATAACAGGGAGGCCAACTTTCTGGTCTGTTTTGGGGTGGGGGCAGGGGTGAAATGCTCCCGGTTTGGACCGGATCGTCTGATCCAGTAGGATGGCGGTGGATGGTTTGGAGAACCGATAGCAAAAATACCTGCCCCCCCCATGCCCAGCTGAGCCGTGCAATCATCACAGGCTTTTTAAAATTATTTTTAAAAGCATTTTTTCTACAACCTCTTTGGCCAAAAAAATGCTTTTAAAAGTAAAAAAAAAAAAAGCCTCTGATGATCAGCTGGGATCATCAGACACTTTTAAAAGCATTTTTTTAAAAAACTGGTTTTAAAAGTAAAAAAAAAAAGTTGGCCACGCCTACCCAGTCACATTACCCCACCACCAAGCCACGCCCACAGAACCGGTAGTAACAAATTTTACATTTCACCACTGGGTGGGTGGGGGGGGGAAGGGATTTAAGGGGTAGAACTGATGTCTTCATTCAAGCCATAAAATCATTTTGCCACTTGAATAGCAGAGGAAAAAAATAAGCCTGATCTAGGCTATTGATTTTTAAAATCTCCTCCAACATGCAATTGAAGTTTTAAAAAATTAGATTCCTCCTTACCCCAGGAATGCTTTGAGGGTCAAAATATGGGTGCTTGTGAAATACATACAGGCTGTGAGTCACCCACCACTGTTGTCAAATATTGCTGCCTTAATCTAGAATGTGATTTCTGTAATTTATTTTTTTAATGTCAGTCCCTTCTATAGTTTAAACTAGACCTATCTTCCATTCTATGCTATGCTATGCTATGCTATGCTATGCTATGCTATGCTATGCTATGCTATGCTATGCTATGCTATGCTATGCTATGCTATGCTATATTATACTATACTATACTTCATGCCATACTATACTATATACACCCTAGCACTGATGATGTTACCTAGATTGGTAATGAAACATCTGCAAGAAAACAAATAAGGTCAGAGAGCTTATTTGGACCCCACATACTAATTTTGACAGGTTTATCACCCCACCATTTGTTTACCTTGATTGTTGGTGTAAAGGCAGTGGTTAGGTATGAACAAAGCCGAGGAGGCAGGGTTAATTTACTGATATCTTTGTCGTCTCTCAAAGAGCTGGCTATTGTTTGTTGGCACAGGAGCTGTAAGCTGGACACTCGGTGCTCTACTCGGACAACATACAGGGCAGGGCCAGAAGCCATGAGCAGACGTGAGTCCCTATGACCCCAGCAAATTGAGATTATGGGGCGCTGTGTGAAAAAAATATTTTTTTAGACTTTTCTGTATCAATGAATCATATTTTAAAGATTTTTTAGTAGGATGTATTTTATTGTCCACATGCCCTTCCACATGATTCACACCTGAGAGGTATGTTCAAGTGTATATATCTTTCTAAGGCTCTATTATTCTAGGACTCTATTACTATCTTCAATTGCTAGGATAGGATATTAGGATATGGAAGCCTTCTTATCATTCCAATCTTTTCTCCATTTTATTAACAATAGTGAACAATAGTTATTAACACTAGTTAAATAAGTCACAATGATTCTGTGTAATTCGTAATACGGTGATTCGTATCTGCACTATAATGCTAGCAATTTTTCTATTTGAGAATATATGTTGGGGTTATTTTTAACCTTCTTCCTCGGGTCATGCTCTTCAGCATAACTCTTACCTGTACAGGGGTCTCCAACGTGTAGATGTGTTCTCCATGAATATTGTAGAACTTGACGAGTGCACTTTTCAGAAAAGAAGCAGCGTTAAGTTCGGCCAGTTGGCTAAGTTTTTCCATGCCTGCTACGGCCAGCAAGTCTCCTTGCGTGCACCACTGAGCCACTACATCTAAAACCACAAAACAGCAGAAACTTAGCAAATAGATCCTCTCATAAGTGACTACATTTATCCTAGACTCATCTTCCCCACAGGAATGTTTAAGAGGGCTGCCACTAATCAAGAAATAAGCAAAACAGCATATGAATGAACATTATGAAAGTAACAGTTAACAGTCCATTCGCCAAAATTATTCTTCCTGTCTTATCCTACATGTTGAGGCAAGCCTTTCAACCACCATGGGACAATTTTTGAAGCATTTCACTTGACAGAAAGTCTGGATTTAGACATCATTCGATTCATAAACCATGATTGCTAAACCACAATAGTTGGGTTCATGAATCAGGCTAGGCCACCCCCACATTGTGTCCTTATGTTTGCATGAAGAAAAAGGATCATGGAAAAGATATAAATTTGACTTCATCTTAGTGACAGTTAATTAAAACTGTTAATGTTGTCTATTCTCCAATCACATATTTTCCCCTTCTATCACCTTAAAATTACCATTGTTAACAACTTTAGGTAGTGTGAGGGAAATAAGAGTCAAAGATTTTGAGAGGCTGAATAACTGAGCTGAGTCCAGGATATTGAGC
Source organism: Pantherophis guttatus (assembly GCF_059756535.1). Taxonomy (NCBI): domain Eukaryota; kingdom Metazoa; phylum Chordata; class Lepidosauria; order Squamata; family Colubridae; genus Pantherophis; species Pantherophis guttatus. The sequence continues at coordinate 268,726,894 of NC_142063.1, read as the reverse complement.
CAACAGATTGGGGTGGCGGGTGGGGGGTGCTTACAAATAGCAACAAAACTAGCAACCATTTTATGGTTAACTATTCCTTTTTGACAGGTAGGTGTCACTACAGCTAGGAGAAAATATGCAGACAGTTACTGAGCTTCAGGAAACAAATGCTGTCAAAACAATCAAAATTAAAGCAAACAAGTAACTTCCCTTTTGTACCTTTTAACCCTGAGCGGATGGTGGTAGGAGATAAATCATCGTAGTTGTTCATTAAGCTAATATCTCCTGATGTGAAGCTGACAGTGAGAAGCTGTTTGGTGTTCTGAACCAGGACTGGATATACCGCTGGGCCATCTGCAAGGTAAAGTTAGAAAGAAAAATAGATGTTTCCAGGTCCACATGAAAGTCCCGATAGGACTTTAACTGCAGAGTTTCCCAGAAATAAGCCCATCCTCCTTCCAGGATGGTCTGTAATGTTAATGTCACAGTCTTAATACTGATCCTTCAATGACCCATTGTAATCCAAGTTTTCTCTTCCTTAACCCAGTGCCTTCCTGATAAACTAGACTAGGTAAAGGTAAAGGTTTGCCTCGCACATATGTGCTAGTCATTCCCCACTCTAGAGGGCGGTGCTTATTTCTGTTTCAAAGCCAAAGAGCCAGCGTTGTCCAAAGACATCACTGTGGTCATGTGGCCGGCATGACTAAACGCCAAAGGCGCACGGAATGCTGTTACCTTCCCACCAAAGATGGTCCCTATTTTTCTACTTGCATTTTTTACATGCTTTCAAACTGCTAGGTTGGCAGAAGCTGGGACAAGTAATGGGAGCTCACCCCATTACGTGGCGCTAGGGATTCGAACCGTTGAACTGCCGACCTTTCGATCGACAAGCTCAGCATCTTAGCCACTGAGCCACTGCGTCTACAAGGGAGGCTACAATCTCCATTAACCTCACCCCATATGCTGCATCAGGATATTGCCATTATCACTAGGTTGGAGAAGACTGCCTCACTCCTCAGTTGGAGGCCTTGCTGCAAGCACTCTAAAGGGACTCTTGCCTTTTGGTCTAACTACTAGTTGAGACAGTTGCCACATTTTGTAAAAACTAGATTTATCTTATTTATTTATTGGCTTGTTTGATGACTTGATGGAAGTCCTGTCTCCACTTAAAAGTATATTTCACAGCATGACCAGAGTCCCCTACACTCTGTAAACGGATCACATTGATCCAGGAAGTTATGAAGACTTCTACCCATGTGGTGCAGCTGCATAAATCTGCTTGTAAACTTTTGACACCAGAAAACTTTCCAAAACACAATATTTCGCTCACAGAGCTTGGAAACAAGCCAATAAGTGCCATGAAGTATTTGCCTCTACCAGGCTGACACATAGAAAAAAGGAACTGACTTGGGCCAATAGAGAGGCATAGTATGGAGTGCCAACTATGCTAAGAGGGAAAAAAAAAGTCTGAAATATTTGAACTGTTCCCACCAGTATCCAAAGGTTGCCAACAAGAAGCTAGTGGACCAGACCTGGCTCTTGAAGCAACACTATTTATGACTCCCATGTTTCATAATATTTTGATGAGCATATGAAAAAAAAATCCTGTTGCATTTCAATTATGAGAGAAAGCAGCATATTCTTTTAGTCAAAGTTTCTTTCAATACTAATTCATCAACGTTCGGGAAATGAAAAAAAAATAGGAGAGGGGACAATTCATTTCTCAAGTACTGCAGATCCGAAACCTCTTAAAATTGAAATATTCATCTTTCATACTTAAGGAGCCCCTATTTTAAAACAGAACTTGACCATCCATGACCAGGCAGAACAGGATGAATCTTGAGAACCCAAACTACTAAAAAACAATGTCATATTTCTATAAGGCTATTTCTTTGGGGTTCACATTTGTACTTTATATATTTTACATACAACACACAGACACAAAACACACACTATATATTGTATATTTGTAGCACCATCTTCAACACTTACTATATAATTAGTGGCTGCCACTGCATGAGAAAGGTATTCTTCAAACATCACTCTAGATGCATTCTGCTAAGTTGTGGAGAACTGAACACCAGTATCATATAACTGATATTGTTTTATGGATCTAATTCAAGCAACTCCCTCCTACTCTTCTAGTGAGTCAAAACCAGATCAATGGAACACACAATGCTTCATAAGAATATGTCATATTAGCATAATCAATAGAAGTAGGCTTGAACCAAGTTCACCCACTGCTGACTGACTCAGCATGATTTACACACCTGCCAGCTTTATTCTTCTACAGCAAGGTACATGGCTCTGTAAAGCAATCTCAGAATGAACCTCCTGTCCTAATTTATTATAAACCAGAAGTTTTCCAATGAAAGGAAACAGCAAAGTTGGGAGCAGCAGCCTGTTTCCATAGATTCATCTGGTGATGCCATAAATAGTGGAGTTTGCATGCTCAAAATGAAAACCAAATCCTTGTTTTGTTTTCTCTTTTGCTTTTTCTCTTTGGCCTTGGGAAGGAAGTTGTTTTCTCTTACTTGATAGGATATGGGCAGAATAAGGCACCTTGACTTTGTTATTTCATGGAGGTAGAGTGGCTCTGTTTTAATTGGCCACTTCGTCCTGCTAGCAAGAATTCTGAACTCATAATGGAAGCCCCTGTTACTTAGAGAAGTGAAGCATTTGTTCCCCCTCCCCTCAAGAGAACTGGGACACTATTTTGCCAAGTCACTTCAGTAGACCTCTTCTAAAATGTGCATAATTCTAAGGGCCATCTTTTAAATTTGGTTTCAATCAACTCCTTTTTCAATTCAGGATGCAATTGTGTTTATTATAGTGGTGAGAGATAGGGATCCAGGCTAAAATATAAGACCCTTCAAAATTCTGAGTACTGAAAGGCAACTACTTAAAATAACCTCTCATACTGTAGCTTCTTAGCTTGAAGGGACATAATATAAAGCAATCTGGGGATCTGAGATAATTCACTTAAGAAACTTTGATTTCAGAAAGATCCCACAGATGATGGAAGATCCTCTTTGGGACACCTCTAAAATAAATGTATCAGGAAGAGCAAGAAATTGTTTTAACTGAGGAAAATGCTATTTTTCTCAGGATAAGGACCATTGGAATTGAACGTCAGGATGTAAGCACAGCTAAGACCAACCAAGTAGCTAGGGCAGAATCTAACAATTATTTCCATCTATCTAATAATATCATCTTACCACCACATTAAAAAATGACTAAATTTTGTTATTTATTATTTTTTTTGCTAGAACTCTGAGACCACACCCATGGCTTTAGGGGGTTGCACATACTCCTGCTTTAATTGTTCCACTGGTTGAAAGTAAGTTGGAATAGCTTAAGGAAGGCTGGCAGCTAAAGATTATCTCTTTCTACTTCCCTTTTGATAAACAAGGAAATCTGGTAATTAATAGCAGTCAAGCTACAGATTAGTTTTTAAAATAAGTAAAGTACTTGCCCTTTTGAAATCTGTGCTTATTGTCTTGTGTTTTGGTTCTGAGAATAGCAAATCATGGAAGAACTGATAATGTGAGTTAATGTAGCTGTTCAATGGCTTCAGACAAACAATTCCTTAGTTTTGTGCTTTTGACTGGAAAATGTGTCTAATTAAGCAAAGTATGCACGCAATGTACAATGTGCAAATTCAATCCTCAGCAATGATGTGGAAGAAATGTAAAAATCTAGTTAATATACAAATTATGCCACTCTGTTTGCAGATGTCTTAAACATTCAAAGGCCTTGTTCAAAAAATAATGCAAAAATAAGGTTTTTTAAAACATCATTAGAATTATTTAGAAGAGGAGACAGATGCCAAAATATTGCTATATCCAAATATAAGAAGATACCTTATGAACTAGAATTAAAAGAATTTCAAAAGAAAAATACAAATACAAGAATAATTCACAAGGTGTTATTCCTCAATAACCAATATCCAGCAGCATATTGCTTTTGATCTTAGGGGAATCAAAGTAGTATGATTCCAACTAGTAAACTTTTGATAGTCTGATTTTCCCCAAGTTTGTAGTATTCATGTCAGGGTTTCAAAAAACACCCCCAATTAAATAAAACTCCAAGGTAATAGATTCCTCAAAGTTCCACTTTATTAGAGATGTCATGTTGGCACATCTGGGAAAACCAGAATCTGAAAGCTTCCAGGTTTTCCCCACCCAGTTGAAAGTTCACAACCCTGCTCCACACCCACAAGTTCATCACATGGTCCAATCCACCCTTCAGGCTCAACTGGAAACAATCCCCCGTCACTCCCGTCCAGGTGCAGGCAAATGTCCTTGACTCCCAGAGCAAGGAATGTTGTTATGGCTACGCCAACAAAAAAAAACAAAACCCTCCCAAATTCCCAGGCTAAAATATGTGGCGGTCAGGAAGCTAAAAGAAAAAAATGGCTTCCAAACTGACAATTCATCTTTAAACTCATATAAATTGGTGGCAATGTCCAGCAAACTCCAGTTTATCTATGCATTTTTCATCGAATATTTTTGATTCATATAATATACTCAAAGAGCTCTACAGAATTTGGAAATCTTTTCACTTGTTATGAAGATGTGTTGACTCCTGAAAATAAATCAGAGGTCTATAGAGTACTTTTTAAATCAAGTTTGCTGATCTCTGACTAGAAGATGACTATGGATTCTAACTGAAGCTATAGTGCCAAAAAGTATGGGTATTGTTGTGGCCCACTCGGACGATGAGGAGGTTGGGTAAGAACTTGGGCCAGTTCTGGAGCCTGGGGAAGGCTCTGATGGATGCTCAGCTCGGACACAGAGATAGAGCCAAGGCCATCCAACATTTCCCAGCCAGGGAGGCAGCTGCTTTGGACTCAGAGATGAGGGAGGAGAAGGAACAGCTGGGGCCTGTTCCAGATGCACGTATGTGCAGAGCAGATAGGAGAGGTGAACAACGGAGGATAATGAGCCGGTTCGGGAAACAAAACAAACATGGATGCTAACTGGCTGGGGAATAAACAGGAGGAAAGGGGAGTGGTTTGGTTGTCACAGACAACCATTCGCATTACTGGAAATTTTGCTCCTTGTGTGTTTCGTGCGACAAAGACTGCCTTGCCAAAACTGAGGTTTGTCTATTTCTCTGTTTGAACTGCCTTAATTTTCAGCCTCCCGGCTAGGAGCTCACAACCTTGCATTTATCATAACAAGCTGATAAGGACTATTGTTTCAGTTAACGTCTTGCAGGACTCTTGCCTGGACTTTCTGTTGGTGAATGCAGTTAATTCCCAATGTGTAAATAAAGAGGGTTTTTTCATTGCAGGGAATCTGTTTCTTGCTTCTGTGAAGGCCAGGTCAGAACAGGTATGTATACGTTCAGAAGGCATGGGTGGGGAAAGAGATAACGCAAAATCTGAGAAGATGCTATTAATTTATAAATCTTCCTGAACCTGGGACTTTCCTGGTGGGTTTGAAACACAATTTCCAGCATTTCCAGCATACTGTAGTCCCAAGATATTTGGAGGGCACTAAGGTGGGGAAGACTGATTTATAACATATCATTATATAGTCAAAAAATACATTACAATATACAAGTAGGACAGTGGTGAAATGTAACATTTGTTACTACCGGTTCTGTGGGCATGGCTTGGTGGTGGGGTGTAATGTGATTGGGTGGGCGTGGCCAACTTTTTTTTTTTTTAACTTTTAAAAGCATTTTTTTACAACCTCTTCGGCCGAAGAGGTTGTAGAAAAAACGCTTTTAAAAGTCTCTGACGATCCCAGCTGAGCCGCACGATCATCAGAGGCTTTTTTTTTTACTTTTAAAAGCATTTTTTCGGCTGAAGAAAAAATGCTTTTAAAAATAAAAAAAAAAGCCTCTGATGATCGCGCGGCTCAGCTGAGCATGGGGGGGGCAGGGATTTTTGCTACTGGTTCTCCGAACCACCCGCCGCCATCGCTACTGGATCAGGCGATCCGGTCCGAACCGGGAGCATTTCACCCCTGAACTAGGAGGTAAATGAGTCATACAGAATGTAATGGTAATTTAGCGTCCCTGGCAAATTTAAAATTAAACTATTCTTGCAGTACAAAATTCCTTCAAATTAATTAACACTCCAGCAAGGATGTGAAAATAAATATATAAATGTTGGAGCACACAATACATTGTTTTACCATCACAGTGAGAAACAGGACAAAAACATACAAACACTGAACTGAAAGAAAAAATGACCTTGTGGTGGGGAATAATCATCTGAATCTGTGTCACTCTCGCTACTGTCTTCCACCAAGAAACTTGGGTAATTCCAAGACATACTAAGGATGCCATCGGACTCATGAAGAAGAACATGTGCCAGCATTCGGCCATGGCAATCCATAACAATAACCTGACCATCAGCAGTACCAAATAAGACCTAGGAAAAAATATACCATCATTAGTAAAATTATAAAAGAACCAACATTTAAAAGGAATAACTTTTGACCATCTTCTAGCTCAAATAATCTTCAGATAATAAAATGCTGAATAGTCCACATTCATAATGGATACAAGCTAAATGCTGCAAGAATCATCTCTATTGGCCTCAAATAAACTCAGCACTTGAAAAATGCATATTCCCATTAAAGTCTATCCTATCATAAACAAACTTGCATTGCCAAGAGATAATTTTTCTTCCACAAACATTTAATATTTCCCCTTCTGAAGTTTCTTTTTCCTCTTTGCTGTTTATTCTCTCCTTTAGAAGAGAATATTTGTAGATAAGGGTTGAACTGGTGTGTGTGTGTGTGTGTGTCCTTGTGTGTGTTCTCTGAGCTTGTTTGTTTTCTTGCAGATGTTTCATTACCAAACTAGGCAACATTATCAATGCTAGTATAAGGTCCCCACAATTCTCTCCTTTCCTACAGAAGGTTTCTTTCTCCTATTGTTTAGCATCCTGTTTTTCTTTCATTTTTTAATATTTGGCCATCCTATACCTTTCCCCCATCATGCTTCTTTTTGAAATTGGAAAAGCCTTCCTGCATGAAATCTAAAATAACACAGTTAGATAAAGGCATACTGTCTGGTGCTTCTGTATTTCTGAAAATTTAGTCCATCCCTTTATGTTGTACATAGTTAAAACACTTCAGGCAAATGGAAACCTGATAACAAAATACTAACTAACTGGACATAAGATGTCTGATATAGCATCAATTAATACAGTAGATTATGGTTTTTAAGCACAATAGAAACTTGACCAATCAGCAACCAATTGTGCATCTCCCTGCAGGAAAGTTTATGGGAAATAATCATGTGAAACTGGAATGGCATAGGAAAACTACAAGCTAAACAATCACAAATAAAGGAACGTTTCCACCCACAATGTCAGTTCCTAAAGGGATAAAGCACAGCTTTTATTTTGTTTTTTTTTAGCAATTAATATACATCATGCCTCAAACAATATCTCCCCATCAAGCTTCTTTTGTTTTCCAATGTGTTGTGAAAGCTATCCTTTGCACATTTTCCTTGATTTTGGAGCACATATAACATACTGCACAAGAGAGAACACATGTGAAAAAATACACAGGCTGACTTAAATCACAGCATCATCCACTTTCACAGGCGTTTTCACAGGTTGTAATATAGACTTCATTTGTACTGAATTTTGAAACCTAAATATATTCCAGGGGCTGTTCAAGGAAACTAAAGAGATAGGATTCTGACTTCTATAACACACTGTCCAATTCGTCTTATAGAACAAGCAACGTTCATTACTTATTGCTAAAAATGCTGAAGGATTCTTCAAAGATCAGTAATGTCATTAGCAATGCTCAATTAACAGCACCAAAGAATTATTAGAGAGGCAACCTGATGTAGTGGTTAAGGCGTCAGGCTAGAAACTAGGGCACTATGAGTTCTAGTCCCACCTTGAAGTCATGAAGGCATGAAGTCAGCTAGTTACTCTCTCTCTCTCAACCCTAGGAAAGAGGCAATGGCAAACCACTTCTGAAAAACCTTGCCAAGAAAGCTGCACTAGTCTAGGCAGTTGCTAGTGTCTAGACCCAAACACATAACAACAACAACAAAATTATAAATCAATTGCTGTTGCTATTATTAGCTTGACGTGTGCTCTTATTGTTTTGATGGATTGTTTTATTGCAATGTTTTGAACAAACAGTATATTTCATATTTGGGAGATCCTAATGACATAATGTAATCTTGTGCATTATTCTCTGGGAGTGATAATAATAGGGTTTACTTCTAGGTAAACATGCAAAAACATGCCAGGAGCCTTGGTAGTACAGTGGTTTAATGCACCCTGTTATTAACACAGCTGCCTGCAATTTCTGCAGGTTCGAATCTCACCAGGCTCAAGGTTGACTCAGCCTTCCATCCTTTCTAAGGTAGGTGAAATGAGGACCCAGGTTGTGGGGGCAATAAGCTGACTTTGTATAAATATACAAAAGTATGAAGGCTATTGCTTAACGCATTATAAGCCGCCCCGAGTCTCTGGAGAAGGGCGGCATATAAATCAAATTAAAAAAAAAAAATGTTTCACTGTGTAGCTATCCAACCTTGGAAAGGAAGAAACAAATAAAGATATTAGCCTAAATCAATGCTGAGAGGTATAATTTTAGATCTACATCTATGCTCCCTTCTGAGTCATTCAACCCTACAGGGTCACTGACAATTCTATGTTATTCTGGCTTCTCTGGGTACTGTATAATTAGCATGCTTGTGGTATTGTAACTGCCTTTCTTTGAGCCTGATAGGTAGGTAGAGGTGTATTCAAACTTCTACTTTCTCAGTGACTTCTGCATTAAATAGGAGGTATTGACTCATTAAAAATCATTATTTTTAACTGTACTGTACTAAATCAGTAATTCTCCAAATGTGAGATAGGAAGTACAGTACAGCTGACAGGGGAGGTGGGAGAAGCCCATTCAGGACCACTAGGAGAAAGGCTTTTGCTCATAATCGAACTCTACTTGGGAAGTGACTTTCCGTGAAAAACAGTGAAAAACAATAAGCTTTCTTTTGTGTTATTGTTTGATTACAGATACAGGGTCAAAAAACTAAAGAAGAATCTCTATTCTTGCCCAGCCTAGAGAATGTTCCCCTCCTGTGATCAGAAAAGGATTTATAAACTTTATCTGATTCCAATCCAAGTGCATCCATCAAGATCCCATTTACCATCCCAGTCTCTCAAAATCCATTGCTTGGATTTGGCTAAGGCTTTTTAAGGCCACCTTCTTAGTTTAAGAGAAAAAGAGGCTTTTCTTCACATTTTGCACTTGATATGAGCAGCCATTTCAAACAAACATGGATGGCTATTGATCCAGGCAAATGTTGATGGCCAATGATCAGGCCTATTATAACCTGGGGATTATAAGTGCTTCTTTGAGTGAGGGCGCCTTTCCCGCCGCCTTGAAAAAGGCAGTGGTGAGGCCCCTCCTCAAGAAGCGTTCCCTGGACCCGGCTGAATTAGCTAACTACCGTCCGGTCTCCAACCTTCGTTTTGTGGTGAAGGTTGTTGAGAGTGTGGTGGCACGACAGCTTCCCCGGCACCTGGATGAAGCTATCTATTTGGACCCGTACCAGTCGGGCTTCAGGCAGGGGTACAGCACAGAAACAGCATTGGTTGCGTTGGTGGATGATCTCTGGAGGGCTCGGGACAGGGGTTGCTCCTCTGTCTTGGTCCTATTAGATCTCTCAGTGGCTTTTGATACCATCGACCATGGTATCATGCTGCAGCGGTTGAGGGGGTTAGGAATAGGGGGCACCCATCTGCGGTGGTTCTCCTCCTTCCTCTCCGACCGTTCGCAGTTTGTGTTGGCAGGGGGGCAGAGGTTGACCTCGAGGCGCCTCGCATGGGGAGTGCCGCAAGGGTCGGTCCTCTCACCCCTTCTGTTCAACATTTATGTGAAGCCGCTGGGTGAGATCATCCGTGGTTTTGGGGTGAGAGTACATCAGTACACTGATGACACTCAGCTGTACATCTCCACCCCAGACCACCCCAATGATGCCATTGATGTGATGTCTTGCTGTCTGGAGGCCGTGCGGGTCTGGAGGGGAGAAATAGGCTCAGACTCAACCCTTCCAAGACCGAGTGGCTGTGGCTTCCAGCGTCCCGATATAGTCAGCTGGTGCCATCGCTGACTATTGGGGGTGAATCTCTACCCCCCACAGAGAGGGCTCGCAATCTGGGTGTCCTCCTGGACGCACGGCTGTCTTTAGAAGAGCATATGACGGCCGTGGCCAGGGGGGCTTTTTATCAGGTTCACCTGATCTGCCAGTTGCAGCCCTTTCTGGACCGGGACGCCTTGCGCACGGTCACTCACGCCCTTGTCACCTCCCGGCTGGACTACTGTAATGCTCTCTACATGGGGCTCCCCTTGAAGAGCACTCGGAGGCTCCAACTGGTCCAGAATGCGGCCGCGCGGGTGGTTATTGGCACAACTCGTTGTGCCCACGTGATACCCCTCCTGCGCGAGCTGCACTGGCTCCCAGTGGTCTTCCGGGTGCGATTCAAGATACTGGTTACCACCTTTAAAGTGCTCCATGGCATAGGACCTGGGTACCTTCGAGACCGACTTCTGCCACCAATAGCCTCCCACCGGCCAGTTCGCTCCTACAGAGAGGGTATCCTCAGGGTGCCATTGGCCAAGTTATGTCGGCTGGCGACACCCAGGGGGAGGGCCTTCTCTGGGGGAGCCCTTGCCCTGTGGAATGAACTGCCTCCGGAAATGCATAAGATCTCCGACCTCCAGGTATTTCGCTGTGCCCTCAAGACCCTGCTGTTCCGCCAGGCCGGGCTATCAATGTAATGATTTTAAATTGGGTGTTTTAAATTTGGGGTTTTAAATCTGAGCCGAAATTATTTAATAATTTTAATTATTTTTAAATTGATGTCTATCTTTGTGCTTTTAATAGGCTGTACACCGCCCTGAGTCCTTCGGGAGAAGGGCGGTATAGAAATAAAATTATTATTATTATTATTATTATTATTATTATTATTATTATTATTATTATTATTATTTAAGAAGAATTCTTCTGGATTCACTCTCCAGTGCTATGCACATTTATTCAGGTGGAAATCCTACTCCAAGCAAATTCTTCCTGAGTAAATGTGTACAGCTATGATTCACTGTACGTTTGTGCCATTCCACTCATCTTTGAAAGTTAGGTGAAGGAAGGGGACCTGCTTGAAAAAAACTGGGACTAAATATATAAAAATGTTCCTCAACCTAGCACCCTTCGAACAGTATACCAAATTGTAGTTCAATACATCTGGAGGACACCAGGTTGGAATAAGTTGGAATGTAGGGAGGTTTTCACATTGTGATAACATCCTTATATTTGTGGCTGAAGAAATGGCAGTTTAATATAAACAGTTAAAAGAAGGAAAAAGAATCCAGAGACTAGCTTTATTTCTTTTTCATTTCATTAATCATATCGTGCAAGCTCATAAACATCAAGCATGGAAGGAATGAGTGTTCTCTGTTTTTATAATTCATAACGATTTAAAAGCCAGCATTAAAATGTTTCAACGTTCTAAATATAGAAAGAAAACCATTTACTGTAGCTAATGCAGAATGTGAAACACTGAAATAATACATGCACAAAAAAGCATCAGCAAACAGAAATCATTATATTGAAATAACAAAAAAAATGACACAAATAACAACAAACGCTTTCTACAATAATTCAAAACATTATATGTTGGTAACTTGATATCTCTTATTTACACAAACAAGAGGTCTTTTTGTTAAACCTGAACTTTCTAGACAATTCCATTATTGGTCATAATGGAGCTACTCTTTAACTAGAGCAATTTAACTCTTGCTGCCACTCTACACATATTAAACATACTGTAATTAATCACAAATTCTTTTTTGCTATTCTGTGTTTATTTTCTATTCTGTGTCATAGCAATTAAAACACTGTAGTTTATATTGGAAGAAATACTATATTCGAAAATGCAGCTTATAAACCCACTTTGAACATAGGAAGAAGAAAACCAGCATTTCTTGTTACTATCACTAGTAACAAGATCCACAAAAAAGATCCAAGGTCTCTCAAGCTGGACAGCCAGCTGATGTTGCTGGCCATGATATTTTAAAGGTTCCGGTAAGGAGAAGCTTATAGTAAAGATACATGAGGAAAATTAGAGAGTAACCTCCCATTCCTTTGTACAACAACAGAATTAAATGATTTAAACTTGTATATATATTTTACATATATAAATTAGATGCAGTAGATTTTGCATCTCAATAACACATATTTTAAGAAATTGAGACAACCAGCTTTCACAGTTAGCTCATTCATTAAAGCTCTGAAAAGTCACGACACTCTGCTCCTGCATTTTGAATCTTCCCAAATTCTGTTGTGCTCAAAATAATATTTTCTCTATCTTCAGCTGCACCTTCATCTGCGATCGAGCTGAAACATCTGTTGCACAGAGGCTATTCTAAAGTATCTGGTTTTGTGTCAATATTTCAATAGCAATTTTCTCCTACATTTATACAGGCTGCAGCGGATTTTTAAGAGCTTATATTGTATTAATGTAACAGGGGCCAGAGAAGTAAGGATGTATTTCACTGATTAAATCTGATACTAATACCAAAGCAAGCTAGCAAATTTGTGTTCTGAGCTTAACATTCTCAATTCATTGAGAGCTAGATAGAATTGTAGCCGGACAGAACTCTGAAGTCACCAAGAATTTTCTGATCTTGTATCTAACAAGATACAAACTGGTTCAGCCAAAGCAATGGGAACATTTTTTTTCTCTCTGTCTCGGCATCAAAATGAAAAGCTAAGATACCTGTTAAGAGTGATGTAAATAAAAGATTTGATGGCATTCGCAGTCATAATGAAATTGTTGCCATTACTGTCGCCATTATAGGTAGTCCTCGACTTATGACTACAATTGAGCCCAAACTTTTTGTTGATAAGTGAAACAAGTGAGCTTTGCCCCACCTTACAACCATTCTTGCCACAATTGTTAAGTGAATCATTGCAGTGCTTAAGTGAGTTATATGGTTGTTAAATTAATCTGGCTTTCCATTGGCTTTGCTGGTCTGAAAGTCACAATAGGGGATCACATGAATATGAACCGGTTGCCAAGCATTTGAATTTTGATTACGTGACCTTGGAGATGCCACAATGGCCGTGGCATTGTGAAATGCCAGTGTGAAAACCAATCATAAACTCACTATTTTCAGTGCCATTGTCACTAAATGAACTGCTGTAAATTGAGGACTACCTGTACATAGTTGGGTTGTGATGTCTGATGCAAGTATGTCGGTCATAGCATTTGCATGATGATGTCATTACATCCTTATATTTGTTACTCCTGCCTTTGTTCCTACGGATTCCCATGGCTAGTATTGTATTTATACTTCTTTAAATTATTTTGCTGTGGATAGTACACTTGAGATAATATGAATTGATCGATTTTCAAAGCTTTTAAAATAGCACCTGAGTCCACCAACATATTTGCCAGTTCACCTACGACTATGACATAATCTGCTGAGCTCAAAGGGATCGAAGCACACAGTTAGCCATACTGAAGAAGACATATTGCCATGGCTTGACTAAATATGTCCACAACTCTCGAGCAACTTTAAACATTCTATGCAGATCACGTTGATGTATACAGGAAGGTTTATAAGCACACCGTTGGTATTATCATGAAATACTTTTGTATTGCATTATATACCTGAGAAACCCAAATAGATCTAATGTCTTCCAGTTTGATGTATAGTAAAAACCAATAGTTAACAACAAAAGACAAACTGCAATTCTTGCTTTTGGGGGCGGAATTACCTGTTGATCATCAGGTGTCCATATGCCACAGGTGATCTGACTCTCCAGGTTAATCTCTGAAGACCAATGTCTTTGTCCACTGACTGATCCAACCAGCACAAATCCATCTCTGTATGATATAAGTGCTTGTGTTCCATCATGGCTCCATGTAAAATCGCTCACCTTAACATATAAGGTTAGGCGTTATTTTGACTATGTATTCCAGCCTTTTTTTTAAAAGCACACAACATAGAAAAATAAATACAGATTCAATCAATAAGCATCCATATTTTCTGAGATCTCTAGTTCACAAGATCATCAAATTTCTCATAAAAAGGCCCACAAGTAAGCATCTTCAGTGCCCATAATTTTGACAAGGCCATCATATTGTATCGTTTTATAATTCAAGCCCGTTTTGGCTGGCAGAGTACTGCAGGAGGCTGTCCAGGCCGAAAACGGGGTGCGTTTTGGCTGCCAGAGACACTCCAGCCAGTCCTTATCTATTTCCAGCCCGGCCCTGTGGGCCAGATTTAAGCACCACGCGGGCCTTGAGTTTGACATCCCTGTTTTACTCCAACCCCCTGCTCAGGCAGGAATCTATTTTTATTTTCTATTATTATGATTGTTGTTTTGTTGCTCTGCTTTATTGTTACTATTTATATAAGTATTGGATTATAAGATTGTAGCGTGCATGTGTTAAGGTGTATTATATATTCTGTGTAAGCCACTGAGAGTCTTGATTGTGGCAGCATAGAAATAAGTTTAATAAAAACATTAGTTTTGATATTGATAATTGATCTCCTGGTTTAGCAATTAGTTGTTATTCTACTATGCCAGAATCTATAGCCTAAATACCATAATGAGAAATAAAAGGTATGAACTCACCCTGTATGAGTTCACTAACATATGCTAGGATTACTATCACAGCTGCCTGTAATGTTATTGTTGCTTGGAATGGTAATTACTTAAAACTCAAGTAACAAAAGAGCCACTGGTATTAATGATTGATCAATTATTGTTTAGAGAAAACTTATCAATGGCCTGTAGGTAGATCCATATCAGTGGTGGGTTGCCCCCGGTTCGGACCGGTTCTATAGAACCGGTAGTAAAACCGGAGGGAGGCTCCGCCCACCCACCCTGATGTCATCAGCATGCGCACGGCCCCGTTGCGAACCGGTAGTAAAGGTAAGTAGAACCCACCCCTGATCCATATAGACAGAATGGAAACAACGTTAAGATTCCAAAGCTATATCTAGTACACTCAGCCTCTTGCTCCATTTGTCCTTGTGGTAATTCACCTATAAGCATTTGTTTCAAATCGTATTCCAGAAATAGCATACTGTCCTTTTGCTACTTGCCTCAGGGTAAGCTATAGAAAATATGCTAATTTTACAGGCTTTTCAGTTAAAACATTTCTCATAACAATTCCATTTTCCTACTTTCCCCAGGCAGTTTTTCCCCTTCTTTATTTTCTTTTCAAAGTCAAGACAATTCCCAAAACCAAACCAAGTGGTGTTTACTAACCTGTGCTCCACGATCATTCACAAGCTCCACAGACCATCTGCCTTCATACTGAATCCAAACAAATATTCCACCATCAGCATCACAAGTTGCCAGCTTCTGGAAGGGTTCGTTCCATCGCACGAGAACCACCTAATATTTCAGAAAACACATTTTCCCCCTCAAATTTTATTCTGGATGCCAACAGACAGTTTATTAGAACTTCAATTGTTATGAATAGAATAAATAAATAAATAAATAATAGGTTTTAAATTAGGATTTCAAAAATTATAAATGTTCACCATAAACATTCTGAAAACATAACTAAGAATATTATGAAAACGCAACTAAGAATATTCATTAACACAAGTGTAATATAGTTCAACTCTCTCCAACACTTTAAAATGGAAACTAAATAACTTTTTAAAATATGTATCTTTTTTTCATCTCAATTATTTCTTCAGAGCTTTAATCAACTTCTTTTGTAAGTCCAATAAAAACTCCTTATCCAAGTCAATTTCTTGGCTTGTCATTCATATTTCCAATTTAGTTGTTTTCTGTTTCAGAGTCCATTTTTCAGTACTTCTGCAAATTCTTTATGTTCTGGTATTTCTGATTCAGGCAAAATTTGTTTTATCTCTTTACCGTGTAAATCTTCATGATGTTCTCTTTCACATCACTAATTTCTGCTTTAACGTCTTTGGGACATAATCTATTCATAGAAGCATGCATTATTGCTAAGATTAAAGCTACTATTTTTTGTCCCCATTCTTCAAACATTTCCTGAAGTATTTTAAATGTCAAAGTGTTTTCTGTCATTTTTCAAGTTCCAAGGCTGACCAAAGGCAAGAGTCAGGCTTTTTTTCACTTTTTTCTCCTTTCCCTTTCATCCTGGAATCATTAGTCCCCTCTAGTGTTCTATTTCTTAAATCATAAAATCTCAAATTTCTGTTTGGACTTGGGATAGACTACACAAATGAGTTCCCATGAAAATGTTATTTATATAATTATTTCTAATATCTTATGTCAAAAATCCAAATAGTCCATTTGTAATGGAATGAGTTACCGGGATGCGGTGGCTCAGCAGCTAAGACGCTGAGCTTGTCGATCAAAAGGTTGGCAGTTCAGCAGTTTGAATCCCTAGTGCCGCGTAACGGGGTCAGCTCCCGTTACTTGTCCCAGCTTCTGCCAACCTAACAGTTCTAAAGCACGTAAAAAATGCAAGTAGAAAAATAGGGACCACCTTTGGTGGGAAGGTAACAGTGTTCCATGCACCTTTGGCATTTAGTCATGCTGGCCACATGACCATGGAGATGTCTTCAGATAGCGCTGGCTCTTCGGCTTTGAAACGGAGATGAGCACCGCCCCCTAGAGTCGGGAACAACTAGCACATATGTGTGAGGGGAACCTTTACCTTTACCTTTTTAATGGAATGAGTGGACAACTTTGGGAAAAGCAGGGAAGAGATGTTGCCTATGAAACAATCAGACAAGAGAGTCAAGATCCCCTAGCAGCTTAATGATAGAAAAGGAAACTTAGAATCTGCCCTAATGGATCAAAAACTTTAAGAAGTGGTAATAGAAAGTTTGCACTTTCCAACTTTTAAGGTTCTGTTAATGTAGCATTACCATAATTAGAATTAGTTCATCTAATTAGTTCATCTAGTTGTGTTTCCTATCTGGCCTAACTGGGACAGCTAACAATTACTCCAAGTTTGTCTGATCCTTTTATTTGTTTACAGATATTTCTCACTTAACTACCATAATTGGAACTGGAATGTCAGTTAAGCTTCTTTGCTCAATGACAGCAATCCCAGCACTTCTGGTTGCAGTCATTTAGGAATCTACTGTACTCTGGATAAACCAGAACAAGAAAACATCTCCACAGGAGGGCTGAAACTATTATATTGAGATTAGGTTTAATAATCAAATCTTGCAAGTCTGACTGAGATAACTGTGTAATAGTGGTATTGCTCCTACTTGAACAGGTGTGTCTAGAGTAACAGCTTAATTTAAGAGCCGTGGTGGCACAGTGGTTAGAATGCAGTATTGCAGGTTAATTCTGTTGACCTGCTGGCTGTCAGCAGTTTGATCCTCACCAGCTCAAGGTTGACTCAGCCTTCCATCCTTCCGAGGTTGGTAAAATGAGAACCCAGATTGTTGGGGATAATATGCTGAATCTGTAAATTGCTTAGAGAGGGCTGTGAAACCCTGTGAAGTGGTATATATGGTAAGTCTAAGTGCTATTGCTATTGCTAGATGGTGGTTATGATACCCACAGGCACTTCATTACAGATGACCAGTCCTTTCCTGGTCATCCACTGGTTCAGGGAGTGCTATCTTCAATATGCAGATGATATTCAATTACACATCACTGGGCCAGATGAGAGAACTGGGAAAAACCATGAACAGGTATCTGGAGTATGTGGATGGGAAAGTGTGTGCAGAAATGCAGAATGTACATCCTTTGACAATCATGCGTTCCTCACAACAAAGTACTAACATCTTACTAAGAAAGTTTCCTTTCAGTTTTTGGAAATGTTACTAATTTAAATAGAAGTCACCTGGCAAGCACCTCACCTACTTTCTTGTCTCACAGTCTTCACCTGAAGAACATTAGACAGCATGCTTCAACGTAGCAACATATTCAGCACCCCCCACCTCACCCCCCATTTTATTGTATCTGGAAGCTCATAAAGGCATTCCTGCTACATCATTAGCTGGGTTTCACAATTTTGTCAGGAACTGAAAGTTATGCAGACTTATATCTGTCCTCGTTTTCAAGAAAAACCAGCCAACAATGGCAACGCCTTATAGCTATGAAGTGGTCTGCAAGTGGGTTGCAAATGCAGACTGAACAAAACCATTCTACTTGTATGTAATAAGTGCTGAATTGCTTTATTTTACATAATTTTTCCCTGTTACTCAATCTCTGTCCATTGGATCAAACGCTTGATCAAATCTGACAGCATATATCCAGGATGTCTACAAAAGTATCATGAGAAACCTTGTGTAGGAAGAGGAGAACCCAGTACATGGGTCAGGATTTGCTTTCGTGCTGGGCCAGTTCCAAAATATGTTTCTAATTGAAAACCAAGAACTGCCATTTCATCACTGACAAGGATCTTGAAAGAAGAGTTTATGATCTAAGAATGAATAAAATGAACATAGATTTCGTTTCAAGCCGCAATGTTCTCCAAAAGAGACAGGAAGCATAGTTCCAGTTAAGGGAGCTGCTGGGTTTGGCCGAGGTTGTATATAAATGGGCAATTGATGCTCAAGAAGGTACTAGAATTCCTGTGGGGAATTTGGTATGGCTTTCCATGAAGCGTTCACTCTCCCTTCATCCATCCAGATGGCCTTCGATGCGCAATTGCTTGCTTCTATGAAAATACAACTGATGTTACATCACTCTATCCATGTATGGGTGGAGGCCCCTTGCATTGCTCAACTCCCACCTTACCCCCAGTTCTGGTGGATTGGGAAGAGCAATATAAAGTGGAGTATATCCTAGGTTTTAGATGCAGGAGGTTAGACAGAGATTGTGGAAAGCAGTGGCAGATGTACACCTACCCAAAGTGTTTGTCAGTTGCATTTGAAATTTGTGTGGAAGCTTTGTGCCCCTGAACTGCCATCTGCCACGCCAGACTTTCAGCAACAGGAAGAAGGTCCTTCTCCCCCCTGCCTCACAACTTGCTGCTTAAATAAGCCTGGGGAGTGTCAGCCACATTTCAACTTTGATGGTGTCTTTCATTTCAAACTTGTCTTTGTGGAGATACCTGGCCCATCTTTGCTAGGGGAGTAGGGGACATCACAGTTTGTGCTTTTAATGGTGTGGGGGGGGGAGCAAGGCTGGAGGAAAGATAATGTGATATAATGTCTATACCTTGGGAATAATTTGATTTTATTGAGAACTGCCCAGAGTTGTCTGAAAGATGGGTGGCTACATAAATATTTTAAATAAATAAAAACATGCAGGGCAGGGCAAAATATTACCATATTGGAGGGATTTGGATCCTTTACAGAGTAGATTCTAGTTCGGAGGGGGGGGTGTCAGATAAAGAGAACAATCCTGCCTTAGTTGCCCCAGATATAATTGGAGCTGGACAACTGCTTTGACAGGCTTTCAAAATTCTGTTACATGACCCTACTAGCATTAAAGTTCTTTCCAGAAATCCAAGTGATTGTTGTTCCTTGAGTTTGCCATCCTTGGGTTTGACAGCATCACTCTCACTCACAAATGCATTTATCTCTGCCTGCATCCAGACTCCTGACAGCTTTCTGGCCACAAATCAGTAGGGCATTATAATCTATAGGTAGCAGAGCTAACAGCACTGAGATCCCTATTGACTTCCTCAATACCCACAGGCTCAAACCAATCTCAGATAATTCCTCAAGATGAAGGCTCTGTCATCTCAACTTGATTTGCCCAGCTGGCATTCAATCCCAAGCAAATGTATACCATTTTACCCTGCAGAGGGTTTGGTAAATTCATCATTATGGTCCAGCAGACAATTGCCCTGCTCAGTGTTTAGTAACACAGGCCAAGTCACTTTAAGCAATGCTGCTGAGTAATACTTTCCTTTTCTTCAAGAATTTCTGTTGCCTTTCGGATCAGTTTCAACCAGTGCAACTTGCTAAAGATTCCCAGTTTCTAAAGGAAACAATTCCCTGGAGTTGAGCTTAACACTTGTAGCTGAATATAGACATCCACCTTGATTTCTTGGACATATATGTACCTCTTTCAACAATACAGAAGTGCTGCTGCTTTTTCCCAGGATGATTCTCAGTTTCTAGTTAGATCCCTAGATCCCTGGGATTTCTTGATAGTCTCCAATCTAAAGGCAGATCATATATGAACCTATTTGTTTTTTTCAAGGCAAGGCAAGGTGCAGTTACCTGCTATGAGTGTTGACTCACATGTTTTACAGATTAAATCTAAAACAATGATAAAGAAGAATTTGTATTTCCAGGCTTAATCATTCAAAGGGATGGCAATTGTAGTTATGAAAGAAAAAGAAGTCTACTACTTGGAAGAAAGGCTAAGACTGGTCTAGTCAAAATATTAAGTACAGACACATTACATTGGCCACAAAGGTACATCTGTCAGGGCTTGTAATTTTAAACATGGCTTGTAACCCACTTGTGACATATAGATTTGAGTAGAGACTTGGCATTTCTATTTCTCACTTGCTTTTTGTCAGTAATTGAATTGCTCTTACTTAGCAATATCTTGGGAAGCACATGTACATCTTCACCTGTTCACATGTTTTTAATTCTCTTTTTGTGAACTCCCGGGAATGTTTCAAGGTTACCTTGACTGAGAAAAAAAAAATCAATGCTAAAACAGAACCAAATATAGCCTAGAAACCCCAACAGTGGAATAGGCTATTCTATTGTGTTCTAACACAGAGTAGCAAGTTCAGCTTAAGAAATAAAAGATAATACAGTATTATAGGAGTTCAAAAACAAAAGAGTTCACTGCTTCTAGTCATTACAGTGGGGAAAAAAACATGTATTATTCTCACTCTTATGCAATTGTACCTTAACCCGTCAAATATTCCTTAACAAATAACTCATGGCACATCATAACGCATGGTTGACCATAATGGAAATATTGCATGCGATCCTTCTTGCACATTTTGTTTTTACAGTCAAATGTTAAATTAATTATTTGTTGAGAAATATTCTTTTTGTCCTTATAAAAGTTGCATGGGCTTTAAAATGTGTTTTAAGATTTTCTCCGTTCGATTGCTAGGATGTGGAAGGAGCAGGTGAAAACTATAAAAACGATCATTGAATCACAACAATGAAAACCCTCTCTAAAGATTTCTATATCTATTAAATATAAATCAGGAGCTGTTCAGTTTTGCTGCCAATGTGGCATTATGGATAGAAAGATGAATAAAGGTTAACCAACATTTAAACTGCTCCTTAGTTATAAAGGTCATCAATGAAAAAGCAATTACCATCTGTGATTATTATTAAGGCAACGTGGGAGAATCCCAAGCAGGTAACCCCAAGCCTCTTCTAGGAAAGGCTAAAAGCATAAAATATTAAATAAAATAATAATCAAGCTATAATAATTTTATATAGTATGTCCTGGGTTCATTTATGACAGTCTGGAATACTATTTCAAGCTACATCAAAAACTCGAATCTCTTTCCTATACCAAAATTCTTTCATTCTGCTAAGCCTTTCATTGTCTGTAAGTAAGTATTTCATAAAGACTTTTAAAAAGCAACAGATAAATCGTGACAAAATTATGTCTTGTTCCTTTCTTAAAAAAAATAAATTCTCAGAACAGTTTTATTGCATGATATATCTTTAAACAATGAGGCCAATCTAATCCCTGCTACAGCTATCCATCCCCATCCTGTCTGTTTCACCAATAGGAATGCCTCTTTTTATATATAAAAGAATCACAGAAAACAGTATTTCCCAGCCTTAACTGGAGATGGCAGAATTGAAACCTGGAATCATTAGTATGGTCAGTTTATATGTTACCCATCAGCTAGGGAGTGCAGTAGATAATTGTCCTCAGAAGTAGAAGCTGTTACTAGAGCACCAATCATTAACCTGTAGAAAATACTTAAGATAAAATGATCTGCAGGAAGTCACAGCTTTATTATTGATGTTTGAAAGGGGGGGGGGATCAAACCAGGCTAAGTAGATTTTTTTTTTTACTACAATAATGTTCTTCCAGAGAGAAGAAAACCTAATGAATTTATTTGTTCTTTCAAATGTCAGCACAGTCAAATACAGTTTTGATTATACAAAATGCATGTCGTCATTATCAAAGCAATACCTTAACTGCATTTCTGCGTAAGGCAAACTGTTTTTCTCTTCAACACTGTTACTGACCAATGTAAAAATATACTCAACTTTCCATCATAAGAAAAGGAGAAAGGATACTTTTAATATTTGTAAGTGGCTGATAAATTCTTTACAAAGCTGATCCTAGAGATAAATCTTGAGGATAGGCATGCAGGGTTACATCATAATGATTTTCCCACATATGCCTGACTTGTTTCAGAAAAAGGAGACAGCCTTTTAGACCTTTTTGTGTTAGCATACAGATCAGTGAACTGATCATCTGCTTCCTACCAAGCCTTTATCTGTCTTTCTTTTTGTTGTGTTGATGCCTTGTAGTAGCTTTGAAGATAGTCTCTGCAAAAACTCAGATTATGAGGCTATTTTATAAAAGTCAACCACTTCCACAAGAGGGGGGGAGAGAAACACTGTTTACATAACAATAAATATTCCCTTTATGCTTTGAGTGTGTGTGTGTGTGATGGAAATAATAAAACAGCTAATAACAGCTATAGGCAAGAAAATCAGCAGATGCGAGGCTTGAATTCCACATTATAGGCAGAATTTCATTCGAATCAGAAGCATTTCTACTAATTGGAAGAATATATGAAGATACAGTGAAGAATATCTACTGGCACTAGTACACCACGATGGCTTACTGAATCTCGAAGAAACAAAACTGGTCTACAAGAAAAACCAAATGAAGAATGGAAAAGAGACATGACAAGGCAAAGCATTCACATGGCCAGTACGTTAAAAAATAAATACACTAGCAGGCAAAGCAAATAACAACATCTGGCAATGGCTGAGAGGAAGAGAGACAGAGAGGGCTAACTCTGGATACATAAGATTGTGCCTTAAGAACAAATGCATACTAAACCAGAACGGAGAAAGCAGCAAAAGACAGAAAACGCTGCCTCTACAAAGAAGCTGAAAAAACTGTGGACCACCTAGTTAGCTGCTGCAAGGAGATTGCACAGACTGACTACAAGCAACAGCATAATGAAGTAATAACAATGGTGCACTGCAATGTCTGCAAAAGATATCACTAGCTTCTCCACCTCCCAAAAATGGAAGATATGCTTCACATTGCTGTAACAAAGCTCTCATATCTGATGAAAAATTAAAAACAGGTTGTTCTCTTAAGGCTACAGGCAGAAATCATACGAAAGATTTCTGCATGGTCCCCCAGTAGAGTAATTGGGAGACCCTATTGTTTTGAAGGAGTAGAATCACATTAATGGATAAATAAAATCAACTTCAAGTCAAGCTCAGCTCTTGATGACATATACAGACATATCCAAATAAGCATCTTGGCGTAATACGGAAGTGCTTTGCAAAGTAGTGTTATCTGAGACATGTTGATCTTAGAAGAATCAAAGCGAAAGAATGACAGTGTATTTCTCAGATAAAATTACTTGACTCATAGCTTTTAGTTCCACTCTGTAAATCAATTCCTCACTATAACCCTTCTTTGTTCCGGCACCAACCCTTAAAAATAGAACAATCTATTTTGATTTTCCTAGAGCCTGCAGCAAAGGTGAGTTTCAGCAAGTTCTGACCAGTTCTGGAAAACCAAAATTCTGGAAATTTTGAGTAGTTCGGAGAACCGGTAGTAAAAATTCTGACTGGCCCCACCCCCATCTATTCTCTGCCTCCCAAGTCCTAGCTGATTGGGAAGAAATGGGGATTGCAGAGAAAAGTAATAATTGTCTGAAATATTAGATGTAGAAATTTAAAATTCAAATCATGATAGACACCATTTTAAAAGAGAGATTTCCCCTTCTCTCTTACATGTCCCTAAGAATGACTCTTGGAGAAAGGATCTGCAAGAAACACTGAAGTTCCATCTTAAAGTCTTAAAGTCGAGTATAATGCTTTTGCTTTCTAAATAAATAAATTAATTCTTATGCATGCACATTCAATCAATTGATTAGTATGCTAAAACTAACCAATTCAATTAATCAAGATTCTTTTAAATCAGAATTCCCCAACCTTTCCAGCTTTGCGGACTGCCCGGGGTGGGGTGGGAGTAGAGAGAGGATGCACACAGCTCCATTTGCGCGAGCAGCAGTCATATATGGCCACCACTCAAACAAATGGAGTGTGTGCACACATGTTTGCCTATTGCTCATGCAAGTGGAGATGAGCGCACATGTGCTCAGCTGCCACTTGCACAGCCTGGTTCTGAAAGGCTCAAGGCTCTGTAGAGGGCCATGGGCTGGAGACCCCTACTTTAAATGATGGAAAATCCAACTAACAACCTGATGTAAATGAATAGGAGATGAATTTTTATTACTATCATGTTGCTTCCCAAACACTATAGAACAATGGTTGTCAACCTGTGGTCCATGGACTCCTGGGGGGCTGTAATGTCATCATAGGTGTCCCAGAAAGGCTTGAAGTAATGTTATGATTTAAATCTTGAATTAGGTCTTGGTGGTCCGTGGCTATGGTCCATGCCCACAAAGGTACTGTATTTTTCAGAGTATAAGACGCACCTACCTTTTTTGGTGAGGAAAAGAAGAAAAAGAAATCTCCCTCTGCCTCTGAGCAATTTTGCCTCGATGCAGCAAACAGCAAACAGCCTGCTTTACTTTCATTTTCATTTTCAGCATAGCTTAATTAGCCCAAGAGGAAAAAAAAATCTGCTACAGCAATTTACCTCTTTGCAGCAAGCAGCAGAGCCTGCGCAAAAACAGCTGAGAGTCGGGAGGCCAATCCAATCAATTTGTACAATTAGCCTGTGCTGAAGCTGAAAGGAGCTATTTTTTCTTGCTGTTTGCTTGCAAGGAGTAAACTGCTGAGAGGCAGAGGCCAAAGGGTGGGGGCCAGTGGGTGGGCGGGGCTACATTCGGTGTATAAGATGCACCTAAATTTTCACCCCCTTTTAGGGCGGAAAAAGGTGCGTCTTATACTCTGAAAAATACGGTATTTAAAGGGGGTCTAAAGGTTGAGAACCATTGTTATAGAATGTGTATTCTCTTGACATCTCCCTACAAATAGGCAAAGCAGTTAAATTGATTCTAAATGAACTTCCAAATATGTAATTTTTCAGCTGAAAAGATCTGGCTCTCTTCTGGGTGATTTTCTTTTTGCTTTCTGTTTTTGTAAATCTAGTATTAGACGCAAGAGTCATATTCTTCATCTCTAAAATGAGGTAACTACCATATGGCTGCTTGCTAAGCTATAATTTCCCCCCCTTAAATGTTGACTGAGATTCTGGCAGCTCTTTAACCGTTTGATCTAAAATATAAACAAACAACTCCAGTAATCATCCATCTGGACTTTTAAAAAAACATGTGTGTTTTCTAAACCAAATCCTCCATAGCCACGTAGAGTAAGTGTGAAGCAAGAGGATTACAGCACATCTGATAATCCATTTGAAGAATAGGGAATATTATTGGCCTAAAGAAGTTTGATGTGACATCTGACAGCATCTCTGGATCTGGGCCAGCACAGAAGCAGACATATCAGAGATGGCCATCTTGCCATCACTCTTAGCATCCTGAAAATTTCAGAAAAAAATAAAAACAAGGCAAGGCTATATTATCAGAACCTCTACCAGAACCTGATGTCATTATCAAGTAACCAGATGAGTTAATTAAATCCTTGGAATCCAGGCAAGTACCCTGTTTCTCCCAAAATAAGACATCCCCTGATAATAAGCCCAAGCGGGCTTTTGAGTGCATGGCAATAAGGCCAACCACTTATTTCAAGATTCAAAAAAAAAAAATACAAGACAGGATCTTATTTTTGGGAAAACATGGTACATAGGTAATCATGAAGGCAAATTTCTCTTGAATTGAGTTTGCCTCCTAATGATTAAATGGACAGGTCCATATGGTTGACAACAATGAAGAAATTATATACCATTTCCTTCTTCTAGAATTTTTTAAATAATAATTTCCCAGTCCTGAACTTTTTCTATTGGTCTCTTACCCAAATACTAATCAAGTCTGACCCGATTTAGTTTTTCAAAATCAGCCACTATTGGCTAAGTGCTGCCAACTGCTGTAGGAATAACAATATGTAATCAATTTTTAAAGTATAACACCAGCGGTCAGGTAGAATAGATGTGATTAGATGTTTTTGTACATCTAAAAAAGAGATATGAAGGGGAACCCAAGGAATGGAGCTACTCCTATATCTGTGCTGTTTTTCCAATCTATCTGTTATTAGCTGTGAGGAGTAAAATCAGTGGTGGGTTGCCCCCAGTTCGCACTGGCAGTAAAACCAGCGGGAAGCTCTGCCCACCGACCCCATCATCAAAACGCTTCTGCGCGTGCGCAGAAGAGCGTGCACGAGCGTGAGTGAAGCGAGTGCGTGCGCGTGGCCCCACTGCGAACTGGTAGTAAAGGTAAGTAGAACCCACCCCTGAGTAAAATGCCTGTTTAATATCTCCCTGTATCCCCAGCTAGTAGGAACCTCAGTCAGGGAGACCTTGTTTATTTTAAGAAAAAAAAAAAAATCTAACCATAGAGTTTCCATATAATGTTCTGTGGAATTCAACCCTTGATTAATTGGTGAAAGCTATATCATGGGGAACCTAAATGAAATCAACTCTGACTGTCCTTTCGAAGCTGAAGCTCAAATATTTTGGCCACCAAATGGAAATGGAAAGGAGTCATTGGAAAAGTCCCTGATGTTGGGAAAGACTGACGGTAAAACGAAAAGGGAATGGCAGAGGATGAGATGATTAGACAGTGTCACTGATGCAGAGGACATGAATTTGGGTAAACTCCGAGAGACAGTGGAGGACGGGAGGGGCTGGCGTGCTATGGTCCACAAGGTCACGAAGAGTCAGACTTAACTTAGCAACTGTACAGCAACAAATATCATGGGGAAACAATACAATTTCCAGCCACTTGATTCTTGGATAACGCTTTCTGTCCACTTTAATCAATTTCCCACATTTCTTTCTGTGATTAGGCTCCTAAATAGTCACAAACTGAAATCCATTGTCCAATAACTAATTTAGCAAGCAAATGAAAATAACAGTTTCCCACTGTGAGTTAGATGCCACATCGTAGTATGAAAACCTTAATGTTTCTTTTGCAAATCAAAGGAGAAACAAAGGTAGGCCAACTTACCCTCTGGAGTTACCATTAAATTGACGAGAAAAGAAAAATTAAAAAAAAAAAACATAATAAGTTCTGCAATAGTTTTGTTTCCGCCAACACATTTTTCTTTTACTGCACACTCTACCGTATCTCATTTGTAGTTTTTGATGACATGAATGGATGTAATTTGTCAATTTCTCATATTGAAAATTATATGTGAAATGTATAATTATTCATCACACCACTTAGCTTTCTAGCCTTGTGAGCAAATGCAGAAAATAAGAAAACCAATGAAGAAAATTAATGCTTGTCTTTGCGATGGATTAGAATCTGCATTTAGCCTAGGACAGGGGTGCCAAACTCGATTTCATTGAGGGCCGCATCAGGGTTGTGTTTGACCTCAGGGGGCCGGGGTGGGTGTAGCCAGAGTGGGTGTGGCCAGCTTGATGTCACTCGTGTTGGGGGTGCCTGTGGTGACCTGAATGCTCTGCCAGCGAAAACGGGCTCCCGAGCTCTGTTTTTGGCTGAGATGGCCTCCTGCAACCCTCTGCCAGCGAAAATGGAGCTTGTGAGGGCTGCCCACGGCCCTCCTGTGTTCCGTTTTTGCGGGCAGAAGCACCGCAGGCTGGTCCTTCACTGTTTCCAAGGCAGCCTTGCGGGCCAGATCTAAGCACCCCGCAGACTGGATCCAGCCCCCGGGCCTTGAGTTTGACACCCCATGTCTAGGAGGAGAGGCATGCTTCACCACTACAGAATGTCATCTGTAGAATTCCTGTCATGACACCCACCCTGTGGAATATCAATCAGAATAGAGCTGGAAGAGACCCTGGAGGTCTTTTAGTCCAACCCTTGCTCAAGCAGGAGACCCTGTACCATTTCAGAAAAGTGACTGTCCAGTCTCTTCTTAAAAACCTCCAGCGATGAAGCACCCACAGCTTCTGAAGGCAAGTCATTCCACTGGTCCATTGTTCTCACTGTCAGGAAATTTCTACTTAAGTCCAGGTTGCTTCTCTCCTTGATTAGTTTCCATGCATTTTTTCTTGTCCTGCCCTCTGGTGCTTTGGAAAATAAGTTGACCCCCTCCTCTTTGTATCTACCTCTCAAATACTGGAATACTGCTATCATGTCACCTCTAGTCTTTCTTTTCTCTAGACTAGCCAAACCCAAATCATTTCCCCTCCACAGGATGTCAAATTAGACACAATCCTACTGGCCTTTTGCAAGGTCTTAAAAAACATGGTTGTGCCACCATGGAAGTGTAATGAAAACCGTAAAGGGGTTTTTCTGAGTGTAGTTTTTCTTTTAGACCTCAGTTGTGGATATTGTTAACTTAATTGTATTTTTATATATTCTTAATATGGTTTAATTGTCTTTTTAAATAGTTGTAAGCAGCCCAGAGACTCTATAAATTGAACAAAGAAATAAAATGGAGATAATTTTTACCTAGACAGCTTCATCTCAATTGGATTCAATTCCAAAAAAGGTTGGACAATGTGGGACTATAAACATAGTATACCTCTCCGCAACTCTTAACACCAATTCACACCTTTTCCAAAGAATATGTGGCGGCACTAAAAAGTAACCACGCAGCTGCTTTAAAGATTTGCAGACATACAAGTGCTATGTTTGTGCTCTCAAATGTGGCAAGGCAAATTATTTTGAATAACGGGTAGTCCTCAGATTATGGCAGCAATGGCAACCAGAGTTGTGGTTGCTAAGTGACGTGGTTATAAAACGTGATATCACATGCCTGCATCGCAATGGCAGTTCTGACAGTCCCGATGGCTGCCATAACCCAGAGATATGTGGGTCATTAAGCAAGAAGTGGTGAGAGTCAAAGGTAAGAGGTGCTACAGGCAGGTAGTGAAGGGCTTGAGAGGCCCTGCAGCATGTGAGTCAAGGGAGGTTGGAGAGGACTTTGGAGACGTAGTGAGGTGTGTGTGAGTCAAGAGAGGCTGAAGGAGAGCTTTGGAGAGCCAGAGAAGGCTGCATGTGGGCAGGAGGTGTGCTGCAGCTGGGAGCAACTTACTGGAGTGACTTGTAAACCTCCCAGCCTGTAATGCATTTTCCACTGACTTTACTTGCAGGAAACCAGCAGGGAAGGTAACAAATGGTGGATCATGTGATCTTAGCTCCCTGTGATATAACTGCGAGGCACCTGAGTACCCAGATTGTGATCACATCAGAGGTGGGTTTCAGCAGATTATGACCAGTTCTGGAGACCGGTAGCAGAAATTTTGAGTAGTTCGGAGAACCGGTAGTAAAAATTCTGACTAGCCCTACCACCATCTATTCTCTGCCTCCCAAGTCCCAGCTGATTGGGAGGAAATGGGGATTTTGCAACAACCTTCCCCTGGATTGGGGAAGGAATGGAGATTTTACAGTATCCTTCCCCTGGAGTGGGGTGGGATTGGAGATTTTACAGTATACTTCCCCTCCACGCCCACCAAGCCATGCCATATCCACCAAGCCACACTCACAGAACCGTAGTAAAAAAATTTGAAACCCACCACTGGATCACATGACCGCAAGGACGGCTGGAACTTCAGAAATCGGTCGAATGTCCATTTTTTTCAGCACCACCATACCTTTGAATGGTTGCTGAGCAAATGGACATAAGATAAGGATCACCTGTATGTTTGAAGTGCTACACAGCTGTAAAAGGATATTTTTAATAGGAGATGGAATGATGATTCGGTAAGTAAGGGATGAACGTCCACAATATCAAACAATTTCTCTAGAAAACTTTACACACTTATCCCCTTCGTTTTTGCATTCCTCATTGCTATCCTCCTCTTTGTAAAAGGAAACAGGAACTGCTTGTTAAGAAATCACATATCACTCCGTAAGAAATCATACCCATATTTTAACATTTCTGTCACCAGCTATTCTTGCACCCTCGCTATTTTTAACATTCTCATAGCATTTATGACTTCCTTTTCATCATTTTTATTTGATACTACAAATTACTGAGTTTGTTCCATCTTCACTTTTCAACATATCACTGCTTATTCCCATATAAATGTCTAAAATAGTTCTTTTTACATTATCTCGCTTCGGTTTTATTCCAAATCATTTCAAATCATTTCATCACTTTTATTATTACTTCCATTACTTGCTCTTCACACTCTTCCCCAACAATTTGCTGTTCCCCCTGCCACAGCTCTGCATTTTCTCTGCCTCTTTTAAGCTTAACCATTCCTTGATTGCTTTGATTAAATCCTTTGCAATCATCTTTTTTTGTACAATGAATCTGTCATCGTGTTTTGCAGCATTCATTCCTTTCTATGCATTTCTTTTCTTTATTCATTGATGGTGATGTCAAGAAGATGATCTTTTCACCTGCATCATCTGGACCAGGTTTTTGGCTTTTCATAAAGGATAGATCTTCCTTATCTTTTTTTTTTTCCTTCAAAGAGCTCAAATACATCTTTAACCAGGAAAGAAATTGGCTCATGACTGAGCAACTTTGGCTCATGGATGGATAATTAAATGCTACCATTTGTTGAATTGCGGAGCTGATCCTGACTGGCCTGGAGCAACAATCCATCTATTTAACCAAAGCAAACCTAATATTTCATTTACCTTGTATGCACCTATACTGATCTCATTTTCTTTTTGACTGCCTGTTAGCATTCAACCCCTACTCCTCTTGGTTACCATACACAACAGCTGTTATTGGTTTCTGTTACAACAAGCTATTTTGTAAAACAGACGGTAGAATTGCAGAAAATCTGCTAGCATTTTAAAACTGTTTTTGCAATGCATATTGTTTTCCATTTTTGCAGCAAAATCGTTATTTCAAATTTATTTTTGAAAAAAAAAAAAAACAAGTTGCTATGCCATTACATCAGCACAGCCCCACTCAAGCAACTAAGTTTATATAAGACCATTCCACCATCAAAAATAAGACACTCCATAACCTTCATAAATGTTGTATTCAGTACTCAGGTTAGCTGCCTTGCCCAAATTAAAAAAATAATGAAAAAAATAAATGTAAGATGTTTTATAAGAACTTATAATTTAATTGATCAGTACCATATCCCTTGATCAGGAGATTCAAGTTGGATTTGAAGAGGACTTAAAAACTTAAGGACTCCCAGATGTCAGCATACCATTGAGGGACAGAAATTCTGTTAAAACTCTGCCTATGAAACTTTAAGAACAAAAACCACATTAATCGTATGTGTATATTTAGTCAGTGTACATTCAGTACACTGTCAAAACATTTGCAAATATGTAGATATAGTTTTATGTCACATATCATAAAACCGGCCAGTGCTAGATATTTACAAATATGCTGTTAGAGAATGACTCTTTTTAAAAATAATCTTTTAAGATTAACTGGTTTACTATTTCAACCTCCAGCACTGAGGCAGAAACAATTTAATTATGAATAAACATCTCTAATAGATGGCTGTTTTACCCCATAATTTTTATTTTAACTGACAATAGTTTTCTAGCCTTCATCAGAAAATATTACACAACCAGACTTCATAAAAAGAAATAATACTTTAAACCAGACAAAAGGTTCCTATAATCCTAGGATTTTAATTGCTTTTTAATATATATTATATTGGCACAATTTTATATACATGTTACATTTTGAAAATAGAAAATGACTTTGGTATATAATAAAATTATTATATAGTTTGAAGGACAGCACATACAGTTTTAAGATAAATAAACCAATATGACCCAACCTCACCCTTGCCCCTCTTAAAGCTTCAAACCTGACAGAATATTAAACGTCAATTTCATAAGATTACCATTTTTAAGAAATCTGAATTATAAACTGCTCAAAATTTGAACCAGAGCAAATAACAGTAAAACAAACATTAATGGATGAGGAGAAATGGGGAATATGCTATTTGGCTTTGTCTTGTCTATCCCAATCTTACCTGACTGCAGAACTTTGGCAGAAGATGCGTTGTTGCAGGATCCCCTAAATTGAGAACTCTGCACAAAGATAATTCTGAATTGTGTAGAAATCCCTATAAATACAACTAGCCTCCAACTGTGGAGCCCATGATTCCACTGTATGCATGGTAGGAGGTAATAAGATAATATAAAGATACAGAACCAGCAACTTTTTCACTCTCACTCCCATCCTTCTACTAAGCTCCACTTGTATGAGGGCCAGGTCTCTTTTTATGATGATTGAATCTTGCTTCCTATTGACCCCAACTGTGGATTCAGTGTTGAATGCCCTCTCTTTATAAATTGTTTAATATCTACTTTCCTTCTCACGTGCTGAGGAAACAAAGAAGGATCTCTAAGTTACTCGTTTCCTCTCATTTTTAAAAAACCTTTTAAAATGGAATCATGTTTTCAGAGCAGATTTTTGTCATTTAATTAAAGAAAAAAAGAATGAGAAAGAATCAATAATTCCAGCTCTTCAATCTCCAGGGAAGAAAAACTGACAGCGAAACAAGTTAAAGAGATATCCAGGAGGTAAATCAAAAGCTATCCATCAATATTCCTTCAATTAGGATTAATAAAAAAACAAAAAACAAAGTGAGCAGTTAAATTTATTACAAAAAAATGCCCATGAAACCAAGTGTGCCATGTGTATACACCTGCCAAAAAAGCCAGCAGCAATTTCAAGCCATGCTTGGGGATGATAATGCTGTACATGCCAAGAAAATTAGAATCTCTAGAGGCCTTGATTCTCTCCAAGCCTGGTTGTTTGCTTGCATATACTTCATTGTATCATCACCAGTGCTAAAGAATATGGAGTTTATTCCCTGTTTATATATAGTAGCTTGCCCTGCCAGTGTTGGTGGGGATGTGATTTTCTTCTTGGTAGTTTCTTAGGTATTGTTTTCTGCTTGATTGTTTGTCTGGTGTTAATCCCTGCTTATCTGGGTGTAGGTTGCTGGGTGTGTAGGCAATCTTCAGCTTGACAGTAGATAAGAGATCCCCTTTCTTCTGAATTCCATTTCCTGCTGGCACTGTTTGCTGAGTGTCTCTTGGTCCAGAATGTAAATAAATCTCTCTCTCTCTCTCTCCCTCCCTCCCTCTCTCCACCCCCCCCCCCACAAACACAACATACATTGTAATATTTGTATTTTAAAGATGTTTAATTAAACATGGAGCTATGTAAATATGAATGTAGTAGGAGGTGAAGGACTAAGGAATTTGGACTACTTTGAACTTGGGCTGTAATTGTTGGGATCTGGGAAGGAAAGTGGGCATCGGGACGTGGGTAGCATATGGTGAACCATTCTTCTGGCTCCTGAATACTTGGGGAAGGAACAGTTGAGGACAGTGCTGAGGCTCACTCTGAAGAGTAAGTGTTGTTAATGGAGTGGCCTTTCAGGGGTTGGTGGTAGACTAGGAGATGAGTGTGAATGCATGGGGGGTTTGGCTTAGAAGAAGACTAGGGGCAGGAGAAGAAAGGGCAGGCAGTAATATTCAGGCCACTCTCTTAGGGTCCTGGAAAGCACTTAAGAACCTTTACCATATTTTGATTGCTCAGATTTGTTTGTTTTTTCCTCCAGTGCTATTACCTTTTCTTACATTCTGTTGTTCTGTTTTTAATCATATTTTGGATGTTTGCAAGGCACCCAGAGTCTTTTGAAGTGGGGCAGCTGCAAAAGATCTAATTAGTAATATGCAATGCTTAATATTCTTTTATACAACCAGATTGTGTTGGATGGATTACTGAGAGTAATTTATCCTGAAGCCTCCCTGGCAAGTCTGCTTTTCAGGTTTTGCATCTCTTTTCATGATCTCTCTCCTGAATAAACTTATCTGAATCCTTCCATGTTTCGCTATGGTGATAACATTTGGAGGTGAATAATTAATGTTGGTTTTTGTCTCTGTTAAACAAAATAATAACCAGGATAATTTGAAAGTATGTGACGTTATTAACATTAACATCCTATTTTTAAACATCTTATTGAAGCAGTTTAACAAAATAAGAAAATTGCCCCTCTAGATTGTATCCAATAAATCAAAGAATGCACTTCTACAACTGAAATTGGGGCATTGTTTTATTTAAAGTGATTGTTAAATTTGGAAGTTTTTGAATATGCCACACAGTTTTCATATATTAAATCTTAATAGGATTTGTAATACATTGTTTTAATGCATTTCCCCTGTGATGAAGTATAACTATGATTTATGGAGAATGAAGTATAGGTTTGATTATTCTGTTTGAGTTTTATGATTGAAAAATTAAATAACTTGAAAAAACTTACAGTACTATATATGAGGAGCATTCACTATGGAGATTTAGTAGGCCTATATGGAAGAAAATCTAGTAGGCCTATATGTAAATAGGGATTTCGTATTAAATAAAGGTTTTCAAAGTAGCATCACATAGATACTGCATAGATTTAAATTTACTTTTCCACTATTCTACTCTAGCTTCTATCCCATGAGTTTTTGATTTATACTCTATAAATCTCAGGCCCGAACAATCAAAGATTAAAATTAAAAAGAAACATCTGAAAGGAATGTACTAGGAATGTGTTTGTCCAAAAAACACTAAAACACATGTCAGTTAAAATCAATTAAAAATCAGTTAAAAATAACATTAATAAACAAAGCCAAATCTATTGTCCATATTCCTTATTCCATTTGCTTTCTAAGGGTGAATCTAGATTTTAAATCTGTAAAGTGCAGTTTTTATTCTATTTCATGTTTTAAAATGGAAAAATACCCGCACACAAACGCATAGAGACATATAAACATGAGTCAGCTTGCTACTTTAATATTAAAGAAAATACATAGATTTAGAAGAATGGATGCACTGATTTACTGTTATGTGTTAATTCAGCCAAAAGGACATTATAATTGAATAATGTATTGTTTAAGAATCCCAATTTAGTGTTAAATATGAACCTGGCAATCCAAGGTTGAATACATAGAAATGTTAGGACATAATAGCTCTGCTCTATTATATCCAAAGCAGTTAGAATTAAGTTCAGTTCCAAATATAGAATACCTAGTAGTGAAAGAATTGTGCTTCTACAATGCAGAAATATTTAAATGTGAAAATTATATAACTTTTAGAATAGAATAGAGCTGGAAGGGACCTTGGAGGTCTTCTGGTCCAGCTCCGTGCTCAAGCAGGAGAACCTATACCATTTCAGATAAGTGATTGTCTAGTCTCTTCTTAAAAACCTCCAGTGATGGAGTCCCCACAATTTCTGAAGGCAAGTTGTTCCATTAGTTAATTGTCCTCACTTGCCACAGTAAGGTAGGTGAACATTGGGCTCTTAACTATTCAAGTGATGTATTATAATGTAAGTCAATTTAATTAAGGCATTATCTATTCCATTTAACATAGATGAGAGATTCAGCTTTCATACTAAATTTTCACCTATGGGACATTCTAGTCAACTTTATTCTTCCATTAAATGGCAAGATATAGTTCAGCCTAGTCACTTACCGAGGGACGTATTTCTAAACAGGTTACACATAACAGAGACCGCAGATTTCCAACCAATTAGACCTCACTAGCTCTCTCCAGGATCTCATTGTCTCCTGCAGAAATGAATGCCAAGTCATGGCTGCAGAAATCAATTTCAGCAAATGAACAGAAGTTAAAAGCAAATTAGTTCTTCTGTTTTACTCAGCACACTGACAATTTTGGTTTAATTCCTGAAAATAGAAAATATGCTGCATCTAGACAGGAGTCACTGGGAAGACATATGCCTAACCTCACACTACATTTTACTCTGACAGATTGATTTTCTAGGCACACAGAACTCAACAAAAACTGTGGTTAAGTTGGCATATTAAAAAACAAATGCATATTCCTGCCCTCCCCCCAATCTAAAAAGATTGCCACAGTCTTGCTATGATTAGCAACTATAAAACTTGCTTATTATATTTCTTACAGGCCATGATTAATATGAAATCAATATTACATTGGAACACAAACAGTTCAGGCTCTATATTCAATGCAATTCGACATCCCAAGGCAATCCTCAGTATGTTGCTTCTTGACCTAGTCCCCAGCACTTCTTTCTAACCCTAGATGTAAACAATATCTATTTATTTATCATGCAAGTACCCCTAATGCAGTGGTGAAATCCAAATTGTTTTACTACGGATTCTGTGGGCATTGCTTGGTGGGGGTGCCAGGGGAAGGATACTGCAAAATCTCTATTCCCAAGGGAAGGATACTGCAAAATAAGAGCCTTGGTAGTACAGTGGTCTAAAGCACCCTGTTATTAAGAACAGCTCCTGAAATTACTGCAGGTTCGAATCTCGCCAAGACTCAAGGTTGACTCAGCCTTCCATCCTTTCTAAGGTAGGTAAATTGAGGACCCAGTTGTGGGGGCAATAATCTGACTTTGTATAAATATACAAAAGAATGAAGGCTATTGCTTAGCGCATTGTAAGTCGCCCTGAGTCTCCGGAGAAGGGCGGCATATAAATCAATTTTTTTTTAAAAAAAATCCCCATTCCCTCCCCACTCCTGAGGGAAGGATATTGCAAAATCTCCATTCCCACTCCACTCTGGGGCCAGCCATAGGTGGTATTTTCCAGTTCTCTGAACTACTCAAAATTACGCTACCGGTTCTCCAGAACCTGCTGGATTTCACCCCTGTCCTAACGAGCCACCATTTTAACTTACCCTCCTTCTCAGCCTTCCTTACCAAATTTGTCATAACATTCTCCCTATAAATTAAATTCATATCCCTTACCATTTAGTCAAATTTCAGACTGAGGTTCTCAACTATTATATGCTGTTATGCATCTCATATCTTTCCAAGTGCAGGACATGATTCTCACAACAATAGACACAGACCAGGCTCTTTAATAATAATGGCAGAATATCCTAGCTAGAGATCAGAGTTTGCCATTTTCCTAGAAGTCTAAAAATTCAAAGGTGCTTTAACAGATCACTCAGCTTCTCCACAAGAAATGGGTAGATGTTATTATCAATTACGTATAACTGCCTACATGGCTTTTGTTTCCTACTAAGAAAACACTATGCATTATTCTATTTTTTAAAATTTATTTATTTGCCAAACACGTATAAGATAACAGATATAAGTATAAACATGATTATGAATACAGGATAAGAAAACGAATAAATGGGGACAGTAGGACAGGGACGGTAGGCACATTGGTGCGCTTATGCATGCCCCTTACAGACCTCTTCACCAGTGTTATTCATCGTTCTGGATTAAGTGACTGAACTACAATTTGACATACTTATTTTGATTGCCTTCTGTTTATATGACTCAACCTTCTTCATCTACATTTGACACTCTTCCTTTCTAAATGTGGTTCTTCCCAAGAATTTTTTAAGGATTCCAAGCAGCCATGGGTTTTTTTATTTTTTGGGTTTTTTTGCCTGAAAAAGGGGGAAGCAGAAGCAAGCTGCAATTTTTAACAGAAGCAGCAGCAGGGATGTAAGCCCAAAGGTCCAGATGGAAGGAAGCAAGTTAAAATCTGACAAATATAAAAGGAAGCTTCTCAAAATTATCTGAAAATTGCCTGCTGGTGGCGTGCTGTCCTTTGGCCATTTCTGCAATCTACATACTCAAATGTCATATTGTACAGTTACAATTCATTCGTATTAATAAAATGTGTTTGTGTCACGGACAGTCTTCCATCAAAAGCAACCATCATCTTATATGTATATAATAAAGGTGATCACTTTTTACATGCCGGTTTTGTCAATAAACAACAATGAGCTTCACATTTTCTTCCCCTCTTCTGCATCTCAAGTTTTAAACAAACTAGAATTCTGCTCAGGCAAAAATGTCTGGTGTGGCTGAGAGGAAAGGAGAAGGTAAGCATATACCTGGGTTTTTTTACACAGTGAAAAGCAATGTTTCCCATTATGTCTGGGCAAGGTCTATAGCCCTATATAAACTAAAAGCTCTAAGTCCGTGATGGCGAACCTATGGCACGCGTGCCACAGGTGGCACTTGGAGCCATATCTGTGGGCACGTGAGCATTGCCCTAGCTCAGCTCCAGCACACATGCACGCGCTGGCCAGCTGACTTTTGGTCCTTCCAGGCCCACCAGAAGTCAGGAAATGGGCTGTTTCTGGCCTCCGGAGGGTCTCCGGGGGCAGGAAGGCTGTTTTTGCCCTCCCCAGGCTCCAAGAAAGCCTTTCGAGCCTGGGGAGAGTGAAAAACAGGCCTTCCGATTCCACTGGAAGTCGGGAAATGGGCCGTTTCCAGCCTCCAGAGGGCTTCCGGGGAGGCAGGAGAGGCCGTTTTTGCCCTCCCTAGGCTCCAAGAAAGCTTCTGGAGCCTGGGGAGGGTGAAAAACAGGACTACTAGGCCCACCGGTAACCTTTCTGCCATTGCGTGCCAAAAGCGTAGGGAACGAGGGGGGGAGGGGGTCACGAGCGCATGCGTGGGGGTGGGGCACAGGGGGCATTGAATTATGGATGTGGGCACGTGCGCGTGCGATCCCCTCACATTCTCCCCGCACACATCGGCAAAAAGGTTAGCCATCACTGCTCTAAGTCAACCATATGTATAAACCACATCTACTTATATAATAATAATTCTTATTAATACCAGTTTTCCATCTAGCTATCCTTGAGATTTGCTATGATATCAACTCACAGAATTCTTAGGAATTCCACTCTGAACACATCTGAATGTCGAACATATCTGGAATGGTTGATTTAATGCAAAAAGCAAACATATCCAACATACCTTCCTCTTCCTATTATTCCCACAGCAACAACCTTGTGAGATGGGCTGAGAGAGTGTGACTAGCCCAAGATCACCTGGCTGGCTTTCATGCCTAAAGGAGGACTAGAATTTATGGTCTCCCATTTTCTTGACTGGTGTCTTAAAATTACAATCTTGAGTTCTATCGTATCAAGTTTCAATAATAGTAACCGTACCATATTTGCTTGTTGCTTTTGTACTAGGGCTTTAAAATCTCTCTGCTTGTTCTCCATCCTCTAACCACTGGTGTACAGGCAACTGAACCTTTTAGCATAGTTCTTAGGTTTGCCTGCTGTATCTGCTGGTAAGCACCCTTCCTTCAAAAAACTTTCTTGCTGTTGTAAGGTTTACTGCCTTCAACCATACTTCTAGTTCAGAGGTACAAAATACCTTGGAAACCAACCAGGTTTCATTCATTGTTGCCTTTACTTTTAACGTACCTTTTAGTAGTTCAAGCAACAGCTTCTTATCACATTTACAGTGGACATTTCCTCTGCACTTTTAGTTAACTGTAGTTCAACGTGTTACAAACATACAAATGAGAGATATATATCGGAATGGACAAAATGGATTGATTATATACAGAAGAAGTATCCGAATAAGAAGATTCATATAGCTTATGAATGAAATAATATTAAGTAGTTTATGTTTGTTTTTTCTGAGTTATAAGGAGTTAAGGACCTAGGGAGAACATGAAATGTAATAATTTGTTAGCACATTTTAGTTCTTGGTTTGTGAATGCTATACCCTGTGCTCGTTCTGGGAAGTCTAGGGAGGGGGGTGGGGGGAGGGAGGGGAAGGGAGGGTGGGAAGGGGAGGGGGGTTGAGGGGGGGTGAAAATGTTTGTACTTTTCATAAAACTTTTCAATAAAAAAAAAAAGTGTTACAAACATTCATGATAGTTATTTTAAAGAAGCCAACTCCAGAAAATAGGTTTTGAAATAATAACAATTACTCTAATGTTAATCATAGTTTAACTTTTCAGCCAGCAGTCTTCAAAGAAAAAAAAAAATCAAAAGTTATAATGCCTAAAAATATAGGAGTAGAAATAGCACAGCCACACCCAACCCATTTAATTGTACTTGATAAATCTTAACGGATGAACACAGCCAAAGAAAATCTTCAACCCATGTAACTATCTTAACAGACTTCCAAGTAGTATCTTTTATCCACTTATTTTGTCTGTATGCTTTGATGATACTGTTCTATTTCCTATATTTCTATTTCCTATATACAATTTCTGCAGGTTCGAATCTTACCAGGCTCAAGGTTGACTCAGCCTTCCATCCTTTCTAAGGTAGGTTAAATGAGGACCCAGTTTGTGGGGGCAATAAGATGACTTTGTATAAATATACAAAAGTATGAAGGCTATTGCTTAACGCATTGTAAGCCGCCCTGAGTCTCCGGAGAAGGGCGGCATATAAATCAAATTAAAAAAAAGAAAAAAAAATTGAACATTAGCAATTGAGAGTTTACTCACCTCACTGTTGTGGCCTCTTAAATTGAAATTGATTCGCTGGGGTGTGTTTCTGTCCTTTCTACAGTGGCTGGAAGTGAAGGTAACGCCCACTACTCCCCTGCCATTTCCTGTGGCCAACCAGCCTTCCTCGTAATATCGCCTCCGGCATACAGGTTTCTCCTTTTCACTTTTTGGAACCCTGCCTTTCCATGAGAGGCAGAGGATGTTGGAATCGCTGAAGAGAACAGGTCCATGTTCCACTGCTGCGTACATGCTTCGTTGTATTTTTCCCTTTTGACATAAGAAAAGTACTATGTCTAGTGCAGCAAATATAAATAAATCTCTTTGCGGTTGTAGTTTCTATCGATAGGACCAAAAGTTTTAAGACAGATCAGAATCGAGGGGGGCTGAAGCAGAAGAGAAGATCAGTTTTTATAAATATCCACCAAATGCATAGTGAAAAATTTCCTTATAAAAGATGATGACGGTTGGCTAAGAAAATGTAACACTTAAAAAAATGAAAATCAGTCAGATTCATGTTGATTTGGAGTCAGTGGAGTGAGGGGTACACTTGTCCTTTGGAGAAACAGCTACTGCAGAAGAGGCGCTCCGGGAAATGGTGAGCCGTCTTTTTGCTCAATTGGATAGAACCACCATGCGGCCTGAGATTTCCAGTATAGCATTACGCAATTCCAGAGACAAAAGTTTGCAGAAGTGAAGGTTTTCAAGTAACTTAAGGCTTTAAAAAGATTTCCTCCAGTCGGACTTGTAAACCCGGAGCGTATTCATTTATCTTTCCCCAAATCCACCCTCTGGCATGTTATTCCCACCAGACCAAAATATCTGCTGCTAAAGCTGAGAACGATTGCATAAAGGGGAGAAAAAAGGCACACAGACTGTGCAAGACCACAAGCCAGAATTCGGTGCAGTTAGCAACGTGCCAGGCCAGATGGAAAAAAAGCCCTTTCTAAACTCAGCTGCTCACTGTTCCACCCAGACCATTTGCAATCCGAAGGAAGTCCCATTTCTTCGGCAGCCGGTGGCATTCTTGCCGATTCCACAGATGACCCAATTTATTACGCTGCCTTGCCTGCTTCCCCACAAATTGTTGCCGCGCACAGGCGTAAAAGCAAAAGTGTCTTTTCATTTAGCAGGTGGTTTTCTTTTAAAACTTTTTAAAACCTTTCTAAAGGTTTTAAAGCAAGAACATTTGCCTGGGTGACTTATGAAGCCTTCTCTAAAACAGCGGGCTGTTGACTTTCCCCTTTTGCTGGAAAATCTGTATCCTCAATGCTAAAAGATGAATCAGAATTAAAAGCAGGTTGAGTATTTTATTTACTGAACAAGCGTGTTGAAAAAAAAAAAAAGAAAGAAAGAAAGGCAAAATGGCCGATTCGGAATAAGTGTCGGGCTAATTTTTTAAAAAAACAAATTTTATTTTGTTGTGCTGTTGCCCACTTTGCTTCCTTGGTTCTTCAACTCCTTCCTTACTGGCTTCTTTAGAGCTCAAATGCATAATTCTAACCAATACATTTGCGGCAGTGGAGTGTATTTTTAAAGTGTTCCAAAAGCTTTGAGTACTATTGATGATCAAATATTT
The DNA here is from genome assembly GCF_059756535.1 of Pantherophis guttatus. Taxonomy (NCBI): domain Eukaryota; kingdom Metazoa; phylum Chordata; class Lepidosauria; order Squamata; family Colubridae; genus Pantherophis; species Pantherophis guttatus. Next base: position 268,685,060 of record NC_142063.1, on the reverse strand, counting down.
ATTTGTATTTGTACCATGTTAACAAGGAATAGAGAAGGAAAAATAGCAAGCTCCATTGTCAAATTTAATACAAGCGTGAACACCGAAGGTCAACCTCGAGAGCGTTCTCATTACCCCTTAGCTTGTTCTTTAATCATTACTGTAAAATTATTTGTCACTCCTTAATTGGCAAACAATTAAGTCACAGTGACTCCAATTCTAATACAGCAAAAGATGTGATAATTTCACATAATTCCTCCTTTGGGAATAATGACAATATCACTCTATTTCCTGCTCAAATTTTATCACTTTCTTACATGTTCTGGTGCCATTTACTCTGTTCAGAGACTGTTTAGCTCTGTTTGCTTTTTGCAGTTTTTTTTCTTCACTCGTTGCAGATCATTTGGGAGGCTGAGCACTAGCAGCAGATGGTACTTCATGGATTTTTGGTCCTCATAGCTGTCAGATTGCTATGCTGGTGCTTGCAATAACTTTCATAAATTGCAAAAATATTGAAGTTTGCAACAATCGATTTGAATGGCTGCAGCAATATGTTTGTGGGTGTGTATAAGGACCCACAGACACATATGTTATTATAATCACACCTTTAGTTTTGGCAATTGGACTATATCTGGTTTCACCATTTAACTATGGTAGTTGTCATGTCTCACTCAGTCAGGATTTTCTGGATGCTTCCAATTCTGTAAAATAAAAAAATAAAATAAAAATTACATGCCTGTCAAAATATCAGGGGAGAATGTCAATCTAGTAAGTCCTTGTTTAGTCATATTCACAGGTATGGTCTAAATTTATGATTTTTGTGAATCTAAATAAAAGTATTTGGATTTATATTGATTTCAAAAAATGGCAAACACATCAACAAAAAAAGAGCATAAATTTGGTTTTTTTGACAAGGAAAGATGGAGTATGAGTGAAATATAACTAGTTTTAAGACAATTTTTAGGCAAAAGACATAAAACATTTGAGAAAGGTCAAAAGTCTATGTTTTTGCCTTTTCTCCCAACCCTTCCAAAATACATTTTGAGGAATTGCTAACACAAAATTGATTGTTAGCTCCCCAAATATTAAAAGCATTTCCATATTATTTGAATTTAAACAAAATATTGGAAAATCGAGTAAGCTATTCTTTAGATACAATATTAGTATTTTCCACTATTCAGTTTTTATTACAACAAATACATTTGCTGAAATGTGCTTGGTATTAGAGGATAATAATATCCTTTTGTATTTAATTCTAAATGCATCAAAAGAAAATAAGATTGGTTAATAAACATGGAATGGGGAAAGAAAATAGGGAAAGAAGAAAGGAAAGGAAGAGTTTATTTTCAAAAGTGAAAAAAAACATTTTATCAATTTTTGTGCTGATCCAAAAAAATGCAAATACACACACACACACACACCAGTAACCTCTGGAATATTCCATGTAAATCCAAAATTCTATAAATAGAGAATTTGTACTTTCTAGCAGCAACTGTTGCATAAGGTATAAAATCTTCCTTGATTGCTTTGAAACAAGAACTTCTATGCTGTTCCAAAACTACGTACTCTTCCCAAAATGCAGTACAAATAATTATACTGTAGAATAGAATAGAATTTTTTATTGGCCAAGTGCGATTGGACACACAAGGAATTTGTCTTGGTGCATATGCTCTCAGTGTACATAGCACGGTGAAGTTAAAGAATTTCTTTTCTACTTGAGGGCAAACTCTCATCTAGATGCTTAGAAGCTTCCTACCTAATTAAGACACCTCAAAGCAAGCACAGATATATAAAAGGGCAAAAATATTAGGCAATGGGCTGTTGGTTTTGTCAGACATCGCTGGTATGATATGGGTCCTATGTGTGAACTGGATATGCTGTGCGAAACCAGGCACAACTGGAAGAGGATCCTGCAGATGAAGACCTGCAGAAGCAAGCAGGATCTGAAAGAGAGGTCCACAGAACAGATAGGAAAGACAGCACAATTCAGAAAAGGCAGACCAGATGTATTAGCAATAGCATTTAGACTTCTATACCGCTTCACAGTGCACTACAGTCCTCTCTAAGCGGTTTACAGACTCAGCATATTGCCTCCAACAATCTGAGTTAGTCAGAACAGCTTGACAGAGTGCTACAATTACAAGAAGTCTGTGGCATTCATGTTTTTCCCTGTTTCTTTTCTTCTCCCTATGCTAAAGGCAAGCCCACAATACAAAAGTACTGAAGCTGTATCAAAGTTGTGATAAGGAACACTACTGTGAATCAGGAAAGTGGAGAGCAAGACAGTTAAGAAACTGTAAAAAGCTTGATATAGAGATTGTCTGTATAGTTCGTTAAGCTAAGGCCACTGTATATATTAGAAATAAACACAAATTGTTTACCTAAAAGTACTCTACCAAATAAACATCACTATAATTTAGAGAACAGTGTACAAGTCTGGAAAACCCCTGTCCCTTATCCCAACACATTCATGTATACCTAGCAGGTTAACTGTGCAAGAAACTGTGAGAGATAGTTCCAATAAAGTGAGAAAGAAACAGCCTGAGGTAAGACTGATCCTCTGCAACAATCACATATGTTCAGTGCTCTCACCGCCCAAAGTGTTGGTCCTTGCACCTACTATAAATATGGTTTTCATTTTACAGCAATAACACTTTCATGGGGAAGGAACAAAATTCAAACTTCTAGATTCAAACCAGTCCTAGTTTTTTGAAGCATCACGAAGAGCTGGCTGCTAATTCCTTGCTCCTGTACCAAAACCAAGTGGCACAGCACCAGAACCAATCAACGAGGTGGAGAACCACCTAGATCACTGATGGGTTACAGCCAGCTCTGACTGTCACACCAATTTCATCTGGAATTGTAACAACAGCGCTGGCAAAAGCAACTTCAATCACCACTTTCTGACCCCTTCCATTCTTTGCCTGACAAGTATGGTTTAAGTCCAGAAAGGCTTATGATCTTCGTAATTCAACACAAATTATAACTTCTGACAACTCCCAACCCAGAAAATAGAGACCAGAACACTTCATCATTGGATTTTCCAGACAGAGGCAGATCCTAAAAGTTTCAGAAGAAATTCATGTGCCCTGCCTTCTACAATAATTCCATTTGTCGTACCCCCACTTTTGCTTCCTTAATAAGTTTTAGCTGGATCCAGAAATATAGTGTTTATCCTTAGATCTGAAATAGGAGTGTGTATCTCATTGTTCAGCCAACTCTTATTTGCCTTAACTCTTTCTGTCACCAGCTGTTATACAGCGGCTCCCAAATTCTTATTTACTGATATTTTATATTTCCCCAGGCAGTTTGCAGGATTGCCAAGTTTATATGCTGCCAAGCTTGCACATCAATAAGTCTGACTCTGTTAAAATAACAATGCTACTTGGAGTTGCACTTTTGAAACACTATAATCAGGTATGCCTTGGTACTGCTTTTGGAAGGATGCCCGCTTCCTTACTAAGAATTTTAGTATACCTCTTTTGGTATTGCATTATAAATGTAAAGCATGATATGCTGTAGATTCATAAAATAATTATTCTAGTACATAAAGTAACAGTAAAGTTACCTAAAATTTTGAAGGCAGCTAATAACATAAAATGGCACATGGTAATGTAACTACTATAAATACAGACATTCTAAGTGGGTTTACAAAGATTTAAGACTTCTTAAAGTCTTAAGGAAGTTGCAGTATAAGGCTTTCTAGGTGACTTGTACTGCAACTCCCTTAAATTTTAGCCATGCGGCCCTTGGCTGAATTATACTAGTATTTCCCAAAAACTAAGGAAAAAATCCACATAGTGAGGCTCCAGTGATATCCAGGAGAAAATGTATGTGATGTTAATGTTAACTACTTTCATGTATTGTGTCCTATTCCATGTTCAGTTACACACAGATGCAAACTAGAAATTACCTTCGAGTTAAACTAGAGTTAAACGTTCACAACAATAATATGCAGGTGCCTTATTATTAATTTCTCAAATGGCAATTCTTTCTTAAGAACATCTGGCCATTTATTCAAGACATTATTGAGTGTTTGCACTTGAGATCTCATTTGTTAATTTGTTATAAATAAAACACCCAGAAATTATTGAGAGCTGAGCCGCAAACAAGTTTAATAAATTGTTATTATAAATTTGCATTCTTAAAGTTCAAGAATACAAATGCCACTACCCTTAAGCAGTATACAATATTGGATGAATATATAGTAGCATTCTAAGTTGCAATTCTAGAGCCACACATTCTATGGGATTTACCTCCCACTCTATGGGATTTACCTCAGAATAGATATGTATAAAATTATGTCGCTAGAAAATAAATGCTGGTTTAATTTAAGAGACTATTTTCCACATTACAGAAGTAGCAGAAGAGGTTACTGCTTATCCTCAATTGAATTTAAGAAAAGAAAAAGAAAAACAGCCAAAGGCAGACTCATAAGAAGCTGAATAAAAAATCCAGTGTTTTTCCATTTTGGAAATAATGGATTTGCTACGATTTCTCCTTTCTCTTCCATCTTCACTCAGTCTTCTCAGCACCCGAGGTTTAGGTAGATGCTGGGGCTCAGCACCCCCAACAGCCCCCCTTCGGGATGCCATTATGCTTTAAGGGAGATTCGGGTTAATGTCAGCATTCCAGAACACCCCCACTCCGAGTAAAGACGCGGAAGCAAGCATTTTCCAAAGTTCTCTTTACTACAGTAGGTAAACTGGCACATCTGGGAAAACCTGAATCTGAAAGGTCCAGATTTTCCCTCAGTAAATTAAAAACCCCCAAACCATCCCCTCACTCCTCAGTCAATCACATGCTCCAATCAACGTCCGTCCCATCTCGACTCAGCACTCCGACCACTCCTTCTCCAGATGCCGGATCGCCCTGACCTTGACTGACAGGAAGAATGCTATTATGTCTACCAACAACCCCACTACTAAATCCCCCCTCCTACTTTCCCATACAGGAGAAGGTGGCAGCATGGAAGCTTCCGGGCTAATATGGTTTTCAAAGCTGACAGGATTACATTACAAATCTGAATTTGAGTTTTAATGCTGGTTTTAATATGGTAGTCTGATTGTATGTTTTATTTATATTTTTATTGTTCTGTGAACTGCCCAGAATCATATACATGGGTAGCTGTACAAATTGAATCAATGAAGAGATAGCGATAGACAGACAGAGAAAAGAAAGACAGAGAGATAAAAAAGTCCATAAGTGTTCAGAGTGATTAAAACACTGTGAGGAATCATCTGTAGTTTTTTGGTTTACTGATATCATTATATTTATTACATCCAACATACATGTTCTTTCACACACTCTTTGCATTTAAATCCAAGGAAAATGATTAGTTCCGAACTAATATCATATGATGAGCAGTAGGTTCTCCTAATCAGTTAGAAAGCAGGTCCAGAAATCAGGATTTAATTTTTCTACACTTCACTTAAGTACTCCACTCTTGGTGTGGAAGCCAGCGTTGCAGCAGTGGCCTGGAAAATTTATTACACCAACTGCATTCATTCCTAGAGGTTCAGAACAATCTATAATGGTACATGTTCCATTGGTATGCCATACATGCCCTATACCAGGGTGTCAAACTCGTGTTGTCACGGCAGCATCATGTGACGTATCAGGACCTTTTCCCCTTTGCTAAATCGGGAGGGGGTGGGGCCAGCACGTGATACATCCGGCCCGTGGGCTGTGAGTTTGACACCCCTGCTCTGTACAGTATAGCATTTGAAAATGTTTAGAAACCTCAGTAGTCCAGTTACAGTTACATTATTGACTGATGTCAGTTCTAGAGCTAATCCTTCTGCTTCAGTGGGTACGGTTCCAGGTGTGCCAGGTTTGGCTTATGGTCACTGTCTCAAACATTCACAGCCCGGGAAAACAGCCACACTTAAATCACTTTCAACCAAAACTGAGGCACAACCAGTTCTTTGGAGTACACAGAGCTGCAGTGAATTTTAATAGCAAAAATTTACTGGCTGCAATATATATTTGCTATTTTTTACATACATACACACAAACTCATCCACACTTACCTACAACCTTCTCAACTAGGGCAGGCACAAGCCAGAGGGATGGAAACCTCCAAGTCTGGATCCAAAAAATACTCAAAGAAAGGGCAGGCTTCTGGGCCCCTTTTATTCCCCCAAAGTCCTTGCTTTGATTATTTACAAGATAAGCAGCTACTTTTGCCTTGTTGATTTTCAAGTCTGGTAGATGTTGATGGGATTTGGGGAGGGGTTTCCCAAATGTTAGGCCCAACTTCTTTTGTCTGATTCAAGTGACATTTTCCTTTGTTTCCTTAAAGACTTGGTTCCTTCTTATCTATCTCCTGAAGGAACCTTTTAGGCAAGATTCCTGGCTTTTTGTCTTCTCCTGCTTATGTGCCTGCTTCATTTTTAGTAATGGCAGCTTCAGCTTTCACTGTACCCATCTATTTATGTTAGTTCAAAGTGGGGAGAGGATGGGATAATTTTGAAATTCTTCAGACCTGTTCATATTTATAAAATGTTTTGATGTAAGTTTTGAAGAAATTTTGTACCATATAATCAGTCATCAAAATTTCTTCATAAATTAGATCAAAGATTTTTTTAAAAAAAATAAGCATGTCTGAATAATTTCAAAGTTATCCCATGCTGTCCTATGTCAAACTGCCTTTCATTATCCTTTCATTATTTTCAAAGGCCTGTTTGTAAGTGGTGGTTGCCTGTTTGGGTCTCCAAGGAATTCGCATGTGTGAGTTGAAACTAGCAATGATCTAAGACCAGACAAGATTGTTGTAAAAAAATAAGGGGGGGGGGAGCAGGGAATGTAAATGCCTTTCATATCTTTGCTATAAAATAAGTGGCAAGAATTTCATTAAGGGTAGGAGAAAGAAACATAAGCTTTAAACTGAATAAAGGGCTTGCCTGCTAGATTTTTCAGTAGCTTATCATTCTTATTGTGGGTTCTTGTGTTTATATTAAAACAACTAGTTCAGCAAAGGAATTTATGCTGTGTTCCTGCTCCAGATCTAGCAGCCATAATGGCAGCAGCAGTTACACTTCTTGCCTGACAAACATGATGTGTTTACCACCTTCTTTGCTCAATGTCATGTGAACATCTCACAAGGACCTGAGGATATTCCCATGTCATGCAGGATTTATAATTGGCTGTTTGATAGAGGAAGTGATAAAACTGACAATCCCTCTCCTGCTGCAGAACAGCTCAAACCTGGACAACAAAGCCCTCAAACCTAGAGGGCTAATTTCGATGATCTCATCAAACAGGGGACAGACAACTGCAAAATGTGTCACCTGCAATAGGTTAGTAAGTGCTTTGCATGAGAATATTTTCTGGACTTGCGGTTGCTAGCTAGGGATGTGGGCTGGAATTATAAAAAAAAAAAAGATTAACTGACTACTTTAAAGAGGAAATATTAAATGAAACAGGACCTCAGAGATTTCGTCTGCATTAATCCAATTCTGCTTGGGGATCAATGGAAGACTCAAAGAACTGCGGCAAAGTACATACGAGAGAGGAAATGCCGCTATTATAATTAATTTCTTCTTCCTCCTGCCCGTTGAGCAGAAGCTCCAAACACTGAATTTATGCAGCTGGGAGTCCCATTTTCCTCCTCATTCCCGCATACATGGAATTTCCCATCTTAATGCTGATTGTGCTGATTTGTTTGGGAGGGGAGGGGAGATGAGATTCTGCTTCCAACTGTATCATAAACCTGGGACACAAGATTCCTGGAAAATGCTGCTATGTTGTGTCAGAAACAGAATTAGTTACCCTAAAAAAAATTCTCGATGACAACTTGCAGAGAGCTTCATTCAATCATCTTTGTCCCCAAACAGTGCTCTGACTTTTTTTTTGCTAACAAGTCTGGTTCCCCGCTATCTGCTCAGTTGCCTTGAACTGCGAGATGGGTGACAAATAAATTTAATAATAATAATAATAATAATAATAATAATAATAATAATAATAATAATAATTCTTTCTTTAACCGGTACAGGGTCCATTGCAGTGGTGGGTTTCAAATTTTTTTACTACCGGTTCTGTGGGTGTGGCTTAGTGGGCATGCCAGGGCTTGCTGGGCGTGGCTTGGTGGGCGTGGCAGGGGAAGGATACTGTAAAATCTCCATTTCCTCCCCAATCCAGGGGAAGGTTACTGCAAAATCCCCATTTCCTCCCGATCAGCTGGGACTTGGGAGGCAGAGAATAGATGGGGGCGGGGCCAGTCAGAATGTATACTACCGATTCTCCAAACTACTCAAAATTTCCGCTACCGGTTCTCCAGAACTGGTCAGAACCCACCTCTGGTCTAGTGTTATAAGTTCCTGAACTCTGTTAACTCTTAGGGATCACTAACCTCTTCCCCTCATTTCTGCACTGTCAAAATCGATACAAAAAGCACCCATTTTTACCAATCTGGATTTCAGAGGAATTTAAATCAAGCTCACGTGACAGAGGGTCTGGAATAGTTGACATCCAGTATGGGAAGTTTGGCTGTGACACCGTGCTATTCATCTTGTCTGGAATCTCAATCCTAAAATTGATGGTTTCTATCTTTCATGGCCCATTTGATGTGTTTTTAATCAAATCTTGGCATAAAATGCTGATCTACAGTAGTATGAGGATCCTGCTATCTATAGTGAACAGTTTAGGCAATTCTTTAACTTTGCCCATATAGTGCTAAGTTAGAAAAAATGAATCTGTGGTCTGTCTTGAACTAGTGGGCTTACTACATTTCCTCAGGACGTGCAACATATCCCAGGGTTTGCTAATTTTAATAATTTTGTCCCCAATTTTGTTCTACTTGCTCAGTCACCTTATCAAGAACAGGCTTCTTTAGATGGAATTTTGACACTGAGCAAACATTTATCCTACTCAAACAGCTTTTACCTCTCTAAACCCATCATCCCTTTGTTCTTCAGACTAACACTTCCGATTTCTGTATTGTTACAATCCATGCCAGAATTTGGAGACAGCATGCTCTGATGTGTATAGTAATTTATCTAGATGGCTTGGCCATCTTCTGCTGGCCAAGCAGAACAATGATGTGTTTAGAAAGGAACTTTTAGCCATGGAAGATGCATTTCAAAGAGACTGAAAGAGTAAGTTTGTCACCTACTAACAAACTCACAGAGTGCCAACCTAAATGAGTAGGTTTAGGTTTAGGTTTAGATTTATTAAATTTGTATACCGCCCTTCTCCCGAAGGACTCAGGGCAGTGAACAGCCAAAATTAAAATACATACAGTATAAAAATTAAAATAAATTAAAACAGAATTAGATCAGTTTGGCTTCCCCAAATTTTAAAACCCTTTACCCATAAAATAGCCCATTAAAATTTTAAGCCAGCCTGGCCTGCTGAAATAAGAAGGTCTTCAACGCTCGGCGGAAAGTACGGAGGTCCAGGATCAGTCGTATTCCTGGGGGTAGCTCATTCCAGAGGGCGGGTGCCCCCACAGAGAAGGCTCTCCCCCTGGGGGTCATCAGTCGACATTGCTTGACCGACAGCACCCTGAGGAGACCCTCTCTGTGGGAGCGGATTGGCCGGTGGGAGGTTATCGGTGGCAGAAGGTGGTCTCGTAAATACCCGGGCCCTAAGACATGGAGTGCTTTAAAGATGAGAACCAATACCTTGAAGCGCACCCGGAAGACCACTGGGAGCCAGTGCAGCTCGCCATGTTGCCCCCATAATTACCTGCACGGCTGTATTCTGGACCAGCTGGAGCTTCCCGGTGCTCCTCAAGGGGAGCCCCATGTAGAGAGCATTGCAGTAGTCCAGGCGAGAGGTGATGAGGGCATGAGTGACCGTGCATAAGGAGTCCCGATCCAGAAAGGGACACAACTGGCATATCAGGAGAACCTGATAAAAAGCCCTCCTGGCCAGCCGTGCATCCAGGAGGACGCCCAAGTTATGAGCCCTCTCCATGGGGGCCAATAACTCGCCCCCAATAGCCAGCGATGGCACCAGCTGGCTATATCGGGACACCGGCAGCCACAGCCACTCGGTCTTGGAAGGGTTGAGTCGGAGCCTGTTCCTCCCCATCTAGACCCGCACGGCCTCCAGGCACCGGAACATCACCGGTCTGGGGTGGAGATATACAGCTGAGTGTCATCAGGGTACAGATGGCACTTCACCCCAAATCCACGGATGATCTCACCCAGCGGCTTCACATAAATGTTGAACAGGAGAGGCGAGAGGACTGACCCTTGCGGCACCCCACAAACAAGGTGCCTTGAGGTCGACCTCTGCTCCCCAGCCAACACGGACTGCAACCGGTCGGAGAGATAGGAGGAGAACCACCGTAAGACGGTGCCTCCCATTCCCAACCCCTCCAGCCGGCACAGCATGATACCATGGTCGATGGTATCAAAAGCCGCTGAGAGATCTAATAGGACCAGAACAGAGGAACATCCCCTGTCCCGAGCCCTCCAGAGATCATCAACCAATGCGACTAATGCCATTTCCGTGCTGTACCCAGGCCCGAAGCCGGACTGGAACAGATCCAGATACAGAGTACAAAGGTTTTTTGTTTTAATTTTAAAAACCAATACCCTATCCCTAGCCTGTGATGGCAAAATAGTATTTCTAAAGTATTCCCTTCATTCTGACCCACCCATCCCCACCCTAACTGATCAAATCCATACTTAACAAAAGCTCATGGTTCAGATCAGTGGTGGGTTTCAAATTTTTTTACTACCGGTTCTGTGGGTGTGGCTTTGTGGGCGTGGCATGGTTTTTTGGCGTGGCTTGGTGGGCGTGGCAGGGGAAGGATACTGTAAAATCTCCATTCCCACCCCACTCCAGGGGAAGGTTACTGCAAAATCTCCATTTCCTCCCGGTCAGATGGGACTTGGGAGGCAGAGAATAGATGGGGGCGGGGCCAGTCAGAATTTTTACTACCAGTTCTCTGAACTACTCAAAATTTCTGCTCCCGGTTTTCCAGAACTGGTCAGAACCTGCTGCAACCCACCTCTGTTGCAGATCAAAATGATCTTCAAGGAAATCCCTTATAAGCACTATTCCCATTTTGTCTAGGAAGAGTGAATATTGCATCACAATACACAACAGCTTTGTATCCCTCTTCCCTTGAGGGAATTCTGGAACAAGAGCTGGCAATGGGACATTTCAGAGTACTTAAACCAACCTGCCTCCAGCGTTGCAACTTATAATGGCCTCCCATTAGAACAGACATCAAGGCCTTTGCTTCTCCCCGCCACATGCATCACTACACTAAACCTCTAATCAGCAAACTGGTCAGGCTGCTACATCTTCTTTCCTCCCCACAAGTATCTTGGGACATGATTTCTTTGAGCTTTATTACTGTAATTATGTGTCAAGCCCCTGGGTACCATATTAGTGATGGTACATCTTTTTCTTAAATGTCTCATTTCATCCCCAGTTGCGGCCTTCCCCGTGCTCTTGAGGCAGCCCATCCATTATTCACCAAGTTTCCAGAATCCCAACCTACCCAATCATCTCATCTCTCAACCGACAGCCTGTTTGGGGAAAATGTTATTTGAACTACTGGATGCTACAAAGTGCACTGCACATCCCAGACTAAACTGAGTGGCAAGAAGTCCATTATAGCACACGAGTGAGAAAAAGATATATGATTTAGACCCTAGGGGTATTATAAATAGAGAGCCCTGACTGTTTCATTCTACAGTGGTAGATCATCTTCATTATCTTCCCCATTATTATGGCTTCTTGTGCCTGCAATAAAAGCAACAGATCTATCCAAGCCTTGTCCTTGACTCTTACAATGTTAGCTCCTGAGCTGAGTTTCTAGAGGGAAATTTATTGCCACGTTCTGAGTGAACCTTCAACATTACATAGACTACGACAGAAATCTGACATATTTATATGCAGCATATTCTCAGCCATGAATAATACTACGCTATTGATTGAAAATGCAGTTTAAAAAAGTATCTGTTGCAGACTGTAGATTTTAAATAATGGCACAGGTAATAAACTACCATTATTTAGGTACTAATCCTGATGACAAGGAAACATCCCTTCTGTTGATTAATCTTCTAATCAATCCCTCTGGCCTGTATGTCATCATTAAAGGTAGTGGTTTCTTTTTCTAATTAATATCCCTGCACCATGAGAGCATCTCCATGCAAATACTGAGAATGCCTTGAGAACTTGTACTAAGCTAAGATGCCCTGGTGATACAGAGAATAGTACCTCTAATATAATTAGTCCTATAAGGCTTTGTGGCAATATCCTGTCATTAAATCTTTAAGAATTAAGAAAATCATCTGACTGTAAAGAGAAAATTGTACTGCTATTCTACATCTCTTACCCTATTATTATGTTTAAGCCAAATGTTCACAAAATAGGGAACCATCTGTATCAATAATACCTAGTATGACACTATGGTCCATCCAGCAAATATAATAATTCAGAATTCTGGAAACCATTGTTCCCAGTGGATACAAAATGCATTCTGCTTGTCCAAAAAAAGACAAGCTTTCCATCATGAAAGTGGTATTTTTCTTTTTTAAAAAAAAACACCTCACTGTCCCTATTACAGTTAGTCCTTGATTTACAACCGGTTGTTTTACAACTGTTTGAATTTATGATGGCAAAAACAAACCCCTTTTCAAATGAATGGGTTTTCTTAATGACTATGGCATTTGCTTAATAACTGCCATGATAAATTATTTCTGGTCACATAGGTGGCTTGACTTATGACCATAGCGACTTAGAACTGAATTTCCCATCCCACTTATGGTAGTAAGTTGAGGAGTAGCTGTAGGGGCAACAAAGGGAGGCCTTGTGTACTTAATATACAAATAGATTATATGGAAGGATTCTTAATGATTCTTTGAATAGGTACTTCACACTTAGAAGATTAAAAGACTTGACCTTATCTGCCCATGATACACAATTAATGCCACTTTGGGGGGTACTAAAAAAGCAGTTATTTCCAATCATAAAAGAAGCACTCAGCAGCAGAGTTTTTGATAGAACACTCTAAACACAAAAAGGGTATGAGAAATATTCCATTCAGAATCTACTGGGAAACATGTTTCTCTGTTATGCATTTTAGAAAACTTAAATGAATCACTCAAGACCAGCAAAGACATTTCAAGCTAACCCAGCAGGAAAACCCTATTTACTTTGAAAATACTTCAAGAACTTTTTTAAAAAAAAAGGAAGGAAAAAAAGAGAAAAGATACCCGATCCCTTATACCTAATTTTCAGAAAAATATACCGTAGAAGCAAAATGGGTGGCAGCAGAAATGGCACAATGGAACTTTTGAATGAATCCAAAAGAAAAAGAACCTTTATATAATCCTCCCTTCACCAAATTCCTCTGGCTAATGTTTTTGAATTGGATAAGCCAGAAAGGGGAGAATGTTTAGGCACTTTCCCTTTGATTAATCTTTTTTTCAAAGGAAGCAACTTTTATGGCTCTATGTTCAGAAAAATAATTATCTTCACTGCCCCCAAACAGCTGGAGTCTATAACTAGCATGCTATCTTCCAGAACATGTTAACTGTCAACATTTACTCTGGATGAATCAGCCTAGGGACCCTGGGCTCCTGAGGTTGGCTTTGACTGGATCTAGTGCAGTTAAAATACATCAAATCCAATTCTTACATTTTAAGTATAACAGAAGGGCTAAGAATTGCTTTTATGAATAGCTACTCTGAATTGCTATGTTTACAAGATTTATAAATGCCTCTCTCCAAAAGCTTAGAAAGGTGATTGTGAATAATTTGTGGTGACAAATGTTACAGCTTGGTTTATTTTATTTGCCCACTGAAATAAACAAATATGAAAAACACCTTCGCAATACTGCTTAGACATATAGAACCCATTTTTGTTCAGAATAAATACAATTTCTTAGATCAAGTTATGAATATGCAAGAGATGCAAACCTCTAATAGATATTTAAAATATAAGAGAAACTATTTATATGTGTGTTAAGGTTATCTAGTAATACCGGTATATCAGGAATTAAATCAGAACAGCTGAGATATGGTACTTTTTCTAAATGACAAGCTTAGTTTCATAAATTACTATCACAGGGGACAAGTGATACAACATGCATCATGTCATCACGACACAAATACTGCAGTTTACGTATCTCCATCAGACTGCAAGTATGTATGAGTGGGATTTGTTTCATGGCATCATTCTGCATGTAATCTCATTTTAATATAATCTTGATTTGCTGTTGATGCCCACGATTACCCCAGATCCAATTCCACATTTTCTTAATAATAAGGTGCAGTAGTCAGTTGATGGAAATATGTTGCATAGATGGCAAATTTGGTGCTGTTATTTTTCAGATGGCAGATGAGAAAAGTTTACAATGGGAGAAATATTACTACCCTGTTTCCCCCAAAATAAGACATCCCCTGATAATAAGTCCAATTGGGCTTTTGAGCGTATGGCAATAAGGCCACACACTTATTTCAGGGTTCAAAGAAATATAAGACAGGGTCTTATTTTGGGGGAAACACGGTATACAAGATAATTTGGTCTTTTAATGGGCTTTGTCTCTCTCTCTCACACACACACACACATACACAAACAAACAGAGCTGATTCTGATAGGATAATCCTAAACATTATTTTGCTAACATGTGATGCTATATGATAATTTGCAGTCTGTTAATTCTCCTGTCTTTGATATTCATCTGCAGACTGATTTCATGAATTGGACAACTCGAATGAAGACCAAACATTGCTTTTTGTTCAATTAAAAATCAGTTCAAAGAGAAAATAAGTAAAGGCAGACTTCACCGTAGTACACTCACAATGGATCATCAGACATCTCACTTCAGACCCCTGGATTCTCCCTATTCTATACCTGTTAAACATCATGACCTATTTTCTTGGGCTATTCTGTCTCAGTGCATTTGTTCCAGGTTACTGATATTATTTATTCTATTCCTCCTGCAACACAAAAGTAACAGATGGAACTTGCATAAACTGAGGTGGGATTCAAATATTGTTTTTCTTCTGTATAAAATATTATGAATTAGACATGATAATGGATAATATCATTGTGTCAAAATGAAATGAAACAAAATGAATCACACTTTTTAACTTTGACCACATAGTGTCTTCAACTGCAGAGACTGACAGCTTTTCAACTGTTCTTCAAAAGATTTCTCCTTCTATTGGAATCATTCAGGCATTACTGTGGTCCAGATGATGTCAGAACTTTTCCCATCCTTGCACCATGAACTTTAAAAGGAGTTCAGCCAACCATGTACCACACGCAACTATCTAAGATTATTTACGATTATCATAGCAACTATTCTAAGTATTTGTCTCCCAGTAATTCAACATTTTATTAAGTGGGGGGGGGGTGACGACCCAAAGTCCTAAATGTTTTTCAAATAAGCACAAATCTACATCTTAGTAAAATGGCCTTAGTGTCATTCTGTTAGATTAGCAAAGAGTTATTAAAGATCCCAACTCATAAACAAAGATATCAGCCAAAATGAATTTGAGAAACTCTTTTAAGTATTGTAGCTTTACAAGTTCAGATTAATCATTGATAGAAGACTACAAAAGCACAGGAGGCAAATGGTCATAATATTCGGGGGGGGGAGGGGGGAGGAGCAAAGTTCCATGATAATTCTGAAATAAAGATCCATTGTTTGCAATGATCATAGAAATGCTATGGTCTCTTCTCTAGCTACTGAAAAGTGGCTTAGCTGTTTTTCCATCTTATCCTCTTCAGAAATTGTGGTAAAATGTATATTAGATTGACTAGCCACTAGACAAAAGGTAAACAGTCTTTTCCTTTTTCTGTTGCATATGAAAACAAGAAAGTTGTTCGGCGATTGAAGAACACAATATGTGGGCGATAAGCCATGCAGTCATCTCTAACAAAATGTCAAGCTAGCAGAGCCCCTTTGCATGAGCAAAAAAGATAAGGAAAAGGAATGCTTCCTGACAATGTGAGTTTGTTAACATAACAAGCTCTTTGTCATTTCTACCAGCAAGCAAGGACAGCAGTATATGTTCCCATGATTCCTGAGTACCACATAAAAAGGAAGGGAATTCTAATATTGGCCAATGAGCTTTTTCAGTCTAAACTTCTGTAATGCTGATGAGCATTCATACAAATGGAAAGGAGCTAGTAAGACCATTGTCCATTCCCCTGCTCATTACAGGAATCCAAAGCTCTTTTGAAGTGGTCCCAAAAGTGTTTTTTGAAGAGGCAGCTGGACATTTCGCTTCTCATCCAAGAAGCTTCTTAAGCACCTTTGGGACAACCATGACCTGGATGACTGAGAATCTTCATAGTCTTTTGAAGCGAGTGATCAGCCAACTCATAAATAAAAGTTTACCACCTTCTTTGATAATTGTTTCTGGAGCAATTTTTTAAAATATCTCTTTATTAATATTTCCATGGAAAAGGAAACCCATCTTGAGAAAAGCATAATCACATTGCTCGAAAAAAAAAGAATGAATATCTTCACAGTGATATTATTTTAATTTGCCCTTTAATGTCAACTGTGAAGGGAGTGCATGGGCAAAAAAAACCCTCTCTTGAATGACTAATAGATTAATTTTTGAAATCCAGGTACCTTTAGAAGGGCTTTCCTGATGATCTCAGTCCCCATCAAGGTTGATATCAAGACAGGTGGTTGCTTAGATCTTCAGAAACTTTTGATACAATCGTAGAGTTGCTTAGAAACAGATAAACTTTTTCAAAACCAGGATTCACATGAACGCTATGATAACAGTCACTTCAGCAGCACGTCAAAAGAAGTCAGGAGAGTCCCCTATTCATTTTTATACAAGGCACAAAACTCCCAGAGACCACATTCTGGGACACGTTTCATTAACATGAGCAGTACAAAGGAGTTGGTGGTTCTGGGGGAGAGCCCATTAACTCTCTATGAAGCTTTTTCTTTTTTTGCTCAGAGTACCCAACTAGCAACTCCGCTTGGCACTATTGCTGCTCATCAAACACTTTGCTAGGATATAATATACATCAGTTGTGGTTTTCTAAGGAGACTGTATCATCCCCCAAGAAAGCACCTTGTTATGGGAAGGTGAAAAAGTGGCTATGTGCATGAGCAGTGGACAATGGTTCTTCCGGCAGGCCTGGGGCCGTTGATCTCGCTATGGTGATCTTGCGAGACCCGGCCACGAATTGGAGTGTATGGGTTTTAATGTTTTCTTTTAAACTTTTGTATGGGATATTGTTCGCATTGTTTTATTCTCTGTTGTTAGCCGCCCAGAGTCCCTCGGGAGTTGGGCGGCATAAAAATGCGACAAATAAATAAATAAATAAATAAATACTTGGATGGTATGCTGAGACCAACCTCTAAACATAAAGGCAGAGCCCATCTGCAGGCCCAAAGGGCTAGATTAGGTTTATTTTATTACTTGTTATTTATTAAGCAAATTTATATAGGTGTCACTACAATACATGACTCTGGGTGGCTCACAATATTATTATTATTACATTTAATATTATTATTCATATATGTATGTAGCCCATGGTTAATAACCATTCATTCCGTGATCTTTTAATTACAAAAGTGCCCAATGAGAAGATCTATTCTCAGTCCTTGAAGCTGTGGCCATCTTAGTATCCCCATGTTCACATAATCACTATTTGGGCACTTGGTAACTGGTTCATGATTACAATGGTCACACTTACAGCATCCTGCAGTCATGTGATTATCATTTGTGACCTTCCCTGCTGACTTCCCACAAGCAAAGTTGATGGGAAGCTGGCAGGAGGTCACAACTGGTGATCAAATGACGTTGTGCTAACGGCTGCACATTTAATAACTGCAACAAGCACTGCCATCCTAAGTTGGTATAGTCATATAATGTTGCACTTTATAACCATGTCACTTAGTGATGGAGTTCCCAGTCCCTATTACCATTGTTAATCAAGGATCACCTGTATCTATTTTTCACTTTCTAATCTATCCTATTAAAAATGGAACACTAATACCAATTTTGGACTATTCACTGCTTGAGGCAACCATAGGCAGCCCTAGTTTACCAAGCCAAGCTATGTGCTTCTGGTGCTTTTCAGATTGGAAAGTGCATCTGAACAAGAGACAAATTGAGAATCTGCACCAATTCAAAGGAGGATACCTAAAAGAACCATACATCAATCCATATGAAAACTGTTTAAATTTAAAGTCTCTGCACCAGGGGTGAAATCTAAAATTTGTTACTACTGGTTCTGTGGGCGTGGCTTGGTGGTGGGGGTAATGTGACTGGGTGGGCATGGCCAACTTTTTTTTTTTTTTTTTTTACTTTTAAAAGCATTTTTTCTACAACCTTAAGAGGTTGCAAAAAAAAAATGCTTTTAGAAGCCTCTGATGATCAGGCAACTCAGATGGGATCACCAGAGGCTTTTAAAGGCATTTTTTTTCTCTACAACCTCTTCGGCCGAAGATGTTGCAGAAAAAAATGCTTTTAGAAGCTTCTGATGATCAGGCAACTCAGCCGAAGAGGTTGTAGAAAAAATGCTTTTAAAAGTAAAAAAACAGCCTCTGATGATCGCACGGCTCAGTTGGGCATGGGGGGGGGTGCAGGGATTTTTGCTACTGGTTCTCTGAATCACCTGCTGCCATCGCTACTGGATGAGGCGATCCGGTCCGAACCGGGAGCATTTCACCCATGCTCTGCACCAAGGGACGTTCTATAAAGCAACCTTTCTAATCCTGATGCCTCCAGATGTTAGATCTGTTTCTGTAATCTCTGTTTATCATAGCCAGGGGCAACGTTATCTGAATCTGAAATCCAACCTCACTCCACCCTTATGGTATCAATGAATCTAGTGACTTAGATTGTTTTCCCAGGCCTTTGGGACAAGATGCTTATGGAGGTCTCTTTTTGTTCTTTTGTTGTCCTAATTTGATCTTGTTTTTATTACTTTGCTCTTCTGGCCTGTATTTTTTTATATGCCTTTACATATACTTTGGGTCTTAGTAGCTAGCTGCCCATAGCTGTATGAGAGACAGGCAGTCTATAAATTAAACAAATAATTAAAAGATATTATATCAGGAAGTCTGAATTAAACACAGTATGTTTAATGACATGGTTTTCTGATCGTACAATTCCGCTGCTGTTCTTTCTTGTCCATCCTCTGCCCTAAATATCACCTAGTCTAATCTTTAAAATTATCTGCCTTAAGCTTTTCTTTTTCTAGGCTTCTCTATCTTGGACATTTTTTATGTCCAAGGTAGAGAGGAATATTCTTACTGTCTAAGGACTTGGTTCATCAACTGTTCATCTCCTGTGATGCTGAAATATAAACTTAATTCGCACTTCATGCTAGGTTATGATTAACATGCTAAACTAAAACCCAGAGTTTATATTTCATAAAGGCTGTGTTAAACTAAAATCAAATAAATCACATTATGCTTTAGCAATTAGCCTAAATTAGATATCTGAACTGTAATAATATACTATCTTATCACCAATAGGTATTTTTAAATATGTAATATATTTGTTTATTTTAAAACAGAGCTTTGTTCTAAACCCAAATCTGTAATAGGTGTAGGTAAATAAACACAGGTAAATAAACATATTGCCAACTTCGGTATAATTGAAAACTTGCCAAGAAAGGCAGCTTTCCAACAATTTTTTGCTAATAGTTAATAGGAATTAATACAGCTTTTGCATTTTATATCTCGTGTTTTACTACAAAAGCTATTATCAGAACTTTTTAAACGTTGAATACAATATTTCAGTGAACACTGTTTACAGTTACTGTCAAGCTAAAGTATTAATCTGTATTAGCCAGCAGCAACCTTTTTCTACTCTGACATTAGGTTGGGGATCCTTCCCTTTTAAGCTTTAAATGCTCTAACCAAAAAAAAAATCCTGAAATTTTAATGTAGATTAAATCCATCTTCCTCTAGTACGTTCAGATGCTCTTTGTTCAATTATAAGCTACTACTCTTAACCATTTCTGGAACTTTTTTGTGTGTATATTATAAATTGTTTATTTTTATCTGCTAAGAAGAGTGAGAAAACTTCAATCAAACCGTTATGAGTACAGATCTACCAATAATAATTCTTTTGGATAAATTAATACAAAATGTACTACAAGCACATGCAACTCATGGAAGAAGAAAAACTGTCTGCCAGTCAGGGCCTTTCTTAAGAAATGGCTTTCAATCTCATATAGTGTTGTGGCCCGTCAGCGGCCTGTGCGGATTGTAGCTGATTCTGACAGCGAGGAGCCTGGTTTGGTGCTGCGCCAGCAGCATGTGCAGCTGGCACTTGAGTCAGACAATGAGGAGGCTGGAGAAGATGTGGTGCCAGAGGCAGGGATTCAGCCAAGGCTTTCAGAACCTCCAGAAGCTCCTTTAAGTGAAGAGGACAAAGAGGAGGAGCCTCTTCTCGATGCATGGGTGCGCAGAGCTGCCAAAAGGCAGGAGTGGCTCCCCAGGAGGAGATCTCCTCGAGAGTAAGGCTTGGGGCTAATTGGCCACTCCCTTAGCCTATTTAAGGAGGAACGCCGACTGAAGCAATTTGTAGGGAACAAGTTCATTCTCCTTCGCGTCTGGATTCTCTGCAAATTGCTTCTGGGCTTTCTGCCAACCTTAGTAAGATTGTGATTACTTTATCTTTGGTTTCTTGTAGGATGTTAAGAAAGTTTATTAGTTTATTAGAAAGTTTATTAAGCCTTTGTTTGGAAAAGACTGACTTATTTTAGTAAATTTAAGTTTCATACAGACTTTGTGTGTGCTGTGTTCTTTGGGGTCCGTAGCTGGGGCAGAACACATAGATGTTCAAGCACTTGCTGTCAGGGTTCCAAGTAACACCCCCAATGAAAGAAAACTCTGAGGCTTGAGTGTCCTCAAAGTTCCATTTTATTAGAGATGTCATATTGGCACATCTGGGAAAATCCGAATCTGACAGCTTCCAGGTTTTTCCCACCCAAAGGAAAGTCCAAGTCCCTGCCCAACACCCACATGTCCATCACATGGTTCAATCGAAGAACCGTCCCAACTGGGGAGGCCTCCCAGTTCCAACCGTCCAGGTGCAGGGCAAGATGTCCTTGACTTTCTGAGAAAGGAATGTTATTATTACTATATATCACCGTGGCTCCATACAATCCCCCCTCCCAGTTTCCCACAGTAGTAAATGAAGTAGGCCTGAAGATCCAATGAAAAAGATGGCTTCCAGGCCTGACACCTGCAAGGAGAGACGTATGTTCCTCCTTGTTTGTTTATATCCCACCTTTATTATTTTTACAAATAACTCAAGGTGGTTAACTTATCCAACATGCCTTCCTCCTCCTATTTTCTCCACAACAACAACAACAACCCTGTGAAGTAAGTTGGGCTGAGAGAAAGCGACTGACCCAAGATCACTCAGTTGACTCTCATGGCTAAGGCCAGACTAGGAATCACAGTTGCCCACTTTCTAGCCAGGTGCCTCAACCACTAGATCAAACTGGCTCTCTTATAGTTATATAAGTTTCTACTTTTTATGCAAAATGCACAACCCCCTTTGCAAGCTATTATTCTAACTGTGACATGGAAAAGTTCAATCTGTTGATGACCTTGATATGCAGCGGAAATTGAAACAGTATTTCATTGTTTTCCATCAAAAAAGAAGTAATTCAGACACTAAAGAAGCTTTGTACAATCAATGATGCTGGTAATTGAATTCCAAAATATCTGAAGGACACCAGTTGAGGAAGGCAGTTTTATCGATTAAAAGTCCATACTACAAACAAAATAACAAATATAGCCCACAAAGAAAACAACAATATTAATAATGTTATTCGTATCTCATCTCACAGCTAAAATGTTGTATACCTTTACCAATTTAAAGAATCTATTACTTTAGAATCGTAAGTGATACTGTAACAAATCATACAAGATTTTGTAAGAACCAATTTATCTATATGTTACAATGTTAATAAAAAATACCTGAAAAACAAAGGGAGAACTTTAAAAGATAACCGGCATCCAAAATCCTGATCTGCATTATATGTTTGGAACAAGTTTCAATCAAATTCACAAGTTCCATCTATATTTGGTTTTAAACTAAACTACTTCATAATCTGATAAAAAAAGTACTTCTAGGGCATGTTAGAATGGATACAGTGATCTACTTCCCACAGAAACAGAATTTTTGAAATAAGAAAAAAGAATACAAGGTATAGTTTCATTTCTATTTGCTTTCTTGCTGCTCATGTGCCCATGTACACACACACACACACACACACACACACACACACACACTACTCAGAATACAGATTTCCCCTTCTTTGCCATTTGATCTTTTGCTTCTGAAAACCTGAGAGGTAGAGATAGATACCCCTTCTTTTCTTAGGCTCCATTACTAGTAGAAACTCACTTTGAATCAGAGCTATATTCTTTAGTAATCCACAAACATTCTCCCTGCAGGAAGAAGGATCAGGTCAGGCAGTTGCACAATCCAGAAAAGACAAAGCAAACATCAAAACATGTCATCTTTTTCTTTCTCCCCCTCTCCCCTCTGCAAGAGGAAAGGTATAATTATCTAAAATCACATATACAGATACTTGCAACTTGCTAAGAATCTTTGGCAATGAGAAGTCTCACAATGAGACACTCACTGGCAGTTTAAAAGAGAATGAGTTTAGCTAAAAATGTAGTGATAAACTGGTGCTGAATGGGTAATTTTTCAGAAAAGATGGGACCTTAATGAAAGGTGCTTCAATTTTATCAAAGACCCCTAAATTTACTTATGACCCTTAGAAACCGTTAGCCCATCTCCCCACACAACACATTATCCAAAGAAGTTACCTATTATTAACTTCTCCAGGCTAGATTGCTAACTCTTGAATAATTGTCATTATTTCCAAGTTTGCAAGACAAGTGTGTAACCATGAGGGCCCAGGTGGACCAAAAACTCCTAGACCGCCTGATCATTAACCTCAGCCTAACTTCTGTTTCTTGCCTCAACTACATAAAATATACAAAGGATTTCTTATGACTGTGGACTCAGCGTTTCCTAAGCGAGCATCCTTCAGAGGTATTAATCCACAACTCCCAGAATTCTCAACAAGGTTGACCAACCCTATATTACCCTGTATCTTCCCTTTTCAACGTTTTGATATACTGAATCACGAAGTGGACAACTACATTAAGGTATGTTGTGTTATATAAATCCAGCTAATGTGACTCCCGTATAGCTCAATGTGTGATGCAAACCTAAGAAA
The DNA here is from genome assembly GCF_059756535.1 of Pantherophis guttatus. NCBI lineage: Eukaryota > Metazoa > Chordata > Lepidosauria > Squamata > Colubridae > Pantherophis > Pantherophis guttatus. The sequence continues at coordinate 268,661,906 of NC_142063.1, read as the reverse complement.
TTGAATTAATTCAGAAAACCATGAATCTATTAAACATAAGTAGGACTATGCCATAATCACGGAGAAGCAGAAGTAATGGCAACAGAATAAAAAAAATGCCTCCAATGGTAAATTCTTCTAACATTCCTAATTGCATCCTAGGTTAATTGGTTGCATGTTGTGGTAACTCGTTGTTGCTTTGGCAACAAACTGCTGCATTTTGCTGTGCTAACTGATCAGCCTATAATGCAGAAAAACAAAATTTACTCTCAAGCTAACTAATATAAGTATGACATATATATTGCTAGAGTTGAGTGTAAAGTGAGAAGTTGTTTTGGTTCTGGTGTGCTACTGTAATATATGAAAAAAGTTTTTCCCAAATCCTTTTAATTTATAAACATTATGCACAGCTTTTAAAAATGAAGTTACAATTTGTCTCCCTATTCTTGTAGAAACTATCTTTAAGGGATCGTCTGGACTTAATAATAATCCCAAAACATCTGGAGCATCACCTGAATACCATCAGTATTGACAAAATCAACATCAGTCAGTTGCAAAAGGCAGCTTTACCTGGAATAGCTTACATCCTGCAACAATATCTTTAATGTCATCAAACAAAATCTCCCTATCCCAAATCTTTGAGGACGACTCGATAGGAGGGTAAAAATGCCAAGCCCAGTCTAATTCTCTGGCTGACTGTGTAATAAACCATAATAATACAATGTATATGCTGCCCAACTCGCAATGATTTTAGGTGGTTTGCAAATTGTTAAAAACATGTAAAAACAAGAAAACAAAACAAAAAGGAACAAAGATGGCAGAAATAACAAATCCAGATGGGAACAAATAAAAAGAAGAAAAGGGGGCTTCAATCACATTCACTAATGCTTGGGCGAAGACCTAGATTTTCTTCCTTCTTTTCCTTCCAAACACTTAGGGGGTGGGCAATTCAAATTGGAGGTGGGGGATCTCATTCCAGAGGACAGGCACTGCCATAGACAAGATGCACTTCTATGGGTACAGTAGATGGCACTGTTTAATTAAAGGAATCCAGAGGGTACCAACTGGGCAAGAACAAAACTGCAGGGCAAGTATTATGCCATGACCTGAGGAGGTCACTCGGTTAATATGATGTAGCAAAACAGTTTTGAGGCCCTATAAAAATGAGTACCATTCTGATGGTATAAGCTCTTAACGTCAGAGTCTTATTTAATGGAACTGTAAACAGTTTTCTATGGTTGGCTGATTTTAATAGATATATTCACAAGTACCATTATTGATACAATTTCGAGGTCCAATGTAATAGTATAAGTTATAGGTACACGTAAGCTTGAGTTCACTCTCTGTCAAACCAACCACATATTAGGATCAAATCCACTTTAAGGTGTTTGCAGGAAAATATTGATGAAGGAATACAGACAGAAGTAATAAATGGGGAAAAAGTTACTGTGAAGCTGAAACACCGAGATAAGTTTTGCAACACTATGTGGTAGAGCACAGCATCAAACAACACCAGATCAAAAGTCTAAACGTAGTCACAAATATATAGTAAATCATGTCTGCCTTCCATGTGTCATCATTACCAACTCATACAATGGACCTATGTCAGTGGTATATTCAATGAACATGTAAATTTACATGGATACAGTGTCCCTACAGATGAGAGAGAATATGAGTTAATTTCTCCTTGTGTAGAGAAGTTCTGTGGGAGATAGGACATGCAAAGTTCTTCAAATATGTAAGTGGCAAGCTCTTGGAAGTTTTTTAAGAGAAACTGAAATCAGTTACAGCAGGGCTGTCAAATTTGCGGCCCGTGGATCAGATGCATCACGTGCTGACCACACCCACACCCAGTTTAGCAAAGGGGAAAAAAGTTGCGATACATCATGTGATGATGCCATGACGACCTGAGTTTGACACCTCTGAGTTACAGGATGACTGGCAATGAATAAGCAGTGCAAGGTGAAAAAAGTATATAATGCAAAGGAAGAGGCTATTATTTGTAATAGTAAACAAAATAGTAGTCATTTCTTATTCCTACATTTTTGGCAGTGGGGATTTTTTTAAAAGCTGTTGTCCTTCATGTTGACTAGATTTCAGCTCTGTTACAAAAAGTCCAAACATCTATATTTTATAGCAGTGAGATACTTATAAAATCAAATTTTCTAAGCATCGTATAGAGAGAGGTAAAATGGTATAAATGTCAAATATAAAACCAACGCATTAAAAATATAGAAGTGAAAAACAAGCCTAATATAATCACCAAGCAGCCTAATAAAATACCAAGTTTCTAACATATATTAAGAATTTAATACTATTAATATCATGGATCAAGATAATAAGATTAAAAGAGTTTAATAAAAATTTAAAGAGTTTAAAAGCATGGAGAACAAACAAGTAGGCAATGTTATTGCCAGATCAATTTCTCTGAGAAGTGTTCATAAGCTCTGGAGTAAACCTATTGGAAAGGTGACTTTGAAAATTATCTTAAGGCACAGAGAATAAGAGAGGCACAGAGAAAAGTGACCAATCAGACCTGTTTTCCCACCCTCTCTTTTCTGAGTGCTAACTTTTAAAAAAGTATGAATTTACATTCATTTATTCTTTTATGAGGATCATTGTAGTATTTATCCTGTTAGATAAAATAAATAGGTTAAAAGATGAGATTCGTAATTGCCGGTCATTTGGCTGACACTTTTGGCTTTTATGATTGCATGGCTTATAACATATCTGCTAGTTTTCCAAGTGCAACATGACAGACTCCAGGGAAATTCTACCTCACACAAATTCTACATCAAGCAACAGGGGTTCAAGAGAGCATAGAGACACACTCTTAATTGCATACAATGCAAGCCAAGGGAGAAACAAGTTAGCTAAGCAGGTGTATTATCTCAAACTAAGTGTTGCCAGGACTACAAGATAAGACTCAGTGGAGAAAACCATGCTTACTACAGTCGGTCTAAAGATTCCAATTTCCCATTACTGTACTGCCTACGGCGATATTAACCCTTGAGAATTTGAAACAGTCAACTAATTGTATGTCGTCCTCAAGATACTGTTGTCTTCTACAACACTATGCTGAACTTGAACTGATGATTCCCCCAAGGGTCAGTCGTGTGAGTTGTTATGGTGCCTTGGTGGAGAGGGTACGTTGCATTTTCTGCTGTTGTTTTTACTGGTTGCTATGCGTTACCTAAGATCATTCTGAGAGATAGGCAGCCATAGAAATTCTGTTTTTCATAAATAAATGCTTTCTACTTCATGCTACAATGTGGCTCATTTGATTTTGGTGTGTTCTATGAAGCAAGTTTTCATGTATGATCATTAAAGCTTTAATTTTATCTTCAGCTTTATCTTTTATATAACACAACGCACACACCCAATGCACATTGCTGCAGTTACTGCTGTTTACAAAGGATTTAATATTTAAATTATACTTCAATATATTTGTACTCTTTTTATCACAGGCTATTTTCTTCCAAGAAGAAGAGATATGTAAACAGCCAATTAAAATGAAAGCATAAATTTCTTTACACTGTTTTTATTCCATTCTAGGCTACATATATCATTGGAACAGCAGTGTTTTGAAACCAATCAAAACTATGTTTTGGAACTTCTTGAGCTGACATCAGACCACAGATTGTTGCATTTCAGGCTGGCAATCACTTTGTTGGGACTTTGGAAGCTATTGCAGAGGATTTCAAACGAGAAAAGGATTGTGCAAACATGTTAAAAATACAACTGAAAAGATAATTTAATGTGTTCAAATACCATTCCAATTGGAGGAAGGAAATTGCTGTATAAAAAGTAGGCTATACCAATTCTGATCTGATTTTCAAATCATTAGCTATTTTCTGACCAGGAAAAGAGGAGAATCTTTATTATCCATACTTACAGGAGAGCAATCCACTTGAAAAACTGTTCTACCACAGATTTGACAAGGGATATTTAATTATTATACAATAAACTTGCTTCATCTTCTAAATGCCACAAGACACTAGGTTGCTTTTGTTACAGAAATACACTCTAATGTGGCTACTAAAAGTGTTATATTCAGATCCAAAATGAGTAGGGAGTCTATTCACATTCAAGTCAAAACTTTGTGCTCTCAGCTGGGAATACAGAGGTCAGATGAACAGGGAAAAATAACAAGGAAGGTTACAGGCCAGATCCTTTTCTCGTTTGAAATCCTCTGCACATTCTGCTAATCAACAGAATAGAACTAGAAACATCTCTGCATCAGAGAGAGATTTATAGAGAGAGCTTTATGTAATGGCAAGCCCTTTCCAAAAGTGTTGCAAGGAGTTGTCTTGGCAGCTACCAGAGTCAAAATTGACTTATAGGGACACTCTATGTTTTTATACTGCTATAACAATAAAAATACAACAATAAAGCAAGAGCAATAAAATTGCTATATATATGATAGATGATAGATAGATGATAGATAGATGATGATAGATAGATAGATAGATAGATAGATAGATAGATAGATAGATAGACAGACAGACAGACAGACAGACAGACAGACAGACAGACAGACAGACAGACAGACAGATAGATGCAGGCAGGCATGTTTCGAAAGCCTCACTTGAAAACAGCATGGTAGCTTGGAGAAGACACAACGAAATCTGCATATCTTATAATTTTTATTCTTCTATTGTCTCTTAATATCTGCTACCTGAGACAACTATCTTGCATTCTCCAATGGTAAGCTAATATACAATGTTTGCAAGTTTGCGGCAAAGCCAAATATAAAAATAGAAAGCAAGTTAATTTCTTAAGAATTTTAAGAAAAACAGTGATGGTGGTGTTTGCCTCTTTCAATACATTAATAACCTGTGGGTGAAATCAGAAGAGAAAATTGTAAGATGTGGATTAATTGCACATATATTTATTATACTTTTAAGTGTGTAATTAATTGAAAACTATTACTACATCCAATGCATTTAAGTTATAATGGAATTATAAATGATTGCATTTATTAATGATTGGTTGATGTGAACTACATGTAAAAATATAGATTAACATTATATTAGGGATGCATTATTCACTTTACCCCACATAATTTTGGGGTCCCAACATTTTTTTAGAATTTCACCATTCATGTTTTCCGAAATTGAATGTTGCTTTCAAAGAAAACCAAACATGTTTTAGAGTCACTCAGTTCTAGGTTGCAGAGACCAGTAACCAGAATCAGTATAATCTACCTTAATAGAAAACTAAATAAATTAAAGCAATAAGTGTGCCCTGTCTCCAACGCTGATTCCTGATAAAAATGTAATCCTTGACATGGTGAAAGGCCCTAAACTACTGAAATTTTTCCAGTCTCACTTCTACGTATTCTATATTTTAGTTTTAAAAATTAACCAACATACAAAACTAGTGTAAGGACATTATCAGTTATCATTATTTATTCTTCATGTCTTTAACTTTATGAAGTTAAATTGGGCTGTAATGCCAATTGTTTTCTCAATTGTTCAATTCAAAATTGTTCCATATGAAATGAAAAATACCCATTATTAGAGGTAGTCCCCAACTTATGACAATTGCGACTAGAACTTCTGTTGCTATGCAATGCAGTCATTAAGTACAATCACACCTCATTTTATTTTATTTTTTTTTGTCGTGGTGAATCACTATAGTTTTTAAGCAAATTACAGAGTTTTTAAGCAAATTTCAGTTCCCCATTGGCTTCGAATATTCGTTTAACAATGATGGTAAGTCAAGGACACAATAAGTTATATTGACATCATCAATAAAAGTGAGCTTTCAAATCTCATCCCAAATATTTACAAAACAAATCAGAAATAAGATTTTATTTTTTTCCCAAATGGTTGGCGACCTGCCCAGTTAGGCAGCTTTACCAACAGATTATGAGCCTACCCGCATAAAAATCACTTTAATTGGCTTTTATATTGCATTATATGGAAGCAGCATATTCAGCACCAATGGGTAATGCAAAGATTTGGGAGAGGGAGGTTGGAGAAAATCCACTAATTCAAGATGGATTATCTACGCAAAGTGCCTATGGCTTCACAGATGAAAGTGCTGCCTCAGAGGTAATTTAATGTGGATTCTGTATAACATTGCTTTTTGCACCTCTGTGGGAAGTTCAAATGCTGGTGAATAAATAAATAAATAAAACAAACACAGCTATCGGCGCAGAACACAATTGGTGGAATAAATTGCAGGAACCCGGCTGCTGAAAAAAGTCCTTCTAGCTGCATCCTGCCTTACACCCACTTGACAGCTAACATGCTAGGAGCAAAAGCACTCAAGAGCCAAAGCCAGGGATGAAAATAAGAGAAGTGCATCTGTCTTCATCAGCAGCCTTTCCTGACTTCCCTGTGTGAGGACCATCAGGGGGAGCCTGAGAAAAAAGTGCTACTTGTCCCGGGAACTTGACGTAGAATCAAGCATTTGAACTTTTTTAGATTTAAAAAAATGAAAATGTCACCTTGGATTTCCTTTTACAAGAAAGAAACCTCAGGAAAGGTCACGTGTCCATAACTAGCCCAGAAGATACTTAATGGTGAAAGTATGTAGTGATTAGCAACATAAGATTGGCTCTTTCATATTTGCATACAAAGCTGAATATAAAGGGAAGAGTTTGTGTTTTAGCATTTGCCTTCTTCGTGATCCTCTGGGGAATACCCATCCCTGGGAGAAGTCCCATCTTTGAATCTTAAACAGGATATCCCTATAAGATTTGTTACGCTTTTCTTTTGTGTATTACATGAAATGAAACTTGTAAATTAAAGTGTGTGGATTAGCATACTATGCAAAACTTAGCCAACTGTGGTTGATTCAATAAACCACGGCTGAATAAACTAAAGCTGACCATAATGTATGAGTCTACTTTTTAAATGGCATTAATCTCAAACCTGTTTATTTAATCATGATTATGAAAACAATATTGATCAAGCTCAAATTAATTCAGCAACTTTATTCATGCATTACAATTAATGGAAGAGAACCTAGAAAATTAATGAATGGAATTGATTATACATATCTTTACCTATACATCTATCTACATCTGTCTGTCTGTCTATCTATCTTCTATCTAAAATCCACTACTACCGTCTTAACTTTTTTATTTTTATTCCTGCATTTCTGGTACAGTTTTCAATCCTATTCTCTCTCCTGAGCAATTCATTTTTATGGAAATGGTAGGGCATTAAAACTTCAATTGAACAAGTAACAAACAAATATACATCTTGACAGTATGGGAAAATGCAAATAGGACAGTTCAATATTAACATCAACTTTCCCTAATCTAGTACTGTATCTACCAAATGGTTTGGATCAAAATTCCACTGTAACTATCCAGTAAGTTCAATGTTTTATTTCAGCTAGAGATTATGGGAGCTGTAGTCCAACATATCTGAAGAATGCAGATTGAGGGAAAAAAACCTAACCTACACCAATAACAAAAAGTGATCATCATCATCATCTTCATCATCATCATGCCACAAAGTTAGCTTCAGATAAATAAGGGCTTCCTACAGTTTCACCTTCCCACTGTGAGAAGAACCTCATAGGATTGAACCTCCCAGTCCATGGGACAGAGATCTCAGAAGAATTAAGGTGGTAGGTGGAAAAAGCAGGTGTAAGAAATAATTTTTCCATTGTCTTTCTTTGGATTCCATGTTACAGTATATTACTACCAGTATGATAATCTTTACACAACATATTTATACGACATATTCTTTATGTGCTTGAATCTCCAATATAACTCAGAAATCCTAACAATTATTCTATATTAGATCCCAATACTAATTGTCTTCAGAGTGTGAAAAAGTGACTTATTTAAAGCTACTGAGTGACTCCACGGTTGAAGTGAGATATTAACTGAGCGTGACCTCATCCTCGGCTCGTTCTCAGTCATTATGCTGTTATCATCTCTCATCTTAGGGTTAAACCAAACTATTCATCTTTTTTTTTTTTTTTGATTAAAATATTAGAAAATGCTAGATAGAAAATGCTAAGAAAAATCGCAGGGACACTATTGAGATAGTAATGTCATGCTCACAGGACAAATATGCACTTTTGTACATGCCAATTTATTGCATTGAGTAATTATGCATCATAATTATGAAATGGCTTATAAATCTAAAAAAAATGAGGCATCTAATAATTGTACAAATTATAGAGATGCCTTTTGATCTAATAGTGCTTCTGAACCTTATCCCTTAGCCCTCTAAATTTACATATACAGTGATGGGTTCTGAGCAGCTTATAACTAATTGGAGAAAGATTTTTGGATCACAGTGGGTAGCACGATGGAGATGTTGACTAAGTACATTTCACATTGTGGAAAAGGGAAAGTGTTAAAATATTTAAGAAAGGGTTAAAATATAAAACACCATTAATATAAGGAAAGTATATACATCACAGACTATAATTTACCTTAGGAATTCATTACTATAAGATATGGCGATGGCCATTAACTCGCCTGCATTTAAGAAGGGAATATCTAGATTCATGAAGGACAGGTCTAACAAGATCTAAAAATTTTGAGATTCATGTTACCTCCCAGTTGAGGGAAGCTTCAGAGAACCAGAGGCTGAAGAGACTAATGTATCTTCTCCTACTTATGGGCATCATGAGAAAAAAAATGCTGACTGGCCATACCTGAACATGAGGCAGATTTAAGAACTATTAAAAATAAAAAGGTGCTCTTGGCCAAATTTCAATTGTAATGTTTGGGATTAAGAATTTATCTCACAAACGTATTGCCTTTTTCTTAGCTTCCCAGCATGTGGCCTTGTTCTTCAGATCACCCAGATCATTAAAAGAAACATTGCCCTCTAATCATGAAAAAAATGCATTAAATTTCAAGAAAGTTCACCTTGACTAAATATGGCTTAGCATTTGGAAAGATTACATCATCATTAGAGCCATTTCTGCTTTCAGTCCTGTATCAAAGAAATAAGGTCACTTTTTTAAAAAAAATGACTAAGAACATATATTTTTAAGGAAGATCAGGTATATAGAAAGTCAGATAAACCACTATCATCAAAAGTTAGTTTTCACAACAGCCACGCTAACAATATTTTAACCATATGGACTTCTTTAAAAATTCAACATCAAGATACCAGAATGCCAAGAAACCATAGATCACCAATTAAGCTTCTGGACTAGCATTCAAGTCCTCAGCGAAGGAGCTTTTTATTCAAATTAATCCGAGATGGAAAGCAAAGTTTTTCACAAATAAAAGAAAAATGCTGTAATCTTCTTCAGTGTTGCAAGTATTTTATTTATTTTACATTATTCTACAATGGGACAGACATTTATGTACATTTAAATGTGATGGGGGTAAGAATATATAAAGCTCTTGTAATCTAAAACCTTAATGAGTCAGTCTTTGAAAGGGTATCCTAATGGATCTGGCCAGCATTGAATCTGAATTATACAAGCACTTAAGAAAACTTATACGGGTCAAGAAAGGATATTTCTGGAACAAATAAGATTCAGTATGATAAAATAAGTTTCCTAACCCAACAAAATCATACTGCTTAAATTCCATAGAACTTGAAAGTTGCCCATCTCTTGTGATATTGAGATTGGTGCTAAAGAGATAATATCAAACTTTGATCTAGATTTTTCACCCCATAAACTCATGGCTTGAATCGTGTTTCTGATACAGTGTACTTAATACAGTGGCTTTCCTCTAAAAAGTACAACTATTCTCCCTGAGTGACCTTTTCTTTCCTATTGGCTGCAAAACAGACCCAATGCAAATACACCAGGCAACAAAAGTCAGAGAGAAGGGAGAGGAAATAGCCTGCACAAGATCACATCTTCTTCCCATTTGAAATGAAAGGTTAGAGCCACAAACTGAGGGCTACATTTTTGTGGCCTCTGAGGAAAGCTTCTTCTTGGGCATTTATTTCCTCCTCTTCTCTGGAATATCTGGGTCCAAGCTTTCAAACTCATGTATGAAAACAAAAGTTTAGTATGCTCTGTAAGCAATGACAACACAAAAGGGCCTAAATCTATCTATCTATCTATCTGTCTGTGTGTGTGTGTGTGTGTGTGTGTGTGACTTATGACCACTTTTCACACTTACAACCATTGCAGCATCATGTGATCACTGTTCAGATGTTTGGCAACTGGTTCATATTTGTGATGAAACCAGGGTCATATGATCAACTTTTGTGACCCTCTGACAAGCAAAGTCAACGGGGAAGCCAGATTCATTTAACCATTGGGTTACCAACTTAACAACGGCAGTGAATTCACTTAGCAACTGTGGCAAGGAAAGTTGTAAAATGGGGGCAAAACTCACTTAACAAATGTTTCACTTAGCAGTATAAAATTGGGGCTCAATTGCGGTCGTTAGTTGAGGACCACCTGTATAAACAAAACACCTAAATCTAAATACGACTTGCTTTGGGGTAAATCTGATACAGGAGATACAAAAGATGAAGGTGTGTTTATTTTCTTTCTTCCCCCCCACATCACCTAAAGCTCTTAACTTCCATACATTCAGCGGCAGCTGCCAGATAGCACTTAGCAATATTTAGCAATGTCCATAGTACTGAAGCTGAAATCCCAAAGTAGGTTTTAAGACTCAAATCTTCCTGAGGTGGAGACAAGGTGTTTCAAGAAGAGAGGATTCTGCTGCAAACCTGTTCTTCCCACCCACCCACCCACCCTTCATTTCCTTTCCCCTTCCCCGTTCAAAAGAGGAGGCTCCACTCCAGATGCTGCTTTTTCTTCAACATATCCTCCTGACGGAATAGACCGCGGTGGGTAGACAACACACATATACACATACACAATACACACACACACACACAGGGCGGGGAGGGGAAGAAAAGAGAACGAGACCAGGCAGCCCATCAGAATAAAAGAACACAAATCCTAAACTACCACACTCCCTGCGCGCCACCTGTGCGCTCCCCCCCCCCACCTCCCGCCCATCCTTCCTGCCACCCCCACTCCCGGACCTCAGGCACTTCCACCCACTCCTCCGGCCAGCCTGCGTTTGCGGACTCCACGCTACCACCACCACCACCCCGACTCTTTTGCCCCACATCGCTTCCCTAATCCTCACAGCACCCACCACCAGGGTCCGTGGGGGTAAAGCCCGCTAAAAAGCAAGAAAGCCAAAAAAAAACAAAACAAAAAAAACCCCACCAGCCGCTACATCCTTCGCAAACAGCCGGGAGCATCTGACATAAAGGCGAGGGGAAGGGGAGGAGACGGGAGTCGTCGGCTCCCCTCCCGAGAGCCTCCCGCCCAGACGCGCGGATCCTGCATCTTCCGAAAAGGGACGATGAGATGGATGGAAGGAGGGAAGGAGGGAGGGGAAAGAGGGAGAGGGGAAGAAAGGAAGGAGCGCGACAGAACCCAGTTCCTTACACAGCAACGCCGAAGAGGAGTGGGCAGCTGCAATCAAGGTTGGGGAGGAGGGGGGGGTGGGGGAAATGAATGCCTTACCCCTCTCTCCGGCAGACCAGACAGGCAGAGCCAGCTAGTAGCTGCTGAAACTCGTCCGGTGAGGCTTCCGCCCTCCCTGCGTGCCTGTCGCTCCTCCCGACAAGCCCAGCGTCCAGCGTCTGTCTGTGTCTCAGTCTCAGGTCGTGCAGCCGCTGCCGCTGTTGCTGCTGCTGCTGGGCCTGACACCCCTTTCACGTGATGCAACCACATGACCCAACATGTTATTTATATATATATATATATATATATTTCCCTTTTTCCCCCTCCCACAACTCCGGCTCTGTCCCCTCCCCGTCTCTTCTGCAGCGGGTGAAGAAAGGAGCTACCAAGCCGTAGCCGGACGCCCGGGGCCCTTCCCGGGCCAGCCAGCGGCGCAGATCAGAAACACGATCCACAGACTGTGGATCTGCACGCCCGTATAGAGTTGCTGTTTTCCTCCTTCGGCCCTCGCCAAGAAACGCTTCCTGGGGTTATTGCGGGAGTAGGAGGGATAGTGGTGGTGGTGGTGGGGTGACGGACTACAAAGCGGCCGTATGCCCGGCTCATCGGGTTCGGCCTCCCAGGCCTGTGCCTGACACGACAAAGATCCCATTTCCGAATCCCGATTTCGTTTTACGAGGGAAGGACGCCGTTTCGTTGCTTTATAAACGAATCGGTGTATTGAAGGGCAGCCCTTTAGTTTTAAACGATGCGATTCGGCCTTATTTATTCTGTTCTCCCAGATAATGCGTTCTGCGCTACTGTTTTTGGTGGCAGTTTTTTTTTTTTCCCCAGGAGCGCAAAAAGTAAATTTAATACAGCCCCCGAACCATTCGTGTCCACCAGAATTCATCATGGGTGGTGGGAAACAAAAGCTGAATTGTACAGTAGGTCTGTAGTAGTGTATGCAACTCTTCTACTCCATTCCTCTCCGGTTTTCTGTAGGTGAACTCTATATTTTGGGACATGTTTTTCATATATTTGAGTTTCTCATGATTTATCAGGAAAATGACCCAATGTATTATGAGGGCAGTGTGGGAGGCTGCCTTATACTGAGTCAGACTTACTTGCTTTTGGTCAGTCAATCAGTCGCACTCCAATCAAAGAACTAGTCCATTGTGAGTGCATCCTAGAGGAAAGATGGGGTATATGTGTTTTTTAAATTGTTTGCTCAATTTATCCAGTTTATACAGCCACCCACTTGTCAGGCAACTCTTGGTAGCTAACAAGGATTAAAAACATCAAATGCAAAGAAAACTGATCAACTGATAAAGCACAATGAATTAAAACCTACTATATTGTGAGCCAGACACACAACTCATATAATTTACAACTGGGCCAGCATCCAGATCTTTGGGGCCATATTGCTACCAGCGGGATCAGGACTAACTCTTCCCATTCCTAACCTGAGCCAATCCAGAAGGCCAGGATCAATCCAGAAGAATATCGATATCGAAATCACAGAGAGATCAAGAAGCCATCCCAGACCATACAGACAGAAGTCACCCACAAGTACAATCGATGCCACCTCAGTACTATGCCCAGGACTGAAACCCAACTAAAAGGGATCCTGTTAATCTCTTTCCTTCAGAGCCTTCTTTAACTGCCCGTTGACCATCTTCTCTATAATCTTCTTTAAAAAGATTGGAGATTGTTTGGAAATTATCCAATGCTGTTGAGTACACAGTGCTTCCGAAGAGGCATATGGATCTAGCTACATCAGTATCAGACTTATCCTCCAGACTTAAAGGCTCAGACTTTTTCCAGATAGCCTCAGACAGTGCTTCAACTCACCTCAAAAGGACATGAAACTGAAGTTCAGCTCAAACTGAATTCAAATGACCCCTATCTATCAGTTGCTGAAAATAATTGTCACAGCAGCCTGCAGATGTTCCTCTGATCATTCTGTAACAGGAACAGGTCACTTTGAACAGGGCTGCAGGCCAGCACTCTGCAGATTTACTCTGCTGCTCTTAATGCTGCAATTTGATCCTTAACATAGACTTAAGTATTTTTCTACTCTTGTTTCCAGCAATACTCCAGGCATCTTTTCTGGTGCTTTATTTCCAAGAATTCTAAAAATCAGGCAATCCCCTAAAATCAATCAACAGGAAGGGGCCACACAAGCTCAGTCTGATGGAAGGCCAATGTCATCCTCTCATTCCAAGTCAGAGGTTTTTCTGTGGACCGGAGGGGTGTGTGGTTTTGAGTGCTGCCTGCATCCCATAGATGGGGCTTTGCTTGTTTGCGCGGCCTGGTTTCTGGCATGCTGCGGCCCGATGCCAGTCCATGGTTGGGGACCCCTGTTCTAAGTGACAACTAAAACCTTGGTCAAATAGGGTAAGAGAGTTTCAGGGAACTCCCCAAGTTTCCTATGAGTCTTTGAGGCACTTTGGATGGTCCCAATCAGTTAATGATCTGACCATGACAAAGGACAGCCATTAACATTCCCCAAATTCAGTCCATATCATATTGCTCCAAGATAAAACACACCTAATGTGTGACTCCCAAAGTATTGGGTTTTTGATGGCTAGGATAAGATCCACAAGGCCATGAAATCCTGAGCCTCTTCAGACTATCTGGGAATCAAAGGTTAAAATACTCCAGTACCATAAGCCTGGGAAACTACCTATAACCTTGCCATAAAAGTGAATAGGGAGGTATGTACAACAGCAGCAATTCCATCTGTTCCTTAGAACTTAACCTCACAAAATGAGTCTCATATATAGTAATATAGTAAGATGGATGAATGGATGGAGGAAGGGAGGGAGGGAGAGAGAGAGTACTCTTACTTTTTATTTAGGAATAAATGTATAATTCCTCTGGATGTCTTTTTTTTAAGCAATCATTTCTCAGAAGGAAACATTTTTTAAAAAATGTCTTTCTCTGATAAAATTGTTCATTGGTTCTTAAACTCACTGAAAAGGAAAAAAATTCCCCTTACAAACAGGCAAAGGAGGATTATGTGTTTTTCTTTGTACCTTTGGTTCCAGAATGCATAGAAACTTGTTCTTTTTTGTAATGAAAACTGGGAATTGTGGGAGTTTATCCAGATGAGCTATGAATAAATCCCCCCCCAAAAAAATATTTCAATTTCTCATTATCAGGAGTGTTTGTGAAAGAATTACCATAGCTATATCTGTCCAGTGTTCACTTGGGAAGATAAGTAAGATGGAGCCATTTTGGGACCAGTTGAAGAAATGGACTAATTTTGGATCCACTCGATGCCAACCTGATTTTACCTCTAGAATTCTTCAGTAAAAAATGAAATGAAGAAATTGCTACAAATAGCAGTGCCCTTCAATTCTTATTCCTCTCTTTCTCAAGGCAGGGAATTGTATTCTTAAAACATCATATTTGAAACCAAAAATTTATCTTAATTATTAATTTGAAAGAAGAACAGATGTTTCCCCACCTTTCGGGTTTTTTTCTCAAAAAAAAAACAAAATCTGAAAGGCATATATGTGTGTGTGTGTGTGTGTGTGTGTGTGTGTGTATAAAGTGACTATGTAAATATGCATGTTGTTATGCTCTTATGAATCTTCCAGATGTTATTCTAGAGATTGTAAAGGTGTTTTAAATAGAAAGTAACATAAATATTTTAAATAAACCATGTATTTATTTAAAAGTTACATCAACATATATATCACCAGTATGCTGCTATTTTAGCCTTTTTTGTCTACTTTTCCACAAGATATTGATAACTTGAAGTGCAATAGAAACCTGCAAAATTGGCTTGAGTAGAGGTAAGACAGCATTAAAGAAATGTGCCTAATATATGTTAGTAAAAAGCAATAACCTGGAGATATTCCATCGAAGATATCACAATCAATCATCTATAAATAGCCTTAAATACCTGACTTGGAATGTGTTATAACTATATTGGATTAAGCTGCAAACTAGTTAGGTATTTTGTGTTGAAATTGCCCAGAATGCATTTTCTGCTACCGTAGTTGGCTAGTATGCTATCTTCATTCTTCAAAGCTTCTTGGCATTTCACCATGATGGATTCCAGAACCTTCTCTCCTCCCCTGTCTTAACAATATCCCACTTAATGGATATTCTTCCTGAGATGAACCATGTTCTTGGAAGAAACTTATTGTCTAAAAATATGCATTTGTTCATTTGTGAAAATCTTTGAATCTACTGTATCATGCTTAGGAAGGGCCTACAGAAATTATCATATGTTCCTAAAATGACATTTGCATCCAGATACTTGGCTCAGTATTTAATAACTATCAGCCTTTGAAATGACTCTTTATTAGCAAAACAGAAACTCTGGGCATTATAATTCTGTGTGGTCAAGAATTACTTATTAGGATTAGTTAGGTTGAACATTCAAGGTTGATCTTGAAAGGCTAAAAAGGATTGCCTTTAGTTAGAGCATGGGTGGCAGATTGGAGGCAATAACAAGCATACAGGTTAGACTAAGGAATAAGAGAAATAGCCTGAAAGGTAATGACAAACAACTTCTTTATTGGTGGCCAGAAAATCACATGGATATATACTTGAAGTCATCAATTAAGCTTGACTCAGAGAAAATTTTACTTTTAAATGTTTTACACCAAACCCAGGTAAAAGCAAAATCCTTAAGCTTTTAAGTGAAATGTGCATCTATGTCTTAAGAAACGAATTTTTGACATGAAACAGGCATAATATAAATGAAATCTTTTTGTTTTATTATTGCCTAGTGTAAGATTATATAACTAATAGATTCTAACTTCTGAGGAAAAGGCAAAAGTGAGATTTTATAGATGTACACAAGTTATCAACACTTTTAATCAAACTTCTGTGTTGAAACAGTCTGCCTTCAAAGCTACAGAATGTGGATATCATTTCCATTCCTTTCCAATTTTCTGTCTCTTCTGTGGCAACGGAAGAGCAACAAATGGATTCATGGTTGTATTTTGTTGCATAGATGATCTCGTATTGATATACATTTATGTAATTTAAATTTGAAATTAATAATATTTGGTACAGAACAGAGGCAAGAAGTTTTCATAAATGCAAGTTATTTTAATTTAATGATAGGTACTGAAATCCAATCAAGGTGTGCAAATGGAATTAGGGAAAGGAAGAAGGAGAAATTCAGAGGAGTAAAAAACAACGGAATAAAACCTGAACTTTGATGATAGGAAAGTAGATACTTCTCATTTAGAAATCTTGGGAAAAATCAAATCACACACAATATGACCTATCATATGGCTAGCTCTGTTTTAAACAATTCTCCTATAATAAGTAAGGAATCTCTTTTCATACCAAATTATTTATCCTCCAAATTCTATTGTGCCATGCACTTTATCAAAGTTAAGAAAAGACAAATGCTAGAAACATAGATGTTACCTTCATTCTAAAGAAAGTAATAACCAGAGTTTTAAAAGAATGAATGTGTGACTCACATAGATATTCAGTGCATTCTTTTCTTTTACTTTTAATTAAAGTGAGTAAGAGCTTTTCTTCCTGGTATGTTCCCTGTAACAAGGCTGAGACTAAAAGATGCCTAGAAACAGGACTTAAATCAGTTCTAAAAGATTGGATATAAAGCAAAATGGAATCAAATATCAGAAAAAGAAATATCTTTTTCTCTAAGTTGTTCATTTTTCTTCTATGGCAAGAAGTGAAAGCAAAAATGACAAAAATGTAAAGAAAAATTATAGGAAGGAAAGCAAATAGCATGTGATTCATTAAGCAGAGTAATGAACTTGAATCTATTTGAAATATCTTGACACCTATAGACTGCTAGTTACATATAGTGCAGAATCTGTTTCCCAGCCGTAAAATGAGGACAATTGTGATTTAAGTTATTATTTTAAAACTTGAAGATTATAAAACATATTAAAGTGGTTCAACTATTATAATTATGAACTGTAATGGATCACCATGATACTCAGTTGACTAATGGTGTTCTTTTCAATTAAAAGGAAATATTTGAGCCCAGTGGAAGAACTTAAAAAATGTATTTTAAATTAATCAGAGTAAAGTTTACAGAAGTGGCTTAAAATATTCTTCTCTTTTTTAGATTTCAGAAATTAGCTATACAGTGGTCAGTGTAATAATTCATGATTAAGCCCAGATGATATTATGTACCTAGCATAATTCCAATCAGGAATCTAGTTTCTAGAGTTCAGGTTTTTCTCTCTTCCAAATGGTATAGCAGAATTTAACCAAACATTTAAGTGGCAAATTCCAATATGTAGGCCTCTAGTAAAAGGTAGCAGACTTGAACTTTCTTCTTCTTGTGCCATATCCGTCATCATATGTTGGCAATCATGTTGGCAGTCCTATTTTTGTCAACAGCCGCATGAAAAAGTGATGGAATTTTGTCCAGACCAGTCCCTTAGGTTTTGAAGCCATGGTGTTTTTCTTCTGCTTGGACCTTCAATCTTTCCCTGGAGGATTAAGTGAAGGATGCCTTATTTTTCTGGGTGTCGCATCAAAATATTCTAATTTTAGCTTTTTAATGGTTTTGATGATTTCCCTTTGCTTTCCCAGGCGATACGTAACAACCATCTGTAAATCCACATTTCAAATGCTTCTAGTTTCTTCAAGTGATTTTCTGTCAGAGACCAACTCTCTACTCCGTAGAGCAGAATAGAAGATGTAATATCTGACAAGCCTGATTTTCAGTCTAGACTTGAACTAGAGGCCTTTTAATCTCTTTGTAGCCACCCATTCCATTAATCCATTGTTTGTTTTAATCATATAAAATGCAGCTGTAATCAACAGGGCATGAATGTGTAAAGCAAGATCTACACTACCGTTTAACTGCTACGTTTAAATTCAACATTCAACAAAACTTTCAGTGTTATTTTTCAGTATTTCTGACCAAGTTAATATATGTAAAGGTAACAAATCAAAGCACCTAGTGGAAAAGACAGTATAATTATCATTCATAAACTGTATTTCAGAATATTTAGAATGAAATGAATAAACTAGCAATGGTTTATATTTCTTTTTAGTATTAATATGCACTAGAGAATTTTATATAAACTGATGTTATGCTGGTGATAACTTCAGATAGAAAACTAATTATTAGGATGGAAATAAATATGAAGGGTAAGGATTTGCTTTCAGGTATAGAACCATATGCAAACTGCTGTATATTCCAGGCATGTAGAAAGTTCATATTTGGGAAGTTTGCTTTTTTTCAAAGTGTTACTCCAAAGTATGACCTTAAAAATATCCCAAATCCCAAACCACAATTTTTGGTTTCAAGCTTAAGAGGGGCACAGTAAACCATGTTTGTAAATTTAGATT
The DNA here is from genome assembly GCF_059756535.1 of Pantherophis guttatus. Classification (NCBI taxonomy): domain Eukaryota; kingdom Metazoa; phylum Chordata; class Lepidosauria; order Squamata; family Colubridae; genus Pantherophis; species Pantherophis guttatus. The sequence goes on along the minus strand of NC_142063.1, from coordinate 268,643,243 downwards.
TGATTATCAAACTTTTAGCTCAAGTGCAATCAACTATTTATGATCTAACAGGAACTATCCCAGATAAATATATTAAACAATTCAATTGTTTTTGGGGAAAAAAGTAGAGTTTTCCCAAAAATAAGACATCCCGATAATAAGCCATAAGCGCATGTGCTAAAATAAACCTCACCCCAAAAATAAATCCTCCCCAAAAATATTTAAACTTACCTGGAAATCAGGTAAGAAGGCAAGAAGAGCTCCATCTTGCTCCATGCGCCCCAAAATAATAAGATCTCCCTAAAAATAAAGCCATTCGGGGTTCAAAAAAATATAAGACAGGGTCTCATTTTTGGGGAAACACGGTAATATTTCAAAATATGACCTTAAAAATAATATCCCAAATCACGATTTGCGATTTCAAGCTTAAGAGAGACACAGTTGATCTATTCTGTATCAAACCATGTTTGTAGATTTCGATTTATCAAACTTTAGCTCAAGTGCAATCTATAGACTATATATGGTCTAACACGAAATATCTCTTGGGCACAAGTCAGGTGGATGACCTTGAGCCAGTCATTTCTCTCAGCCCTAGGAAGAAGGCAATAGCAAAACACTTCTGAAAAAGCTAGTCAAGAAAATTGCAGGGACTTGTCCAGGCACTGAGAACAGAACATGACTAAATAGAAAACAAAACCACATTAATAATCATAACTTGATTACAACTTCTGAAGAGGCTCTGTTGTGGAGGGGTTGCAACTAAGTCTTACACTGCAAATTGTGAATGTTTCCCTTATTGCAGTTTGGGTTGGGTTGAGAAAAAGTGCCTCAGTCAAAGCTACCCTACCAACCAGCATGGCTAAGGGAGGACTTTAACTTAAGTATCCCATATCTTCTTCTTCTTCTGTTCAATTATATCCAATTCTTGCAGACTGCTGGACAAATAACACAGAAAAGGGTAAAGTAGGGAAACAAAGACTTAAGGGTAAGAGTTTTGTATAATGTATATGTAGTATAGTATATACAACCTTTTGCACATCCTGACATTTGTTAACAACAAACTATAATGTGACATTATAACTCTTCGACAAGTATTTTTTTTAATCTTTGCTGCAAATATTATTCAGTTATTATGGGCCACGAACACTTTTAAGTATTAGAAGTCAATTTTAACATTTAACATATATTAGAATTAATATATTTTCAAGTACTTTTGTTTATTTCAATTTAACACTTTTTTGCATGTCACAAATATATATTTCCGATTTCACCTTTGGGACTGAAAGAGAAAAGTATATGCTCAATAAATTAGTAAATTAACACCTGTATAAGCATAAAAACTTCAATATTTCATCCAATCCATATGTCAACATAAATATTTTTTGAGAATTATTTAAAACTTTTAAAAGGCTACACTTTTAATACCCCAGTAGTTTCCAACCATTTACAAAGATAGTTAAAGCTAGTTTTTCTATGAATGTTTGCTCTCACTAGAGAAAATGGGAGAGCAATTTCTATAGATACTTCTGGCAACTCTTAGTTCGGTTCCAAATCAATAGCCACTTATCTCCAATCAAAGCATATGAATCTTGGAAGTACCATTCTATGAATAGTAAAATGACATTGATGTACAGTAGGACTTTAGAATAAATATGCATAGGACAGTACTGCATGTCTGAAGTGTCATGCATTGATGAATGTTAAATCATTTTTATTCAAGATGCTTTGTAGTAATGATATAAAATGTTTTACTCTATAAAGTTTTACTATTTAGTTAAAACTTAAAAGTAAAGCTCAGCTCAAAATGATATCCTAGCTGCCATCTTGGAATTGGCTTCCCCTGGAGGTTTGAGTTGCTCCCACTCTGTTGGCATCCCAAGGAGCCTTTAAAATCTTTCGTTTTCCAGGCCTTGGGCTGAGTGATGTGGGGCCCATTGGCTATGTTTATATGTTTAAGGGTTGTTGTACTAACTTAACAACTGCAATGATTTACTTAACAGCTGTAGCAAGAAAGGTTGTAAAATGAGACAAAAATCACTTAATAACCATCTCGCTTAGAACTGAAATTTTGGGCTCAATTGTGGTTGTAAGCGGAGGATTGTATGCTTTTTCAAGAGTATTCAAATTACAAAATTTAAGAATCTTCCTTGGAAATATAAAAAACAACTCCTTCATATTGTATTAAAAGCATACTGTATTTTAAGGTGGCTTTTTCTATGAGGGAATATTACAGAGAGCAACTGAATATCAATACTAACATTGCACCCACCTCTGCAAAGAACATCCTAAAGAATCTCAAATCCTATAGTAATTTACACTGGCAAACAAAATGAGCTATTAGCATAATTGCAGTTTTAAGATAGGATGAAACACAAAACAATAAAAGAGAATTCTTGATATGTACGTAGCTCACTTCTCATAGTGACTATAATTCAATCTGCCTTAAATTAATTCACAGAAAAATTTACAGGTTTTCAGTTCGATGTGTATCCATATCCAGCCTCGTTTTTTATTTCTGTGTAATAGGAAAAGAGTTCTGATCCATTAATTCTCCCACTCTCTCTTGCAAGAAGTTAACCATTTCAGCCAACACAAAGACATGGGTTTCATCTAAATCTTGTATGATGAACTTCTTTCCCAGGGCATTTGATTCATCTAGGTACAGCAGGAACTGCTTCATGGCTGGGTCACTGTGGGGACAAGGATAAAATTATGGTAATCTCGCATAACATTTCAACGAATTAAGCTTGCAATAGTTACAATGCAAATGTCAAGATAATACAATAAAACCACATTTATGAAATGCATTAAATGTCATAAACTTTATAAAGCAACCAAGCAAAAATAAAACATGATGAAATTGAAAAAAATGAAAACTATTATGAAAACATCCTAATATGTTAAAGAGATCAAGTATTTTCAGGATTCTCCCAAATATCCAATCCTGACCAAACATCCAAAGTTATAGTGCGTAGATCTTGGCCACCTTCAGTTGTGGAGGATATTTCATAGATAGCTACCATGTTTCAAAAAAATATCTGCTATGACTTAAGTAGATGAAAACTCAGGTGTTTATATGAGAAAATGCACTGAAGCAGCATTGTTAAGATTCATAGGAACCAAAACTGTTAAAGCTGTGAAGGTTAAATTTAATCAGTGATGAAAAAAGACTGGGAGCAAATGTGAATTTAGTAAAATAGGTACAACATATTCTGGTTACCAGTACCTTACTTTACTCCATATGTTTTGCAGTCACTGCAGTTTCTAATACTTTTCAAGGTTAGCTTTGCATATAACCTAACATTCTATCCAGGAAGTATTTAAGCCATGAATAATTGTAACAAAGTCCTGTCATCAAGTAAAATCTAAAGTACAAGGTCAGAAAAGATTGTTCCTTCTCGTGGATATATTCCAGCAGGAGAATACAAGCCAAGGAACACTGCCAACTTCAAATGTGGTATTTTCAGAGGAGTGCAATCTTATCCAAGAAAGGCTGAACCATTAAACCACAATCAAATTGAATGAGTATATTCCACCTATTTGAATTGAGTGCAAACAGTTGGAATTATGTTCAACTAGATATTTCATCTAATCAGATAAACAATTTTTAGTATGATTAAATGTGGTTTTTAATATGTCCTCAAGATCAATATATTCAAGTATCAAGGGCATAGTGATGACTTTTTAGCCCAGTCTCTGAATGACAATTTCCAACAGTTTCATGTAAAACAGATAGTCCTCGATTAACAAAGATAATCAGGACTGTAATTTCTATTGCTAAGTGGAGCGGTGATAAAGCATGAAGTCATGCTTTGTGATGGCAATCCAAGCAGTCCCCATTGTCATCATTGAAAGGCTTTGTGGGTCACTAAGTGAGGATCTGCAAGCAAAGTTAATGGGAAAGCCAGCAACAAGTTGCAATTCCCAGGCAGCTTGCAAACAAGCTGGCAAACTGATACGTGGCTGCTGCCGGGTGGGGGAGGGAACATAAGGATACCAGTAGAGTAGGACCTGGTGTAGTTGCTGCAGGGTGCACAAGAAATTGATGCAGGGCAGTATGGGGTTGGCTGCTCCTGGATGCAGGAGACTTACCAGAGTGACTTGCCATCTTCTGTACTGGCTTTCCCTACTGGCTTCCCATTTGCTTGTGGGAAGCCAGAGGGAAGGTCACAAACAGTAATCATGTGATTGCAGAATGCTGAAACATGTTGTACATGTAAGCTAGTACTGGGATCAATAGAACTGACATCAGGCTGTAAATACCACTCATTCAACACCGTCATAACTCTGAACGGTCGCTGAACAAGGGGTTAGGACTACCTGTATTACAAAGCACAAGGCTGAATCTTACAGATTCCATTGACCATAAACCAAGGAGAAATATTGACAGGTATTGTCATCTGGATTCTATCCTTCAGGAACAACTTGAGTTTAATATTAAGATCCCAATACTTGCAAGGCAACAGATGATTATCAAATGGGACTATGTATGCAAGAAGAATCCAAGGGCTATGTTCCAATTGTCCCTTTCATAGCACAATCCATTCACTATGGCAATTTTGTTAGCCGCAGTTCTGAAACTTGACTAAAACATTGACTTAGAAAAGATTAACTTGCGACAGTCATGATAATCAGATTTTATATAATCAAAAAAGAAGTTAAATTTGGAAATAGATAGTCAAATATCTAAAATTTTCAGTGTAAAATCAATTCAGAATAGATACTTTTTCCAATAACATTTCCCAATCTGGAAGAGATTATGAGGGAGGAGAAATAAATCTATCAAACCATTTTTTCTATCTTTCTTCGAAGTGTTAAGGCAGCTGCACCCTTAACAAGGCTCACATGGTTGTTCTGAAAGCTGTCCATTTTTGTCTCTGCCTGTATGTGCATGTGTAGCTACTTCTCTTATGGTCCCAAAAGTGCTATTTGTACATTCATACACAAACAGATGCTATAGTACTTCAAGGAAAAGTGGATTGTGCTAATGCATTTTGTAAAATACCTCTTTGAATTTCTTTTTGCAATCACTGGCCTAAGAAATATATTCATTTTGTTTCACAGCCATATAGTAACATAAACTGCTAGAAATTCTCTGAATACATCTACTATCATACTGTAAACACCTCTATCTATAGTAGACTAAAAGGCTGGCTGACCAAATCTTTGAGCCAAAACAACTTCCTTTCCTTTGAAATTAAATACTAAGGAGAAGTTTACTGGAATCTTACAGCAGCTGGCTGTAAGAAAGGAAGTAAAGGAATGTAAACCTCCCATCCAAGTTGTGGAATGAAATTTTTCAATATGCATGAAAAAACAAGATTTAGATATCTAGTGTATATAGTGGGTAAGTAGCTAGAATTGCATTAGGCACTGGTTTTAAATAATTGAGCTAAAAGCAATTGCCTGCTTCTGGTTTCTTTCAAAGCCTTTTTTCCCCTCTGAATTTAATTTCCCTCTGAATTGTGCCTTATTATTTCTATGCATACACTGATCTTTCTGAAGGTGAATCTCTTTTTTAAAAAAAACCTAGTACCCATCCTTTTTCTCCCCATGTTGTTTTTGATGCTGTGTGTTCTTAATGATGTTCTTAATGAACACACAGCAGAATTAAAAAAAAATAGATGACCATTAGATGCAACAAATAGTTGCACAAAACCCTTAATTTGATACTATCCTCCAGTGATTATATGGAGTGCTGTAGCTTGGATATGGTATTTTTAGAACCATGTCTTGGTGGTTCTAATCTGGTAATTGCTCACGAGGCCTAGGGTCCTCAAATTTAATATTAAACTGTAGCTACATTATTCAGTTTACATAAAGGGGAGAGTACTAGCAGATGATAGTAATTGCTGTCTCAGCCCATTCTGCTGGTTAAGTGAATTCTTTACAATCTGTAATTTAAACATATAACACCTTTAGAAATTAGAGTTAAAGGCAATATTGATAAGCTACTTAAACCAGTTAAATGTAAGTGTAGTAAGAAAATGAGGCTGTTGGCAGAATAATCTCCATCTTTATAATATGAATTAGGCATACCAAATATCTATAGTTTATAGGTTACATGAATAATACACATCATGTCACTAAAATGGTATTCCTTTAAAATAAGAGCATGCTACTTATGCTATTTCACTTGCTGATTACAGTACAATCATTACTCAGTGTTTCTTATAAGCATGTCACAACATAAACATTTCCTGCCCATGCTACCAAATTTTTTACAAGCTTGGGGTAGCACTTGCATTGCCAATATATTTTTGCTTACCATTCTATAAGTATCCCTTTCAAAACATTCACCATCTTCTTCACAAGGTCAGATTCCTAAAACATCAAATGGAAAAACTATTTGTAGAAAATGACACAATCTTAAACTGAACAAAATCAATACAAAGGTCCTGATGGGTAAGCTTCTATCCTAGCCAGTTCAATTGAGCAAAAGTTAAGCTGAATTCAGGTTTACTGATTTTCATTTCAATGAGAATGGGCCTGTACAGTTAATTAACATAGTAACTTTAAATGTAATAAATTATTTAATATAATTCTGAATGCGCTTCAATATTTTAATATGTTCCAATTTTTTTTTAAAAAAAGGGGGGGAAAGCCCTATCAATAACATGTGTTACTTCTATCTTGAATCTGGGCATATTTATATCTAACTTATTATAGTATCTGTTTAGAACTAGCTCCAACTTCATTCAAAGTCACTTTATGTTTTGTGGAGATTTTTTATCTGGGTTCAACAATTTCAATGACCTTAGATGGCAACGAAGAAATACAGAAAACTCTGCCCTGTACTCGGGATTTTTGCAGCCCAGATTTGGTAGCCCTAATCTTACATTGGAGAAACCTAATTCAGACTAATGAAGGGAGGAAACCTTATGGTTTACAAGAGCATCTGGCAGCCCTACTAGCTGCATCTTCCAGGCAGCTTGCAAATGCACTTCCCATCATCCTCGGCCAGATTGATGAGGTTTAGTGTGCAACTACCCCGGATAAAACTAAGCTGAAAGAGAGTGGCTGCAACTATTTAAGATGCAAAAACTGACGTCTATGTTGCTCTGCAGAAAGGGAACCCTTTAATGCCAGAGATACGAGGATAAACGAGGGAGAAATTGGGGAAGAAAGAGAAAGACTTTCCAAGGGGAAAAAAAAAACCCACTCAGTTCAAGCTAAGAAAACACGGAATCGTGCTTCACCCGTCCGGCAACGTTGCCCTGGCGACGAACACACCCGGTCACTCCTGTTTCCCCCCCCCCACCCGACCGGAAGAAGTGGGAGACGGAAGGAGCGCCGACTCAGACGCAAGATCCACAACTGCGCAGGCGCCTTCCTCCTATATTGTCTTTGGATTGGCTTGCCTCCTGGTGGAGGGCGGCGCTCCGGGTGACGTCAGGTGGGGCGCGTCGACGTCAGAGCGTGGGCGGTATGGCAAGGCTTCGTCGTTGACAGTGGGACGGGGATCCGAGATGGGCAGGTAGGGGAGGAGGAGGAGGAGGAGGCGGCAGGAGGAGGAAGAGAAGAGCGGTGGTTTGGGCCAGCTTGGTGCGTGGTTGCGAAGTCGGGGCTGGAGGACCTGTCGCCTTGCCTAGCCGGAGAGATCCCCTGAATTAAGGAGTAATATTGCCAAGGATGCTCGTATAGCTCATTTGTCCATTATTGTATAAGGATAGCTGTAATCAGCAATGATAGACTTGACTCTATCCGTTTGCCTAGACTATAGAGCGTACCCTTTTCATTGTGCCGCGCACCCCTAAAATTAGGAGAAACGGGGCGTTTCTATGCTGTTTTTGCGAATTGCAATCTTTTTTTGCCCCTTCGCTAAAGGCTAAAAAGCGCCTTGCGTTCTGCTGCAATTTTTATTTCCAAGTGTGTGTACTTGTTAAGGCGTGTTTTATTTCAGAGGGAGATGCGCAGTGTTGTTGTTTTTTTTCCCCTGAATAAAATATTTCTTTTTTTCCTAGTGAATGGTGGTTCTTCGAGTATGAAATTAGTCACCCTTCCCTCCCACAACTCTTGGATCTGTTCTCAGAAACACATCTGCAAGGCAGTTAATCAGGTTGAGCTACAAGTCACTGCAAAACTGAAATGGTGGTTGTTTTCCAAGAAGTCAGTGCCTTCCGCTGTGCCCTTAAAACCCACTTTTTCCAGCAAGCCGGGCTGGTTTAGGAAGAAATTTTTTAAATGTTTAATTGGTTTGTGGTTTTTTAAATTTTTGGGCCAAATTTATATAGATTTTAATTGTTTTTAATATTTGTATTTCATGTTTTTAATTCTGGCTGTGCACCGCCCTGAGTCCTCAGGGAGAAGGGCGGTATATAAATTGAAAAGAAAGAAAAGAAAAAGAAGTCAGATGGCATGTATACCAACAAAGAAAGCTTCATTTGCTAACTGGGCTGCAGTTTATTTTTTATAGTTCCATGGCTGTTAAAAAATTGTTAACAACATACAGTGATTTTTTTTAAAAAAAAAACTTTATCTTCATGTATGGCACATTTTAGGTATTTTTAATGAGTCATTTATTAAAACCCCAGATTTATTCAAACATTGTAGATTTATACTGAAAATCTGAGCATTCTTTGTAGTTACTGGACTAAGGACCATCTTTCCTTATTTTACCCTAAGTTATTGAGCAAAACTAGTTAATATTAAGTGTAACATGCAGACTCCCCAAATTGGGTTAGTTGAGTAAAGTGGTAAAGTTAACCATGGAATAAGCAGCAAAGTATTGACAGCATGAGTTAGTGGTATAACAGGAGGAAACACAGGATTTTTTGAATCAAGTGATATCGTATCAGTAGAACGCCTTAGCACAAAAAAGCTTGATTGGGCTCTCTGCTCTATTCCTTGTAGTGAATCTCTGCACAGAATTATCATTAAGATCCAATCATTTTCTATGGTTCCAATAATATTTCTATAGATTGCCAGCAAACTTATTAGATTTCAGTGAATTTCATTGGGTCTCTGAACCTCTCTTTTTTCCAGTGTAGGTGGACAGCCAAAATAATTATCTTATTAAAAACATACAGTGAAGCAAAATAGATTATTTTGGATTGTAAAATGAATTGCATCTCTCATTTAAATTCAGAAGGGAAAGGCTTTTTGAATCAAAAAGTTTGGAAAATGATATAATTCTTTTTTCCTTTGAAAGACACCTGGAGGTTTGTTTTTTTTTACAATCATGAAATCCTCTACTAGCAATATGTTTTTGGAAAGAATGCTATGTATTAGACTAGGGCATAACTGATTTACAAAATAATTTTTAAAATCCTGTTGATGTGCTAAATCAGTTTTTTGTACCTTTACAGAATGTCTCTGGCTGCTTATTGTGTGGTTTGCTGTAGAAAGATAGGAACTTTAGGTTCAACATGGAAAGTTGATCAATCATGGAAAGATATCAGTAAGTGCAATTCTGTATTTACAAGCCTGACTCTATCATTTTATTTGAATGATTTCCCAGATAAATTCATCATTTGGAGCTTGCTGCATATCACTTCTTTGCCTACCTAGGCAAATTATATATATCTATTTGAAAGTTTTATTAAGAATAATAAATAATACAAACTAAAATAGAATGAAAAAAGGAAGAGAAAAGAAAAAAGAAAAGGCTAAAAATGCAAAAAAAAAAAGGATAAAGAAAGATATGAAGTGGTTGTTTTTCATTTTCTTCATATTTCATTTTCTTCATTGTGATAAGTACAATTAAGATTTAAGCTATTTCTCTAAAACTGCATTATGACACACTTCTTTCTATAATCTGTCTAATCATCAACACCATAAATCATGTTTTTTTTACACAAAAAGTCCATAAGGGGTGGAAATTATATTCTTCTTAGAGATAGCCTTTGGTGAAATATTTATCACCATTCCATAGAATTGATGAAGAACTTTTGATTTATTGGGGTTTTTTTCCTGTAAAAGGAAATATATGTACTAATGGGAATATAAAGTGTATTTGAAGGTAGCATCTCTGAGCAGGATCTTAGGATCTTGCTCTGCATCACTATTTAAATATTTAAGCCATATTTAAGAATGAGTTGAATATTTTTCTAAACACAAGGTTGAAAAGTTTATTTTTCAGCACATAATATAAAATGATAGCCATCTAAAAAAGATGTGAAAGAAATTTTAGACAGAAAAATGTTGATAAGGTCATCTTGATAAGAATTAATACTGTACCATTTGATTTTTGGAACTAGTAATATAAATGAAACTATGATTTCCAATGATGAAATCTGTTTAGAATATTTTATTAATCCAATGCTATTTATTCCATAATTTAAAACTTTTCAGAATGGTGGTGGGAGGATCATACCTACATAAAAGGCTAATGGAAGAAACCAATGTTGTAGATCTAATTTTGTACAAGTTTTTTCAGAAGTAAATTCTTCTTAATTCACAACTTGAGCTTTGTTGCCAGGTTAGTTTGCCAAATTGTGTGTTCTCATCTGAAGGATGCTTCCCAGAAATAATCTCATCAAGTTGAGTGGGCATAGTCCCAACTGTAGAAATTTTTTAAAGTGGTTAGACTTACACAGAGTTGTCACTTGCTCCCTAAGAAGAAAGATGTAGTTTTGCATAATCTTGAATAAGAATTAATTAAATCACCATTAAATTAATTATTTAGAGCCTTACCTGAGGCTTAAAGGCTTGATAACACTACCTCATGCTCTTATCTATCTGGACTGCTCATCCAGCAGGCTATAAATATTTAAAAATTATACACTTTGGGGCTCTGAGTATGGGAGCTTTTTGTAGTGTTGTGGACCCTGCATTGGTTGCCAATTGATTTCGGGATCCAGTTTAAGGTTCCGGTTTTTATCTATAAAGCCCTTCATGGCTTGTTACCTGGATATATTCAGAACCACATTCTCCAGCCATCTGTGGTCCAATCAACTAGCTACAGCAATGAGAAACTGATATGCATCCCACACTTTCAGGAACTTGGGGGGAGGGGGCTGAGACGAGGCATTGCAGTGCTGATGTTATGGAGAGCAGTCTGATTCCCTCTTTGCTTATTTTCCACAAGCTGTTAAGGATTGAATTACTTTGTAGAGCCTTCCCCTAATTTATTTTAATTCAGTATTACCATATTTTTGTTCTCTTTGAATTATGGCAGCATTGTTTTTATTTTTGCATGGGCTTGTTTTATATTCCATTAGTTTTGTATGAGAACTTCCAAGAGTCTTTTTTTATTGTGTTGGCATAAAAACAGTTAATAAATAAGCAATATTGAAATTAGAAGTTAAATGGACTCACATATATTTATTTTAATAATAACTAAGTACAGTTAGCTTAACCTCTGTATATAACTCATTATTAATGTAATGTTTGTATTAAAACATCTGATTTTGCACATGCAGTGATACTGAGCTTTTAATTTTTAAGGAAAAATTATGAAGTTAACTGGCTCACTTATTCTGGGGTAAGTTTTTATTGGCAAACATCCGTTATGTTTTTAGAATAAAACTAAAGAATCATAGTTTGTAGGTGTTTAATGTGTTATTTTTTTTCAGCTGTTCTGGTGAATATATATAGTATGTCGTAACTGTTTAAATGCTGTGTATATGGTAATGCTGACAATATTATCTAGTACTGAAAGCGGGTGCAGAATTAAATATGACTCTCATTAATATATTACATAATGGTCAATTCCTGCATTATTTTATCATTTAAAATTTGGGCCCTTAAATATAAGCTATGTGAATCGGTCATTCCTGAAAACTTTAGAAATTGTGAGTTTTGAAAGAATTGACTCCCTTCCCCTCCCCTATCCTCCCCTCCCCTCCCCTCTCCTCTTTTCTCTTGGTTTCTAATCCACAAACAAGTTTTGCCTTTCCTTATTTGAAATCTAAATTTAGAAGCAGATTGTGTTTCCTGCTCAGTTTCATGTATTTACTTATTGTTTCCTATATTTATAAAACAATAAAGATTGTGAGATGATAATTTAGCGGCTTGTGCTGATCTGAAATACTCTTCCTGCTCCATCTCTGCATGATTTACTGCCTTGCTACTTTCTAGCATCAGGATATGATTATGGGATAGACCATGGATAGAAGGTAGCAAGGAAAGTATCCCACAAGCATATCTTGATTTGCCTAGTTTGGATATCAAGAGGAATCAAGAGAGTTCTGCTTATGGGAGAGGGAGAGAGAAGAAAGTGGGGAAAAGGAAGTGAATGGACATTTCTTCTTGATGCTCTGTTAATTTGGCTGTTTTCTTACATTACCTGAACTCGGTAACATCAGTGCTAGAAGGAGTTAGGTAGTGTTTGCTCTCACTTTTATATACTCACTTTATAATATATAAAATATATACCATGTTTCCCCCAAAATAAGACATCCTCTGATAATAAGCCCAATTGGGCTTTTGAGCGCATGGCAATAAGGCCAAGCGCTTATTTCAGGGTTCAAAAAAATATAAGACAGGGTCTCATTTTCGGGGAAACATGGTAATATATAAAATGAGAGCAAATCCTGCTCTCTTCCAGCACTGATGAAGTTACCTGGGTAATGAAACATCTGCAAGAAAACAATCAAGCTCGGAGAGCACCAAGGATCCTTCATTTCAGCGACAAATATTCTCCTTTATCAATACATTTCTTCTTGTTTCTTAGACTGATATGTTCTTTTTGATCAGGAGTTCAGGGCAGCATATATAGAACGCCACATTTTCCCCACCAAGAGGAGGAAATTCTTCAGCTGATAAAACTATGGACAAGAATTGCTAGCTTGGATCAGAAGTTAAAATTTTAGAAAATAGAGATGGGTTCATTTTCTACCTAATTGCAATCAAGTTTAAATTTGTACTTTAATGCTTACACTAATATGTGTCTTCTGCTTTTTTAAGTGGTTGTATATTTGTTACTTATGAAGTTCTGACTTTAAGAAAATTGTTCAGTTTTGATACCCAAGTGGTACAACAAGAAAAACTGAAATCCTACATCTACTTACAAACAGTTTCTTTAGATCAAAGTGACTATCAAGGTAAGAAAAACTAGGTTATTGTTGATAATTGAATGAATTAGAAACACACCTTGAGTATAAGAAATACTAATTAAGAACTAGTATATTCATCCTGATGCATAAGGAACAACATTATACTGGAGATTATGGAAGAAATTTACTCATGTTCTCTTCTATTATTAGAACTTTACCAGATTTTCTGTTTTTTTTCCTCATAAGAATGTTTTTCTCATTTTTTAATATTCTCTTCTACTGAAAATTTACTCAGCTAGGACTAGGATGTTTTCTATATTCTTTTAAAATCCAGTTGAATAATTATTTTTCTTTCCTCCTTGTGTCTATTATTAATAAATTGTATTAATAAGAGTATGGCTATCCATATCACAAGCTTGATTTGGTGATATCTCTCCTATTCCAACAAATAGCCCATTCTTAGCAATCCTCAGACATTTCTGAGAGCAAGTCAACACTTGATCCTTAGCTGGCGAACAGTGTTTAGTTTGGTATCAGAGACATTCCTTTTTGGCTGGTGATGCACCGTTTCCCAATCAGAGCCTCAAGGTTTTATTTGGAAGGGGAGGCTGCAATATTAGGAAAGACACAAATGGCATTCTCTTTCTGCTGAACCTAACAGGAATTTTTATATTTAGAGAGCCAGGGAGATGGCCTTGAAGCAAATATTCTGAAACTTATATAAACAAAAATGAGAGAAGCATTCCTTTGGTCCTGGGGAGGGAGATAGTACGGTATTCAGAAGAGACTTAGGCTGAGTTTTCCCTGACTCACTGGTCATAAGGGGAAGGGAAGAGAAAGCACAGGCAAACTTGCAAAATTGTTTACTAAGGCCCACCTCACTCAAATATAGTTCTAATTCTTCCTATAGAATTGGTTTCCTGCTCTGGTCTATGTATAAGGATGGACAATATATCATTTGACCAAAATGGACTTTTTATTGCTTTTGTAGGAGTGATATATCAAGTGAGAAAGAAGCTTCACCGAGCAGCCAAGAAAATTATAGAAATGCATGCTCGAATTTTCCAAAAGCCCTTTGATGGTAGGTTTGGTAAAATCTTTAGGAATGTCATTGTCAACTTGCTGTAATCTAAAACTGTTATTTTTTTTTAAAAGCAGAAGCTCTGTACCTTTAACAGTTCATACCATGCAGAAACTAAACAGATGTAGCTTTTTCCATTCCCTCCGCCCAATGCTGTTTCTGCATATTGGGAAATCAATAAATTTCTCCCTGTCATATATATATAATTAAAGTGCAACGCTGCCATGATCTGGCTGATATTCATTATCTGGAACAGTGACTTAGTCTTTGGAATTGGCTCTGAACATGCTAGTTATGCTTAAATGTTTTATTATTCTTAAGCCAATTGCTATTTCATAAATAAAATATCTTGTCAGTGTTTATTCAGAGTTCTAGGCTTAAAATCAGGGCAATAGTAAGAGCCAATTGTTCAGTCAAGTAATGTGCTTCACTGGATGCATTAAAGCAGAGACTTGATTGCTATCTGGCAGGAAAGATTTAATTTGGATTCCTACACTGAACAGGTGTTAACTTGAAGGTCCTTCCTACTCAGGGATCCACAGTGTTCTCACTAGGATGCAAAAATGACTTTTGGATACTTAAATGTTGTATGGAGTCAAGTCCTATTTATTGGCTATGGCCACTAAACTTCAGTTTCCAGATTCAAAACAGTCCGGTCAATCGTTTATATTAAGAAAAATATCCTTCAAGTCAGACTTGATACTAATGTACAGCTTTCTTGACAACTTTAACGGAATTGTTTACGAGTACCTTTTTCTGGGATTGTAACCCAATCTTGACTGTAGCTCTAATGTTCCCTGAAGGTGTATCATCCAAGAATTTACCTGCTTAGTTTGTTAGATTAGTCAAGATCAATTAGGTATTGCCACCTAATTGTGGATCCAGGAAATTGCCCGCTTTAAAATGTTACTCTAAAAATATGATTTTTTAGTTACAGTACTGCTGATAATGCAAAGATGGAAATAAAGTGACTATAATAATCTTGTCCTATTTTATGTTTGGTAAAGAACGCTTCAGCACACTTGATGCAGAAGAGTGCGATTATGCCTTGTGGCTGCTTGTGAAAAGAAGTCAATCAAATGATAAAATGGTCCGATTACAAGCTGTGCAGGAATTGGCCGCTAATCGTTACTGGCATGGTAATGGTATCTATTAAGATAGCTACAGAGTTCTTACTGTTGGATCTTATCTCTTACATAGTACTACGAAAAGAATAGCCAATTGATAGCAGCACAATATATCAAAAACCTTTCTTATACAACTTCCACAGACTAAATAGAAATAATACAAGAACCCATTTATTTTAATTGGAGCTTGTACTGGAGAACCTTTCAGTGATTAGGACCCTCAGCGTGTTTGTTTCTTGGTTTGCTGAATTTCAATTAAGGTGTGGGGCTAACACTTGACAGTAATTGGACACTCACAATTATTTAAAAACAGTAGAATCCTTTCAATTCTGATATCTTACTTCGGCAAGAACCAGTGGATGGATGTTTTACAGTGAGAGCTCAGACTTCCTATTGGAAATGCTGTAAGAATGCTATTGCTGTCCACAGGACTCTGATTTAAACTGGCAACTTTTGTTTCACAATACAAACTGCAGGTGTTAACAGCTTTGTTAATAGTGTTACAGCTAAATCCACCCCACCCCATCCTGTCTTTGTTCTTCAAAATTGGGAAATTATTTACTTCTGCCATCCCTAGGTAGGTAGTCCCTTCCAAACAGATAGCTTATCCTCATTGGGGTTTTAATTGCAAAGATGTATTGCTTGTTTATATAGTTTTTACTAAAAATATATTTCGGATTAGTGAAAATCCTAACTTTATATTTGTTTTAGTACAGATTATCAGTACAGGACAGTTGCCCAAACAAGCGACCAGAGAACTGCCATTGCTTTAGCTCGGAGTAAAGACGTTGATCTGAGATTTTTCCTGCCTCCGCATCTTTTACTGAATCCAAAAGAGGTATGTATAATAAGAACCGATCAACCTTTACTGCAGCAGCTTCTTTTATGTAGATACTTGAAAATTAGTACTTGGGAATTGATTGGGGTAGGTAGTATAATGCAGTTGCCGGAAGGCATCCATATGGACAGGCATACTTTTAAAATCCTTTTTTTATTCAACCTTCCCCAATCAAATGCTAAGAGGAGAGGCTCTTTGCCTGACTTAAAGGGCTCCCAGGGGAAATTGGTCTCAGGAGGGAGAAAGGCAAGAAAGATCCAGAGGCACAATAACTCAGAGGGCTGTGTTCTGATTTGGGCTTCTCTGCTCTGTATCTAATCAATCTCTGAATGCTGGTCCCCGAGGCTTTTTTATCTTAAGTATTTCAGTCAACGAATAATCCAAGCGCCCTCTAGGTGCCATGAAATAATTTCATAGGATGATGATCTCCTGGGAGACTGACAGAAAGTCCTGTCAGAAGTAAAGGATGAAAGTCAAGGCAACCTCTAGCCACCCCAAGGGCATCATGTTCAGGAGAATAATCGGTGTCTGTTTTTTTTTTTTTCTGCTAGTAGTCCATGCTGGGTGGAAGGGAAAATAACAATAAGACATCCAACAGTTGCTGTCTTGAAACTACCCTGCCCTAGTTTGTTTCAGGGCAGCAACCTTGCCTGGCCTTCTTGGTGATGTGTGATAGAGGTATACATTGTGGGTGCAGTGCAACTTACAGTATGCCAGTATAGTTTCCTCTGGGTTTAAGGATGGATGGAAAGCTCATGAATATGACTGTGAGCAAGAGTGCAGGGGTGTCATTGGAAGGGAGATCAGTGTCTGAGTAGGGGGTCTATGACAATTTGTTGTGGCCAACTCGCCAAGATCAACTCACCACGGCCACTCGCTGTGGAACAACTTGCCACAGGACAACTTGTTGCGGGACAAAAGTTACACTAATATGAAATAAATGGTGGAATAGAATCATTAAAGAAAGGATGCAAAAGAAGGGAAAGAATGAAATGTGAATGGCAAAAATTAAAATAATTTTATTTTAAATAATTAAATAGAATTGTTAAATTGTCCCACAATGAGTTGTCCCATGGCGAGTTGGTCATGGCGAGTTGGGAGTTGGCTGTAGCAAGTTGTCCCATTCCCCTGAGTAAGGAGTTCACTGGAGGCACAGTAATAGAAGTCATGATCTTAAAACCCCGGACTTGGCCTTGTGGAGTTTAAGAATGGGAATTGCAGTGACAGGACTCAGGACTACTGTCTTTCCCATGCACAGGAGTAGAAGAGATCAATATTTGTAGGAATGAAAGACTCCTAGAGGCAAGCTCTACCATTCCCATTCTGAAAACCCTCTAAAATCAGTCTGTGCCACACTTTGGATTTAATTCAGAAGAGATCCTCTGGAACACGAAATATAAAGCCAGTTCATGTCTGTGATTGCAGCTGATTTCCACAAGACTTCTTCTGAACTGCTTCCAATGAATGTCACAGCCTTAGCCTAAAAGAACTAAAATTTACCTGAAATTGTGCCACTGAAATTTTGTTATTTTGCTGCTGAATGTTGGCAGCAGAATCTCAGGGTGCAGAGGGCCGCATGCTGTCCATCCTGCCCCATGACATGATATAGTTCTCAGTTAATTTCAAATACCCTTTTCAAGCAAACAGCTCAGTTTGCTATGTGAATAATCCTTCATATGTCACAAGAACTGATGTTTGAGAAAAAGAGAGAGACAAATAGTTAGCTAGGTGGTTGGTGGGAGTTAACTTTATGTCTGTGCAATATCCTCTGGTTATCTCTCCTGCCACCTTAGGCGTACTTCCCTAATCAGAATGTGCTTGAAGGAATATGGTCTCCACAGAAAAGGATTGCATCCCTAATCTGGAACTTTATAGACTAAAACTCATGCTGCTTCATACTATAAAAACATTTACAAGTCCTAGTTTTTTGATGTGAGTCATTCATCAACAACATAGAGTAACAGGAATGTTTGTGGTTTCATATTTCAGACTTGTTGCTTAGAAGATGAACTTCGACTGCTACTGGCATCTTTACCTCAAACAGATCTTGACCCGTGTGTACAGTATTTTACCTCTTTAGCTTTAAGAGAAAGCAGCCAGACCATAGCTGCCCAAAAGGTATATTATCAAAACTTCAGAGTTCAACATTCTAGTCAACTGGGTACTTAGAACTGGCATTCTATTTGTGTGTTTCCTCATTAATGTATTGTAATTGTGATTCCAGTTTTAGTTTGCATTTTTACAGTATTTTAGCTTTGTACACTATGTTGGGTCTTTTGATTTGTTGGCCTAGGAAGCCGGAGATAAATCTATTAAATCCTCGATATGAAAAGTGACATATTCTCTGAATATATTTGAAGGTGGAAAATGAAATATTGGATACCATGATTTTATACTTTGGTTTTTACTATTATTTACTTCTCAAGTAAACTGAAGACGAGTTCGACTGTTATTCTGTCTTGGCAGTAAATTTCTAATTTAGAGGGTTGGTCTGAGCCAGCAAGAATGAGAAGACCGTAATAAATATTTGCTTGTTTCCAGCTGATTACATATTACAGTTATATCAGTTCCTTGAATTGACTGATAATGCAGAGTAAATTCTTATTGGGATTTATTTACTGGAAAAAAAATTTCCTTCAGAATAATCAAATGTTTCTTTATAAATATTAAATTTTCATATCCCTTTTGAGTAGTTTGCCTGGAAAGTAATGTTAGTAGCAAGAATGCTCCAATGGCTGTTACGATAGTGATACTTCTGTCTTGCTGGTCAGTATTTTTAAAATGGTTCAAAGTTACAGCATCTTTTCTGTAAAGTGAGACATGGTCTTGTTTCCTTTGACCAATTAGATACACTGTACTCTTTATGCTTAATTTTTTAAAAAATGTAAAACTCTACACATTGTTACAGAAATGTTGTTGTAAACAAACTTCACATTGTTCATTCTGTTATTCTGAAACTAATTTTCGACTTGTTTTTCTTCCAGGGGGGCTTATGGTGTTTTGGAGGTAATGGTCTTCCATATTGTGAAAGTCTTAGTACCATACCGGCAAAGACAGTGGAACTCTTCTGTCTGCAAGCTTTAGTGGAACATTCCAAGGTAATGCAGCAGAAACACCTAGCCTGAGATTTCTCAGTCTGGGCCTAGAGCCCTCTTTGGAGCTCAGTAGTGACAACAAGCTGAAAATAAGATCAAGGAGTTTGAAAATTATTCATATTTTTTATGATAATAGGCTATGATTTTCATTTTAAAATAGATGAAAGAAATATTTTCCTGTTAAATGAATGGTCCTTTTAATCAAACCAGTTAATTTTAGCACTATTAATTCTGGGTTCTGCCTCTACCCATACTTGCTGCTACTTTGTAAACAGTTGAATTCAGCTATTTGTAGCCCTCTCAGACTCAAGGTAAAGGCATGAAGAGAAAATCCCTGCCCAAGCCTTGTTAAAAACCCAAGATAGATTGTAAAATGTGTAGGTACTATTGTACTTGCCATATTTTTTGGGGAATATAAGGCATACTTTTTTCCCTCCTAAAAGAAGCTGAAAATTTGGTTGCATTTTATATTCCCAATGTATAAGTATAATTTTATTTCTATACCGCCCTTCTCCCGAAGGACTCAGGGCGGTGTACAGCCTATTTAAAAACACAAGACAACCATCAATTAAAAAATTAAAACTATTAAATAAATTCGGCTCAATTTAAAACCCCAGAAATTTAAAATACCCCAATTTAAAATTATTATGTTGATAGCCCGGCCTGGCGGAACAACAGGGTAACCCTGCCCACCCGCCAGCCCCCACCCTTCCGCCTCCACACGTCCTCTTCCTGGCTGCAGAGATTGCTACCGACAATGGCTTGTGTTTTTGGGCTCCACGCATCCCGTTTTCAGTCTCCCCACACTCCGTTTGAGAGCCCTTCAAGACTGTGGGGATCACCAAAGCACATCGCTGCCGATCACCACCCGAAAACACGATGCGTTTGGAGGCTGAAAACGTGACGCGTGGTTCCCAAAATGGCTACTCAGAACAGCTGCTGCCTTCTCTTACCCCTTCTGCGCTTCGCCTGCTTTAGTCACTGGAGCTCCCTCTGACGATCAACTGTGCTTTAGAAGCTGTTTTTTAGCCCCAACCAGCCCCAACCTCAAAACCAGTGAGTGAACTAATGTGCTGAACTGACCAGGCTAAGGACACTAGCCAGATGAATACCTGGTAGACAGAATTTTTTTTTTCTATTTTCCTCCCCCAAAACTAAGGTGCATCTTATACTCTGGTGCGTCTTATACTCTGAAAAATACGATAAGTCATGTTACCGTACTGTTAATTAAGCCCGTACTTAATTAATATGGACTGTGTAGGCATTCTCAAGTCACTTTTTATTTCAGTGTTCAGGTAATCCCAGTGACTCTTTGTGCATGAAATAATTTTATATTTGATTTGCACACTGTTCAAGTGCAGCTCATCACTGCAATTCCTGTATCATTTCAGATCCCTAGCCATTGTAATAAAATTGAAGCAAATAAGGGACTTCAACTCCTGCAAAAGTTGTATCACCTTCATAGAGATTCTCACAAAATACAAAGAAGTATCATTCACATAATTGGAAATATGGCACTAGACGAACGTCTTCATGCATCAATAACACGTGCAGGTAGTAGCAAATGTTGTTATTGTTAATTGGAAAAGAATTATTAAAATATTTTGTTGTGTGGTTTTTTTCCTCACAAGAGTTATAGGAAACTAAAGTTTTGGAAACCAATACTTTAGAGTTGAGATTTAATTATTTAATATTCCAGGCAATTCATTCAGTTAGTCAAATATATATTCTCATTGGTTGAGCATAGTATAGAAACGATACATGGATGTATATTGAATTCATCTTTGGAAAAAAGGAAATGATCAGAAACTACATATACTTCTGCAGTTTGTGAGGCAGTATATTTTTCTTTTTAGGATCCCTCTCAAAAAAGGGAAGAAATTAATGAATCAAATAGATGAATGATTAAAACAAAGGTTTTCCTGACAAGGATGACTTTATTTCTGGAAGGGTTTTTATAGCAGAAAGTTTGAGTAGACAGTATATATCTTACCCATAGGGTGGCATGGTGTGTCTGTCTGTCTGTCCGTCTTGATATTGCTGCATGAATTATTGGTTATAATCAGTCTTACATCATATCCTCAAACACGAACAGGAGAAATTAAATTTTTAGACTTCCAGTTGCTAACAAATAATAATTTTGCAGAGAATTGCCAGAGAAAATGTGGGGAAAAGCAAGTCAGTATATATAATACAGTACTTTCCTACATATTTATTATTTATATTAAATATACCTTCATTAGTAGGTAACAATGACACCAATGTTTTATTTTAATTCAATGCTAGGATGGGTTTCTATGCTAGCAGCTATGATGAAGTCTCCACGCATCATGGAATCCTCTCACGCTGCAAGAGCCTTGGCTAATCTGGACAGAGAAGTGGTGCAAGAAAAGTACCCAGATGGTGTATACATTTTACACCCACAATGTCGAACCAAGTAATCAAGCTCTATCTTGTTTACATGAAGCCTGTTTTGCAATTCAGGCTTATTTGTAACCACAGTTTAGCAAGATTTGATCTACTGATATAGCGTATTCTTTGCAGTGGAGCTGATTCAGACCAGTGGTGGGTTCCTCCCAGTTCCGCCCAGTTCTGCTGAGCTGGTAGCGGTGACAATATAATGTCACCGAACCTATTCTCCCACCCCCCGGTTATTCTTACCTTTTATTTGGCCCCACCCCCAATCTATTGCTGCCTCCCAAGTCCCAGCTGATGGGCTATAAGGGAAAAAACTGTTTAAACTCTTGCCGTGGGGCTTCAAAGGGGCGCCCTACAGCTGATCAGTGGTAAAAGGCAGTTTGGTGGTAGACCAGTGCCTCCAAAAACAAATGAGTAGACCGGGCCTGCAAAAATAAATGGGTAGACCAGTGCCTGCAAAAATACATGAGTAGACCAGTGCCTGCAAAAATAAATGGGTAGACCGGTACAGCTCTGCAAGCAGTTAAAAGCCTGGTAGACCAGTACCTCCACTAAATCCTAAAAAATTGTCACATGACAATCAAGCTACGCCCACAAAATAAGCCACGCCCACAGAACCGGTAGTAAAAAATTTTAGAACCCACCCCTGGTTCAGACATCCAGTTGTAAGAGACTGACTAATGAATCATCAAATGCTGCTGTAACCATGTATTCCAGCAGATTAACAGTTCGGCCTGAGGAATTGTTTGTGCAGGGAGAAGTTTTTTCTTTCTGTTTTCCCGTCCTATATTCTGAGTGGAAGGAAAAAAATTCAGGGAACTGTCATAAACTCATTGAGATTTTCAATATTGCCTTGGTGCATAGACAGCGAGGGGGACTCGGTGGCTCAGTGGCTAAGATACTGAGCTTGTTGATTGAAAGGTCGGCAGTTCAGCGGTTCAAATCCCTAGTGCCACGTAACGGGGTGAGCTCCCGTTACTTGTCCCAGCTTCTGCCAACCTAGCAGTTCGAAAGCACGTAAAAAATGCAAGTAGAAAAATAGGGACCAACTTTGGTAGGAAGGTAACAGTATTCTGTGCGCCTTTGGCGTTTAGTCATGCTGGCCACATGACCACGGAGACGTCTTCGGACAGCACTGGCTCTTCGGCTTTGAAACGGAGATGAGCACTGCCCCCTAGAGTCGGGAACGACTAGCACATATGTGCAAGGGGAACCTTTACCTTTATAGACAGCGAATGTTTTCAACCTTAGCGAGGTATTCACTTGGTATTCACAGCATGGATCAAATAATTTAAAAGCAGGACAAACCTTTTGCATTAATCTCATAGATGTTTGTCAACATTTGTAAATTGCTTTGGCTTTATGTTTAGAAGTTTACCTTTCAACTGATGTCATCATACCGGTGGGGGCGTTAGGAGATATAAGTCAACATTTGGTTCCTTGCTCTGGTCTGGAATCTAACTTAGAATAATTCCATCAGCTTTGGTCTCTACCATTACTAATAATTTTAGCTGAGAAGAGATAGGAATTATTGCATTTAATGGAGTGTTAATTCTTTGCCTAGATCAGTGTTTGGCAGTTTTAAGATGCATGGACTATAATTCCAGGAATTCCCAAGCAGCATGTTGGCCTAGATGCTCTCATTAATAATGGATTTTTCTTTATCACTTCTCTACACTACCAGCGAGCCCATTAAAGCTGATGTCCTTTTTGTTCATGGCCTTTTGGGAGCGGCATTTAAAACATGGAGACAACAGGACCTTGAGTACTCTGCAGATGAGAGAGACATGGATGCGGAAGATGACTACAGTGAATGTTGGCCAAAAGTAAGAATCGTTAACCACATCTCTTGAGTTACAACAGGAACCAGGACTGCCAGGATTGCTATTGCTAAGCGATGAGATCCTGTGACATCATGTTTTACGACTGCATAGTTTAGCAATGGCAGTCCTGGTCACTGGTTGCTTTTGAAACCCAAGGACTAACTGGGTGATGATGAGGATGAGGATGATGTCTGAGTAAATCTACAGTTATATTCACAATCTAAGACTGGAAGAAACTTAATAATTCAAATCCTAACCAAGAAGCTAAGGATTATTAAAATTGCATCTAAGACTATAGGTAGTTCCAAGCAGGGTAGGTTTTTTTGTGTGAAGTGAGGATATTCAGGTCTCATAGATTCAATATTTCCAGATATCGAGAAAGTCACCTAGGTATTGCTCTGAGGGGTCCAATTATGATTGCTTTAACAATGGATTTCTTTTTCCATAAGCATTTAACCTCAGTGAGTAAGACCCAGTATTTCATAATTTTTTCCAGTTGTTTCTCTGCTCTGTTATGCATAAATAACAGAGAATAGCATTCGTGTGAACAAGTGTTTATTGAGAAGCACCTATGTAATCATCAGCACATCAGACTATCACTTATTTGCTTCTGTACATGTACATCAAGCTTCTCTCCTGATAAAGCATTTTCTTTTTCCCTTTTATTATACTTGTACCCAGAAAAGGTATCACTTCATTGATTTCTCCTTTAGAAGAGTAACAAGTCATAAGTGACAGTTTGATATTTTCTAAAATACGTTTTGAAGCTTGCTAACATATCCAGATGCAGAGGCTTTGATTAATTGGTAGGGATCCACACAGAATTGGTAGGGATCCAAACAGAATGATACCATAGTAACATTGTCTCCTAGAAGAATGAAATGAAAACTTTGGCCCTATATTTATGGATTTAAGGCACCATGGTTGTTTATAAGACTAATGCTGGGTTGCTGAAATTAAGGTAATAGACACTGCTAGCAAGTCACTTTAGATGATATATCCTGCAATCTTAATTTACTCCCCTGATTCACTTGGCTTGCTTGAAAATTTGTTGCTGGTCTTCATTGCAATACCTGAAGCCTAAACACTTATCTGAACACAATTGTTTTCTGTCTTGTTTTCATGTATTCTAAATTTAGACTTGGTTAGCATCTGACTGCCCATCACTTAGAATTATTTCTGTGGAATATGATACCCACCTTAGTGACTGGAGAACCAAATGTCCCGTAGAGAGCTACAGGTAAGGAATAGGGGGAGTAGAAACCTGAAACTGTGTTATGTTTTTGTACACATAATCTTGTACATTTTAGATGTGAATATAATGCTTGTATGTTAACATTATAATATTAATATTTAATACTAATGTTATATAAGTTTATTGTGTCAT
This sequence comes from Pantherophis guttatus, assembly GCF_059756535.1. Taxonomy (NCBI): domain Eukaryota; kingdom Metazoa; phylum Chordata; class Lepidosauria; order Squamata; family Colubridae; genus Pantherophis; species Pantherophis guttatus. The sequence continues at coordinate 268,618,557 of NC_142063.1, read as the reverse complement.
GAGCAGTCTAAATTGATATCTGCATTTGATTAAGATAACAGATTGATCCTATTGTGTAAACTCTAAAAGAGCCCTGCCAGGATTGATCAAGATCAGTCTTAAAATATGTAGGTGGATTTATTCATTGCATTAATCCATGATTTCTTTAACAAAATTTAACTTTGTTTAACGAAATTGAATAAATTTTGGCAGAATTGCTATAATCTTGTCAAACCCTTTTCAATATACTCCTAGTGCAGTCACATATATAGATAGTGGTTGCTTCCTGAAGAATATGTAGGGAGACTTGATATTCCCAAAACAGTGATTTTTTTTGTCCCAGTTAATGTGATCATGTGCTGCCAAAATTGCTCCTTCAATTCCCCCAAAAGGAGATTTGACTTGGATACTACTATAGCTGCTGACTTAATCCAGTATTTGGAATAGAGATTCTTTGATATTCATATTAATCTAAAGGGATGTAAAATAGCCGTTTAATAACAGGGATGTTAAATAAGTACTTTGAATACTTATTTAAAGTATTAAGTAATGCATTAATTTCCATGTTTGTGACATGGCTTTTAAATATTGTGTTTTACATATCAATCAGAATCCCTAGTGCATACCAGAAAACATGTTCTAAGATAACCATATATACACATCATGTGAAATACGGCATATTGATCTGATTATATGGATGCTAACCGTTGTTTTAAGCAAGATTTGACTTAAAGAAAACATTTTGTACAGCCAGAATCTGCAAGATCATGGAATTTGCATTAAAAAAAATAAGTTTTTTTTATATTCTTGCATCAGATCTTGGCATTCCCACCCGAAATCTCGCTAATCTTGCTTAAACCTGAGGAGATTTAGTGATTCCATAGTAATTGTTCATGTTTTTAATTAAATTAGAGTCTCATGAGATCTGTTTGGAAGGTCAAGTATTTTATAGTGCCAATAGGTACTGAGTTGTTGACACCTGTTTTTTGTGGTGTTCTTCTACTCTTGGTAAGTTTAAGATTTGTCGACTTCAGCTCCCAGAATTCCCAGATAGCCTGGCCATTGCTAAATGCTTTAGAACTTGAAGAACACAGTCTTAAAGTTGCCAAGATTGGGTGGGAGACACTGTTCTAAAGCTTTCAGTAATATGGGATATTGATCTACTTATAAGAAAAGTTTCAGAACTGCTACCCTAACACATGCCAACATTTTCACACAGTTGGATGCTATGGGGAAAAAGATAACCTCCTTAAGGAAATTTAAGTAAAGCTGCCAAAAAATAATCTGATTCTTCAGAATATGCTGCCTTGCTATATTTGCCTCTCTTGCTTTCTTTGCTGTCTCATCTGCAGAGAATCTCTTGCATATCGAAGTACTGAGCTTCTCAAGAAACTAAGAGATGCTGGGATTGGAGACAGGCCTCTCATATGGCTATCGCATAGCATGGGCGGTAAATTCATTGTCTTCTGTATCAATTTTAAAACGAACTATTTCAAGCTTGTTAGCCCTGTAAATATAGTACATTGCTTCCATTCGAAGGCAATGTTCATAGGATTCATTTGAGCCACATAGAAAGCAATCTCCACGTGGATTTACGATAATAGTAGTGCATGGGATGTGTGTTTAGATGTGGTGTGTTTTCAGTCGCTAGTAAATGTTCAATGTGCTGTTTGTGGATTTCCAGTAGCTCTCTACTGAAAATTCTGATTTTTATACCTAGATACCACTCTTGTCAGAAAAAAGTCTTAAAAACCTCATGTGAATGACTAGTTACCGACCTCCTTCCCCACTGATACTATGGAGTGTTGCTATCTGCCTCTTTAGCATGTTTGTATTCAAACTTTAATGAGCCCAACTTCCTTTAATTTTTGGCACTCTTTTATTTCCTAACTGCACTGCTTACACAACCTAGACCCTTCATGTGTTCCAATACACCCTGTTGGTAGATTTCCTTTGCAAGCATGACAGGATGGTAAGCATCTCTTTGAATACTCCTCTCCTCTAAGCCCTTTTTTATAGTTTCCAAAGTGTCTGCTGAAATATTGGGGGGCTGGGGGCATAATGAAAGCATCGATGAATTAAATGTACATGTCCTTAAAGTACCGTGTTTACCAGGAAACAATATCTAGAAACTAAGCCTACCTTGACCATTTAATGAACAAATGAATAAATAGTAATTCGGTTATCTCTCTACAACCTCTGTGTCAGGTTTCGATGTCGTCTCAAATAATCACTTCAACCTGCATTTACTCTAGTGCTGACACTCTGCTTGTTCCCACATCCATTCCATTGGAAACTGAGGCAACTTTTAGCAGTGGCTTTTTCCCTGTAGTTCTTTCAGTGTATTTGTTTGTAGTTTTCTGAGTATTGACATTTCAATTTCTGGGCCTTGGCTCTTTCCTCTGGCACAGGAGGCAATCCACCATATATCTGTCAAAACATGAGATCACCCTCCAGCAAACCCTTGTTCTTCCTATAACCCACCACCTCTTAAAAATGAATGGAGAAGCTAAGATTTCACATGCACCGACTTGGAATGGTTCTATCTAAAAATGTCATATTAACTCCACAGTGCCAATGGGCTTTCTAGATGTGACTTAAAGTTCCTCCATCCCCTCAGTCTGTTTCTGCACTTTCATGGCTGTTTGTCTGAAAGCCAAGCAGAGAGATTCAGAAAGGATTTGGAAAAGAAAGTTATATTATTTTTTAATGTGACTGCTTTTACATTGTCTACCAGGAGGCACAGTGTGACCCATTTCATCTTACTGGGGCTCATCTGGGGAGCCAGATTTTATTCTATGGCCTTCAAAACCCTCTACAAGGAATTGGACTCTTTGACCGTTGCACTTTAGAAGATTATATACAGCGCATTCAACTTTAGTTATCCTAAAATATTAAGATCCTAGTTCCTGGCATTCAGCAGTTTACAGGAAGGGATATATAGAAGCTGTCACAATTGTACACACAATTGTACACATAGTCCATTTTCCCTTAAGATATACATTATATGTCATGTGCCAGAGATCCTATGTTATGTCAACTTTGCATGGCACATGACACTGGTTATTTGCAGGACCACCTCTCCTTAAAACTATCCACCTATTCCACTAAATCATATAGGGTGCGCACACTCCATGTCCCCTCCCTGAAATCTTGCCATCTCGTGGGACCTCAGAAGCATGCCTTTGCCATGGCTGCCCCTACCCTGTGGAATACCCTTCCTGCTGGTGTTTTTCCACAGGCCCTCCACCCTTCTAGCCTTCCAGAAGGCTGTTAAGACTTGGTTTATTTGTTTGTTAAGGCCTGTCTGTCTGTCTGTCTGTCTGTTTATTAGTCACCTTTCTACACTGCCCATCTCCTTCAAGGATCTTCCATTTTACTGAGACGCTGGGATTGTATAATAGGAGGCATGAAAGAAGGATAGCTGAACCTGCTGTGGGTTTTTGTTTTATTGTTTTTATTGATTTTATGATTATTTTATTTATTAGCTTTATAGTTGCTGTGAGCCACCCAGAGTTCCTTAAGATGGGCAGCCATATAAGGCTTCTAAATAACTGTACCGTCTGCATATAACCAGACTGGGCTAATGGCCAACTTGGTGTCTCTTGCACTTAGTAGAGGTGGTCTGGGGCTTGTAGAAAGAGGCCTTCCTTTTCCAGAGGAGGAAAGATTGACTGACCCTCCTTTTCTGTAAAGAAAGCAAGCCAGAACGTCTTCAATGAGTTGTGGGAGAGTGATTTTTCTGTCTTGTATCTCTGTAATAAGCATCACAGCCCTGCATTGATCCCATTTCATGGAGGCTTTTCTTTTCAGGCCTCCTAGTCAAGAAAATGCTGCTGGATGCTTCCATGGACCCTGAAATGGCTTCTATAGTGGACAGCACACGGGGAATTGTATTTTACAGTGTTCCTCACCATGGCTCCCGGTTAGCTGAATATTCCGTAAATATTCGATTTCTGCTCTTCCCTTCTGTGGAAGTCAAAGAGCTCAGCAAAGGTTTGTTTCTTTGTGGGTAGTTCTGGAAAGTGTATATTTAAACATAGCTTTCTTTTCTATAGCTCTCTCGCTGTGTGTGTGTGTGTGTGTGTGTGTGTGTATAAATATTAACAATAAAACCAAATTATTTACACTAATCAAAGTAACACTGAGGTTCATTTTTATTTATTTCTTTGATGGAGCTTAATGGAAATGCAGTTTTCTTGGCAATATTTTTGGAAGTGGTTTGCCATTGCCTTCTTCCTGGGGCTGAGAAGGAATGAACTTAAGGTCACCAAGCTGGCTTTTGTGCCTAAGCCAGGACAGAGCTCAACTTTCCCTGTTTTCAGTCCAGCATCTTTATCAGTAGAATAAATTCTTTGAACTTTATTAAGGCGATCTGGACAGATTTGTATCAACAAGTGAGGAGAAGGAGCTCCAGTGAGAAATGAAAACCCTTTGATCTTGACCCTACCTAGGTAGTCTTCTGTGACAATGAATCATAGCATGACCTCCCTGTCAAAAGTCTTGGTGATGGCAGATTTACACAGAAGAAAATGTTCTTTCTGATACCCTTCACTCAAAATAAACGTGAAGCTGGTTCAACTATCCCAGTAAAGGGGTTGCATGATGACAGTGCCCAAAGTCTAGTAACATAGATGTGATCAGAGATGGGTTTCAGCAGGTTCTGACCAGTTCTGGAGAACCGGTAGCGGAAATTTTGAGTAGTTCGGAGACTAAAAATTCTGACTGGCCCCACCTCCATCTATTCTCTGCCTCCCAAGTCCCAGCAGATCAGGAGGAAATGGGGATTTTTCTGTAACCTTCCCCTGGATTGGAGTGGGAATAGAGATTTTGCAGTATCCTTCCCTGCTACGCCCACCAAGCCATGCCATGCCCACCAAGCCACACAGTGGTGGGTTGCTCCCAGTTCCGGTTCGGCCGAGCCAGTAGCGGTGATGATGTGACGTCACTGAACCGGTTCTGTGTGACTGGGAGCTGGGCCCTCCTGCCCACCCCCGCTTTAGTTCTACCTTTATCTCTTGGTTTTTAGCCCAGCTGATAGGCGTGGCAGAGTGGATTGCCACACCTCAGCTGGCCAGAAACCCAATGCGCTTGCGCGGGGTGCAAGTTTGGCACTCGTGCGACCAAAGTGAGCGCACGTGTGGCGATCGCACGCAAAGCATGTGTGCGAAGAGAACCGGTAGTAACACCGGTTGGAACCCACCACTGAAGCCACGCCCACAGAACCAGTAGTAAAAAAATTTAAAACCCACCACTGGATGTGATGTAACAGCCAATTCTGTAATATGAAGCATGTTTCACATGGTTAGACTTGTAAGAAAGGCAGGGGTGAATGCATGAATGCCAGTTTATGTGGAACTAGTTAGAAATTAAGACCCCAGAAGACTCCAAATTCAGACATTTTCAAGACAATTTCAATTCTATCCAGCACTGCTTGAATTTTAATTCAAGAGTCAGAAGCACTTTAGTTGTCTCAATTAAACTTAACCTCTACCCATAGGTCACTGTTACCGCCAGCCACCATTCAGAACCTCTGCAGTATTCCTAGAGAAAGAGGGAGGTAGAGTTGGATGACATCCATGTTCTGATTCCACTAGACTCCAAAGCTATGTTTCATGTAAATACAAGAAGCCAGTATAAAGGCCTCTGACAGAGTCCCATGGCATCACTTTCAGGACCTGCCAGTTCAGATTTGAGGTAACCCCAATATTTGCTCCCAGACCACATCAGGAACTGTGTGAAACAGATATTAAATAGGAACACAAAAGGGAATTCTAGTTAACTTCAGACGTATCCTCAATTCAAATTTAGCTGAAGTGTAATTTCATAACACCTTACCTGTTACTTATTTATTACATTTAAACTGAGCAGCTGTGGTTCTGTGTCACCCGCCCACCTACCCCAATTTATTGTGTACAGGAAGTTCTGTCCTTGAGCGCCATAGTCTACTTCTCTTCCCTTGCATTCCTGGATAGAGGAATAACTTAGACTTGGACATAGATAGATCTATTGTAGGTGGGCTATTTTGTTTATTTTCAGTAGGAAGCTACTGAATGCTTCCGACCATTGGGACTAGAATTTTCCTTGCTAAGTGAGGGGGTTGTTAAGTGAGTCATGCACCATTTTACAACCTTTTTGCTGCTGCTGTTAAAAAAAAAGTACGGCAGTTGTTAAGTGAATCATGCAATCATTAGTGAATCAGGCTTCCCGGATTGATTTTGTTTGTCAAAAGCCAGCTGGGAAGATTGCAAATGGCAGCCACATGACCTTGGGATGCTGCAACCATTTTAAATACAAGCCAGTTGCCAAGTGTCCACATTTTGATCATGTGACTCTGAGGATGCTGCAACAGTTGTAAGTGCAAGGACTGGTTGTAAGTCACTTTGAATGGTCACTAAATGAATGGTTTAAGTTGAGGGCTACATGTACTTCACCAGAACAAATAGAGGCCGTGATTACATCTAGCCTTGCTTGTATATATACCGGACTGGCACTCATCCTTTAAAATGACAGCAGATGCCACCTTTCTGAACCAAAAATCCATCTGCCATATGAAAAATATTATACGTAAATGTAGTTCTCTGCCTGACACCCAATGTCTAAAATAAGAAATCCACATTTCATTTTTATGCGTTTTTCCAGATTCCCCTGCCCTGAAAGCACTGAATGATGACTTCATCTCATTTGCCAAGAACCAGAACTTTCCAGTGTTAAGCTTTGCAGAAACGTTGCCAACACGAGTTGGCAGAATGTTGAGTCTGCATGTCGTGCCAGTGGAATCTGCAGGTTTGACAATCCCAGCATTCCCCTTCCAAAATGTCTGGCTTCAGTCATTTATAACAGTATTTCTTTACCTCAGCAACTTTAAGATGTGTGGACTTCAACTCCCAGAATTCTGCAGCCAGATGGCTGCAGGATTCTGGGAGCTGAAGTCCACACGTCTTAAAGGAAGGCCAAATTAGACATCTTAATGAAAAGTAAATGAGTTTTTTTTAAAATTTGATTTATATGCCGCCCTTCTCCAGAGACTCAGGGTGGCTTACAGTGTGTTAAGCAATAGCCTTCATACTTTTGTATATTTTATACAAAGTCAACTTATTGTCCCCACAAACTGGGTCCTCAATTTACCTACCTTAGAAAGGATGGAAGGCTGAGTCAGCCTTGAGCCTGGCAAGATTCGAACTTACTTTAATTGCAGACAGCTGGTGTTAAATTACAGTGCTTTTAGTCTGCAGAGCTATCCAGGCTCCTGGATAGCTGTGGAGTTAATGGGAAAAGTAAAAAAAAAAAAATATCAAAGAAATTAATTATTGTCTTCCAGTTGAGGAACACTGGATCCACCATCATTACACCTCAGGTCCCATGGGAACTTGCTATCTCACCTTTTTTCTTTATATGTCCATTACCTACATTTTAAGTAATGACACATTAATTTGAACATTTTCACTAGGACAGTTTCTGTATCGTCAAAGAAAATGTAGTTCTTTAGAAACAATTGGGAATAGGAGGGTTGGATTCACCCTCCATTTGAAGTTATTGCTTCTGGCTTTTCTATGTTGTGGGAATTTTTATATTATATCATTTTATTTTATATTATACAGGTAGTCCTCGACTTAAGGTCACAATTAAGTCCAAAAATTTCTGCTGCTCAGCAAAACAGTTGTTAACTGAGTTTCACATCATTTTACAAGCTTTCTTGCCACAGCTTTTAAATGGATCACTGCAGTTGTTAAATTGGGCTGGTTATTAAGTGAATCTGGCTTCCCCATTGGCTTTGCTTATTGGAATGTCACAAGAGGTGACCACATCAGCCTGCAGCTGTCATGAGGCACGTAACCATGGGGATACTGCAACGGTCATAAGTGTGAAAAACTGCCATAATTCACTTTTTTCAGTGCTGTTGTAACTTTGAATGGTCATTAAATGAACGGTTGTAAGTTGAGGATTACCTGTATTTTGATGTGTAATAGTATGTATGGCCTGAAAATGAGGCGCAGTTTTTCTTTTAATATGCATTGTGTAGAAAGGACGTAAAAAGTTATTTCAAACCAGTGCACATAATTCCCCAAACAGCTAAGACATAAATTATGTACAACATCCTGTGAAACAGCTTATGCATTACTGCAGCGGAAATAAATTTTCAGGTCTACTCCAATCTTGTTTTATACACCAGTCTAGAATTTGGTTCAAACATCATCTTTTAATTGTTATCGATTCTGATTTGGAGACAGATCAGACAGATAGGCTACCATCTTGCTTAGAGACCCTCGAAAGCAGGAGTTAATGAATTGGAGAAAAGCCTGAAGGGGAGGCGTGTTTATGCAAATCTTAACTCAGTCTTTGACCAATGACATGAGGACAACCCATTCAATGGATTCTATAGCAGCGCAAGGGAGAAGTGTGTCTTAATGCTCTTTGCTTTCATGTCTGTTTCAGATTTGGGCATTGGAGAACTCATTCAGGTAGAAGTTAGCCACCTCAACATTTGCAAACCGAAAAACAAAGAAGCTTTCCTGTATCAACAAACCTTAAAGTTTATTCAAGATTCTCTAAAAAGGGAGCTTGGAAATCACTGAACTGCAACGCTGTGCATATTTGTTGTTTTACTGGAGCAGTTACACTAACTTTTCTTTGAATCTGGGCCTGTCCTTGGCAGGGCGGCTGTTTTATTACACACAAGCTGTTTTTTTTTTTTTTTTTTTAACATTGTCTAATGGGAAACCGCAGGTGTATTTCTGGGGTTGTATATTGTACAAAGCGTTTTTCTTCATTTTGAGTTCCATTTAATGTTTGACAAGGAAAGTTATCTGGGCTCCTAGAAGGTCTTTTCATTGTTTTGTAAGCATGTGTTTTACCCAAAGAGATCTTCATTCTCTGCTCAATATACTGTAGAAACAAAGCTGCTATGCCATTAATGATTATCTTATACTACTTTATACTACTAGTGGGTGGGGGCACTTGACCTTGTATATACTGTGCATACTGGAGAGCAAATGCACTAATACCATAAATCTACTCTCCCATGCTGATGTACTGATACACCCACATTGCATGATATCAAGTTCTTTATGGACATTCTGATATTTTAAATACAGTAGAACATATGTGTAATGACCAATGAATCTGGACCCTAACCTGTGTTTTTGCAACTGGATGCCAACAGAAAACAAGGGTATACTGTAAATCTGCTATTGTACAGTGTTTGGAAAGCTGTTACAAGCCCAGAATTATTTACTCCAAAGAACTGAACCAGTTTCTTAATTCCATGACGACAGATTTTCCTGTGGTCATCTTATACCAAAATGCCTCATGAAGTAACAAAAATTCAGAATTGTTGCTCAATTCTGCATAGAAGGCTGGATTAGTCAAGGGCACACTCGAGATAAATCACAATTATGTCTTTACCACTTAAATTTTTGTAAAACTCAGAAGATAAAAATTCAGTCTCAATGTAATCTGAATAGCCTGCCAAATATATATTGCTATATTGAAAATGCGAAACACTCCAGGAGGGTAGAAATTCTTCCCTTTGGCTGGTGCCATTTAAGTATTTTGAATCTTAAGTAATATAATGTATAAAGCAGTTGTTCAGTTTCAGCATGAAGCCAAACCATGGCTTTATTTTTCATGTAAATGAAAAAAAAATCTTCCTGAAGATTGTCCTGTTTTTATATTCCATTTGCTTAACATTCCAGTGGTAAAACATCTGCCATAATTGTGAGTTGGAAGCCACCACTGATATTGTCAGATGTTTCAAACCATGGCATGGAGTTATATAGAAAACCTTGGTACACCTTGTCTATGATTTAGAATGATAAATTAAGCCACTATATTTGTAGCAAAGCAGATTCCTTTTGTAGACAAAGGGGAAATGGTTAGCCATATCAATTGGTTGCATTTCCTTGTGTCAAAAACATTTTGTAACTTTCAGAGCCATCTGAAGTATATATTCCCATTGCCACCCCAAACAGCATGTAATTTACCTACTGTAATATTTTTTGTGTGTACTAAATAGTATTTTGTGTATACTTTTTCAGGCAACTCTTGATTTTTTTTTACTACTGTAGCTGATTAAAAAAGGGCATGTCGTAAACATGAAAAAATACTTGATCATTACATTGCTACCTACAGTTATAACATTACACATTTAGAAAAAACCCCACCATAAATTATTCTTCCAGAATAAAAACTTTTCAACAAGTTATCTATCACTAGGCAATTTATACATAATGAAGTAAACAATATGTGAATTACTCATGATGTCAAATCTATGAATACTGTTGTATCTAAATGGATACATGACTCAATAGCATCATGAAGCTACTGGTGTTGAATGGACTATGATTTGGTCTTGAATGAAGTAACTGAAATTCAGCTTTGCTTTCCTGAAATTGCCTGTGACTTTCTATATATTTAAACAGTATTTTTTTATTAAACATTTTCAGAGGTTATATTTTACTCAGTAGAAGAAATGTTTTTAAAAACTGCTCAGGACAACTTTTATTTATTGCAACATTTGCCCTGTTCCATTTTTGCTCAGGGCGAGTGGCATAAATTGCAATTGATGGCAGAGTATGTTACTAGAAAGATTCAAGTTTTAATGAGGCATCTCACTAGGCAGCAAGTTATACAATATAGTGCCAACAGCGGATACCACTTCAAGTAGAGTAATAAAAATTACTTTCATTTGCAATTTATAAAGTCACTTCAATTGACTTGCTTTCTAATGCTTTTATTAGCATGTAAATGACCTGCCTCAAAGCTGATAAATTATGTTGCAGAGAATATCGTCAGTAACAGTATACTAGGCTTCCTTTTAATAGGTGTTCATTTTTCATCTTGAGATGCAGCCATAAATAACCAGTGATGCTTCTGGTTTCCTTATTAAAGGGGAGGGTTAGAGCAATCTTCCCTGACCAGCTGTCCTACGCCAAGGGCAACAACCTTCTTAGAGGGGGATCATGGGAGTTACAGGCAACCCATCTAGAGAGTACAAAATTATGTCTTCCAGTAAGCAAATGTCACTGCTACATATTCTCCTTTTCATTATTTCATTCAATTTTTGAAATATTGCTTACAGCAGTGTAATGGTTGGCCTAGAGGCAGGGGAATGGAGACCACAATAACCTACCTGATTTGGCATCCCCAACTATATTTTCTTAAGGTTCATTTAATAAAAACAATAGCAATATGTTAGCTAATTAACCTTTAGCCTTGCATAGTGTATATACCTATATAAGAATAGGCCAAGACTAATTTCTCATAAACCACATTTTCAGTATTGAGAATAAAAAAAGGCCAAAATACATGTTGCATCCCCAAAATAAAAATCATTAACTTCGCTGCTTCTTCTAAAGCAACATAATTCTTTATTAAATTACAAATTAGATCCTAGATTTTAATTTCTGGCCTAAACTGTAAAGCTAAATCACTGTTATCTTTTACGATGTAAAATGATTGTGCACAAAAATATTAGCCCGGCCTATACTAATTAGTGTTTTTTTCCCAATAATCCACCGGACATTTTATTAGCCTAAGAATACTTGAGATTTAAATACTAAAAATGAGAATAGAAGCCTCTCGTATATGTACCTGTGTATTTCCTACCTATATCATATATGGGTATTTTCTTCCATAGGTAATACACTTTTATTCATATTAATCCAGACAGAATCATATCTATGTATATAATAGAAAATTAACAATGGTTTATCCTATGAGGTGATCTGTAGAGGAATACCTCACTTGTCTTCACCCCTTCAGGCTCCCATTCAAAACAGGCTGGATCTATAACCACATTGTTTCAAGTACATATTTCCATGTCTTCATACAGGCATGTTTCTAATATCCTGAAGGTGGTTTTCTATCACAGCTTGAACTTGAATGGCTATTATGGATACTACCAGCCCAAAGCTTACCATGCCACTTCTAAAACCACCTTGGACTTCACTCTATATTACTGATGACAGCTATTGCTATACAGAATCAGATTATCATTTTTGCTCTTACCAATGGGCCTTTTTGAAACTCAAATTCATTCCTACTTTGCATACATTGATAACAAGGATAAAAATAATTTAAGACACTGAACCGGGGTTCTAAGCATGCAGTTGGCTCAAGAATGGCACAGAGTACCTCTTAGTATATAAAGCAGAATTAACTATACCATCTTTTTACAGTTGAGAACTACGGGGCAAGCAGCCACCTGTGGCATGGAATTCAGATATGAGCAAAGTGCAAGTAAAGAATAATTGAAGCGGGCCTCGTTATAGCACACATGCATATGATAAATACTTGTTATTGAATTTACTATTAAACTTGAACCAGAAATCACCAAGGAGTGCGGAAAGATGAGTGCTATACCATACATCAGGGGTCCCCAACCCTGGGCTGCGGCCCACTACCGGCCTGTAGCCTATTTGGAACTGGGCCGCATGAAAGGTGGCCTGGCACATACGCACGCACAGCTCTACTAGTGCGTGGCACGCCAGCGTGCTTGCATGTGTGCAGCGCCACTTGCATAAGTGGTGGGCTGGCGCGAGTGTGCACAGCAGGCTGCTACTTGCTACTCCCGCTGGGCTGCCAAGCCCAAAGGTTGGGGCCCACTGCCATAACTGATTTACTGAACTTCATTCCTTCTATCATAAAGTTTAGGGAAAAAATGTGCTTTTCTAGGGAAAAAGTACAAAAATGAGTTTGTAGTTTTAAACTGAGGTCAGAGTTTAACCCTGAGATATAGTACTACTGTTGCCATCTTCTCCAAATGTGACCCAGTGGCTGAAATCCTTTGGACAGGAGTGTTTCAAATTTTGTGTAGCAGGAGGTGGATTGGCTGGTAACGGCTGAATCGCTGGCTGGCAAGCAGCAAAATCTACTTCCAAGTCTAACAAATTGCTGTTCTCCATTGGACAATGATTGTCTGAAACTTGCTGTTGTTGCTGAATCCGCAAGGGAGGAGTTGCCTGTTGGTCACCAATTAATTCTAAACCAGTCTGCCTCAAGAGCTTAGCATCATTGTCTTTTGAGCTGATCACGACTGTTGTAGCAAGACGAGAGGGTTCACTCAGAGAAGATGGAAGTGCACCAGAATCCTTCATTGTGGAAAAACATGGTGCTGGAACGTTGTTATTGTTGGAATTGAATGTCAGCCCTTTTAGAAGCAGATTATTGCTGTTCTGGAGTACTTGCAGATGAAAATCGGGAGGAGCAGACTTCTTTCTCCTTGGGGGAACTCTTGGAGCCTGAGTCAAGTTCAGAGAAGGAATATGAGAACTTTCCTCTAAAAGAGACAAGGGAGTTGGTTGCCTTTCATTGCTGCTGCTGCTGCTGCTGCTCCTCTTGACAATTTTGCCAGGATGCATTGTCCTTGGCTTAGGAATGGGGACAGTCTGAAGAGAACCAGTAACAGTTGTGGTTTCCATACCAGATTCTGGTGATGCAGAGAAGTGACCCAAGATCTGTTCAAACTGCTCTTCTGGAGAATGGGGCTGAGAGAAAAAATGGACAATTAGTTGTTTTTCAACCAGCCTCTCATTAGAAACAGCAAGCCATTCAGAGTCATCTCTGGACCAGATGGGTGGCACACAAATTTAATAAACAAAGAAACATTTCTCTCGCTCTTGAGGGCAGGTGTATGTGTGTGTGTTTTCTGGTAATACAAACGCCAGTGCAGTTTGCTGTCCCTATCCTGTACACTTGAAGAAACCATTTAATCAGTGTGATTTGTAATCATAACAGCCTTACAATATAGTAATAACCTTTGCAGGATTTTTACAATTTACAACCTTTGCAGGATTTTTACCCTAACCCTAACTCTTCAAAACCCCTGCATGTAAGCAAAACAGAAAATGCAGAATAATTCAAGGAACTTTTGAAAGAGGCTGACAATCTTCTATATTAATTCCTCATATTTCCATACAACTGTTTTCATGTTAAATAAACCTTGCTATTTTATCCTTCTGTTCCTTTCCTCCACCCCCAATTAGAAATTCAAATCTTTAGATCTCTAACTTAAAATCACCAAATAGCTGTAACAATTTTGCTAACATTTTGGGATAACATTTTTAGGACTCCGAGAAGGAGTTGCTAGATATCTTTAAAGGTGCAAAGGTACACCATTCCTTTTCCCTGAGAATCTTCTGCTTTGTGTGTACAATTGTTGGAGCATAACATGCAGAATGAAGGTAAGAAAGCTGCAGAATTTTAGAAGCAGGTGGCTTTTTTAAAAAATAGAAGGGAAATCTTGACAAATTGGAAGTGGAGAGTTATTTGCTTCCCATTTCTTCCACTCTGCCTTCCCTCTCTCAAGCAAATGTTCCTAATCAATATGTAAATGATATAAAGCAGAGCAGTGTAACTCAGAAAAACAATAGCCCCAAACTCCACAATATGTGCAATTACCTCCAAATCCCGTGGATACTCATTTTAATGTTCCTGAGATTAAGAGATAAATAGCACTTAGCACTTAAGACTTATATACTGCTTCACAGTGCTTTACAGCCCCCTCTAAGCGGTTTACAGAGTCAGCATATTGCCTCCAACAATCTGGGATCCCATTTTACCAATCTCGGAAGCGTGGAAGGCTGAGTCAACTTTGTACCGGTGAGACTCGAACTGCTGGCAGCTGGCAGTCAGCAGAAATAGCCTGCAAGTGCAATACTGCATTCTAAGCACTGTGCTACTATGGCTCTAAGCTAAGAGCATTGGCCACTTGACAGTTAGAGATAGTTTCAAAAAGCATTTCAGCAAAGCCCTGTGTCAGAGTTCTTGGTTTGAAGCTACAACAATCCATCACAAACTATAATCTCTCCTTTTCTCCTCCTTTCCAAACCCTGGAGGAGTTTTCTCTTATGTAGAATTTCGATATGTATTGCTTGTCACTCCACATTTCAAAGTACAATGAAGCTATAAAGGAGAGTTCAGATTTTGATTTAGCCTGAGTTGGAATAGCGCTACTTGAATCAGATTTCCCTAACCCACCCACCCCCATCTATTAAGGGTTCAGTGCAACAGAATGTATACTTGCATCAATCACAGAAAAACTTGAGTTTTTTCAATTCTTTCCTCAGCTCTCAGTTAGGCACTACACATTTCTTACACTTGTTTTAGGAGAGGAGGACTATAGGGAAAACGTAAAAGCTCTATCTTCCCAAATATATCTTGGAGACAAAACAACAACCCTGAAGCTCTTGTAATTTACTTGCTAACACTAAATATGCAATCTATATGAAGGGATGCTTTCTGTGCAGAGGGAAGAGCTTTATAGTGACACTTACACATCCTGTCTTGACTCCTATCTTCTGCAAAGGTGCAGGTTTTTTGGTAGTTGGGACTTTAGGTGGGGGGCGCTGTGGTATGAGGACTGGGGCTGGCTGGAGGCCCTGAAGAGGTGCTGGCTTTGGGCCACCGGGAATGAATTCAGGTTTAGTCACAGTCTGAGTTCTTGCCGGAATGGAAGCTAAGGATTCCTGGGGTGTTACTGAAATACAAAAAAATGTTATTTGATTTCTTTAAAGCATTCAGTATATCCAAAGTAGCACTTGTTTTTAACAGCACATATTATTCCTTGTATAAAACCTGACAACATCTAGGCTAAAAATGCACGCCAAAGAAAAGGATTTTTACCGGCCTTACTAATTGATAAGCCAAGGAAGGACAAAGAACAATTTGAATTTCAAGACACTTTTTCCCCCATTTATTTAATTAGCATAGAAAGATCATTCTCAGCATCAGCCTCTTCCTTCTCAATTCTGTATTCTGCATTTTGAATGAGAGAGGACAGATTGTAATTGTCTTCTGTGTGACATGTTTTCAAATATTTGAAGAGTGCTTTCATATTCCTGCTCAGCTGTCTACCTCACTTTTCAGTCATACTATCTTCTTCAATCTCTTTCCATATGTCCAAGGTTTTAGTCCCCTGGTCATTCTCACTGACTTTCTTTGAACCTGTCCCAATTTCTCTGAATCCTTCTTAAGTATAGTGCCCTAAGCCAAACACAATAATTGGCACGGGGCCCAATCAAAGCCAAATAAAGTGGAACAATTCCCATGATTCTATTGATGTAACCTAGTTAATTTTGATTTTTTGGGGGGGGGAGCCAGATCACTATTCCCAGATCTTTTTAACATGTACCATTACCAAGCTACATAACCCCATCCAATACTTGTGGGTTTGATTTTTTTTTTTTCCTAAGTAAAGAATATCATCAAAGCTTTTAAAAAGGAAACCGGCTATACCTCCTTTTGCTTGCATCAGACACCGAATGGCTTCCTCGGCTTCTTCTGGGGTGGTGGTTTTGATCTGTTTTACATTGTATGGCTTACTAATTCCAGTTCGTGATTTTGGCTTGCAGGAAAATGTAAAAGCAAAGGAGAAATAAAAAGAGAGTTTAGAGGGAAGATAAATACAACAGCTGCCCCTTCTATAAGCAGTATATAAACATGAAAGTAGCTTTGCTTTTTTTTCAGGGGATCATCATTTTTTTTTTACTGGTCATGCCTTCATGAAACTTAATTTACAGCATATAGAGGAACATCTTTTATATATTCTTTTCCTTTACTTAGTTGCTGCCACCAGACACGTATTTATTAATTAAAATATTATTTGTCTGCTTTCTACTTAAACATACTCAGAGCAGCTATTGGATTAATCTTCCCTAATCCGGTGCTCTCTGGACATGGATTATAATTTCCATCAACCCAGGTAGATGGCCATTAGGAATTATGGCAGTCCCCCTCATCCCAAAAGTACTAGATTGGAGAAGGTGCCTTATATTTTCCTATTTAGGGTGCTGGTAGTGGTGATTTAGAGCTCAAGACCTTCTTAATATTTTGGTGCTTCTCATAAGAGAACCTTATCTTAACATTATACTGAGCAAAGTGGTTTTTTTCTTTCTTATCAGTACTTGAAATGATTGAACTGAGCTACTCACAGGGTGCTGTGGTGCTCCTGGAAGAAGCTTTGCTGAATCCAAGATGGAGGACAGAGAGCAGCTTCCTGAAGAGATGGAACCATCTGATGGGGATTTTTTAATGGGCACTGCAGCTGTAGGAAAAACACAAAATAATTTCTTAATGGGAGGTGGTGTAATATAAGTACACAAACCCAATATTGACATGTTGGCCAGCTTTTGATTTTAAAAATCCTGAAAACATCTGAGAAAACTGGAGACAGAGCTTGGGGGACATGGCTACACCCCTGCCATAATTAGGTAAGGAAATGTTCAATTTGCTTCTATAACAAGGGAAAAAAGAATCTGGACTGGGATATCTACCTCTGAGTGATATAACTAGGGGAAAACCAACTTACATATTTTTTTGTTGAGAAGTTAAGCAAATTCCTCTGCTTCTGTTAGCCCTAACTTAACAGAAATTATACAGAAGGAAACATACACATCTTCTGCTATTTCTGGGGTTACCTTCAGCAATCCACCTTGTTAATGTGCATGGGTAGTATACAGGTAGTCCTTGACTTACAACCATTTGTTTAGTGACCATTTGAAGTTACAATTATACTGAAAAAAGTGACATGTCACCAGTGTTCATACTTACAACCACTGTACCATCCCCATGGTCACATAATCAAAATTTGGACAGGGTCACATGGTCACCCTTTGTAATGTACCCCGCCAAGCAAAGTCATTGGGAGAAAGCCAGATTCGCTTAACAACTGCATGATTCACTTAACAACTGAAATTATTCTCTTAACAATTGTGCCAAAAAGTCATGGGATGCAACTTAGTTAACAAGTGTCTTGCTTAGCAATGGAAATTTTGGGCTCAATTGTGATGGTAAGTCAAGGACTATCTGTATATAGTTCAAGCAGATACAACAGCCAGCTCAAAGTTAGATAGAAGTCAGACAGAAAGCCAGACCAATTTCAATTTTGGGCCTTGCCACTTAATCACCATTTGGACAACAGTGTGAAATGGTTCTCCAGAATGGTTCTTTGTACAGGACACAAATTCAGCTTTTCTTGGCAAAAGAAAATTTAGAGGAAACTAGATGCAGTCTTGTGTACAGTATTTGTAACCTTGATTTCCTTCTGTATTCAAGACTGTCATTTCAAAAATCTGGACATTTTTTTCCCACTGAGTAGAAACTCTTGGAGAAAGAACACAAACTCTGACCTGGTGGGGGAGGTCGCTGGGGGGGCTGAGGCTGCCGAGGTCTACCGGGCACAGACAGAGATCTGGTTGGGGAGCGATGACAGAACTCTGCACTTTCTTCAAACTCTTGTTTTAGTTCAACCAAGTCAGCATCATCTAGTGAACATGGCCAAAGGATATAAAATTAGAAAACAAAATGCTACTGAGAAAAATCGATGCCCTTGAAATTATCCAGGAAGGAAGGAAACTGAGAAATAACCATACAACACCTAACACGTGCTTGCTACATGGGGAAAATTCCCAAGGATTCTATGAGCCACATTCAATCATTGACATCCATCAAATAGCAATGTATCAGAGTTAATCAACTGAGCCAGTCATTGCCTCCTGTTATTCCTAGTGGTGAAACAATTAGTCATAAGGGAGATCAGTCAGAAATCAAGTGGCCTGTTCTGTTAATCCTCCATGAATGATGGCACGAAGTTTTGAACTACAATGCCGACTCAGAAAGCATAATAATGAACAAATTGGTTCATTCAAAGATTTCCAAAACGAGTGCATATAATGCCCCCAAAACAGTAAAAGCAAAAGCATGGATGGCATAGACATTCACACAGCTAAACCACCCCAATCAAGTTTGCTCATTAATCCTTAAGAAGAGCTCAAATTAAATTATGATATATCTCCAGGGCAACATCACTCTGTCCCAGGAAATTATATCATTAATTATCTGAATAGCTCTAACATGGAGATAACTTTGTCCACTTAATTGGGTTTACTTATTCCAATAAAAAAGCCTTATTTGGGTGACCCAACCAACTTTTACTGTATGGCTATGGCTTCATTTGTCTTTCATCATGAAAGGATGGATACCTTTATATCGACATGGTTTTCTTCCAGCAAGATGTGACTTGTTTGCATGTATGGTAGACGCCATGCTCACATATTCTGATCCATCTCCCGACTCTTCCATTGTTGATACCATTTCAGTTTCACATGGTACCGGATGCAATGTTTCATCCAAGTAATCATCTTCCTCATCTAAGATATCACCTAAATTGGAAAATGTTATAACAGAATGAGGAAGTTGAAGAAATGTTGTTTTCTTTCAACATTTCAGCTAAAACAAAGGGGATTGTTTTTTAACAAATTATATCAATCTGCAAAGAGAATAGCAACCCATCTCAGTCAGGCTCCATGGAGAAAAAGCCCTCCTGACCAAACCTTATATGTTTACAAACATCTTAGGCCACGTACCTTCTGATTCATAATCTAAGCTTGAAAAATCGAAATTTTCCTCCAGCAGACAGGAATTTGCTGTGGGTGACATAGGAGCAATACTGTCACGTTTCCTAGCAATTTCTTCTTGAAGACCTTTCAGCCAATCTTTGGTTTTAGGACAAATCTTCACAATCCTGCCTTTAATCTAGACATAAAACCCCATTACATTATTTTACCTGTAATCAATCAAACTATTACTCATAAGCAAAACCCAGATATTAACATGATGCAAAGCAATGCAGATAGTCCTCGATTTACCACCACAATTGAATCCAATATTTCTGTTGCTGAGTGTAATATTAGCTAAGTGAATTTTGCCCCATTTTATGACCTTGTTACAGTTGTTAAGTGAATCACTGAAGTTGTTAAGATAGTAACATGGTTATTAAGTGAATCTGGCCTCCCCGTTGATTTTGCTTGTAAAAAGATTGAAAAAGGCGATCACATGACCCTGGGACATGGCAACAGTCATAAATATGAGTCAGTTGCTAAGCATCTGAATTTTGATCACGTGACCCTGGGGATGCTGCAACGGTCATAAGTGTGAAAAACAGTCATGAAGTTACTTTTTTCAGTGCCGTTATAACTTTGAATGGTTACTAAATGAACTGTTGTAAGTCAAGGACTACCTGTAGTCTGTTCAGTGAATTGAGGATAAAAGACTTTTATATATATTTAAAGAGCATGGCTACTATTGCAGATTAGAGATACAGTATTTGGCTTTTTCAGGGATATATCGTTGTGATATGTATTAAGAAATGGTTTTTAACAAGAGTGCCATTCCTTCTTATGCCAATTGTTAAAGAATAAAAAAACTGGAAGCAATTAAGCTAAATATCCTGGAGTCTATATATAATTTTTTATTTTTTTAAATTCTGTTTCTCTATTTGTCTCATTATTACTCATAATGGAAAAAGAACACCAAGTTTCCTTATGTGTCAGGATGAAAAACCACTTATAAACAGACACCGATTCCCAAGTTCTCTCTAGTGGTCAATTAGAAAATAATTATTTCCCAATTTGTATTTGCTGAAATCCTCCTTAAAAAGCAGCTAATTTCTCTAACATTTCCAGTATAATATGGAGAGTATTCCAGTTACCTATTATGTAGTTTTAAAAATTAGGCCCCAGATGTTTTTATCAAATCCCTAAACAATACAAAAATGGATTTTTGAGGAGTAACAGCAAAAGGTGGTATATTAAAAATAACAAACTATGTCATGACCTCCATATAAAAGCTCATTACATTATAAATGAATTTATTCATTAAAGATTCAAAGGAATCTTCTTGGTTAGAGGTGTTTTCTGGTCTAACAGCTTGACATTTTCAGATCAATTCTTTGGAAACCATTTTAACAGCTAACATTTAAAAAAGCTGATGAACCTGAAACAACAAGCTGGTGTTCAAGGAAATGTCAATTAGATATGAGAAAGCTGTCTATATTTGCCAGCAAGGCAAACAATGTTGCAAAATAGCCTTCATGAGGGGATTTACTTGGTCACTCAAGTATTTCAAATAGTACAAGCAACTTTGTTTTGTTTTACCTTGATGCCATCCACATCAAGAACGTGAAGAGCAGATCTGCTTTCTGAAAATGTAACCAACATTTGACCTCCATTGATCCTAACAAGGGTAGACACAGATCAAATAAACTCTATATGTTTTGACAGAACTAATTTCTAATCAGCCATTAAATAAGTAGATAGGAAAGCCGAGTTGTTTCTTCTTAAAAATAGTGGATTAATAATTGAACATTCATTAATTATGATTGAACTATTATTACATTAACAAGTTTTAAGCCATCAATGTTCTCTGGCATCATTATATTTTACTGACATGGATCCCTAACTTTTTACTCAACAATTTCTATTAATAATTTGAATAATTATTATTTGCTTGTTAGATTTATAACCCACTCTTCTTCTAGAATTATATTAATGGAACAATTCCTTATATACCAAGAGTCTCTTTCCATGAGGGAAAGTTCTCTTCAAAATAAAGATCCAAAGATGATTTTCTAAAATGAACATCGTATTTTACCTGACAAGCACAACAGTGCCGTAAGTCTCAAAGATCTGCATAAGCTCCATCTGACAATCCTCAGGAAATTCATCCTTCTCTTCAGGGGAACAGTACAATAGAGACACCACCACTGTAGCATCTAGAGGTCCCTGAAACGTTGATACTTCCTGGAAAACATTATCCCTAGCAGACACATCAACCTCTTGGATTTCCACTTCCACAATAGCTAAAACAGGCCTACAGAGAGATAACAAGGGAAGAAAAAAAGTTAATAAGGATTACAGAAGGCAGGTAAGAGGACAGAAGATAAAATGCTGACAGGTTATTGAAAATCAGTTGTCAAACACAACTATTTGAAATCACTTAGATCTGCTTAATATTACTGTTTGATTACTTGGCTTCTCAAACTAATTTTCAGCATAATTTATGTAGCATATTACATCTCTGTTTAATAATGAAAAGATAGCTGACCCTATAAATAATTGCCTAACAGGGGAAAAGACAATCACAGGGAGGCTTGAAATTATTTATTGATTACATCTGCTCATTTATCTACCCAAGTTGACTCCGCACAATTTCCAGGAGTCCAGAGACACAATAAAACAATCCTAACAATTGCTCTGTTATTTAATTTGGCACAGATACTCTGTGGCACACAACATTGTCCCATCCCCTCTCCCCCAGTTCTCAGATTGTTTCTACATATGTCCAAGTTTGTACACAAATAAAAAGCATATGTAAGAATGAAGAATGACAGTCAGCAGATTAGGGTTAGGCCTTCCAGCTATTGCTAACTAAATCTTCCTCTAGTCTAGCTCTAGTCAGTAAGACAAAGTGTTCTGGTCCACCAGCAGCTTGCGGAGCTGGCAGCAGAGTCAGACAGTGAGGAGGCTGGGGAGGACAATGAGCCAGTCCTGGAGTCAAGGAAAGTCCTGGACGAGGGCTCTGCATCGGAGGCAGAAATGGGGCAAGGGCCATCTGGAAGCGATGCGCAGACTCTGGAGCCTCCAGAGGCGGATAGCAGAGGGGCAGAGGAACAGGAGGAGCCTGTTCCTAGTGCACGCATGCGAAGAGCTGCCAGAAGGCAAGAGCAGCTAAAGCAAAAAGGACAACTCGGGAGTAAGACCAGGAGATGATTGGCCCCTCCCATAAGGCTTAAAAGAGCAGCAACGGCTCTTGGGATCTTTGTAGGAAAGCAATGTTGCTACAATTGTCTCTTGTCTTGTTACATTTGTTTCATGTCAGAGTATCTTGCTTCTGAACTTTTGCCAAGAAAAGCCTTTGGCAGGATGCCAAAGAAGACAAGGTTGGTGATAAGGCCGAAGAACTGTTTATGAAGAATTTGTTTTGGACTTAATTTGGACTAAGCTGAAAATGAAGTAATTCTCAGCTGTTCTAATAAAATATGTTTGTTTAGGACAGATTGTGTCTGGTAATAACTACTTGGGCCTAGGTCACAACACAAAGGTAAGTGACAGCTCTACCACTTCTGCTCCGAAACTGCTTCCGTAAGAAACAAGAAATGAATTTTGACTGCTATAGGAATATTCTATATAGTGGTTCCACAAAGCAGATGGAAATTTTGGAAGATCGTTCTCCATAAGATCTATAAAAGGCTTGATGTTCCTGAGAACCTGGCAAAATGCTGCTGTGCAAGGGATAACATAGGAATCTCCCCCTGGAATTCCTTCTAAAGTTGCAAAGCATGGCAATATTGTGGTGAGGTTCAACAGATAACTCATCTGTTAAGGCAAAGCCCAGCCTTACCCAAAAAATATATAAATATGTGTATAGACTATTTTTCTATAAGCTCTGCCAATTTTGATGATACTGTTTGCCAAGTGCAATTTGAATAATCAAATTTGGGTGTGTGTTATAGTAGGACTAAAGACAGATTCAGAATTGTCTGGTACATCTATCACTGAAGAGCTATGATTATCCAGCATTACACAATCACTAAGAAGAGCTGATTGAGTTCACATTATTGTTAGTACTTGCCTTTTAGTTAATCTGATAGCCACATAATCATTTTAGGGAGGACACAGGTGTCTTTGTGACAAATTATTAAATGTGTTGTTGTGATTTCACAATGCAACCCCTGTGACTTATATATGTATTTCTAATGTCAGGTCAGTGGTATAAAAAGTCTGTGTTTAAATGTGATGTCATCATATACAGGGGATATAAAAAGAATCTACACATCCCTGTTAAAAAGTCAGGTTTTTGAGATTTAAAAGAATCAAACCAAGATAAATCATTTCAGAATTTTTTCCACCTTTGATATAGCATATTATATTGTTATTTCACCCCATAAAATATTTCAGTTTGTTTTTCAATTGAATCATACAGCTTATAAGCTATTTTAATTTCTAAGCTATTAGAAAAAATTCTAAACTAATTTATCTTATTAAAGTAATTGGTCTGATTTTATAAATATATATCTCAAAAGCCTGATATTTTAACAGGGTATCCACTGCACTATTGGCCATTTTTGCTTATTTTTATACCTAAAGGGGGTGGAGGAAATAGGTTTTACATCTACACTATCAGTGTCTTGTTATCAGGAATCAATCTAAGATTCATTTCAGAAATCTTGCAGGTTAAATCTTTAAATGACTGAAAGATCCCATGGATCCGAACTAAAGAATATCATAACTTGAAAAGTTACTTTAGCCTCTCAACAATGGTCAATATTTGTGATAATTTAGAGTTGCTTTATAACAAATCAGATTTTTGGTTCAACTAGCCCAGTTCTATTTATTAAGCTCTCTGGTCGTGATTTTCTGGGGTCATAAAAAGAGATCACTTTAAATAGAGGAGCTATCTGTTATGTCTGGGTTTTATAAGGGCAAAAGATGTGTTCCATGACCCTCCAGAAGATGCTACCTGTGGTCACTGGCCTGGAGCTCAGCTCTTCCATAATACATCAAGGCACCAGGAGACCAAATGGGTCCAACTTTGGTTTCAGCACTGAGATCACTATCAAGAAGACTGACTTGTCCCACTGTGAAAAAACAAAAGAATAGACTTAGAATTAAGAGTAATGAAGGCAAACTTTCAAGCATTGCTCCAGAATCATGAGCCTGATTCACACATAGCAGCCAACCACAATAGCTGAGGTTGTTTCTTTTTTTACTTAAGCCATTAATCAGGGTTTTAAAAACAACTAAGTGAGATGCATGAACGCATTTACTAAATTGAAACTAAACAAACTCACCATTATTTTGACTAGCTATGCTGCCTGCATGTTAGCTACTCATTCATATGGCGCCATATAGACAGGAATGATGTAAATCATTGACATAACAAGTCTTGCAACAGGAGTCTTGCAACAGGACAAGTAATAGAATGCAATACAATGATGATAAATAATACCAATCCCTGTAAGTTCATAGTTTACATGACCACTCATGAAGTTAAAGCAGTAATTTGGGCTCTCTGGTGTGTGTGTGTGTGTGTGTGTGTGTGTGTGTGTGTGTGTGTGTAGAGAGGGGGGGAGGGAGAAAGAAAAACTGATACAAAACACAATGTCTTGAGTGCAAAAAAAAAAAAAGGCCTTCTAGGATTACCAAGGACAGAAAATGCTTAATATAATTGAGTATGAAATATAATTAAAAATCAAAACTGTTGGTTTGATAGAAAACAGAATAAGACTATCCCTAGTATTTAAGTTAATGAGTAAAATTCTTACTGAATCAAACTTTCTGCACACAAATAATTTTTTTAAGTAATGAGAGAACCACTGAATTATTTCTTAGATCAGCATCATGCCCTTTTCCCAAGGAATATTTTCTCAGTGGTGTGAACTACGTTCCATTAACAAAAAAGTGTTCTTTGCAAAACTACGCATGGAGTTTCAGAACTGAGCATTGATTTTTATGTCGAATATCATAAACAACCAAAGCCACCGTTTCTCAACCTTGATTACTTTAAGATGTGAAGGTTGGCTAAGGAATTCTGGGGGTTGAAGTTCAAACATCTTAAAAGCTGCCAATATTGAGACACACTAATGTAAGCTAAAGAATTCACTAGGAAAGAGTAAAAAGGACTCCACCAACCTGTTTTATCAATTGGAAGTTTCTTCCTCCACCAAAGAACTCTGTCAGTCCATGCTGGAGTTCTACATTTATCACTTGTATCATAAGCCTCAGAGCCAACATCATACTTATATGTGGGACCAAAATTGATAGTTCCTTCGTGAAAGTCCTTAAAAATCTATGAAAGAAAATATTGATAATCTAAAGTAAGTTTTATAGGGATAGCCATGCATATCATCTCATCTCATTTCATTCTGTATCCACTGGGAAGGCTTTCAATGGTTTACAACACAATCACAAAAAGAACAGCACAATAAAACATTCTTCCTACTGAAGCGGGAAAACCCACTTTCCCAAATGCAGGAGACAAGACCACAAAAGTTGGAGAACACAGGTTTATTTGCTAGCAAAGGTTCGGAGTATTCACATGTCAGATTCCGAACCCAGGGCTACGCACAAGGTGTACCTTTTATACATTCTGCAATTCTAGCCACGCCAGAGGCGTTACGCTTCTGACTCTATTTCCATATATGGATACTATCTTACACATGTTATTTTCCGTGAACACTTCTACTAATATGTTTCTTAATATAAGTTCGTTACAGGGATGATATACAACATAGGTCATTAAGCTCATCGGTACATTTAACAAGTTCCTTATATCTGTTCCTTGTACTTTTCCTGAAGTTTGCAACATAACTTCTGCTCCAACGTCAGTACCTCAGAAAACAATATAATACTGTGCATGATACAATACTTAGATTAATATGATTTATAGTATAAGGCCCTTCTGTTTCATTCCCCCCTTTGGAACTCCACCTAAATCCCCTGATTACTGTGGAGTTTCATAAACAGGGAGGTCATCCTCCATTGAGCTAAGCTTCTCATACTCCCACCAATCCATCGTCTGAGCTGTTGCCTTTTTATCCATGAGTAGAGAGAGACTGTTAGAAATTGTATAAACAAAAATGGGAAGAATGCAGGGTAAAATTACACATCCAGCAGCTATTAACCCAATCAATGCCACGATAGCTTGTAGGCCCGGCAGTTTAGGGCATCAACCTGAAAAGGCGTCAGCTAAATTAAATCCTTTCCAAGTTTGAACCGGGGTGAGCTACTTTGACCATTTTATCAGTTATTTCCTTAATGACCTTGCCACTTTCATCGGTCTCAATACAACAATTAGACAAATTAAATTTACCACACACCCCTCCTTCCTTGGCTAGGAGGTAATCTAAGACTAAATGGTTTTGCATGATATACATTCGAGACTTCACGCTCTCAGCAGCTAATTTGGTGAGGCCTTTTACAGTTTCATTAGTAATTATTTCTACAACAGCCTGTAGCCTAATCAAGCGATTTATCAGGTAGATGGGGATCCGATACCCATAGGTGCCATCCTCTGCCCAAGTGGCTGGTCCATACACTTCAATGATTCTCTCCGGTGGCCATTCATCATCCTTCCAATGACCTATTTTAACCTTTTCAATCAAGGAAGTGTCAATGGCTGCCCTCTTGGACCGGATGTTTCCAACTTCATCATACACTGGTACCCTGGCCGAATTCCGAGGACAGAGGTTTACAGGGACCCAAGGAGTATGTAGGAGGTGACACCTTATAGTGGAATTATATGCCAGTCTCGAGTCCCTTCATGCTCACAGGGGAGAGATTATTGGAAGAGCAGTTAGGGAGTTTGGTACTGCTATAAACAAAATGCCTACCCGAGGGTAAGACCACAAAGCATTCAGTACACAGAGGTATCTTGGAGCTCACCACTTTACCACATGTTATGGATCCCCCCTTGCGTACTTGAAGCGGTGTCTGGGCTCCAATATTCCCTATGCATTACCTCTGGGTAATTTATAGTGGGAGTAGGGGCAAGCACTCTTTCCATATTCTGACTATTGAGTGTAGCTTGACACCAGTCTAGGGGTTACTCCCTCATTCCCCCCTACTCCTAAGTCTCTGCCTTCTCCTACAAGGCCTACAATACATATAGCTACACAGATTCTGTCAAGTTGTTCGGTTGTGGGATCGCAATGTCCAGGATAAGTTCCTTTCATCGCCCGTGCGTTGGGTGTTAGCCTCCGGAGTAACACCTGCAGGGGTTTTCTTCACCTCTCCCGTTCATAGAGGGACAGCTCCCGGGGTGTCACCAGAAGGGGAGAGGTTCCCTCTAGTCCTCTGAAGAGTTAGTTTCCACATAAACTGGGGCTTTTTCTTAAAAGCACAGAGAGGAAAGAAAAGTTGACTCCATTCTTCACTCTGTCTAGATGGCCATACTAGACTGGGTAAGTAATTTTCCTTCCTCTCAGTAGTGTCAACTCATTTCTAACAATTTAAAATTCATATCTCTAGATATCAGGCATTTAACACTTGCAATTACCTTTGAAGGTACACACAGACTTAGACATATACACTAGTCATTATAGATGCACAGCAACAAATAATTTTTAACAGAAATCACATCAAATTAGTCAATTCAAATTATCCGTGTCTTCCCATTTAGATAGGCTTTACCTTTTTATTACCTGCCAAACCCCGGGTGGGAAGAACAATAAATAATTTTCTTCTCTATTCTTAGGTCTTTCAAAGTTCTCTGGGTCTTTTAAGAATGGTAAATTATCAGAATCTTTATAACACTGCGGTTTTTCTTTCCTCCTATTCTGGGGTCCTCCTACCACACATAACAATATACACTAACCATATCTTCCTTGGTCAGCCCCAACTTCTGAATCATTTTACTGTATGGTGGGGCTTCTCAACTTCTAAATATTTTTCCTTTAGGGACTAGTCAGGTCTATTTGCAGTTTGGGATTCTTTCTAATTGTTTTAGTGAACTTCTCACTTTTTACTCAAGGTTTCATCCATTGTTCCATCTCCTCAAGCACTGGATTGTCTCTGCCCTGGGGATGTTCTGTCTAGCTCTTTCTTGCTTGGATCTCCCAGCCAACGCTGGCCAATTTTTAAAGATCCGAACTCTTCTCCGTCCATTTTAGATCTTCCAGCAGGCGCTGGCCTATTTTTAAAGATCCAAAATGTATAGAGACTTTGGTTCACACATCATTTGCACCTTGCCAGGGCTCTCATGAGCAAGTTTGAACTCCACTTTTTCTTTTTAAGGACCTTTATTTAGCCAGATTGGTTTTCCTGTGTCATTCCTACTAAAACCTTTCTTGGTCCTTGTTGGTATGCACTCAAGCCATCCAGTATATGTGCAAATAAGAACTAACATTGCACTATGTGGACCTGACCTTGGCATATCTGTAAAGTCAATTATCAGGGTATCAAACGGATCACTTCCTGTGGGTTGATGTCCTTGAGGCGGTTGGGGCTCTTGTCTGGGATTATTGGCTGCACAGATTTCACATCTCATACAGACATTGGCAGCAATGCTGTGTATCTTATTGATGTATACTTCTCGTAGCAGGGCCTTGGCTAATGCAGTCTTTCCCAAATGTAATTGCTTATGGACTTGTCGCACAGCATCCCATGCCATATGTCCCAGGACCAAAACGCGCTGGTCGGGAAGAATCCACCATCCATCTTCCAACATCACCTCAAGTTCCTTAGCTTGTTGCAATTCCTCCTTAGAATAATTAGGTTTAATTTGTTCATCCGGGACCCATAGAGTTAAACAATTAGCCTGTATAGTTAAAGGCTTCAGTGCGGCTCGACGAGCTTCCTGGTGGTCTTATTATTGCCTTGCTGTATCTCTGATACTGTCTTCTAGTTTCCTCCACAGTGCACAACAGCCACTTCCTGGGGGGGGGGCAGACGCTGTCCAACCGGTGTAGGATCTGAGGTCCATTCTTAATGTCTTTTCCTCCTGCCGTTATAAGGCCCCTCTCCTTGTATATGGCCCCATGCACTTGCACTGTCAAGAAGGCATATTTAGAGTCTATATAAATGTTGACACATTTGCCTTTCCCAAGTTCCAAAGCTCGAGTCAAAGCATGCAATTCTGCCAGCTGAGCACTTCTTCCGGGAGGGAGGGGCTCAGCTTCCCATACATCTTCAAAAGTTTCAACAGCATACCCAGCTTTCCGTATTTCCTCCTGCACAAAACTGGTGCCATCTGTGTATGGAGTAAAGTTGGGGTTGGAAAGCGGAACATCAGTCCTATCTGGACGGCTGGCATAGGTTTCCTCAATAGTCTGAATACAATCGTGAGTAGCTTTAAATCTGGTTCAGGTAGCAATGTGGCTGGGTTCAATCTGGTAAATTGTATTAACTTGATCATGGGGTTGTGTGTAATTAAACCTTGGTATTTCAGCATGTGGGGGTTGGTCAACCACAAATGTCCTTTGGTTTCTAAGATGGCTTTGAGGGCATGGGGGTGTAGATATCCAATTCCTGGCCAAAAGTTAATTTACTAGCTTCTTGTGTTAACAACGCTGTGCCTGCCAGGGCTATCAAATAGCCAGACCACCCTCTTGCTACAATATTTAGCTGCTTCAACAGATAAGCAATGGGGCGATGCCAAGTTCCCATTTTCTGGGTGAGAACCCCCATTGCTATGTTCTGTTTAGTGTCGACAAGCAGCTGAAACGGCTTGTCTAAGTCAGGTAGTCCTAAACTGGGAGCTTGCATTAAAGCGTCTTTTAAAATTGTGAAACTTTTCTCTTCCTCTTTTTCCCATCGCAGAGGTTCCTTATTACTTCCTCTTATAACTTCATAGAGAGGTTTTGCAATTAAACTGAAATTGGGGGTCCAGATGCAACAGAAGCCTGCAGCACCCAAAAATCCCAAGTCTTTTCTATTTCTGAGTATGGAGAGTTGACAAATAGCTTCCTTTCTCTCGTGTCCCAGAGTCCTCTTCCTGGGCTCAATGTCGTATCCGAAATATCTGACCTTTGTAAGACTAGTTATGCCTTTTTCCTG
Source organism: Pantherophis guttatus (assembly GCF_059756535.1). Lineage (NCBI taxonomy): Eukaryota > Metazoa > Chordata > Lepidosauria > Squamata > Colubridae > Pantherophis > Pantherophis guttatus. Next base: position 268,588,246 of record NC_142063.1, on the reverse strand, counting down.
AATGCCTTGTAGCCCAGCTCTCGCAAGAGATGGAGCAGGTTGTGGGTGTTTCACCAACAGTCGTTTTCCATCTGGCCTGTAACTAACAAATCATCTATGTATTGCAACACGACATCTGGGTAGGGGATTTCCAGGGCCGTCAAATCTTTTCCCAGTGCAGCCCCGAAAAGAGTTGGGGAGTTCTTGAATCCTTCCCCATCACTCCTTGGATATTGGTGGAATAGGGGGAGGCTTGGCTCAGAGGCTGGATTAGGACTGAACAAGTGGCCCCAGTATCCACAAGGAAGGAGATAGGTTTGCCTCCTATTTTAAACTGACCACAGGTTCCAGGAGGCGGGCTGAACCTGGTCGGTCTCAGTCCCATTCCTCCACTTCTGCCAGCCCTATGTGGGGGGGCTTTTGAAAATCCTTCTCTTCGTCCTCTCCCTCCCTGGCTTCTCCCTAGGCCACCTAGGCTTTCCCAGGGCTCCCTCCAGTCTTTGTAACTTTTTACGTATATCTGGGGCACTTTGTGATATAAAGGTCATGGCAAGCATTCGAGCATTTTCAGGCGCTGTTGGATGAATAGGAGTATACATTTGGTATACCTCCAGCAACCGAGTATAAAAAGCTTCTGGACTCTCAGTGGCTTCTTGCATCACCAGGGAAGGCTTGGACGGGTTAACGGCTGGTTTTCCTGCTGCATGGACTGCCTGCACCACCAAATGTTGATAGTCCTGAATTGTCCGTAATTGGCCATTTGGACTCCACAAGGGATCCTTCGTAGGGAAGCATTCCTCGACATATGCTTCAAGAGTGCGACCTTGGGGTAGATCAGGCTTCACTATCTTTGATACTGCAATCCTAATCTTTTCCCTCTTGGGGTGGCAAGGTGCGTGAGACTAGGAATCTACATTGTTCAATGTTGCATTTCTGGATCCAAGGCGGAGGTCTTTGAAATAAGCTGAGCCACACATTAATGCAGGGGGCTTGGTCTGGGTGTCCTAATGTGGGGTGGAACACTAACTGGAGTACTTTTAAAGCAGTAGAGGGATGTAATGTTCCTTTATCAGGCCAGCCTAACTCACAGAAGACCCTCAACCTCTGTTTGCTCTACTTAATGCTGTAGTCTTGACTGACATAAGCAATTTAGAAATGCTGCAACATGCACTCTAATGGAGTGAGGGGCACATTTCTTCCCCCTCCCATGTTCCTCCCATGGCACCAGACAAGACAAATGAGGAAAAGGGATGAGAGGAAGGTAAGGGGTCCTTCCTCTCAGGATAACACAGAGGGTGTTATTTCACACACTCATGTTCGACCCAGGGAGCTGGAAAATCATGGTCTCCGATGGGAACTGCGAACACCAATTACTTCCTACTGGCCCAAGGCGCTGGACACTCAACAGTCACCGTTGGGAACCGCAGTAGACACTCACATCAAGCGCACTTGACAACCTTCCCCTCCTTTTACCTCATTACAGAGGGTACCTTTATCTCTTAAGAGAGGGTGATCAGTCCTTTCCTCCGTCCCTGCTTTACAGGGAGGGATTATTCTATTCCCCAATACTTGCCTGCAGGCTTGTTCTCCTATCCTCTGGCCGGCTGTAACCTGGCCTGGTCTCCGTTTCCTTTCCAAGTGGTTCTTGGAGGCGTCAACTGCCGCTGCAGGGGTCCTGCGTCACCGGGAAGTCCCATGGAACAAAGTGTCCGATGGCGCCTGGGAAGTTCCCTTTAACTAAACAAGGCCCCTGGCAGAGGGGTGACCCTCCAGAGAGTCCCAATGACTCGTTGTGTCCCATCTGGGGTGCCAGAAATGAAGCGGGAAAACCCACTTTCCCAAATGCAGGAGAACACAGGTTTATTTGCTAGCAAAGGTTCAAGAGCATTCACATGTCAGATTCCGAACCCTGGGCTACGAACAAGGTGTACCTTTTTTACATTCTGCAATTCTAGCCACGCCAGAGGCGTTACGCTTCTGACTCTATTTCCATATATGGATACTATCTTACACAGTCTGTTATTTTCCGTGAACACTTCTGCTAATATGTTTCTTAATATAAGTTTGTTACAGGGATGATATAGAACATAGGTCATTAAGCTCATCGGTACATTTAACAAGTTCCTTATTTCTGTTCCTTGTACTTTTCCTGAAGTTTGCAACATAACTTCTGCTCCAACGTCAATACCTCAGAAAACAATATAATACTGTGCATGATACAATATTTAGATTAATATGATTTATAGTATAAGACCCTTCTGTTTTTCTACAATTAACTCTGCAAGTATAAATAAAAACCACACAACTTCAATAATATGTACGAACTAATAAATTAGAGGCATCATTTCAAACTTTAAAGATCCTCTGAAATAATTTCATTTTTAATAACTGGGAAAAGAAACCTCTGAAAAGGTGAAAAGCAGCAGCATGGATATTGATCAAATTTCAGTTTCCGTAATACAGCGTTTTTCATTTGCCTCATTACAGGTAGTCCTCAAGTTATGACAGCAATGCGAACCGGAATTTACATTGCTAAGCGATGAAATCATATTGCTTAGCGATGACAATCAGGGGGCCAGGAAGCCATCGCATGAACATGGTGACCCATTGGTCAGGCTTAGAGTGGCTGCTGTTGGATGGGGAAGGGGTGTCAGTGGCTGGGGAGGTGTAGAACGAGTACACAACTCAAGGAGAGTGCACAGGTTGTGAGTGATTGAGGTTTGGGGTAGCTGCTGCTGCGTATGGGAGGGTGCAATGGTGATCTATGGTAGGGGATGCATGGCACAAGCACAGCAAGGGTCAGGGAAATGTGTGAGGGTCTGGGAGTGGCAGGTGCAGCAATTCTCTGGGGGATGTGCAATTGGCAGAGGAGGCACAGAGTAAGTGCAGAAAGGTTAGGAAGGGTACACAAGGGAGTGATTGTGGCTGGTGAGGCAGGGTTCAAGCACAGAGGGCCTGAGGGAAGGTGTGGAAGGTGGGGGAGACTTATCTGAGCAACCTGTGACCTCTGCTGGCTTCCCCACTGATTTTGCTTATGGGACGCCAGAAGGGAAGGTCGCAAATCTTGATCAAATAACTGCAGGATGTTGCAACCATCATAAGTGTGACATCTCTACCTTTCCACTGGATTTCTGTTGCTGCAGTTGATCAGATTCCAAGAGGGTCTTCCAGTCTTGTCGTTTGAGAAAATAAAATACTTCTTCATAAGTCAAGTCAATACGATAGTTGAAATCACCACACCAGAAAACATAGTCATGAGAAAACATACTTCTTCCCTGTTTAAGGAAAAACACATTAAACGACAGCATTTAAAAATTCTTCATCAACTCAGTTATATAAAGACTTATTATTTTTTTCTTCTGCTCACTGCCTGGGTAAGTCCCTGCGGTTTTCTTGGCAAGGTTTTTCAGTAGTGGCTTGCCATTACCTACTTCCTAGGGCTGAAAGAAAGTGACTGGTTCAAGGTCACCCAACTGGCTTTGTGTCTAAGCAACTAGAACTAAAACTCAAGGTCTCACCATTTCTAGCTTGATTCTTTTAACCACTATACCAAACTGGCTAATTTTTTTTAGTTAGAGGTTAACTAAATAAAGTTAGATTTTTTAAAATCCAAGTCCATAGGCTCCTCGTATCAATCCATGGGCCCCAAGGGATCTCAGACGAAGAACCCCTGATCTAAACAATCTAAAAGATACTGCATATATCGTTGCAAAGGTACCACAAATAAGAGTCCCGAATCAAAGCATCACTAGAGGGCGCTGTTAATAAAGCTATATAATAATAAAGGTGAATTTGCCAATGTACTTTTGCAACTATAAACTGCTTAATTAGGCAGTGATCAGTATGGACATTTATAAGAATTATTCTGCATAAATTGAAAGCATCTTTTTAAGGTATTAAAGTTTCTAGCACACTATTGGCTGAGTTATACTCTCAATCGTGTTAACAGAAATAGCTACTAATCTTTAAAGAAATGTTTGAAGAAGAAAACAGTGCAGATATGAAAATCTAATCTAAATTTAAAAGTACCCCACTTGTCACTATAGCAAATCAAGCTATTCTTTGACAGCAACATGAAACCATAGGATAAGGGTCAGATTTTAGAAAGAGCTGTGTTAAAGATCTAAGGGTTACAACATGGTTTGTCGTTGCTCTAAGTTCTAGGAATTAATAAGGATGCATGGTGAAAGCATGTTCAGCGGAAATGGGAATAATTTGTAATTTATAAAAAATATTGCATTCTTTCCACCAGTAAAACAACTGAAGGACTTCAGAAACATGTGAATATATTTAATTAGAAGGAAGATAGTAACCTAAGTCTTACTAGATTTCCTTTCATAACCATGAAGCCATTGCTTCCTTCTTTCATTACCATCTGACTTAATGACATTATCAAATTTCTTCTGTGACCCAGCTGGCCGCAATCACCTTAAGAAGCCTCTTCCTGAAGGCTACAAAATGTTTGGGGTGGGGGTGGGGGGAAGAGATGTAGGGAAACCAAATGTTTTCTGGAATTTGCTCCGTATGATTAGAATTTCAGCTTCTATTTTGCAGTTTTATTTTATGTTAATCAACAAATGAAAGCTACATTACAGTAAAGGATGGAATTATTAACACTGATAAACATAACACTTTTAAGGGAGGCCTCAAAATTATCTACTCTACCAAATAGCATTAAAATATTTATTGTGTTGCTTCAAAGTCTTCTTTGCTGCCTTACTTAAAAAAAAGTTTAATTGGGATGTTAAAAAACAACTGTCATCACCAATAAGTTGCCACAAATCAGGTGCTGATTTCTGCTCCCACTGCTGTGTGGTAATTTAGCTTTAGTTTTAGCTACCATATTTTTCGGAGTATTTATTTATTTATTTTATTTGATTTCTATACCGCTCTACTCCCGAAGGACTCAGGGCGGTGCACAGCCAAACAATAAAACACATACATACAAAATTTAAAAGTAGAATAAAATCAAATTAAATAATTTTGGCCCCGACAAATTTAAAACCCCAAACTTTTAAAACCAATTTAAAATTGAATGCATAAAATACTAAAAGATATTTAAAAATTAAAAATCTTTTATAAAGGGAGAAAATTAGGCCAGGCCCGCCTGGTGAAATAGTAAGGTCTTTAAAGCGCGGCGGAAGGTGCGCAGATCCGGGATCCTCTGTATCTCTGGGGGGAGCTCATTCCAGATAGTAGGTGCCCCCACAGAGAAGGCTCTCCCCCTGGGGGCCGCCAGTTGGCATTGTTTGGCTGACGGCACCCGGAGGAGCCCCTCTCTATGGGAGCGTACTGGCCAGTGGGAGGCTATTGGTGGTAGTAGGCGGTCCCGCAAGCACCCAGGTCCTAAGCCATGGACCGCTTTAAAGGTGGTAACCAAAACCTTGAAGTGCACCCGGAAGACCACCAGGAGCCAGTGCAGCTCGCGCAGGAGGAGTGTTACATGGGAACGCCATGTCGCTCCCATTACCACCCGCGCGGCCGCACTCTGCGCCAGTTGGAGCCTCCGGGTGCTCCTCAAGGGGAGCCCCATGTAGAGAGCGTTGCAATAGTCCAGGCGGGAGGTGACAAGGGCATGAGTGACCGTGCGTAACGAGTCCTGATCCAGAAAGGGACGCAACTGGCGAATCAGGCGAACCTGATGAAAAATCCTCCTGGTCACGGCTGTCAAGTGCTCTTCTAAAGACAGCCGTGAATCCAGGAGGACGCCCAAGTTGCGAGCCCTCTCCGTGGGGGCCAATGATTCGCCCCCAATAGTCAGTGATGGCATCAACTGACTATATCGGGACGTCGGAAACCACAGCCACTTGGTCTTGGATGGGTTGAGCCTGAGCCTGTTCCTCCCCATCCAGATCCGTACGGCCTCCAGGCACCGGGACATCACTTCAAGGGCATTGTTGGGGTGATCCGGGGTGGAGATGTACAGCTGGGTGTCGTCAGCGTACTGATGGTACTCCACCCCGAAACCACGGATGATAAGTATAAGACGCACCTTAGAAGTTCTGTTTGGGAGCTTCTTTTCTGAAGCTTCTTTTCTGATGCTTTTTTCAGCCTCTGAAACCTCCGTTTGAGAAGCTGGGTGGGGCTACATTCGGAGTATAAAACGCACCCAGATTTTCACCCTCTTTTTGGGGGGAAAAAGATGCGTCTTATACTCTGAAAAATACGGTAATCCCCATGCCTCCAAAACCTACAATTCTTGATAGGTTCCAAATACTGGGGTTATAATCAGCAAGAATGTATCTCAAACATTTAGCAAGTGATCTGAGGTCAAATTAACAAAGGGCAAGATCAAATATTCTGAGTTAATTTTCTGCAGGATCCTTGAAATAAAGTATTAATGAAGGCCACCATACAAAAGGCAATGCATATTGTTGTATTGTCATATTTCTATTTTGCTATCACTATCTCTGTATTTCAAAGCCTATATTCTTTATATATCATAGCATGTATTTACAATACTACGTTAACAAATTCTGAAGTTGCCTTATAAACCTTGGCCCAAGTGCATAAATCCCTTCCAGTGATTTATTACTGATTTATTATTTTACAAGAATTATAAGCCTTTCCAGTTGACTCTGAATGGTACAAAATTCCAATCTTCATAAATTCAGATAAAATTTGAGTGTTAGTAATATAATAAAAATAGCAATAGCAGGACACAAACAGCAGCAAAAATTGTACATAGCAACACAATAAAACAGCAAAACACCAATCTTAATATTAAATATCTAATTATACACAAACACATATATTAATTTAAACATAGCAATATCAATAGTAGCAATAAAATAAATAAAGTCAAAGATATTTTAAAAAAGGAATGCCATAATCAATGGATTAAAATTAAAATATCATTCCTAATATCATTCCAGTTCTGGTGGTCTAATGGTACAGCCTCATTTTAATAGGTCTTCTGAAAACCAGGAGGGAAGGGGCCGTTGTAATGTCAGGAGGCAAGCTACTGCAAAGAAAGAAGCTGCAGCTGAAAATGCACTCTTTTAAAGTCCCTGTAGGTGACACTCCCTAAGACAGGGGTGTCAAATTCGCGGCCTGTGGTCCGGATGCGTCACGTGCTGGCTATGCCACCCCCATTCAGCGAAGGGGGGGAAAGTTGCAATACGTCACGTGACGACATGAGTTTGACACCCCTGCCCTAAAAGGAAGGGGTCTGGGTTGAGCCATCTTTAATTTTTACAGGTAGGCGGAAAGGGAGAAAGTAGGTCCCCAAATGTCTAGACCAGTGTTTTTCAACCTTGACAACTTTGAGATGTATGAACCTCAATTCCCAGAACTCATGATGGGTGGAGAATTCTGGGAATTGAAGTCCACACATCTTGAAGTTCTCAAGGTTGAGAAACATTATTCAGCGCTTTAAAGGGGATACCAAACACCTTGAATTACACCTGGAATGATCTTGGCAAAATAGGTACTTAAACTGCTGCCTTCTAGAACACTTTCTCTTCTCCCCCCCACCCCAAATCCTTTCATACTGCCTGTATTAGTTTTATGCTTCATGCTGGTAGGTAAGGAATTGATCTACTAAAATGTAATTGTTCAGGACTTACATTTTTAAAGAATTAGAATGGATGGATGGATAGATGGATGGATGGACAAATGACCTGGGCGAAAAAGTAATTGGTAATAGGGAATTCACCTTACATGAACACGCTGAGTGTAAAAAGATAACCTTGAGTAAAAATAAAAATCACATGCACATAGGTGTTTCCCAATGTGTATTTTTATCCTGAAAAATGTGCAAATTCAGCACCACTGTAAATGAAATTTTCCCCAGACCTTACCATTGGGAAACTCAGTTTCTGAGTGATCTCTTTATAGTCTTCGTTCCGTTCTTTTATCTGAGACTGACCAGCTGTCAAGTGGCTACACACAAAGCATAAGCTGGTGCTATGAAATTGGAAACGGATAGCAACTGCTCCTTTGTTTCCAGCTTTTCCTCTCATTCCAGTCTTCACTGTGTCCACTGCTATGTCCCTGGGCAAAAGGTGATAAAACCCAAAGCAAAAAAAATTAAACCTTTAGGAAGAATTTGAAAATTCTGAACAAGTTATTTGCTTTAGTTCTTGGTTCTTCCTAAACAGAGCATGAATGAAAAATTCATGGATGGAATGTGGATCCATTGCAGATTCCTGATGGAAGAAAGAGTGGAATTTTTCTTATTTCCAATTTTCTCTGATGCAAAGATGATCAATCTATGACCTGCAGGCTGCACATTCCCCAGCCAGACCCATTCTTTGCCTCTGGTTTCATCCCAATTATACCAGTCTGACGAAAAAAAAATGCTGATATTCAACAATGTGATCTTTCTGCAAAACGAAGGGGTGAAAACAACCACTAAATCGTTTAAAGCTCTCAAATTGCCCCCAAAAGGACCACCAAGGTTGGTTGTGCCCAGCACTGGCAATGCTATTGACAAAAAAATTAATTCAATATAGATATTGGGGGTATCATCTTCTCCCTCCAGCAAAATCCCACTGAGATAAGCCAATCACTAGAATGCATGAAAATATCAAAGATCATGCCAGTTGTTCCTTGCCAGTGTGCAATTAAATACCCCAGGGAGTTGCTCTTTCCCTCCCCCCCACCTCCCAAAAAACTCCTACTGAAGATGTCAACAAACATCTGCTCATTCACAAAAACAGGACAGCTATCTGCAGCAGACATTCCTTGTTACATTTGAGAGTTTCAGTTCATGTGGACTCATACACACATAGAGCCAGAATCCCAATTGCAGACAATGGTGTTACATGGTGAAGATCATTTGTTCAATGATATTATATCATCTAATCAAAGTCAGCATCTCTGCAAGTGATCTGAGGTACAAGCCATACCAAAAAGAAAGAAATATAAATGCTTGTGCTGAACTCAATGACTTTAACTAGTTTGTGTATGAGCATAACTTAATACCTATAACTATCCTTACATCAATTCTTATCATATTGTAATAGGAAAGATAATTGAGTAACTCAGGCAACCAAAAAACTCCCAACAAAATTGCAGAGTAATTTCTGGTGAACAAGAGGTGCACGTCTTGCATATTCTTAAAACAACAAGAATAAAAGCAAACACTTCTGGAGTAGCCAAAGAGCCCTGTCCCCCACAAAAAAAGCATTTCACCAAATAGCAATAATTAACTTGATAGAAGAATGGGAAAACAATTCATAAATAAAGTACACAAGCCACATATTTCCTGTTCATGCCTACTTTTTGGAGTATGGCCCCTGATACATCATTTCAATCCTCAAACTAAAACTGGCACATCCTGTAATTTATGATTGTCCGGCAATAGGGCTAAAATTCTTACTAGTGGAGGTTTCTCAAGGAAAGTAGATATGAGATGTTAGCCACAGACCCTAATTAATGGAAATTTTCTGTTTAGCATCTTAGGCTATGCTTTGAAGAGATATGCATTCTTCAGATTTTAAGTGGGAAGGTGCTTCAGATCTGGCCTGGGCACATTCACTCCGTTTCATGGTGATTCCCCAAAGACACCAGGTCTTCTCCTCAGTTCATCCAGGCGTTTTGGGACCCCAAGAAAAAATACGCTTCATTTAAGGGGGTGATGAAAAACCATGCCTGAGTGTTACATGCGGTCTTTCTTCCTTAACTCAAACCCTTATTTTCCTGGGATCCCGTGCAAAACTTCTTTTAAAATTTACCAACAGGTAAGGAGAATCTGCCCATGGCAGATCTAAAGGACATTTCCTATTTTGGATCAGAATATCATACACATCTGGTTTGGCATAATAATATTTTGAAGGTTATATAAACTGTCAGAACTTGAGAGAAACAACTGTCTATATTCTAGATGCCATTTGCTATTCTGCCAATATCAATCTATGCAGCCAGCTATTTTTAAGGAACATGCCATTACGCTTGCCCCGAAATACAATTTTGTAATGGAGGGCACAGTGCATTGCAATAGAGATCTCAAAACCCACTCGTTTTACTATGTGAATTATTCAAGCAGAATGCAATTCAAAGAGAGCAATTTATCCAGCACAGCTCCTATGCACGTTCCTCCTTCTTTTTTGCATATTTTTTTAGCTTTCTATTGCCCAGCAACTGTATATTTTGGGAAGTGTGTGTGTGTGTGTGTCTTAAACTGATAAAAACATTTTTTTAAAAAATTGAATAGCATAGAATAAAATGAAAGTAACTCAACCAGCAGAATATAAAACAGCCAAAATATTTTTAAAAATATTTTATAAAATAACTTGTATGAATCCTAAAATAATTTTCTGAATAAAAATATCATCTAGTACCAAATAAATAGCAGCAATGATAATATTAAGCATGTACAAGTGCTTCTTCTCTATTCCAGTCATCTGTGTTTTGCTGCGTCTTTGATGAATGATGAGAGGAAAAGTGCTTAAGGAATACGGCAAGTACTGCGCCTAAGTGTGGTCCACACATGACATGAACACATAGTCACGATTATCATAGGGAATGAGTGTGGGCTTAATTCATATAACCTAATTTTTATGGAGAAACATTGCATAGCTCTCCTAGCAAGACATATATACACAGGAACAGATGCAAGAGTAGGAAAGAATCAAAAGCCATTACTTGATTTCATCTCTGAACATTTGGCTGTCTTCCATACACAATTAATATTTGAAGTGCTCCTAACTATATGAAGAAAGGGGGGGGGGGAAGCACGGGTTAAACTATAATTCATCTTAGAAATACAGAAATATAAAAAATTCATTTTGAAAAACAAAGTGATGATCCCAATTCACCCTGGTGAGAAGAACCAACAAAACCAAATAGGTAACTTTGATTTTCCTCTAGGCTATTTAAATCAGAATTAGAAATAGACAAAGTTGTTCCTTAATTATTATTTCCATAAAAAGAAAATCTACAATCTCTTCACAAAGTTGTCACATAAAAATAGAAGCAAGAAGAACTACCTTATATAGGGAACATGGAAAGGTCTTACAAAAATGAAGAGGCAAACACCCACAAGCTGTGTTGAAGTCAACAGAATATATCGATGTGTCCTTGAAAGAGCCTTCTGTATTTGTTCTCCCCATGTCTTCCTATTGGTTGTGCTAAAAAAAAATTACATATATATGTTTTTAAACATACTGTTTCATCAAAGAATTTAATAACATTCCATGAAATGTTCTATGGGTTTGAGCAAAATGCTTTTTAGTCCTAAGTATGGACTAAATTAGTAGGTCATTATTCAATTATGTGTATTACATATACATATGACATTTTGGAATTTATATGATGAAGCTAAATTCATATTGAACCTAAATTCCCCCTCTCATAGTCAGCAATCTTGACGAAAGCCACTAAAGATTGATCCTTTTCTTTCTCAGCAATCCTGTTGAGCATCATTGCTTTTTCTATGGCCATGAGCTGAAAGAAAGCTCTTTATGACTACATGTTGCAAGTGAGATATGTGCGTACCTGAGCATGATATGCAGAGTGTTGGCATACAAGCATACTCCATTGGCCCATTACCCAGCAATCAATGTGTGGTCTTTGTGGTCACAAGGATTGTCAGTTCTAATGTATTGGTTCATATATGAGTAAACATCAACTGATGACGTTCAGCTGAATATGTAAACTATTTCCACTGAAATGTATTATACTTGTATCAGATGATATTAGTCTATTGTGAAGGTCCTTGCTGATACAAAAATCATTATTTGATTCTACAATCAACAATTAGCAATAGCAATTAGACTTATATACCACTTCATAGTGCTTTATAGCACTCTCTAAGTGGTTTGCAGAGTCAGCATATTGAGACCAACAATCTGGGTCCTCATTTTACTGACCTTGGAAGGATGGAAGGATCCTAAGTCAGTCAGGATCTAACTGTAGATCCTAGTGAGCTAGTGAGCAAAGTTTGCCTGCAATACTGCATTCTAATCACTGTGCCACCACGATTAATGGCTATGCATATACGAATCAGGCTCTAGAGATTTGTAATAATTTTATTATATTTATATAAAGTCACTGAAGAGTATTGTACCCTGGCTAGTTTATAGCATGTAGTGTTAAAATACATTTTAATGACAGAGCATCAAGTAACTATATGGACTATAAAAATATCTAGTATAAAAATATCCATATAAAGAAAGATAATTAACGAATACTGAACAAACTCATTTCAGGAAATTAAAAATACTTTTGAGAATAACAAAACTTATGATAGCTCTGAAGTTACCACAAATAAGAAATTCAATGAACCTTTCAGACAGGAATTGAAACAAAGCAGTTCAACAATTGAATTTCAACCTACCTCGCATTCACAATATTGCCAGCATTTAATTCTACCATTTCTTCAAATCCTACCGCAAATATGTCAGCGGGACAATAATCATCTGTTGTGATGGGGAGGGAAAAACCAAACATGAATTTAATCTAATCATTCCATTTCAGGAAAGGAGATAAACACTAATAAATGAAGCTCACCTTCCCAAATGCACATAAATAGTTCCTACTAGAACTATCTAAAAAACTTTGTTACTCTTACAATGGAACTGGGCAGTCCCAAATGACATCCTCATATATTCACACACACATACAAATACATACATATATGCATATTTTTGTCATTATCACCTGTAGGACTTTTTATTACCTTGAAACTCTGAAACCCCACAGAGCTTAGGGGAATCAAGTAACCAATCTGTTAATTCGCTGGTACCAAGGATATTACTCTTAAATTGTTTGCCTCCATTTACATTCCAGGTCCCCATGGCAACACGAATTCTCTTGAAGTTTGTGAATTCAAATTGACGCTCTGACATGATGTTCAAAGTGCTTGGTGTCACTAATGGAGATGAGGAAAGAGAGGAAGGAAAGTTATTTTTTCCCTTAAACTATGAACCATGGCACTGATTGCAAATTAACTCTTGATAATTATTTTGCTGTCATGCTTCCAAGTATTTCCTTTATAAGTACTCCCTAAATGCAGGAGAAGCATGTTAAATTATATTGAAGCCCTTATAGCAATAATGTTTCTTACTAGTGAGAGTTCGTAAGTAGGCACATGGATAGTGTGAGAACAGATCCATTTTCTCTTCTACAGAGAGAAGCACTTTTGCATGATATATTCAGAATTTAAAAAAACAGGGACATGATGTTTGCAGATTCCACCTTCCTTCAGTGTTCTGAAACGTCATCCAGCTTTCCTGAGAAGATTGAAGCACCATTGTGGATTGGACGATCGAGGAAAAAAATGGTGGAGATCATCAGGTCCTTTATTCTATCAGTAGGATTCTACTGTTGTATTAAAATCTCCCACTAATGGATGGAACCTTTCACCTGTCAGACATTCATTTTGGATACATTGAAGAGAGTGGCTGAATATCCTACTGGGAAGTCCCAAGCATAATGCTATTAATACGAAATCTTATGCAGGCTTACTTAAGTGGTTTTTACTCCCAAAAAAGAACGGATAAGACTGAAAAGCTATTGAAATAAAAATGATCTTGCTTACTCAATAATGCGGTATGATCCAGCAGCATTCTCTCTTTATCAGCATACTCTTCATTGTAAAAATCACCCATAAGCAGTAAGTTAATGGCTTCCTGTTTCACACTATCAAAAAAGTTTGACTGAATGGTCAGTGACACTGACCGGGCACCATCTTTGAATTTCCCAACCTATATAAGAATAGGATTAACAATTTAATTTGATTTCATACTTATTGAAATGTCAGAGAATAACTGGGGCTCACTTTTTCCTTTACCTTAGCTTTTCCATCTAAAGCACGGCTCCCTGTAAAAATCTTGCTTAGGCTGTGCCCATTGAGGGCCCACATTGCTTTGTAAGACTCCAAAAAACGTTCAACTATAGGTTTGGAATTTAATCCCAGGCTTTCTAGTTGAGTTTGGAGAATCTGATTTGAAAAAAGAAAAATACAATGCAGAACGAGACAGGATAAGAATCAAATTTCCCACCCGCATAATAGCCAATGTTTGCTTGATAATTCCTCTTGTAAGGATTTTGCTCAAACTCTCAGAAACTAAATGGTCTATCACTCACCTCAAGGGCTATGAAGGTTTGGACGGTATTAGTTCGATTTAGACAATCCAGGCAATTCATTCGAATGGTACCCATCTGTTGACTTCAAAAAACAAGTCAAAGAACTGAAAGAATTAGTACTGGACCTCCCCCTATAAATTGAGTATTCTACTGAGCAATTCTAGCATGAAAATTTAGGACCCTAAGGACAATAGCACAAGTCTTAAAGTAGAGGTACAAATTATAACAATTCAGTTTATTCATTAGCCTCCTTTGCCACAATTCATCAAGGTTGGGCATCTGGACTGCTGGAATTGGCTAGTTCAGTTTTACCCAAAATGGTCTCCTCAGAACCGTAGCCCAATTCTGACTGGAAAGGCAAGAGTATATATTTTACATGTTGATTCCCATACATCGTAAGAACAATTAATTGTAATTATTATAAGAATCATGCTTTGTATTAATTTGCTTTACAAATGGATGAGAGTGAAAGCTCAGCAACAAATATGAAGTGTCCAAAAGTGTCTGAGCCACCAACTTTCCAGAATGTTCCATATGTAAAAGTGATGAAGAGTTGTAATTTAAATAATCTCACTTGCACAAAAACATCACATAGTTTATAAGCAAGATAGCATAAAATAACCACAAATGTAAAGCTGGAGCATGGAAAACTCTTCAATAAATAGCACAAACATGTACAAACGAAGGAGTACGATACTCACCGGGAAGTTGCATTTTCACCCTTTGTAAAGATGCCCAATTCTTCCCAGTGTAGCTTTAGCTGAGGCCCCAACGAATTCTCCAGTTTCCCATCTTTTGCAAAATGATGGTAATCAAAATTAATCATTGGTGTGTCTACTGCATGGGATGATGCCCAAAGTAATTTCTTATAAAAGAAAAGAGCAGAAAACAATATTTTTTTTTCCAAAAAAAATTTATTTTTCAAATTTCAAATTGTTACTTCATTTGTAAAAGTCTTTCTGATAACATGTATTGAATGGCCGGTGAATGATGTATACAGTATATCTAACAATGCAGTCAGTTGTGGGGTTAACAAGAAGTAAAACAACTAAATATTTACATACAATTACTTTACTGTCCATATCTTATCAATTTCAAGAGCCTAGAGGTAATCATCGACTTACAACCATTCAAAGTTACAAAGGCACTGAAAAAAGTGACATACCACTCACTTTTTCACACTTATGACTGTTGCAGTAGCCCCATGATCACGTGATTAAAATTCAGCTGCTTGGCAACTGATTTCATATTTATGACGGTTGCAGTGTCTTGGGGGGGTATCATGTGATCACCTTTTGGACAAGCAAAGTCAATGGGGAAGCCAGATTCACTTAACAATCATGTTACTAACTTAACAATTGCAGCGATTTACTTGTAACTGTGACAAGAAAGGTCATAAAATGGGGCAAAATCCACTTAACAAATGTCTCACTTAGCAACAAATTTGGGTCTCAATTGTGGTTGGAAGTCAAGGACTACCTGTACTTAAGTTTCTGTGACATGACATCATAAAAAAAAAAGGATTCACCATGTTCTGATCTCATTGGGATTTAGTTATCTATCCTTTAACGTTCTACTGTTTTCAAAGCTTTTTTCAGCCCAATTTTGAGGCTTTTCTCAGTCTGTTTTTGAGGCTTTTTTAAGGCTGTTTTTTTCTGAAACAATTGGCCAAAAAAGCCTTGAAAAAGGGCCAAAAAAGCCTTGAAAAAGGGCTGAAAAAAGCCTGAAAAAGGGCTGAAAAAAGCCAAAAAAACGGGCCAAAAAAGCATCAAAAACAGGCTGAACCCCCCTCCCCGAAATGGGCTGAAAAGGACCAAAAAAAAAAAAAAAAGGCCCCAAAATGGGCTGTGCGGAGGCAATAAAAATAGCTGGTGGGTGGGTGGGGCTTCGGCAATATTTGATCTATAAGACGTGCAGACATTTTCACCGGCTTTTGGGAGACAAAAAGAAATATGGTAATTAATATTTAGGTTGGGAGGCAGAAATATAAATTAAAATAAACTGTATTTTGTTCCCAGAAGCTTTAAGGCAGTGTAAGTAATAAAATCTATTTCTCGTGTAATAAATTATTATAGTAGAATATTTGAGGCATCCAGTCCTACATTGAAAAAATATCAGTCAAGAGACCACAGAATTTGGCAGAAATCCCAGCAGACTGGTAGAATGCAAAATATGCTACTATCACAAAAATTACTGATGGAATATTCTATCAGCAGAGTTAATTCAAAAACTAATCAGTGAAAAGGAGACATTATGGATAGGATAATAGGCAGAGAAATAATATTCTTATATTGTAATATATATTAGAAATCACTTCAATCTACACCTGTCACCTCTGCCTTTCAACGATGTTTTACAACAGCTCAGACCAGGAATCAAGGATCTTCTTCCCAAATGATTTTGGTGGGAAGACTGAATCAAAAATATAGTTTTCTATGTCTCCATAACTGAATGTGTAACTGGAGTAACTCAATGAGGTATCACAGCCTATCACCACAAGTATATTAAATAGATCACAAGTACAAATAGAACATAACTAAGGTAGCCTCTCTGGCTTCATACGTGCTCACATATGGGAAAACGGTGTTTGAAAACTATCCCCACAAGAGGCCGTTTTATATGTTGCCTCCATGTCTCCTTTATGTGGCTTTGGCTGTACCGCACCGCATAAGATGGCTATGACTAACAGGTGTGACATGAGTAGAAAATTTCTCCACCCATTCACAAAGCCGTATGCTTGTTTGTTTAGTGCTGTTATTTCAAAGATTCCTACCCTGCCCTTTAAGCTTGTGTTGTAGGCAGACAGCAGGGGTGCTAATGCTAAATTGTTGTAGAATTTACTCTCACTAGCAATATGATCAAACTCACTGCAAACTTCTAGTGGCTCAGATCCAAAATAAATTCAAGAGAAAATCACTGCGTATGTAAATGCTGCTTCTAAGAGGTGAAGAGGCGAGCAGCAGCAGTAGCAGCTTGTGTTTGCCACTGGATCTGTTCCTTTGCTAACTGCCTACATATCTTTGGCTATTTACAGGCCTCAGTACTTCATAGTTTACTTGGGAACGACTGCAGCACTACCGGCCCAGCATGAGTCATTGTTCCAAGCCTGCTATCCACTTCTGCAGTTGTATTAACTGTTAACTTCACAGAGGAATCACAGTGATTGCCTCTAAACGATGCAAGTGAGAAAGGCAGTGGGGAGAAAGATATTTGTCTTGGTACTCCTCAGATCTTCTGTTCTCCCCCAACTTTGTTTTTAAAAGACCATTTCAAATGTTAAAAAGAGAATAAATGGGAAGTCAGCATGCTGTTTACATTGCTGAACTTTCCCAAAAGGCCTCTGGGTTTTATAAATAAAAAGAGGTTTTAAGAAAGGAAGAATGTGGATGTAGCCAAATGCTTTGCAGTTTCCTGCCCAGAAAAAGGACAACTTTAACCTGAGGTGACAGAAAATCATCTTGCAGGCTAAGACAGGGGTGTCAAACTCATATCGTCACGGCGTCATCACATGACGTTTTGGGACTTTTTCCCCCTTCGCTAAACCGGCATGGGTGTGGCCAGTGCATTACGTATCCGGCCCGTAGGCCGGGAGTTTGACAGCCCTGGGCTAGGAGGAATGATAATACGTGACATCAATTCCTCATCCGCTCTCATCACACTCGTATCAAAAGAATCAAGGTGCTTCTGGGTTGAAAGAATTAGCCAGTGACATCACCATTGCCTAGGAGAAGCCCACTTGGGGCTCCTTTCTTGTCCCTGGTAGGAGCTGGAGCGAGGGATGAGAGCTCACCCTGCTCCATGGCAGCACTTGGTCTCGAATACATGCTTGTTAAACTCCAACCCAGCATCTTAACCATGCAAACCACCGTTTTCCTCCCCTTCTCGTAAGCATTTATCTCCCCCTATCACACTCCATCCCACCCTAAATTTCAGGTCCCATGTCTGAAACATAGACACAGCAGCAGAAGCTTAGCTGAGTGAAAAAGGAGCTACTTCACATGTTGGAGGACCCTATTTTTAATCCAATTAACCATCGAAAGAACCCACCTTAGCTGAAAGCAGTGCTGCATGAACAACACCCTTCCCAAAACTGCCTGATTAGTTGATTATGCTGGATATTCGTAGGAGATCACCAGGGACAATCCGAATGCGGGGTCAAACATGTAATCAGCCCTCCCACCCATGAATTCTGTTGACTCTTATCTAGCACCAATTTGCTTTGACTGTGAGTAGATCAGATTCTTATGTATAGGTAGAATGTAATAAACGTCTAGTACTTTGAACTCAGCTCCTGTTCCTGGTTACCTGCGCCTGACATTACCATCACAGCAGAATTCACGGTTCTTTCCTCTTTTCCCTTCATCTTCAATGTTTCCCTGCACCTTGGAGCAATCTCACTTGGGTGCCTTCATGACACCCCCCCCCACATAGTCCATAAAACTAAACTAAACTAAACTAAACTAAACTAAACTAAACTAAACTAAACTAAACTAAACTAAACTAAACTAAACTAAACTAAACTAAACTAAACTAAACTAAACTAAACTAAACTAAAACAGTAAGTGAAGGAGCCACTTACAACTAGTGGTATGCCAGAGCCAGCTTGAGAAAATAGAACTGAGACATAAGACTTGATGCACACTGCAGGGGAAAATGGCAGAGACAGTTGCTAAACATTTATCAAAATGCCACTCCTCACAATCCATTATGTTCCTTGTCAACATATAGGAATTTTTACAAAATCTGATATCCTTTACAGAGCTTAACTCCAGTACATTCGTACATCTTACATTTCTTTTTTCTCTGATAAGCCTTATTGGAAAAGCAACAGTATATTGCTATGTTTTTTTCCCCCTAAAAAAAAGAAAATCCATGGATGCAACATGTCATCCTCTGCTTTCAGTGGGATTATTTCTCTAAGAAACAGGGATCAACTTCAGATAAATGATTCAGTCATACTCACAATTACTTATCACCCAACTGTTTTCAGTAGGCTGTCAAAAAAGCATTTATATAAATTTTACCAATTTGGGGATACTCAAACGTATTTGTAAAAGGAAAATTATTATCTCTGATTTTTTCAGGCCGAGTGCTGGCTATCTAACATGAAGATATTTCTTACTTTCATAAGAAATAAAACTCTGAACCAAGACAAAATTAGCAAAAAGGCTTTGATCTTTGTTTTTACCTTGAAAGCCCTACTGAGAACCTCTTCTCCTCCTTTGCTTCTCAGCAAATTAACGATCACTTGTTTGCCGTATTGTTCCTTCAGAAGCATCATATGCCTGTAAAAACAGGAATAGGTCGCTTTGATTTCATAAATAATAGAAGCTACCTAGAATTCTTCTTAAAATACAAATGACCAATATCAATTATGGCCTTCTAACCACACATATTTTCTTTTAGAATAGCGACTGAAGAACTTGATTACTTGACTTACTACATATATATATATATGTACAAATATATATAAACTACAGTTTATATATTTTACTCCAAATGAATAAATGTTCCATATTTTAATAATCAACCACTACTTCTTACACACAACCATTTTACAATTTACCTGGATTGGTTACTTGTTGGGAGTATAAATAACTGAAATTATATAAGTAAACAAATGATTAGTTTATCAGGATACCTGGTTTATTATATTAGATTCAGAGCGTTACTTGTTTCGGGGGGCAGATCAAGGTATCAAGGTTCAGAAATTTAATAGAAATTTAATAATAAACTTAACAATATCTTGAATATTAAGATGCTTCTCTCAGCCGTAAAACTACAATTTTATTTTATTTTTCCAATTTTACTAGAAAATGGATTCTTTCCTTGACTTGGGTATCCAAGACTATTTCAAATATTGCATGAAATGTTAAGGCATCTAACAGTGCAAATTGCTCAGGAATCAGTACAGTAATGACGCTGCATGAAATTAACCTGATTCAATGATTTTAGAAAACAATTCTTTTGTTTGCCACCGTTAACACCCTATAGACTAGGTTCAACCTGTGTTCCATTAGAGCCAGCAGGAGTCTTCCTCCTGCAGACTTTGCAGCTGTCATCTCACTTTTTTAATTGCTTTCTCCTCAAGCAATTAAGGACTGCTAAAACGGTGAGGGCATTTAATCATACAAGACCAAATAATGACTTTGTCGGAGTTTCCATAAGAGTGCCAGTCATAACTCCTGGAAAGTCATACGACTCTTCATAGTCCATCAGAATAGGATGGACTGTTTTCAAAAATTCCCCATCACTGCACTTGCAGGGTAAAAAAGCTATTGCTACTCCTAAACTTCAAAAGAAAAAATTTGATAAGAGCAATGAGTTGTTAATTCTCATTTCAGATTATTCTCTATCTAGATAAAATAAATCCATCCAGAATATGTCCTGGTGTAAGATTTGGCTACGCACATTAGAACAATCATATAATTTTCTTGGTTGTACAGTTCTGAGTAGTTCAATATCCAAACAACTCAGCATTAGTGTTGAAATGTCATCAAACTATAGTTCTAGGGCCGTGACGGAGAACCTATAGCACGCATGCCACTGCGAGCACGCGAGCCGTTGCCCAGCTCAGCTCCACCATGTATGTGTGCCTCCCGTCAGCCAGCTGATTTTTGGGATAGGGGCAGGGTGCATGCGGGAGACGTGGTGCATGCGCAGAGGGGCCACACACACATGTGCAGGGGACTGTGGGGTGTGTGTTCCCCCGCAGCCCGTTTTTGGTCCCAGGAGGCTGCAGGTGTTTCAAGTAGTTTTAATCAAAATGCAGTTAAAACACTATACAAGCCATCAAGAATATAAATATATATATACAACAGGAACAGGAAGTGCCTCACAAAAGCAAATAGAGGTAAATCCTAGAGAGGCAGGAAATGCATCACAAAACAATGGAGATAAATGCTAAAGAGGAATAAACTGCATACAAGGAAGACATAACACCTGTAACAGCAGGGAGGCCTACTAGGCCCAAAACGGGGCAGGGGGGTTGTGTGCACATGAGCAGGGGAGTGTGGAGGACCATGTATGCACGCGCAAGGGGGGCCGCATTGCATTAAGGGTGCTGTCACACACGCATGCGTGCTATCACACACGCGCACACGCTTTCAACACATGATAACAAAAAGGTTAGCCGTCACTGTCCTAGGGATTATCAGCATCCCTTACTAGGCACCTCTATTCAAATACTACAGTCCAACTGATGGAAAACCTATAGAGGGGAACTGAAATTTCCACTGTATACTT